>NC_132804.1:12462500-13120000 GCF_048594095.1 Paramormyrops kingsleyae
GCAGAAGACCCCACCGGGTACCACTCATCTCCACTACAAATAGGAAAAAGAGGCTACAATTTGCACGAGCTCACCAAAATTGGACAGTTGAAGACTGGAAAAATTTTGCCTGGTCTGATGAGTCTCGATTTCTGTTGAGACATTCAAATGGTAGAGTCAGAATTTGGCGTAAACAGAATGAGAACATGGATCCATCATGCCTTGTTACCACTGTGCAGGCTGGTGGTGGTGGTGTAATGGTGTGGGGGATGTTTTCTTGGCACACTTTAGGCCCCTTAGTGCCAATTGGGCATCGTTTAAATGCCACGGCCTACCTGAGCATTGTTTCTGACCATGTCCATCCGTTTATGACCACCATGTACCCACCCTCTGATGGCTACTTCCAGCAGGATAATGCACCATGTCACAAAGCTCGAATCATTTCAAATTGGTTTCTTGAACATGACAATGAGTTCACTGTACTAAAATGGCCCCCACAGTCACCAGATCTCAACCCAATAGAGCATCTTTGGGATGTGGTAGAACAGGAGCTTCGTGCCCTGGATGTGCATCCCACAAATCTCCATCAACTGCAAGATGCTATCCTATCAATATGGGCCAACATTTCTAAAGAATGCTTTCAGCACCTTGTTGAATCAATGCCACGTAGAATTAAGGCAGTTCTGAAGGCGAAAGGGGGTCAAACACCGTATTAGTATGGTGTTCCTAATAATCCTTTAGGTGAATGTATATTAGTGCTGTCAAACGATTAAAATTTTTAATCAGATTAATCACAGGGTTGCTGTGGATTAATTTCGATTAATCACGATTAAATATCAGTCATTTTTAATCTATATTAATCACATTTCATTTTGCATGAGCAAACAGACTCAAGAAAAAAAGGGAATATATATGCACTTATAACATGTTTATTGAACATCTTGAATACGAGTCGGATGCAACCCATCTGCCACAGAAGTGCAATATACCATGGAACCATATCAAAAAGCAAGATTTTCTGGTTAGCAGGACAACTTGTCGGATTTAAGGTACCTCAGTTTAAATGGTCTTTATCTTAGTTCACTTACAATTAGCCGGAACTACCGTAAATCCGACAAATAATCCAACTAATCATGAAATCCGATTCTAGCCCAGTTAATTGCCATTGTTAGCAATATCAGTTGATAACACATTACGTGCGGTGCTTTACGTATAAAACTCAGTAGCAACACGTCCACAGATAAGTTGGACGGCATAGTGTGTGCGACCGATTTAATGAGCCACAAATGAGAAGTAGTGCTTAAACAGTATAAATCTACAACTTTCCCTTCTGTTGATAAAAGGCGCAGCCATCTTGGATTCTGAACTCGGGATCCTCTGTGCTGCTCCGAGATATTTCTCGGATCTCCAAGAAAAAGGAGCGCGCATGTCGTCACTTCCAGCTTCAAAACTCCGAATCCGACTCGGAATCCTTGTTCCGAGGGCAAATGGAATGCAGCAAAAGACATTTCAGGGATTTTGAGTCATTCTGCGCTGCAGATGGGTTAATTGCGTTAAAAATTTTAATCAGATTAATCATGATTATGGATTAATCCACGTTAACCCGTTAATTTTGACAGCCATAATATATATATATATATAAAATACCCAGCCCTAACCTTAACCATAAGTAACCAAACAAAATAGGAGACTTTTGACATTATTACTTCTTTGACTGCATTCTCAGATCTTTGTGGGGACCTGAAAAATGGTCCCCACAATGTCAAAATAACAGGTTTTTATTACATTGAGGGGACTATGCAGTTACTTATACATCGCAAACCTGTGGTGCACATGGGCATACGGAAGCCGCAGTATTTTAGGTCTGCTTAGGCTGAAAGGTTGTTGCCCCAAATCCACAGCCGCCTTCTGGGGCCGAACACAGTCTATGTGTCCCAAAGCAGTAACGTGCAGAATCCATACGGCTGCTGCCTCATGGCTGCCTCATGACCCCAGCCCACAATCATTCATCTTCATCTGTGTTTCAGGTCCCTCATCAGTGTTGAAAAATGAAAAAGTTGCTAAACCTTCTGTCCATGCTGAAACAATATTATATCCATACAGTTAAAAAAAGAGTAAATATTATTAAACATTTCTTATCACAATGCTTGCAATGGTAAAAAAAAAAATTGCGACAAAAAATGAGAAGGTATGTGTTGATTTTACTGATGGGCATAAAATGGCAAGCATGTAAAGTGATTAAAAAGTCATCCACAACATAAGAGCGTATTGAAATGTGTGTGTAATTTTATTTTAAACAACAGAATAAGACAAGGCTTGGCCTTCTCAAACAGAGATCTGCTTCTAGATCTGCTCTGACAGTCTGCTCTTACGACAGCGGAATCACCACGAGGGAACACTGCCTAAGTTCTTACGGCCATGAAAGTATTTATCAAAGAAATTAATAAAATGAAGTACGGGGTGCTGATTTTTATATATATCCACGATGCATCGCGATGAGCAGCGACAGTATTGGGGTGTTTTCTTTAGTAGTTACTAAGCTCATGTGGGCTCCTCTGCATAAGACAATTCCATAATGCTTTACATTAACTATACCTTCATAATGCATTCATTATGCATTCATAGCACATTCAGTGCACTTTCATGATGCATTCATAGAGCATTCATAAGCAGCATCTAAGTATACCTTAACATCCCAGAATGACTTTAATATACATTCCTAACAAACATTATCATATGTACATTAATGCTGTTAACAGAATTGTCAACTTTGGTCGGCCGGCTTGCGTGATATTTTCAAATCGAGCCTAAACACGCATTTATATGTAGGTAGCAGTTTTATTACCTTGTTAATACTGTGTAGGGCTTGCAAACTACCCCGGTGATTTTGATGTAGCTGATTTTAGGTTTATAATGGAATAATATGGATTTGCCATAAGATTTCTTGCGTGAGAGTCTGAAAGCACAAGTGACACGAGTTAACATGTGTTAAAGTCTGTTAGGATGTTAAAATATACTTATGTGCTGCTTATGAATATTCTATGGATGTGTTATGAAGGTGCACTGAATGTTCTATGAATGCATAATGAATGCATTATGAAGGTGAAGTTGATGTAAAGCATTACTGACAATTTGGTAGATTGATAAAGTGTTAAGGCCAACAGCAGTGGTGCTCAACCTTTTTGCACCACGGCCCAATTTTTACCATGCCAGCTCAGTCGCGACCGTATGTCAAGTATAGGTCTAAATTACCGCTATGACCAAGCACCCAGTGCACTCTGCAATTTATGCAAATCAATGCCTATCGGACAAATCTGATTGGATGTGCCAGTGAATTTTAAATTAAGCATCTGTGGTTTGGCTTCTTGGATTAGTTGAGCGTTCACTAGTTTTGCGCTAAGCACTTGCAGACCCAAGACCCATTTATTCATGTTAATCCTAGGATTTGAGCTGGGAAATCTGATCATGGATCAGCCTAGGAGCTTGCTGTTTTTAAAATGCTCACATTTCTAACTCTGCCTCACAACCCTTTCAGAACTTGCCACGAACTGAGACTCGCTGGCCTACAGTATATCCATTCTAATTAGCTTCTTTCAAGTGAAGACTCTCAGTCCCATGATGATGATGTCACTGACTGGCGATGTCCCGACCTCCTTGGCAGGTGATTGGCTCCCTTGGGAAATTGTTGTGTTGAGACCCCAAAGAGGAGGAGCTTGCATGTAATGCACTTGTCACAGGTAGCGCGGGATGTGAAACCACAAGAATTCGCTCTCGTGACAGGGGGTGGGGGATTGTACCATGCACAGTTTAAGGAATGCAGCCTGAGACTGTTTGTAAACACTCTGCCTGTCCTCAGAACTGCCCCCGAAATTTGCCAAGCGAAGCCAAACAGCAGCGCATTTTGACTCCCTGCGTGAAGCAGGCACTTTTAGGCAATGGGACCCTCTCTGAAAGTGTCCTTCAGGGCAGTGAATACTGCTGCTGTCAACCGATCCTCTGCTTTATTTCTCAGAGCGGCTCACCCGAGATATTTATCCTCAGCGACCATAAATGTAACATTTGTTTTTCATTCGTTAAAAAAGTTCTGCTTCTGCATTCACTTAATTCTAACGGCAAATTAGATTGAATGCCGAGAAAAAGTGGGTCACAAAGATTGTTTCCCTGTGTGCTGCACTATGAAGGCATCCCATACATATTGCACATTACCAAGCAATGTATTTTTCAAATGACTTTCTGTGTCATATAGTGTATTATAGAATAAAGTGCTGCTTGATTCTCATGTCATTCCAGGGTAAGAAACACAGCAAAAGCCTGCCATTTCAGTGGCACTCTGATGCTGCCTAATTCTTAATGAAGAGGGAAACTTACCTCAAAATTTCCACTTATGCAATATAATCTCAGAAGGCTAACGTCTCAATTTTTCATCTTTAATTTCATAATAATAATTACTACTATATTATATAATAACTATATAATATATTATTATGCTTTCCTCGAGCCTAATAGACGTTTATTCCTATTTAGTGTTAGATCCTCTGATTGAATCATACACTTTGTGAAATACATCATTGTAAGACAGCAAATTATTCTTGGAGGGGTGAAGCCTTCTAGGGTCAGCTTTGAAGATGTTTTTAATGTTTTTTTGGCCAGCCTAGGTGTGAATTTTCGTTTTACAGAGTGGTTTGGGAAAACTCATTAATATTCATGAGAGAATCGCTACCGGATTGGCCAGTTAACATGCTCCCATAAAAATGTGCTACCTGATTGGCCGATTAACGTGCTTCCATCAACATGTGCTACCTGTTTCCATGCCCAACACTCATTACTGCAGAAGTAGATAAGTCTTGATAACTTTATGCAGCCTTTCATAAACAACTATTGACCAACATAAAAAAGGTCCTTAACTGAATTTCCTTAAGTCAACCTTTGCAATGTAAGCTTAGTCTACTTTCAATTTGGTGCATTTCTGCTCTTTTTCTAAAAAGTCCAACTTTATCCATGAATTAAAATGTGGAGACTTTGTTATTCAAAAAGGAATCCAATTGCTGTAAGGTGCTCATCCCAAGAAAGATTTTTAAGCATTTGAACCGAGTCACAGTACAATCTGTTTTTCTTATCATAGGCTAGTAGTATTCTAACATATGGGCTTTGGTAGTTAGCGATTAGCATGGTTTCCTGGGTAGTTAGCAGTTATAATGGTTTCCTAATTAGTTAGCGATTAGCATGGTTTCCTAGGTATGCTGTCTAAGGCATTCACTGGCCATTCAGGTAGTGTTTTTTTCATAATTATAAATCCATTTTTATGAACCACCCTGTAAAACAAAAATACGCAGCCTGGGTTGGTCCTGCGGCAGTCGGATCCTTCTGGCTCTGAGTCGGACGCCCATGCAGACACGTCGTCACATCATACCGTGTCATTTTCCCCCCGGCCCCTGGACCATGGCCCCTGGAGCGGCCAAAGCCCGTTATCCAATATCCGGTGGATGGGGGAGCACCGGATGGCCTATCAGCAGACAGCGACATGTTAGGGCGCGGGGCGCCCTGCTTTGTGTCGGCCTGTCAGCAACCTTGTCTTACAAGTGCCACCCCGGCCTGGCTCACCTTGTGACAGCTGCTGTCAGCAGTTGGTGTGAACGGCCCTCCTGCCTGTGAGCCTCCACCGCTGCATTAAACACAAACATCACAGACGAGAGAGCCAGTCAAACCGTTACAGACCCCCGGGGAAGCGTCCTGCTCCAGGACAGTCACCGCTATTACAAACTCCTTCAGATCTGATTTTTCTGTCTTCAAATGCTTAGCATGAATTACTAACAGTTAATATATTGTAATCAACTGAGGAAGAAAGGAGATACAGTCATAAATATGTGCTTGTGGTTTGGACACTTTGCCCGTGATCGGAATGTCGCCAGTTCAAATCCCATGTTCAGCAGAGTGATGTTATTGGTGAGCTATTCATCAAGGCCCTTAACCTCAAACTGCTCCAGGAACTGATTGACCCTGCTGTCTCCAAGTCGTGCATCGCTTTGGAGAAAAGCGTCTGCTATATAAATAAATCTAAGACATGATCCCCGCTTCGAACGACGTTGCAAGTCTCCGTCAATCGTTACTTAAACGGACGTGCAGTGGCCCATGTGCAGGTCTGAAAATGCATTCCCTAAAAGCGATTATTAAATGCGCAAACAAAAACTTTCTAAGTAGAACGGAGAGAGGTTGGGCCTGTTCTACAGACGAGGTGAGTTAAACCAGTTTGTGGAAAGACTGAGTCTCCTCTAAACAAGTAGAAAGATTATTGTGAGCGGCAGGCTTACTGTGGAAAGTTCAAGGGGCTTTATTCCTCCCCGGACCAGGGCTCTCACCGCCAGGGAGGCCGACAGCGTATTTGTTGGGTGTGATTAATTAGCTACATGCTTAAACTTAAAGTCTGGCAAATTAACAGTTAATTAGTAGTTGATAAATGACAGATCTGCACAAGCCTTCAGCTGCCACGGCCACTCTTCCCCTATCTCACCGTGGCAACTGTTTATGTGTTGGTAACAAGTGTCAGGACAGACTGTTATGTCTGTGCTTTGTCACAGTACAGGATTACTCTCAGATGTGCACCAACACCCCCCCCCCACCGCGCTCTGCACTTTCAGCCCAACACCCATTCGCCCCCCTCCCCCTTGATCCTCTTGCCATACCAGCTTTCAGCCCCCCACCCACCCCAATTCAGTCTCTCTTCGCAGGGAGATTTATCAGCCTGTTTTTAACAGTGACACATTGAGCCAAGAACACAACTCTTTACCCCCCCCCCCCCCCATGCCAGAGTGTTCTGGTCATTTTATATTATTAGGGCTCATCTAAGTCAACTCAACTTCACTTTTTTTAAAGGTGGAAATAATGCATTGTTTCTCTGAATTACTTTCTTGAAATAACTTTTTTGAGACATGATTAAATAAATACCACACTGCTAATCATAAATAGCAGAACATGCACAAACAGATTGCATTGTCATCACAGAAATATAGGGGGGTAACTGAATATAAGAGGCGTACTCACCGCTTGAGTCCTTTGCCAATGTTACGTCTGTTTGACCTTTATATGCCTTACTGACGGAAGTAATAATGTCACCCATCACCAAGTAAATTACACGCAGTTCTTATGTGCATGACATGTGTGTAATGAGTGTGACGAGGGATTGCCTTAAATGAATACTGTCTGTCAATAGGAAGCACTTCACTATCGACACCCACGTGCGGTTCTGCTGCAACACAATCCGCCGCCAACCACGTCCAGCACGCAGGGAACCTGACGACGCGTGAAAGGAAGACATCAGACATAAAGGCTACTGCTAGCTTTTCCAGTACTGTGAGTGGAAACGGCATCATAGAATCTTTAACTGTATGTTTGTGGAAAAATGCAACAATAAAGGAACAATAAGCCTCTGGTGTGGACGATTATGTACAAGTTCTGTATGTATATGTACATATTGAAATAGCATTCAATATATACAGGGCAAGCCGTTATAAATGACTGAGTAATGAAGGTTGAGTTTTATTAAAATATAAAAGAAAAGACTCAAAACTGATTTTCCTGCATGTGGTTTTTTTTGTTTCAGACTTTCGATCTTACATATTTGCCAGATATTTCGGAAAAACGAATATTAACATTCTGTATTAATCCTACTGTAAACTGAGCCCTATTGTTCACTGTCTACTTGTGCTTTTAAATATTAAAGCACTTTAAAATACTTGAATTTCACCTACAAAAAAATTAAAAAACTAACTTGGAAGATGATGCTGGCAGTGCTCATCCATACACGCAAGAAAATGTAACAGAAATGATTTACTTCCGTGTCACATGACAATTCTTCAAATTGAACTTATTTACCAGAAAGTATATAAAATCAGATCTATGCTACAAAATGTCATTTCAGCCATTTCAGCCAAACAGGATGCAATTCTTGGCAGAGACCCGTTGTGAAATGTAACATACCCAACCTTTTTGTGGTACAAAAATGTAATTTTAATTAATAGCTTCCTGTGTACAGCATTTTAAAATAAAAAAGTGTGATATTCAAACTGATTTAATGTTTTCCATTACCCAAAATATGCACACTATAAATGATCCTTTTTCTGATATTATTTTAAGAGTGTATATTTTCGAATTAGCTATGCATATAAACTCTTTCTTTTTAAATTAATTTAGCTTCCTGAAAAAAATAAATCTAATGTTTTTATCACATTATTACTGTAATAATATAGTATCCTTAATTAATAAGGAAAATTATTTAGTAATTTAATAAAGAAGGGCAATGAATCTGAATGACATTATAATCAGTCTCAAATGATTACTAAATAAATACACACTTTGTTAGCTGTCTTGTCTTTTGCTTCTGTACCGACATCCCATAAATTGATTTTGATTAAATGGATTGCGCTGCTGGATGAGGACCAGAGCTCCTTTTGAAAGCCATTCACATTTCATCGGCAGAGGAGGTTAGCCAGCAGCGCGGAGTAACCGCCGGCCCGTGTGTACATTCATTAGCGCGTGCAGAGCGCGTCTCGAGAAGTGACCGCCAGAACAGCACCTCCCTTCATGGGCCGATACGCAGATCCTTCAGCGTGGCGCTGGGCTCCACGGGCTGTGAGGAAGTGTCACATTAACGTGTTCCCCCGGTTACCATGAAGAGAGCCTCTGTTCCTTATGGTCCTTTGCTTTCCTTTATTTGCGGCAGTGAAAAAAAAAGCCTGTGTGGCTCTTAAAATACTTACAGAAATTCATATCGCATCCTGAGTTATTGTAAATTTGTAATAATACGCTTTAACCAACGTCATAAGCCATTTTGTGGCTGTTTTTCTTTTTATAACCTGGCCTAATGTAGAACCATCAATCACTTCTTGAGAAAAAGACATGAATGGGCAATAAAGATGAAAAAATGAAACAGTGCCGACATAGTTTAGGGTTCTGACTAGGCCAGACAGCCTGGGGGATATCCATAATCAGCTGTGGTCCTGACGGGGGTCACTCTCCCCACTGTGGTAGTATTCAGTCCAAGGTAACATGAAATGGAGACTGAGCAAAAGGAATCATCTCTGAGTCTGTGTTCTCTCAGCCATTCAAAAGGCAGCCGTCGCGTTTCTGGGGGAGCTGATCATTGAAACCAAGTTTCCAAATTGCTACAGCATTGGCGGTACTTTTCTAATGCACCGGCAGACACTCCAAGCTCCAAATCAGCAGCAGCTGCAATAAAGGCTGGCACTCTATTGACTTTTTTTTTTCATATGAAATGCATTATTTAAGCTATTTTTGAATACTTGGTCTGACAAAAAAAAAATCCAGACACTGAGTGCTTCTTTATTGCCCATTTTACATTGTTTAAAAGAATGCAAAGTGTCACATGTCTTTGACAAATAAAACTTTTGTTGATGAGGAAACCCGGAAAAAATACACATGCAATATAAACAAAACATGACTCTCCATCCATTTCTCAAAACCACTTATCCAGATGGTGCCCAGCCCAGGATGAAGAGGTTACTAGGCAGCGGATGATCTGGAAGGGCTGTCAGTCCAACGAAAGGCTCACACTCACAGATTGAGCCATTCTGAGATGCCAGTTCTGTGACGACGTGTTACTGGACTGCTGGAGGAAAGTGCTTAAAACTCCCCAGCCAGGTGTGGGCCACCACACCTCCCAGAAAACAGACTATAAAATCCTGAATCACTAAGTACCAATTTCCTCATCGAGGCATCTTGTGCGGCATTCAACATCGACCAAGACTTTTCTAATCAGCCTCTCAAAATCTGAGGTATTTTTTCCCACAGTTATAAAACTGCTTCAACCTTTGTTACAAGATTGTATTCCTCCTTATCTGTTTGTCTCAATGCTGAATTTAGTGATATTGTTATCCTTCTAAACCCATTTTGTTTCAACTCATGTGGAGGATGTATCTGATTAATTTTTTTACCCCCAAAATATTGTCTAAATTAGTCATTTTCAGAATGGATGGCTCCCACGGTTTGGCCTAGCCCTATCCTTGACAGTTATTATTCTGATGCTTTTTATGAGAGATGAAAAAGATCAGTTTTCAGTCCAAAGAACATTCTTTTAAAAATCATCCAGGTGGCCTTTCTTCCCAGGTAACCTTCCCATTGCTGTTTATCTGACATCACGTTGAGATGTTAACATGGATATCAGCTGCCGGAAGGGAGGTGAGCTAAACACCTGGTCTGGATGAATGTTCTCATAGACATACTCTATGATATTTTTTTTTTCACATGTTCACATTTAGGCAAGTCATTATGGTCTTGCATTTTCTCTGTTTGTATACCGTTCATCATGCTGCACACATACTTTGCATCAGCTCCTAATCCTCTGCAGATTACAAAGCACTTGACGTTATGCATTACACTAAGTTGCTTGGGTAACACCAAAAAAAACAGAGAAAGTCTTAACTTTTCTATTAGAGATCACCATGCACAACATTTTTAAGCAGCTGATTATACTTAGGTACTTACTTAAATACTCAGTGTGTATATGTAAAAAAAATGTGGCTTACGAACATTTACAGCTTGTTTATACTCAAAATATACACTTTATGTAGAACAACAATTGATTTTGTTTAATACACAAAATTAAGATTTCAAAGAGGTGGCTGGGCCAATTAAAATCGGGCTTGGAGGGGTTAATTTTGGTTAGTCTCTCCTTATTTGGATTAAAACTGTAGAGCAGAAGAATGTAAATGCTGAAATGTAGACTCTACCAAAATGGGCCAAACAGTTTTTGACAGACGCATACTTTGCCTAATTCCTTCCCACAAACGGCAATCAAGGGAAATCAAAACAGCTGTTCCTCCTCTTAAACCCTAAATTGCACTAATCAACACAGTTTAATACTTCTCTGGCAGCGCAGTCAGAGTCCTGAAGCACCCTCCATTCTACCTGGGTGTTACCACTTACCGTTCAGAAACCATAACTTACTTAAACAACTCTAATATTATACTGCCAGTTAAATGACAAGAATGTTAACGCAATAGGCTAGCATAATTAAACACGAGTAACGTCGGCTCAACCATTTTGCTGATAGATGTAGGTTCTTTCATTAAATCGACTAGTACTTTGGATTTGAAAAATTATGGTAGCCCTGCCATGTGCCTTATAATATTTATGGATCATTGAATGAAAAACCTTCGATCATTTCCACTCGCTGAAATGACACTTGCGGCGTGCCAGGCACGAAACGAAAGATTGCGTTTCACTCGGACCGTTAACGCGTGAATGCTCGTTTCAGACGAGAATAACACCCGTGCGGCCAGTGAGGGCACATTAACGGCAATTACATGCGGTCGCCCCCGCTGGCCTGAGCCCTGCAAAGTTTCCTCTCTGAGGTATGTAGCGCTGGACGCTGCCACTTTCCAAACACAGCACACCTGGGACAACAGTCTCCATTCCAGACCCGGTGCTAATCAGCGGCCAGACCTACACCAACACAATCAGTGTTGTGGGTTGCTCTATTACACGGGGTTTACATGTATGTAAGAGTTTTATTACTTTGTAAACAGTTTGCAGTGCTTGCAGACTGCCCCAACGCTTTTAATGTAGCTATTTTTATGTGTATAATATAATAATATAGATTTGCCGTAAGATTTCTTGCATGAGCTTTAGAGTGTGCGGGAGAATCACGTCTTGACAACCCTCATCATGCAAGTCACTTGGCCCCACTTAAATAAAGGCAATAAAATTCCCCCGAAAATGTTCAAGAGAACTCCTGTACACCACTGCTTAGGCGAAATCATTGAGTGCTCAAAGGTATAAAGACAAATTATTTTAATGGCTCTAAAGCATTCTTAAGTAGTCTAAGGTCTGTATCAGTGCATGACTGACAAAACTCTGGATTTGTGTAACTTTAAGGTGGAGAACTTTCGTGAGGTCAAGACAGCTACAACTGTTTGGCAGCAGAAAACAGGAAAGCCGGCAGTCGGGCGACAGTTTAAGGAAGCTGCAGTTCATTGCCCTGGATGGGGAAAATGACGTCTCGGTAACCGCCTGTCAAAGTAGGTGACGTGAATCTGACATATTTTGCCACACGATTTAAGACTCTGCTTCGCTGTGTCAAAACAGTGCAGAAACACTACTAAGACACACACACAGCTTCAAACAAAAGAGTGCTGGAGTGATGTATTTTTGCAAGTCAAACATAGCAATTGGAACCTAATTTATATTTTTAATATATATTATATACAAAGGAGAGGAGATGCTTGACTGGGACTTTTTAAAAACATTTCCTAAGCTTCTGTTCGATTTCTCTTGTTCCACTAGACACAAAAAACGTGTATACATTACTGTTATGGATCTGTCACTTTAAAACAAAGTTAGAGTTAAATCCTGACATGTACAGCTTTTTCCAACGCAACGCTTACCACGGAGGGCAGCCCGGCTTTCTCCTGCGAGCGTTCAAGTGGAAAGGGGAGCCACATGTTCTCCGTCTAATGGCACAACACCTTAATTAGTTTTAAAGGCACGGAAAAGGGAAGAAGTAGCTGGATTCCCGGTTGCGTGAAGGGGGTCTCCGCGGTGCATCTGTGCGCTGAGCGATACGTTAGACCGAGACGCACATGAAAGGCAACACGGGACACTTGTTCCGGAGACAAGGGCTTGACCCCCGGAGATAATGAACGCAAGACATGAAACGCCTGATTGCTGAGCGTAACTCTGGAAACTGAGTTTGTTTAAAAGAGCCTCTCCGCGATGTGTCTGCGTGTTTTAATCTCGTTTTTGAGATTGATGGCATTTGCTTGCGCAGCTTTCCGTGGACAAGAGGTTTAGATGTGTTGTAATCTACAGGGCGGCTTCTCATTTTCTGTCTTCTGCGGAAGAGGTATCATAATGTTGACATATAATGTCCAAAAATCTGTCTTCCCGGAGAAGAGGATACTACAACATTTTACACTCAAGGAACAGAAAACACAAATAAAACTATTTTATTTTATTTATTATTTTTATTAATGATAGCAATAACTTTGCCATTAAATCTGTAATTTGTAATCTTTCACAGATTCTAAAATAACTTTTTTTTTTTAAATTAAGAAATAAAAGGTAGGCCTACAAAGAGTTGTATAAAAAGTGCCAGAGGATGATTAAGTTAACGTTTTCTAAACATTTGCTACAAACTATTAAATTAGCCAGAGAGTATCACACACACACACACACCAAGGCAGAGACAGCATTGGAAAGGTCTTGTCATTAAGTTAATGTCCATCCACAGTTTTGCCTTTACCCAGCGCCTTATGGAATTATAGCAATTAGTTTGACCATTAGCCTTAATGGGGAATAATGGCTAGTTAGGTGTTATTTGATAAAACAACATGCCAGAGGCTGGAGGTGTTTTATTACGACTCTCTATTAAGCTGGATCCTGGAAGGTAAAGAATGTTTCCAGATCTGGGACGTAATTGGCTCTGAGCTGACTCACTTTCCACACGCTGGGGGGAGGGACCACCCACCAGGAGCGCGAGGTCCAGGGAGCCCACCGCACCAAAGCAAGTGCTTCACATAAACACGTGCAGGACCCCCAAGCCTGTGCGGAGAACACTGTCAAAGTGTGTCTCCCATCCAAGGCCTTGTGATTAATTCATTAATCCTCCCACAGTCCAATGGCATGCAGTTTGGTGAACTGCTGCCTCTGAATTGCCCATAGTGTATGATTGCATGTCCCATGATGGACTGGCAGCCCGTCCATGCAGGCTCACTTCAGCACCATATACCGGATTAGTAGTTATGGAGCATGGATGGATGATCTTTTCTTATTACATAAAACGCTCCCGAGACGCAAGCACATATCTGTGTGGATTCCACTGGAAGCGAAAGTGGCAATGATGCCACAGCCCGTAAGCCTGCAGATACTAAGGGAACTACTGATTTTGCAGGTCTGAATCACTGCTCCTTGGGGCTATCTCAGCAAAGAGTTCTTCTATAAACTAAAACTTGAAAAAAAAATGTTTATCAATAAGTGAAGGATGAAACATGATAAGATCTTATGCCTGATTAAAAGGCTTAAGGTTAAAATAGTTTTTTTGTAAGCAAACAGTTTTCATAAACAAACTCGGAGATAGTCCTGCAGGCTGTGATTCACAGCTGCAACAAGCAGCCAGGTGCCAATGTGGGATAATTAGAGCTAGAACTGAATAAACCAGGAATGCAATTACACAATGAAAAAGCCGACAATAAATGTGAAAGGGACCATGACTTACTTTACTACCTAGACTAACTGTTTAGGTCATGTCTAAGTTAATATGTAACTAAGATTATTTACAACGATTACCATGATATTGAAAAAAGACAAATTACCAGAGGCTTTATAATGGGCAGAAGATAAACCACCTCATGAATATATCATTGTTTCACAGATTTAATAGCATATATATCAGGCTGTAAGATGAATAGCCCCTGTTTTTGAGGTAAACGCTTCAGGTGTGTCTGGGAGCACAATCAGCTCTGGCTTTGCTCTCACTGCAGGTTTGTGAGTGTTTTTTTTTCTGCCTCTGCACTATGTGTTACCCTCCGAGCTCAATAATTGCATGTTTGCGTTACACGTCCCCAGAGATGCACGATGGTAGACCTGCCACGAAATGGTTTTGCATGTGGGGGAGCGGACAATCATTTCTGCAGTCTAGCCCTCTCGCTCTGGTAGGGCAGTCCTCTGCAGATGGGGGGGGGGGGGGGGTTGCTTGTTAGCAAAATGCCTTCCAGATCACACTCTCCAAGGGCAGTAATTGCAGCTTCCTTGGGATTTTTTCGCACACAAGGCTTTTGTAAACACAGCCGATCGTGGGTCTAATTGCCATACAGGTTCTGTGGTGACCAGCTATTTTGTCACTGAAGAACCAGAGTGTGGGATATGGATTCTACACCGCAGCGATTGTCTTGTCTTGTAGCTGACAGATTTATGATACATCAACAGACCAGTTTAGCTCTATTGTGGGTGTTTTGAACTTCTACATAGAGAAATTACTCCCCATAAGCCTGACTTTGTCATAAAGAAATGCCTTTTAAACCACTGAAACATGTCAGCAGGAAGCAGACGGTGCCCTAAGAAGTCTGCCAACAAACTCTCCAAAGAATTACACGTAATTCTGTAATTACATCTCCTCCACAAGGGTTATTATAACTCAGGCGATGTTCAGATTAATGGAGCACAGCAATGTTATGAAAATACATATCTCTGCACTTGCGATTTTTTATTAAATGCACACCGTGTTTTTCAAACAGTATGCAATGTTCGTTGTACCACAGCTGTAAGCCATGAATATGAGTACAAGAATCTTGTGTAAATTTACCACATTTATTAAATATCGTATAAAAACACAAATACTGGCATTTTAAAAAGTGTAAAAATGCAAACTAAAAAGATTTCTGCTTGGGATAAAATAGTTTTGGAAAATGTAATGATAACATTGTGTCATTATGGAATGTCTTCAGAATGACAAACTCAGTCATTTTGTCAAAATCACTGACAATTATAGATGCTCTGTGGCCACATCTGAAAAAGTACATATATAGTTATATACTGAGTATCAGCTTTTCAGTGGTTGCCTTCTTGGAACATTACAACTACCCTCAAAGTATTTAAAACATTAAGGATGAATCATGGTAAAATGAGTCTTTATTGTTCAATACAATTTTCCAGCCTGGCTTTTGTGCACCTGACATGCACTGACTTATTGATAATGATCTTTCTGCCTTTTTAAACGCATGAGCACAAACCCAACTTGAAAAGTATGTCACTGTTTAAAGTCGGACATGAAAATCTTGCTGATTGCTTGACCGGCTAATTTACCGTGACGCCAGTTCTTTTGACCATCCTGGAGATCTTCTATGGGCTCGGCTTGGCAGGGGAAGAAGACACGTTTTGCCTGTTTGGAGTTGGGGGTGGGAGTGATGGCAGATGTGTTGGGTGGGGGTGGGGGGGGGGGGAGATGAAATATGGATTTCTGCTGATTAACGCTGAACGATTTGCCCACAAAATTATATCTCCCCCAGCAAGCTTTACAGATATGTATCTTGAATAGTAATGCTAATGTACAACAGTATGTCAAAAAGGAATTGAATTCATTTTTAAAATCTTAATCCTGTATTATATGTTATCCCAAAAGTATTTACAGTCTACCTAGATTTATAAATGAATAATACTGTAATGCATTATTCAATGATAAAACTTAATGTTGCAGACACAAATGTCAAAGCCCAATGATTGGATGCTCCAGTTTATTTAGCTGCTGCCCCCACTCACAAAACCCTGTGTACATCATTATCTAAACAACTGAAGAGATAAGGGCCATAGGGCATGTTATGAGCGAGAGATTAATGATCCAACAGGGATCAAAGCCCATCATATTACACCTCTTCATTACTAGAAGCCAATACATCCTGTTCAGGCACGTTTGCACCTATTGCTTGTCATTTGCGCACCTGAGCTTGCTTTGTAACTTTGAAGTACATGTGACAGGGATGCCAGACACCAGGCAATGTTACTACAGGGGAGTCATTAATAGCGTCCTTCCTTTCATCAGCTCATTCAGCTTGTCTAGCGGTGCTTCTCTTTCCTTCCTAGAATCCCAGCCATGCCATAGATCATGTTCCCACACTGTCTGCTCTGTCCCAATGTGCACTGAGACGGGGAATACGGAGCAGTGCTTCCCTTTTGTCCCCGTGGCACAGTTAACGGGGCTCAGCTTCTGAGAAGATCAACAACTTTTACAAGCTGTAATAGAAGATCTTTCGCTGATGTCACCCATCATTTTCGCACTAAAAGGGATTTTTAGACTAGATTTTTTCAGACGTCGCTAGATACATCTTGGCAAGCATAACTTACTTGGTAATGCCACTAATATCATTATTAATGCTACCTGGCTGGGTTCTCCCCCTTCCCCCCCCCCTGAAAAAATCACAGCAGACCGACTATGAGAACAGTACAGCCTATAATATTGCATTTAACTGCTGAGCAGGATAAATGTTGCACATACATCTTCAAATGCAACCAATTTAAATTTAATATATTTTCCAGTCAAATGCATTTCAGGCAGTCGCGTTGTGGTTAATATTAATGAAGTTTAACTTTGGTGAATAGAGTGACATCAGCTGGGTGAGTTTCCATTTGCTTCTAGAGACTGAAAGATTAATTGCGAGGAGTATATGCACACTACAGTGAAAGAGAACAGCATAGCATCTGGCACTGCTCAGTTCCAATGCGAGTTCACCGAAGACATGTGGATCATCACTGATTAGATATGGCACCCTCTAACCTGAACTGAAGGTATTCAGCTGCCACGGAAGATTGATGCTTATCGACGCAGAAACTACCTCTGGTTCAGCATGCCTTCTTCAGTCGACCAAGTAGATGGCAAGAACTTTCTGTCTGTCCACCGAGAGCCCTGATGACATCAGTTTCGAAAAGGATACAAAATAAATGCAACAGCTCTGCAAGATATCCAAAAATATGCTCCGGGAAAATGCGTCGGATTGACTCCGCCAGTTGCTTCTCCCAAACATCTGCAATGAATCATTGATTGTGTGTGATAACTTACAAGGAGTTCTGTCGGCAAATGAAAGGCATCAGGCCTGTCCATGAACAATGCGTTTCAGATAAGCATAGAGCACATGCCAACTTTACTAATTTTTCTCACTTTACTAATAACCAGAGTACTGTAACATACTCATCTTTAGAGATATATACTGCTTCAGGCCTGTAAACACCAAGTAGGTGTTTGTTTTAACTCAGCTGTGGTAAATTGTAGTGCGGAGAGACATTTGCTCAAATGGTTGGGTAATAAAATCTTCTGTGTCTGCGCTTCCTCACTCGAAGCCTTTTGCTAGCAGTTGAATCCATCCTTGACAAGGCTGGAGATTCCAAGTGTATCTCTACTCCGCAAAGTCGCTCCGCAGAGCAGCTGTGAAGGACGTGGTGTTTTGTACTTAAATAGACATCAACGTAGGGAAATATCGCTCTGTCTTCCTCTCTCTCTCCTACTTTCATTTGCAAGCAATAAAACAGACAGGGATCCCATCCCACAAGTAAGCAGTCATCTCTTAAAGTCTGCTTCAAGGGCACCAGAGCCACTGAACAACACCAGAGATACCAAGTTAGCAGCATGAGAGTTTGGCCTCTCCTGGTTTATCGCCCCTTTCCATTTGTATTTCACTGTAAATCTATATATGAAATAATGTTTACGGCGTTCCGAATCGCAGGCTGCTGCCATTTGACACACCATTTTCTGACTTCCCGCTTCTTTTACATCCAAACATGTGTCCGACGATTGAAGCAGCTGAATGAAAGCAGCCCGGATCTATTGTGTGTTGCAGGGCACCATAAATATTCCTAAAATGTCGTTTGGAAAGGCTTATGAAAAAGGCGGGGGGCAGCGGTGGCCACAGAATGTGTAATTCTTGCTTTGTGGAGGCACGAGTGGATGGTCCTGGGGGCCAGATTAAACCACGGTGAAGCGACAAGCTTTTGAAGATGAGTAGCGGTTACGCATAAGCAGTTACAAACATTTCAGGTTGCCGCGCGAGTCATTAAATTCGGTTCCCGCTGTCATCCTAAGTGCTTTGGAGGCCTTATTTATGGCAGAGCACTTGTAAACTTTGCCTCAGTATAAAAACCCTGCGAAGCCTCTATTGAAGACGTTAAGTGTAGTTTTCCATTTGTCACTGGCAGTGATGCAGTCAGGCAGATGCTCAAAGTTGGCCCTGCCTGCTCTTTCATGAGATGTTTTATCATTACACGTCTATGGTGGAGACTCATCCTTCAGAAATCCAGTGACGCGATTAATTGCTAATCTGCTTATCATCTTAACCAGCCCCATATTGGATGTCTGATTTGACAAATTTGGAGTCCTTTAGAGAATTATCCTGTCTGCCATAATAATAGTTATTATTGCCCATGAGTCTCCTGGAACTCACTGTGAAACAACCTTCCTGGAAAATAATGGAAATGATAAAAAATTAATATAAAGGGACTTTCGGGGCATAAAACAACAAATTTGTTTCATATAATTACAGTAGGATCACACTCACAACACTATTACATTCATCTTGAACAAGAACATTCCTTCAGTTAAGTTATTATCCTCTCTTTTGGTGTAAAGATGGAAAAAGAGAACATCCAACACTATCCATCCATCAATCTTTCATACCTGCTTGTCCTATGCAGGATTGCAGGGGTCCGGAGTCTATCCCAGAAGCAATGGGCCCAAGGCCGGGAAATACCCAGGATAGGGTGCAAACCCATGCAGTACAAACTACGTAAAATGTCAGTCTGTTTGTTTTAGAAGATATAAGACTGTTTATTTGCGCACAGTCACAACAATAACAGACTTACATGTTTACAGTTGCTTTTTTTTCAACAAAGCATTGTTTGCTGTGTGTTCCATTAGTGACGGAATGATCTAGAAAACTCGGTCCGTGTACAAGCCTTGAGTGAAGCAGTAGAAGGAGTGTGTCCGCATGAGGAGACCTGCAAGCCAGCCAGAGCATTTACCACACATGTCAGGGATGGAAGCCAAGGTAGCAAAAGCAGAATCATGCAGGCAGGGAAACTCCAGTGAAACATTAACATTCCACGGTTGCAGAAACTGAGACAATGTCTTCGACTGGGACAGACGGCCCACATACATACTCACTTACTCTTATAAAAGAGCCAGCACTTTCACATCAGGGGTCTTGAAAGTAAGTCTGGCTTCCCCATAGCCGTACGTGGCCAAACTGGAATCAAAATTCAGGGCGATAAATCGGCTGTTATGAATGGACAAACTTCTATTAATGCTGGCAGGAAATTGTGCAATGATTATACACAGAACGCAATGACTCACTGAAAAGAGATTTGTAAAGAGAATGATATTGCTTGAAGTGTGATTTCCAAAAAAATTCCATAAAATGCTCCTAAGAGTCTTTTGTGTTTATACATTTTTGTATGCTTTATAACCATGATATAAATTTTAATCAGCAGATTAGTTTTAATGTCTTATATATGGAATTGTTGGCATTTTTAAGTAAAAATGCCTTTCATTGCAGCATGATTTTGAAATGCACAGCACACAGTATCATATACCAGTAGTCCATATACCAGAACTTCAATATAAAATAAAAATAGTTAGAATCCCGTAGCTGACTTTGGTACTTAAAAGCTTACAGAACGTGGGTGAGTAATGATTTTTCAATGAATACACTGCAGCCACTGCAAAAGAAGTGAAGTATTTTGATATTTACACACTTATGCAATGAAAAAAGCACGCAATAACTTTTAACGGTCAGTTTTCAATTACAGTCTATTGGTAACAAATTGTATTTTATAATATGAAATCCCTTCCTAGTCTTATGCAACTCTCTGTAAATATATTTGTGTACTCACTGCTCGGGTAACAAATTGCCATATCATGTGTTACAATTAACTCTCCTGTCTGGCCAACCTATACATCTTTGCAATGAAATGGTCTGAAAGCTATGAATTATGGCCATATTTCAGTCTAAAAGAAACAAACCACTAATTGCTATGTGGCCTCTCAGTAATTTTAAGAGAGAGAGCCCAGAAAGGCACTCCAGCATCAGGGAAATCTTTTACTTCTGCTCCTGCTTTATTTTGGTTTCAAATAACAGACACTACTAATTTGGTGTAGGCCCGACCTTTGCCCGCCCCCCCCCCCCCCCCAGCTCTCTGGGGGCCCTCCAATCAGCCTTCAGCCCGCCCACTCATGTCTCCGGGCCTCCCTAGCTACCAGCAAACTTGAGACCCCCTTTCCGAAATGTTTCTGCTAATTCCCATTTCCTTTATAATCACAAGCTTTCGTGTGAGGGGCTAGTGCGGCTGCTTTCGGGGGAGGGGTAATTACTAAGGGTCCTATAAATTAACCTACCAGGTGTCACTGGATGGGCTGTTTACCTTGGTGATTAATGGAACCGTGGGGAGACAAATGTTTTTTTAATTGACAGTTGTTTTTTTTCTGCCCCCTTTTTCTTTTAATATCTTCTTAGGCGAACGGCCCTGAATTCATTTCGAGAGTGCTGACAAGTCTTTCCAGTATCAAGCAATGGGAGGAAATCTTTCTACTAATTTTATGTCTTTATTATTGTGGCAGTCTATCATGAAGTGGTTAAGTAATTAAGCAGCTGTTTCATGAATGGGAACGGCCTAGTGGTTTTTAAAATAATATGTGAGTTCATGCTGTGTCTTATACCACACACGCCTCGTTTTTGTTCAGGAATGACTGAGAAAGCGTTGTACAGTCTCTAATAAAACCACTAACACTGTAAATTCTGTTTTTATGCTCTGGCGACATTTAAAAAAGGGACATTTTCACTGTATGGATGCAGATTCTGAATACATGTTTCTCTTCCTTCATCTTCCCGGAGCTTATCCTGTAGAGGGAATTTCTTTTCTTGCTAAATGAAAATTTATTCGGTGAATTTCTTTTGATATTTAATTGTGTAGTTATCTAAATCATTCCCAGCTGTGGAAATATACACTGTTCAAATATTCTAACAAAATGAATTGCCTTCAAGCTTAGAAAGAATTCCTGTTTTCACATGTGGACTCGTACAGGACATATATGATAAGTTTGCTGGCATTAAATGCTACATTCCAAGTGCGTTATTATGAACGACTCATTAAAATTATTTTCATACATAACAAAATCATTTTCATAATTTTACTTTTATGAATTAAAAAATAAAGGTTTCTGATTGGGTAACACTGTTGCCATGCACCTCATGGGATGGGGTCCCCACAAGGGGAAACTCAATTTTATAAAAAATCTGTGAATGCAAGCATGAAACTAAGAATGTCAAAAGTCTTGTATTTTGTCTGGTTACTTATGGTTGAGGTTAGGGCTGGGTAGGGGTTAAGTTTGTCATAGTTGCAATTAGGGTTTTTTCCCATAGAAATGAATTAAAGGTTCCCACTAAGATATCAATACAAATGTGTGTGTGTGTGTGTGTGCGCGCAGAGTTTGCACGTTCTCCCTGCATCACACTGCATTCCTCCAGGTAATCTGGTTTTCTACCAGAGGTCATACAATTAGGCTAATGAGTGACTCTAAATTGCCCACTGTGTATGTGTGTGTGTGTGTGTGTGTGTGTGTGTCTGTCTGTCTGTCTGTCTGTGAGCGGGTATACCTTACCTTATGGGGACACAATGTCCCCACAACGTGATGAATACCGTTTTTTTTCCCCTTATGGGGACCAGGAAACTCAGTTTAATAAAAATCTGTGACTGAAAAGAATAAAGTAACAATGCAAAAACTCTTGTATTTTGTTTGGTTACTTATGGGTATGGTTAGGGCTGGGCAGGGGTTAAGGTTGTTATACAGGTCCTTCTCAAAAAATTAGCATATTGTGATAAAGTTCATTATTTTCTGTAATGGACTGATAAACATTAGACTTTCATATATGTTAGATTCATTACACACAACAGAAGTAGTTCAAGCCTTTTATTGTTTTAATATTGATGATTTTGGCATACAGCTCATGAAAACCCAAAATTCCTATCTCAAAAAATTAGCATATTTCATACGACCAATAAAAGGAAAGTGTTTTTAATACAAAAAAAGTCAACCTTCAAATAATTATGTTCAGTTATGCACTCAATACTTGGTCGGGAATGCTTTTGCAGAAATGACTGCTTCAATGCGGCGTGGCATGGAGGCAATCAGCCTGTGGCACTGCTGAGGTGTTACGGAGGCCCAGGATGCTTCGATAGCGGCCTTAAGCTCATCCAGAGTGTTGGGTCTTGCGTCTCTCAACTTTCTCTTCACAATATCCCACAGATTCTCTATGGGGTTCAGGTCAGGAGAGTTGGCAGGCCAATTGAGCACAGTAATACCATGGTCAGTAAACCATTTACCAGTGGTTTTGGCACTGTGAGCAGATGCCAGGTCGTGCTGAAAAATGAAATCTTCATCTCCATAAAGCTTTTCAGCAGATGGAAGCATGAAGTGCTCCAAAATCTCCTGATAGCTAGCTGCATTGACCCTGCCCTTGATAAAACACAGTGGACCAACACCAGCAGCTGACATGGCACCCCAGACCATCACTGACTGTGGGTACTTGACACTGGACTTCAGGCATTTTGGTATTTCCCTCTCCCCAGTCTTCCTCCAGACTCTGGCACCTTGATTTCCGAATGACATGCAAAATTTGCTTTCATCCAAAAAAAGTACTTTGGACCACTGAGCAACAGTCCAGTGCTGCTTCTGCCGCTGTTTCTGGTTCAAAAGTGGCTTGACCTGGGGAATGCGGCACCTGTAGCCCATTTCCTGCACACGCTGGCTCTGGATGTTTCTATTCCAGACTCAGTCCACTGCTTCCGCAGGTCCCCCAAGGTCTGGAATCGGTCCTTCTCCACAAGCTTCCTCAGGGTCCGGTCACCTCTTCTCGTTGTGCAGTGTTTTCTGCCACACTTTTCCCTTCCCACAGACTTCCCACTGAGGTGCCTTGATACAGCACTCTGGGAACAGCCTATTCGTTCAGAAATTTCTTTGTGTGTCTTACCCTCTTGCTTGACGGTGTCAATGATGGCCTTCTGGACAGCAGTCAGGTCGGCAGTCTTACCCATGATTGTGGTTTTGAGTAATGAACCAGGCTGGGAGTTTTTAAAAGCCTCAGGAATCTTTTGCAGGTGTTTAGAGTTAATTAGTTGATTCAGATGATTAGGTTAATAACTCGTTTAGAGAACCTTCTCATGATATGCTAATTTTTTGAGATAGGAATTTTGGGTTTTCATGAGCTGTATGCCAAAATCATCAATATTAAAACAATAAAAGGCTTGAACTACTTCAGTTGTGTGTAATGAATCTAACATATATGAAGGTCTAATGTTTATCAGTCCATTACAGAAAATAATGAACTTTATCACAATATGCTAATTTTTTGAGAAGGACCTGTAGTTAGCGTTAGCATTTTCCCCATAAAAATGAATGAGATGTCCCCATAAAGATTTGTTTACCTGACGTTTGTGTGTGTGTGTGTGTGTGTGTGTGTGTGTGTGTGTGTGTGCCCTGTGACAGACTGGCATTCTGTGCAGGGTGACCCCAGCCTTGAGTTCTAGGCCCTCTGGCACTCTGACCTGGCTAAGCTGCAAGAAGATGAACGCGTATCTTAACAGTCATTCCTTAAAACAGAAGAGAGCCTGGCCATTATGATGACTCACACCTCAGAGCTGGCCTCCGATCTGTGTGCAGTGTTTGTGGGAGTTTCTCTCCAGGTATCCTAGTTCACTCCCACAGTTTGAACACATGCTGAGCCCTACATGTCCTTCTTATGAGTGCCTTGCACTGATTGGTCCCCGGTGCCTCATCTATAGACCTATCTATGATCACAATCTTTGATTGAGCCATGTGCAGGTTTTTCCCAACTGATCCTAACTGAATCTATCAAACTTACTGCCTTCATCTCCTTGATGTATTTATTTCTTATTCACTGAGACCTGCACTGATCAAAGCTCGCACCATTTATGCACTGAACCAGGGTGAGCATAGCATGCTTTCAGAGCACTGCCTGAGAACCCAGCTCCTGCGTTGCCTGGAGGGCCCTCTTTAGAAATAAGCAATCTTCCAGTGCAAGGTGCCAATGCGGGTCAAACGAAAATAAGGGCGACCAAGAGTTTTCTTGGCAAAGTAAATAGAGGATGTCAAATAACAAGAATTAAAATTCCATGGGTAAGAGAAGGATTTGTGTCTAGATGAAGCATCGCTGGCTGTCCTGGTCGTATCTGGCAGCTGAATACCCTACATGAGGTAATTCGCCTTAGAATCCATGATTCCTAATCTAGGAAATATCAAGCCAAGGAGAGCAATAACTCTGTAGCAAAACCTAAAGCATGTCTGTCAGGTGACCATCACGGTCGCGCACATGGTGCATTCCCATGTGGACAACTGGAACTCCCCTTATGCCACTTTTCTGGCCAACACAAGCTGGCCCCTTCAAATTATCCAGAACGGTACTGCTCATTAACTCTGGCCACTCAGTGGTCAAGCCAGCCATCCACCGAGCAGTCAGAACAGCTGAATCCCTACCCATTCAGTGTAATCTGAAATCCTATATTTCAAAACTATACCCCCAAGTATAAAAGGAAGTATCCAGGGAGCACACACACACTGAATTTTAAGCTAGAAGGATTTCTTGACATCTCATTGGCATTATATGTGGATTTCTAAGATATTTTAACATTCTTTTTGAACTACTTATGCCTGAATCCTTTTTATCGTGAAAATATTTCAATATACTTATATATTATTATATCGTTGCTAAAGGAAAACACCACAGTGTGAGAATGTTCTGTCTGCATGGTCCAAGTCACAGTGGCAGAATATTTTTATATGGTCCTATCTAATAATCAATATCTGATAGCTGATGTCACATCAACATTCAGCTAACAAAAGGCCTGATGGAGAGGTATACTTTTGGCTTGCTGTACATATATATTACTTTAAAATTATTGAGGAGGCAGAGTCATAATCCATCACACAACATTCACAGCCTTAGCACAATAACAGAGTTTCAGGACATTCAAGCATACATTTGACTAGTTTCCGCTGCTTTCTGTTGACAAACAAAGTCTGTTAGGAACATCTGTGAGTATGGAACATCTGTGAGTATTCTTTCAGTGCACAACATGTGAAATGACTTCATGGTTGGCAGATTAATGTGACACATGACATACACAGTGAGACATCAAGTAAAAGAAAAGTTAGGTGTTGGTTGGGTATTTTTACTATACATTATACTGAATTTTGAATATCTAAGCACATGACATTATTCCCTAATTTAAACTCAAAGGCACAAGATTCAAAAGAACTGAATCTCTTTGTGAAACTGCAAAATTATTAATTGCCCCTACATTTTACTATGCAAAAAATGTTCCATTTGTAACCAGTCCAGTTGCAAGAGAGATATGCCAAAGTCAAAATGAGACTTAAACGGACATGAAACTTATAACTGTAATTAAAGTCTTCACTAGATAAAGTGACACAGTTAAATGATAAGTCAACAAAAAAGTGCTTCCTTCGAAAACGGGGAGAGTTACACTTGCCCCTATCGTTAATATTATTGTCTAAAACTGGTAAGCAGTTTATCACCAACGGATCACAGTGATGTTTGCAAATTAAACAACATATTAAAAACGGTCATGCTTCGTTTTCTTTGTATGTCCTCCTGAAACATTATATTTCCTTGATTGAATCCTAGACCTTCCCATGAGACGGCAGATGTCTGGATGGAAATTAGTACGTCTTGTCAGATCTCAAAACATAAAAACTAATGTATCATAATGATAATAACTGTCTGGGTCTCTAAACCGCAGTGAAGTCACAGCACCTGGGGCACAGTGCTGGAGCCCAGAGCCATCTGTGTACTGGTGAAGGGGTAGCAGGTAGCTTTGTGGTTATGGATCTGGCAAGCCATTGCATGCAACTCTTCTGCCTTCCTTTGACTTTTTCACTCTTTTACTTTAAATACATTCCCAATAATTACAAAACCATAAGCAAGGTGAACTGAGCTGGATCAAAGTGTCTGCTTAGAAAGCGAATAATCCCACTGACCTGGGAGCTACACATGACAGTGATGAACTAGCAGCGCCAATGTGACGTGTAATGAGCGCACAAGGCTCACAAGGCAGAAGCGCTCAAGCCGACTGCCGCCCGGTCTTGCTCCTGCTTGGCTGTCTGGGTCACTCCAGATATTGGTACAAAGCGAGGTTGGATTTTTTGGAGCAAGTGGAGCCAAATGTGAACTTGAACTTTGAGTATGACTGTAACGTAAACAAAGGGACATTTTCCTAACAAATGAGGGTATGTGCAAAATACAGAAAAATAACAGATAGATAAAACAATACATATATAATATGCACATTGAAACAAGATTTGCAGAAGAAGGCACTGTATTGCGATAAAACAGGCAGCACAAAAATGTTATTGTGCAAGAGAATGAAAGCTCAAGAGCGACAGTGGTCACAGGGTTGGTGTTAAAGCAGGCAGGTGCTCCTGTGATACTGAGACTAATTTCACCTGCAAGGGATACCAGCATGGGACACAGGCATGGGACACTAGCCACTGACACCAGTAAGAGACACCAGCCCAGGACACAGGAACCAGACACCAGCCCGGGACACCAGCATGAGACACCAGCCACTGACACCAGTAAGGGACACAGGAACGGGACACCAGCCACTGACACCAGTAAGGGACACAGGAACGGGACACCAGCCACTGACACCAGTAAGGGACACCAGCATGGGACACCACTGAATAGGTCAAACCTGCTGCTTCCTTTCCATAAAACACACAAACCTTAAAAATCCAAAAACTAAAAAAAGTATTTTTCCTTTTTTATAAAAGGGGCAGTGTGCAGCCCAAGTAGGGACTGTGGTCATGGGTTTGAATCCTGTGACCAGCAGAGTAATCAAAGCACCAGTGAGCCTTTGCGCCGCCCCAGCTGCTCTCTGACCCCCAGCTGTGGTCACATGTATGTCTCTTTGGACAACAGCATCTGCTAAATTAATGTAAAAGCTACTTTGAAAATAACTATGATATACAGAGTCAGCTCCCAATCGATAGCAGACAGCACCATCAGAGATCCATTTAACATAAAAGAACACTGATCCAAATCTTGTACAAACCCTTGAACTTAAAATGAATATATACAGTAAGTATAATTTCTATACTTTGCATTATAGAATAATATGATGAGTATTGTTCATTATCCTGTCTAATAGAAAAACAGTAAGTGTCAGATCTAGGGATTATATTATATTATAATCCCTATATTGGATTATATTTAGATATTTAGCCACAATTACAAGCAAAGTTTGCTGAGCAGGGTAGAGTAACATTGTTTCGTGACCAGGGGGGCCTGCAGGTTTTAATGTCAGGGTATGCCCCCCCCCCCACCCCTGTTACACTACCTGACCGGAATAAGGGGTTGAAAAATAGGTGTTATAAAAAGCAGATGAGGTTTATGTTTAGCACTTTTTGCATTTGAAGTTGAGTTATCTGTTAAAAAGCAGGCGTGTGGCCCTTTCTCCTTCTCTCTGTCACCGTCCCATTTCAGTAATTATCTCATTGTAAGTGATGCACTATGGAAACTTGACTGATACCAATATATTTATCACCAAAATCGATAATCAGCTGACCTCTGATTCACTTGCCAGAGGTGAAACTTGCAGAACTTGCTGGTGCCAATCAGTGGAATGACTTTGCCTAATTTTTTAGTCTGTGGAAATCAAAAGATCAATCCATGGGCCACAACTGCTAATGAATTATAAAACTGCTGTGAGCCCGTACTGACGAAATCCCTTGTTCGCCACTATGGGAAATCCAAGTCAGTCATCTCCATTATTTCAGTTGTTGTGTCTTTAGATGGTTTTTTTTTTCCCACGGGACGGGTGAGTTCGGAGCAGCCACACTCTTTGCTCTTGAATTTAATGTAAAATAAAGTTGTCCTCCGAAGAGGGGGGGTGGTGGTGGGAAAAAAAAATAAAAAAAGATCTGGTGCTGATGACTTTGAATGTAGACGAAGTTTAAACATTGGTTGGCAATATCGGTATGTTTACCAATATATAATTAATCTCTACATGTTGTTTGTTTCCTCTTCAAAAATACAGCATGTGATGCAAAATGAAAGTATCAAGAGAGAAACTGCAATCTCGATTCTGAGTTTAAAAAATATATCTTGATTCATTTGTTTTTGCCCAAAATCGCTCTGTTCTTCTTTTTATGTAAATCACAAGTAAAGTCAGCCAAATAATAATAAGCCTAAATGCTAAAGGTACCCGCACTGCATACTGGCATATTGCTACAGGTGCTCATGCTACTGACAATAGTTTTCCAAATGTGCAATTGCAAGCTGCAGAAAAAGAAGAATTGTTCAAATCAACCGGTCTAAGCAGAAAAAAAAAACTTATTTTAAGACGTTCTACAACATATTATAGACTATAAATGGACTATAGCTACCACGCTTAATTAGCTATCTACCCTGCTGTTACAGTTATTTGATGTAGCGAAACATTGCGTTTGAAACATTCACAGTAATTTTTCTAAGTAACGTGTACAGACAGACCAGACAGTATAGACATTTCACAGCTCGACTCCTATTACTAATGAAGGGTATAATTTTAAATCCCATAACACCCACAGATATCATCTTAACACTTACATACTTAAATACTTTAACAGTTGCAAAATGAAGTGGTAACTTATTAACCACGTGTATGCAATTAAAAACAATTGAACTGCAGTAACCGAATGCATTAGTGTCAGTTCATTCAGATAGCTAGGCTATGCTGCCTCTTGCAATTACAGGCTTGTAGTTAGTGCCTGGTCAATTTACCTAATCTTTTATGTGAAACAATTGCCTCTGCCAAGCAAGGACAAGCGTTTGCTGCACTGCTGTGCCGAATGGTCACTGGACGGGCAGAACTGCCGGGGGATCGACCTAAAGTGTCACTGCTCTTTTCTGGCCTGCTCAAGTATCTCTCTGCAATGGCCGAGTGGTTAAAGCTGAAGTGCCTCTCTAGGGCCTCGAGGACCAAAGATCTCAGCAGCAGATTGCCCCGAAAGACAAGATCCACCGGTCTCCCAATGTGGAAAGCCGTCCCAGCAGAGCTGGACCCATGATCCTTCAAACGATGTCTTACCATGAAAAGATGGCACCAGTTTAGTGGGCAAGCCTACTTTTAAACTCTTAGTTCTTTTTGAGAAGAGCATAATGTTTTCAACTCCTCCCATTAAGACTACTCAAAACAAGCCATTACCCGGACTCATATCTATGCAGAGGCACTTCTGAAGCATGGTTTACCATAAGAGGCTCTTTGCTTGTAGTTGTGGGATTAATGAGGCCTCAAAACCCATAGATGGGTGGGATTTACTGTGGACTGACATTTTGAATAGAGTGGTATAATCACTGCCCTGTTCAACCCAATGAACAGAGGGATACCTATCCTGGAATTTCCCACTGTGGGTTTCTGCAATCACTATTGAATCTTCAGGTATCTGATGTTTTTCTAAGTTCACATTGAAGTGTTATTCCAAAACTTGTCTACTCAGAGGGATTAGTGTGCTATAGGGGGCTGTCAGTTGCTAAAGACCCTGTCCCACAATCTGGTATTAAATGCACTTTAAACTGGACAGGAAAAAGGATACAATTTTCTCTCAGAATTCAGTTACAGTGTAAAGATTCATTGATGAAAAATGCACTTATGTCACTGACCCAACCACAAACCCATTTGCAAACCAAACTTGTAGAACCATCATTATTTCTAAGCTCTTAATGCATTATAGTTTAATTTTGTCAACGGCCCCCATGTGATGGGGCTACCAGTATTTGAAAAACGTTCAGCCGATACACTTACGACAGCTTTTCCGGGATCATCTATCAAAACAGGAAAGCAGGGTTTTGTCAGGAGGGGGTGGCCATGTTGGGAGGGTGCCCTTGTGGTGTGACAGGGTTTTGTCAGGAGGGGGTGGCCATGTTGGGAGGGTGCCCTTGTGGTGTGACAGGGTTTTGTCAGGAGGGGGTGGCCATGTTGGGAGGGTGCCCTTGTGGTGTGACAGGGTTTTGTCAGGAGGGGGTGGCCATGTTGGGAGGGTGCCCTTGTAGTGTGACAGGGTTTTGTCAGGAGGGGGTGGCCATGTTGGGAGGATGCCCTTGTGGTGTGACTGAAGGTCGAGATTCTGCCAGGCAAATGCATGACAAGAGCCGATCCAGGAGCCCAACCAGCCACTACTGCATGCCGCAGAGAAAAAATATGAGCACTAGTATGTGAAAGAGGCATGTTTTCACAACTCTGGTTGACGGGCGCACCATGGTCAAATGCATTAATCTGAACTTAATCAAACACAAACGTTTCGTTTACAGAGTGTATAATTGAGCTGATTTAGCATCAGGCTCAGGAAAAGCGTGATAACTGTCACATGACTCATTCTCTGCCTGTCGGTGTGCTGATGTGCTGTTTAGTTGACCTCAGGAAAAAGGGCATGGGAAAAAAATCTGACAGGGATCATCATTATTGGTGAAAGATTGATTACTTTATTGTCAAGGGGAAGTGAGGTAAGTTATTGCCGTAATACTTAAGCTATCCAGGCCATATCTGTTCTTAGGTGCCCTTCATTACACAGTTTGCATGATGGAAATTTTAAGCCTGATTTTCTTTTTATAAGTTGACTTGGAACTTCCACCAAATATAATCTAATAATTATTAAAAGGTTAAAAAGCAAATCAAACTTATTCAAGTGAATTAAGTAAATTAAAAAAATAAAACTACAATTTTTTCTTTTGAAAAAAAAAGTGAATAATATATATAGCACATTAGAATGTAAGGTATCCTTTATCTATACACATATCTATTGTTAAATAATCATTAAAATTTTGCCAGTAACAAATAATACAGCAGTAGCTGTGATGAAACAATTCATACAAATAAGAGCATAACAGCATCTCCTTTTAATCTATATTTAGATAAAATTTAAACATAATTGAAACCTGTATGGCATGTATAAACATAAATATATAAATACACTGTGCCAATGAATTGTTTAAAATGTGTTGAAGGAAGTCATGTTTCATTATTATTTTTTATACTTTTACAAAGGCCATTATAACAATAATCGGAAGCGATGAAATTCTTCCCGTTTTGCACAAGTTTCAAAACTCTCTGGACTCATACCTCAGAAGTTTGGTTACTGGTCACTGGCGCCAAACACCATTTGGAAGTGTCTTCTACATTAGGCTTCTGCAAATCTGACCTAGATAAGATTCTGCAAGCAGCACTGCAATCGAGTTTTCAGCAAATGGACCCGAAGAAACACATGCACACATAAATGAGGAGACCATAATGCGCATTTGCAATGAGGTAATAAGCAAGAGTCCATTTGGCAGCTAGACTGTTCCCACGTCATCCGACCGTATCGCATGCCAACAGACGTTTGCAGCATTATTAAGTGAATGTACAATTCAACACTTTCTTTACAACCAAAACAAATAGGAGCATGAATTATGGAGTTGCTGGACACACTTTTACTCAAAGTCTAGCTGTATTGTGACTTGTTCACTAGCAGCCTTTTCCAGTGTATGTTTAATATAAAGTCTTCCTGAACCTCTGAGGTTTGGTACCTTGCAGTATGGACCTTTGTGAGCCAGTCTTTCTGGTGCAGGGGCCCCTCCATAGGTATGCCTGGGTTTGCCCAAGCCAGCTCGTTAGTTATTTGTGCCTGATTGAGTTGTTTGGAAACAGTGACATAAATGTCACATTTTATTAAATGTTATAATCGACCCATTCTTGAGAGAATAAATAACTCTTAGGGACATATTTGAAACATATATTCTCTGAACTTCATTTGTTTAATATATTTCCCTGAAATAAAACTGTACAAATTTGTGGTCATTCTAATTTACATCTTTGGTCTTGGGTGAGCAGATGATCTGTAGCCACGCAACTGTGAGAGATGGGCTTACTGTATTTGTTTTAGGAAGAATGCCTTTGTTAAAAAACAAAATTAAAAAAGACAATGGTGTTCTTGGTGCGGGGTGCATTCAATGAATAGCTTTACTAACTGCATTCACCACCATATTTTCTATAATAATAATATTGACCTGATAAGCCGACCAGCTAGCTAATGCAGATATCAGTGCTGAATTGAGGCAAGTGCTTCTTTCAGAATAATTGTCATCCATAATTTCTCTTCATAAACAGGCAGTATGGAAAAAAAGGTTAATTCACAGTCATTAGCCTACGCTGGATTTGTGGGGAATTTTACACAAAATGTGTAGAGTGTCTGTGACTTTGGTTTGTGCTTTGGAAGGACAAACCATGAGGAAACATAAAGGCCACGTGAAGAAAATGCATAAATCCTTCTCTCTCTTTGTAGATTGATAGACTGGTTCAGTTTTCCTAGCATGCTTAAAAGTTGCCACTGATAAACAAATATTTATATGCTAAGAGTACCCAGAAGCTTTTCAGGCAACCTGTAGTATTGTGTCAAAGAAGTAAAATTTTATAGTAAGAACCAACTTTTACAGCAGTGATTTGTTAAACAAATACCCTTTCAGTAGACCACACTGAGTAAATTGTATATTTAAAGAGCAGTTTATGACCAAGGACCCAGCCCAGTATATCCGCATCATGAGTTAAAGTACTTCAGTAATTCAAAACAATACATTAAAGATTGCCTGCACGGTTTCAGTATCTAATATTACGAATGGACTTTTTATGGATTTGAAGCAAATAAACTGGAATATCTCAGAATCTGGTAAAACTATCAGTAATCCAATCGTAATTATGTTAATCTGTTATACATACAGCCTCAGACAGGTGGGCCCCATCACCTCGGAAACGCTCTTAAGGCAATTTAGGGATAGCTAATTTAAACAGACAAAAAACACAGTTTTGCAACATTTCATGCGGCATTGTTGATTCCATTGCATTATGTTCATTTCCCATAGCGGATCTCCACTGAAGAAATCCCCCTCTTTTGTGTCAGCTCTTTATGCACCATGTAATGTGCTACACAAATATATATAACTTCTGGAAGTATCTTACTGCTTGACTTTGATAAATGGTGACACATAGTTTTGTGAAAGGTATGATGGTATGATAAATGACATTTAAATAGCATCAGTCTCCTGCTTGTGATGCATAACTAAACTTGAATAGGTTCATCCTGATGTGAGACGCAATAATTTAAACCGTTTTAACGAAAGGCCCATTCATCCACTCATGTGTGGACAATGGAATGTCAGGATTTAGACAACGATGCATGAAACATATGCAACCTGCTGCTGTACACAATCAACCAGGATGTGAACCTGAAGACCCTGTATTTTACTGCACTAAAGCATTAGCACACAATGCAGTGTTCCGTGTGCCAGTTGTCCAAAAAGGAACCAAGGCTGTGACATTTTATACTTACTGACGTACTTATTCTTATTTTGTAATAGAGTCACATTTGAAGCCACATGTGGTGCAAGGAATCATTGTGCAATGTTTTTGACAGATTTAAGTGGAGAGAGATACAGAGAGGCTCACACAAGCACCGTTTAAACAAGCCTGCAGTGCGCAGTCTGAAATAACAGAGAGGAAATTGAGCATTAAATACAAATCAACAGTTATTAATTTTAGTGGGGCTAGACACAGGGGAGGTTGGTTGTTGGTTTTAAATGCAGTCGTCTGTCCCGTTGCTGATATACTCCTTATCTTCTCTCATTGGGGTGGTGGGGGGTACGCAGTAGGTACCCCTACTCTGATGGAGAAAAAGGAAAAAGGATCTTTGCTAGTGACTTTGAAACATTCAACAAGTGCCATCCACCTCACCTCACCCCCCCGCACCTTGTGCCCCACCCCCACCCCCACCCCCCAGGCTGTTTTAAAGCTTAGCTGCCCAGAGGAGGGCTTGCGGTGTTTGATGGGCCCCAGTGACGTGGAGGCCTTGACCTGCGCTTCTATCTAAAAGCCTTAGAGGAAGTTCAGCCTGAGCCTAATGCTTTCGGAAGGTGCCAGAGGGACCGTGAACACCTGCAGTACATCAGGCTGTTTAGATTTGAGGCTGAGACACTGATAGGGCCAGCTGGGCCTTCCTCATTAAGGCTGGCCGCAGACAATAACAATACAGTAAGCGGGCTGGAAATGTATGAAATTAAATGTAATTTATGACATTTCGATGGCAGGAGCTGAGCCTGAGAAAGAATTAAACATTAGCTGGTTAAACTAATGCACAGCACTTACGGACCTCATCCACGATCTAGTGTGAAGATGCTTGTCTATTGTAAATATTATTTCGAAAGAATTTTTCAACATATCAAAACAAAGCACTGGAATTGCTATTAACATTCTTAATCTTTGGGCGATTGTTTAAACGATGGTAACACATTCTTGACTTGCACTCAGCAAGCATCTGCTAAATTAGCTATGAGCTGCCACAGTCCTGCAATAAAGACGTTCACTTTCAAGGACCCCTGAATAGTAGGGAAAAAGGTACACTTAAAAGCTCTGAATATCATTAGTATTACTGCAATCGCTTCGTGCATTTGAGTCCGCTGTTTGATTTACTCAGAAAAAATTTTTCAGGCTTCACAATAACACAAATCAAGCATATTTTTTTCAGCATTTGGCTATAAATGTCAGGTAATTAGAATTATTTATTTTATACATATTGCAATATAAGATTTATACATAGATACAAAAATGCACTAAAACATAAAAACCTCAATATTTTCAAAATGTAGCTTTATTGCTGTTGTAATAATAATAAATATCAATAATAATAATAATGATGATGATGATAAACAACAGCAATAACATTATAATATAATTTTATACAGTAGTATATTTTTTCTATAGTGAACCTAAATAAAATTACAATTACAATAGTTTAATACTATAGCTAATAATTGTTACTAACTGATTTTAGTTATACATTAATAATAAAATTATTATTTAACAGTGGAATGATACGAAGTTGCACCAATAAAACTAGGTATTCTATGCTGACAAAAAACATTTTTATTTCACATAACATCTGCCAATGAAATTAACTGTACGACATATATTCATGCATTATTTCTTCTAAGAGTGGAATTGTTCCTGGATTCAACCTATTTTCTCAGTTCTTTGTCCAAACACAGAAGATTACTAATTAATATTTTTTAAAAATCTTTCCCTTTAACTACATACAGTATCACTATATTCTCTAGAATTATTTTTATACTTTATTATCCAGTAATGTGTCAGGTTATTTCATCAATTGAAACATTTAAAATATGATTTTACTGTATATTCCTACCAATACATACAATAGCCATTATATTGTATGAATGTAAAAATAAATGCAAAAAATCTTGTGTGGTTTGTCTTTCCTTCAATAGCCCAAAGCAAGGTTTCAATCTCGCACAAACATGTGACTGTAAGCTCTGGAACTCAGGAAAAGCACATTTCATCACCCAGTTAAACCCTCATTGTGTCACATCTGTTACACCGCCTTGTCATTCTCACTCTGCAAATTGCCTCAAAAGAAAATCTAGGCTGTTTTGGAGAAAAACGGGGACACAGCCTCGATTCACACTCCAAACAGTGACAAATGACTTAAATTACTTATTTTCTAAAATATGATTTTCAGTTTGACTTTTATATAAACTTTAACACCTTGAAAACACGGCCTGCTCTTTTACAAGCCGAAAAATAATGGGACCACAGTTAACGGCTGACGTAAAGGACGAGAACCTATAGTTATGGCCTCCACCGCTGGCTCAAGGTTTCGTATAAAATTAGCGGCAATGTTGAGTCTGTGTAGGTCCCAGCTCACAGTTACACTTATTCACCAGAAAGCGATAAAGAAGCGGATAGTAGGAGACAGTCCACAGTCCACAAATATGCGTCTGGAACGAGGTTGGTGGAGAAGCTCCCACCTGACGATTCCGCCTTTGAATGGCACATAGCTAAACAGTGATGCAGTTTGACAAATTTCAAACAGGGCTTATGAAAAGATAACATAAACGCGGCGGTCGCTCGGAACAGCGTGTCCACCTGTGTGCGTTGCTGGGGAAGTGTGAAGTACAGGCGCTGGCTAATGAGCTGGGCCTCGGTGGTGACGGTGGGATTAAGGCCTCGGCAGCGTAAATCACTGTCAGATAAAACGGCCGTGTTTACGCACAGCGTTAATATTTTGATCTGCGTGTTTAAGAGCGTTAGCTCCTTAATGCAGGCCGACCTCGGCTTTGTTGGGATGCGGTGGGCCAACCCCCCCCCCCTCATCACCCGCGTCAACATGCCATAAATCTTTTTCCAGGTTAAACAGCATTACTTTTTTTTCTTTGTAGCACAGCCCCCAAACAATGCTTTGTTAGACTTGAGCGTGCCTCGGTTATTGGCAAATTCCGTATTGCTCGTTTTATATTTGTTTGGCTCTATTAAACAAATTTTTTGGACAAGACCAACTGAACGTTTATCTAGAAAAACATATAAAATCCACAATAGCACTGGGGAGTTCTGTAACCAAGCTTAATTGAAACACACCCCTGCCATTTTTAAAGGAGGTTGCTTGTCTGTTGCCCCATTAAAGCCACTTAAGGCCCTGTGATTTGGGACAGTCCCAAAAAGACGAGCAAACTCTGATACAAAATGTCAGCTTGTACTTCTGAACCAGACCCCGCTCTTCGGAGATGTCTGGCCCTGTGTCACATAAACATTTGTGATTATGCAGCAGGACAACGTGACCCACCAAGGAAAAATGACGAGACAAGAGCATCTCCGTCATGATATTGTAAGTACCCAGTGTGTCGTGAAATAGGGCAGCAGATGGAATTTAACCACTGACTTAAAAGACGTAGAAGCAGGTTGGGTCATGACTTTCATGGATTTATGAATTTATAAAGAATAATTCACTTTGCATAAATATTATGATTAATATTTATGATATTCTGATAAAATAAAATAAATGCACACCATCCTAGATGTACTCCAGCTTAGTATATGGTCTAGTTGTTTTCTATTATTATTATTATTATTATTATTATTGTTGTTGTTGTTATTATTATTGGATAATAACAAGTGCCGCCCTGTGGATAATATTGCATTACAATGGTATTGGCAACTTGCTTTAAAAAATAATCAAGCAATTGTTTGTACCTCAACACTGATTGGATAATGTACATATAAATATCTCAAAAAAACATACCAAGCAAATCAAATGTAAGCTATTAGGGGAAGCAGCGATTTTAATTGAAAATCAAACAAAGACAGGAACCTGCCCTCTGTGATTTTCCTTCTGTGTATCTCCAGAGGGAGCAGTTAGCAATGTGTGTTAATGTGACTGTGTGTATTTAGTCTTTACTGGTTAATTAGCTTTCATGTAAATGAAATGTTACGTTTTCCGAACTGGGAACCCAGAGTACTGGGGGATGTGGGCGACTTGACTGAATACGCGTAGGTCCGAATGAAGACTCTGCATCAGCTGTCTTGGATTCGCATACTTCCTCTTGACCTTCCCAGGCTCTGGGATCAAATTCAGATTTGCTTTGACCTTTTTGATCTGAGTAAAATCAATCTCAGTAATGCACATGGTAAGTATATAAATGTAGCTTCTATGGCACACTTTAAATCTCACTGTTGACGTAATTAAAAGCCATTATTTCAGCTTCAGACATTCCGGCAAAGTAATATAAATATGTTACATGATTCCAAGCAAAAAGGAACTAAAACTGGAATTTAATTCCTGAATCATCCACAGACCAGTATGACCAGTTCTATTGGTTGAAATCATTGAAAACAAAAATTGGATACAACATGAGCATTTTCACAAATAGCTTAAAATTCCAAGAATTTTGCTGACCAACTCCTAACAAATACAATAATTTTCTGTGGCAACAAAATGCAATAGCTTTCTTGATCTTCCAACTCAAAGACGGTGTATAAGAAGATTTTAGGATATTACAGATGAACAGTGTAATCAGATGACACAGCAACAGGTTTATATTCTGTGGATGTAAGGCTTAGATTTTGACAAAATGAGTCGTTTCTTTTTTAACACTCTCCCAGTAATTAGCTTAATTGAATGCAGACTGCCAAGGGCATCGTCTCACATCCTGGTTTAAAATAAAAATATTGCAAAACAGGATATTTTAAAATGGGTCGTGCCATGCTTTATAGAGCAGCTTTGAATCCAGGAAAAAAAAAACAGCAACAAAAAAAAATGCTTTGTAGATTATTTTTATTTGTCTGATTAACTGCACATTAAAAATACATTATGGGCAAGTTAGCAGCTCTTTTCCAGATCATTACTGCTTAAGCATTCATTGGTGGAAAATGGACGGAAGTATGAAAGTAATTCGAGGATGTAAGATAGCATCTAAATAAATAAACTCCAGAGGAAGAAAACAATAAAGTATTATTTCAACGCTGAGCCGCTAATGACTGCGATTCTTTGAAACTGAAACCGCAACGTCATACATGGAACCACAGAGCATACTTATGATTTGCTAAATGACACAAAAGCCCCAAGCTGTCTGAACAAAAAGCCGCTATTTATATTTATTTCTAAGTCTGTCTTTCAAAGGCCAAATGTGTTTGTCTTTCCTGATTTCACTGGATCTGTGATGCGTTCTTATGTTCCCTGAGCCACCAAGGGAGCAACAAAATGCGCAATTTTGGAAACAGTTTTAAGAGAACACAAAAACAAACCTCCTGCGTAAAGACATGTAGGGTTACAATATGCAGAGCACATGCGCGCAGGCTGGTATGCACTCACACAGTGCTGTTTCAGAACGAACGGAGATGTGTTTTTACAAAAACAGAAAGCAAATGTGTTTGCACTGAGCTTGTTATTGCAGGGTTAGGGGTCGTTTTCTACGGACGCGCCATGCTGCTGCAGTTAGACATAGCAGAGGACCAGGGGTGGAAACTGTTGCAAAGAAAGATGGAAAACATCACAAATGATTGTGAAAATGGACAATATTGGCTAAACGTCGCCAAGACCTATAGATGACCTCAGTTTTTTTCCCATTTGAAATACGCCATTGAGAGAATTATTCCACAGGGACTTCAATATTACACCATATTGTACGACCGTCCTGCGCATTTTTTGGCAAAATCCTCCATTAATGCACAATATCACAAACATGTATCCTCAAACGGCCGGCACAGTGAACTATGTGACGTATAGTGGTCAAATCTGTCTCACTGAATAATACAGACTGTGCCATTTTCCCTTTTTAAAGAGCGGTTCCTTCTTAGAAGCTGAAATGCATTTCATTCAGAAGTACGGCTGAAATGCATTTCATTCAGAAGTACGGCTTCAGAGACGGCCCCGTACTGCGCATGGCTTCTGAGACGGCCCCGTACTGCGCACGGCTTCTGAGACGGCCCCGTACTGCGCACGGCTTCTGAGACGGCCCCGTACTGCGCACGGCTTCTGAGAGGGTCCCGTACTGCGCACGGCTTCTGAGACGGTCCTGTACTTGAAGGATTCTGGCTTTATTGCCATATCTTTAGGTCAGGGCAAGTCCTCACACTGTCTCACCACAAAGTAAACAGGATATGATGCACAGGGAACTTAAAATGTCAGAAATGATACCCATTCTAAATAAACTCTCACATCTCTTTCTCCTTATACCTTCCTGTTTGATTAGATGATAGAACCCGGTGGATATTTTAACGGACACACTTCACTGCATTCCACGAAGCAAGTTGCATGCATGTATCAGAATCTCTTCTCGATCAATTGAGTTAATAATTTGGACAGTTCACTTACTGGTTCCAGTTATGTTAAATTTGTTTTTGAAAAACAGCCATCTCAACCAGTATCTTTGTAGAACTGGTCTGTAACTACATTCATGAAAACTGCCAGTTGAAATCAGGACGCTGCCTAGTATTTAAGACACGCCAGAGTACTGTAGTGATTTAGCTAACGCAAACCATATCCGAGCTCCGTAAGTGACACGTATTTCAAAAAGACACTTACATATAAGGTTGTAGTGATTACGCATATACCTTTAAATTACTCAAAGTCCGATTAAAACACGTGCCTGTATGTATATCGCAAAATTACGAATCACTAATTCAAACCAATTCACCACGTTTATGGTTGAAAGCGAATACCATTTCGGCTTTGTATTTTGGATGCAAAGTATTTTAATGTGAAACACGCCAATTACCGCACTTCAAAGAATCTCACAATGAAAACACATGAAGACCCCTTAAATGAAGAGCCCGTAGAATTTTGGACTTGTTGCTAAACAAGCGCTAAGAGAATCCATATACAACAAGAAATTAAATGATTATGAAAATCCTCTTGCCATGCAGTAAGTGCGCCTTGAACTTATTACGGCACATGCAGGCACGGCGGAGCGCGCCATGTCATGTCTTACTTCTTAAAAGCCCTAAAAGCAGGATTGACTTTCAAGCTGGATTTTTAAAGGAAAGGGTCTCGTTCAGTAATTGCAATATAATGAGGGCTTCGGTGACCTCCTGCTACATCTTGGACATGTTTTTTTTATTTACTCATCTGGGCAAAACCGATGGCTCAGTCAAAGAGATGGAAAAATGAAAGTGTTTCCAGCTCCTGCAGAAATTTGATTTCTCTCAGCAGCTGTCTTGCTTTACACAAGTGCGGAGTCAGAGAATCGCCCGTCCCAAATCAATCACACGGGATGACATTTCCTGCAAACTGTGTTCATAAGACAAATGGGGGAGGGACCAAAAAAAGGGACATCAAATTGGCAGAGAAGCAGATGGAACGATGCGTTCTTGTTTATATTTTGGCCATTTAAGCAGCCCGATTCTTTAACGCCAGCCCCCATTAGTCTTATTACTTTGAGCAGTCATGTACTGCAGTCTAGAAAAACACCTGACACTAGCTTTAGGAAATGTCGCTTTTAACTGAACTCAGTTAAAAGTGGAAATACAGAAAATGTAGAATTAATGATTTTTTCGTTCATCTTTTTTTGCGGAAGGAGCATCTATTAGGGTCATTACGTGCAAAATAAAATCAACAACAAAAATAATGCCAATAACATCAGTGCAGAAAAACACTATAGCGATTTCATCGAAGGCGACAAAAACAATAACAATAATAAATGAATAATTATTAGAATATATACCACAGCATTTTGTAATGAAGCCCTTTTACCCTTGGGTTTATGTTTAAAAAAAGCTTCCATTTCAAAAGAAAACAGGACCGCTCTTGATGGGAATGGCAGACAGGGATACACATTTTGGTCATTATGAATTATAAAGTATGACTCTGAGGCCTTGGGACTGGTACAAACGATGTTTATTTTACAGCGCGATGCTGGAGAGCTTCCCCGCTCTCTGGCATGGCCGACGTGTGAACACAGAAACAGTAGGAACCTTATTCCAGGTGCATGGACGTCCTGTCGGCGAGCGGCAAGGCTGCACGCCACTCACGGCAGCTGGCCGTTCAACCCCGAGGACGGGAAAACGGCTCGTCTTAACGAGCTTTCCAAGGGCCTCAGAATAACCAAAAAATAAGCCAGTCATGTCACAGATCCAGATTTCCTACTGATTAAAAAAAACACAGGGCCAAAGAAATGTGAGATGGTATTTTTATTTTTGCTGATTTTATGAAAAATCATAAAATTATTACTACATTTCTGTGTGTTTTTTTTACTTAATGGAAGAAAAGAGATACTAAATGGAGCTCAGGTTTCACATGAACATATGTGGAATTATTTAAGGCGCCTTGTCTTTCTGCCTAGTTGCCTTTTTTTCAAATGCACTGGAATACTGTCCCCCACTGCTGCCAAACAGGCCAATAAATTAAAGCACAAATTAATAAAATAAAAACTTTAAATCAATTGTCTTCAAACTTTGTTGCATTTTGCACATTCTATCATTGTTGCATTTATTACCAAAGAACAGGAAGAGTTTACATAGTGGTTTTATTCAGATTTAATTTACTTCTATTGTATAAACATAAAATCAGTTATTTTGTTAAACTTCCAAGCATTTTTTTGGAATCTGCACCTTTCATTTAATTTGCTCACTTCCTCTTTTGCTTCCCCTCTGTAATTCCATTTATAACGTTCCAGAAAAAAAAAATCCTGTTGTCAAGGGTAGTCCAAGGAAAACAACAGAGGAACGTCAGGGCTAATATGGAGTGGGCCTTGGATAGTGTGGGCTTTCAGCCTAATTGGGATCATACGCCGCATGTGCTCTGCTGGCGCACACACACGATTCATCAGAAAGACTTTAATCGCCGGCTGTTTTCGCCATGTGCCTCTCTGGACACCTCGGCACAGACTCCCTGAGTCGTGCACCGTTTAAGCTTGTGCCTTCTGACTCCAAAAACACCGGCTTCAGAAATTAAGGGTCAGGACCCCCCCGCCCCTAAACCACCATCACCGCCATAACCACCATCAGCTCCACCTCAAACCTACTGCCTAATGCACCTCCTCAAACACTCCCCTTAATGATTAAATTGCGTCTTGTGTGGAACTCCAGAATCTCTAGATTCCGGGGGGGTGGGGGGGGATGACTCTTCCGCTTGATTGTAATTTATGTCGGAAGTCGTAATTGTCCACCCTTTGCTGTGCCAGAGATCCGCAAGCCGGCGGTGTGCCGGGCTGTGGGGGGAGCGATGTCACGTGCATCGTCCACCCAGAAGATTGAAGTTCAAATAAATCCAAAAATAAACCTTTTTTTCCTGAATGCTGCTGAATTACTGCAATCATTGAACTCTTTACAGAAGAACAGTATATTGTATGGGTGTGCAGAATATCAGTATTCTGTATATAATTACTTCAAGGCACAAGCTGGATGTATCAAGTGAGTGCTAAAGAATGATTACACTCTGGGTGAAAAAGTGGGGTTTGGGGAAAGTGTAACTGCAGGAGTAAAGCCTTTTCTCCCCCTTTTCAGGACATATGGTGAGGGACCACCAGCACACAGAAAGAAGAGCAAGTTCAGCCTCTTTTATGATTTGAGCAGAAATCCCAAAAGATATAAAAACCGCTACAGCAAAGAATATATTTTCAAAAAGTCACCGTGGTGATGGAAATGGTCCTTCAGTTTAACTTTCAAGGGCTACCTCAACCAGTAAATGGCCATGTTAGTGAAGGAACTGTTCATAAAGACAGAAAAGAGAAAAAAGAACATGCGAAACAATGCTAATTAGTGCCACAATATCTGTCGGTCTTATGTTTTGCTACAGAGCATTTTTTATATAGTTGGTCAGTTGGTCCTGTAAAAACAAACACGGAGAAACAGAAAAGTGTCTAACTATTGTTGGTACACCTTACATTTCTGTACAGGCCTATAGCCAGAAATAAATTTCATGGGGTGTCCAGCAACCCTACCGATAGAGGACTGGGGTGGGGGGAAGGTGGGAGTTGGGCGGGGGGGTTCAAACCTATAATTTACTTACCTGTCTACATGCCTGCTTATGTACTGTATTACAAAGGAAGCAGTTAATTCACATGTAACAGTAAGTACTTTCAAGTTGTATGAAACTCCACAAAGGTGCATAAAAATATGTAAGAGCAACATCAGTGAGGCCCTAAAAAAACTTTATAATGCATTGTTGTTACCTAAGTCAGAGAAACAAACAGAATATTTAATCATTCAATGAATTTATGGACCTTTTCATGCATTGGAATGGATTGTATCTATATCTCATGAAACTAACAATTATTTCCCAATCTGAAATTAAATCCAGCAGCATTGTTAAAATAAATAATGTTGATTATGTTAAGCTTGCAAGTACACTATAGCTTCGTTTAGAAAACACATTGACAAGAAAATATTGCACCACAGTGTACTTTATAAGGATCCAGTGGACTTATATTCTAGACATGTCAGCAAACTAATGGTGTAATTATTAAAGTAAATCTCAATAGCTTTGACTAAACAGTCACTCTTTGAAACAAGGGATGACATTGAAAACATAAGATGGATTACAAGAGAGTTACCCAAATCTTCCTCTTAACAAAAGAGGCTTATCAAAGACTCCTGACTGAAATGCACATATTTTCCAGTCATGAGGAAACTTTTTTTTGTTTGTTTTACACATCTTCGTTTTAACACGTTTTCATTAGACATTCTCAATCGTTTCTCAAAGAAAAAAAAGAACTAGTACTTTTTCTGTTATCCTAAAATCTTCTACAGTGAAACCAGTTCCACTAGTAATCACCAAGGGGGCATTTTCTGTGACTACATGTAACTTTTAAAGTGTATCTTCAAACAGATCAAAAACACAGGTGTTTTTGTGTGAGACATTTCTTCTGGGTATCACCCTTAAATTAAGTGACATTTATACCCTCCTGAAAAATCCAGCTGAAAACCAGCTTCTGCTGCTGGCTGGTATTAGCTGGTCTAAGATGATCTAAAATGGTCTTAGATGGTCATGTTCCATCTCTTGCTGCTCTTTGATGGTTTAGCTGGGTGGGTCACCTGTTGGTCATGCTGGTCCAGCCAATCAATCAAATTGGTCATGCTGGTGTGAACAGCTAAACCAGCTAGAATGACCATCATAAGTTGGTAGGACCAGCTAAACCATCAAGCCATCATGCGATAACATACCTTAAGCTGGTTATCTATCATGAACTGGTCAAACAGCTTAATCAGCTCAAGCTAAAAAAAAAATGTCATAATTCTCAAAAGTGCACTTGTGCTTTCATAAAATAGACTTGTCTCATTATGTACAGTAGCTTCTATGTTTATTTCATGTGAGAGTTTTATGGAAAGTTTTATTGTCATATGCACAGAAAACAAGCAGTTTCGCTGTACAATAAAATTCTGACTTTACATATCCTTCTTTCACCACAGAAAATAGAACAAGATTATAAATTCACATATATAGGTAACAAGCTCTAGAGGCAGCAGCAGTAATATAAACTAGTAAGGTGTCTCTGTGTGTTTTCAGAGGTAGAAGTGGTTGGTGTTGTTTATAGTGCAATGTCGTTCACAAGCCTGAATGCTTGTGGGTAGTAACTGTTTAACAGTCTTGTTGTCTGGGACGTCACACTTTTGTAGCGCTTTTTTATGCATTTGTTATGTCATATACATTTTTTGGTATCATCCATCCATTTTCTAAGACCATTTGTCCTATTCAGAGACGCGGAGGGTTCGGAGCCTACCCTGGAGGCTACGGGCGCAAGGCAGGGAGTAACCCAGGATGGGGCACCAACCTATCGCAGAGCACCATCATACACCATTCACTCACACACCATTCACTCACACACCATTCACTCACACACCATTCACTCATACACATTCACTCACACACCATTCACTCACACACCATTCACTCACACACCATTCACTCATACACATTCACTCACACACCATTCACTCACACACCATTCACTCACATACCATTCACTCATACACATTCACTCACACACCATTCACTCATACATGGACATCCATGGGCAATTTAGTAACTCCAATCAGCCTCAGCATATTTTTGTACTGTGGGGGGAAACCGGAGTACATGGAGGAAACCCCACAACAACACGGGGAGAACTTGTTGGTATCAGTGTCAGATTATATAATATTCAATATCATCATGCTTTTGTTTTTGCAGTACTTTTATATTAATTACAAAGCACTCTGTGTATTGATAACTCGTTAGAGTATGTCACACCTATGAAAATAATTTATAAAAATTACTTCATGAATTATAAAACGCAAAGTACCAAGAAGTATCATTCTTACTCAGATGTCAAATATACTTTGATATTTCTAGAGTTTATATTCCTAAAATGTGACATTGGACCATTCACTTTCAATTTTCTTGTCATCTTGTCACTGTTTATGTTAAACGAGCCTGAGTCTGTAGGTAGAACAGAGTCTTTTCTGAAGACAGTTTGGACAGTGCATTGAGGCAGCTCACGGTCTAATTCAGGACATTACATCACGATGTTTTTTGAGCATCAGGCAAGTTCTGTGACAAGACAGGAGGAAGTAATTAAACTTTATTATTCTGAATAAAAAAGACCTGCACCCAAACCAGACTGTGAGCTATAACTGAAGTGTGCCACACGCTGTCGTGCTGGGAAGCGAGGGGCCCCAGCATGGAAAATGCCCAATCTCGGCTGCTTGTGCGTCGCAGCCCACGCTGACGCCGCTGTTTAGCGTCCCAATGGTAGCTTTACGTCACGGACGAGCCAGTTTCTGTGCCCTGAAACCGTCAGCTTGTAAGTGGTTGTCGCACGTTCACGGTAACGCTAACAGATGGAGAACGCAAAGCAGAACGACGTGACAAACAATGAAAATGCAGAGATTATTTAATCAGCTCTGACGATGCTGTTCTGTGAGGGAAAACTCTGGGAATCCAGTCTAAGCTACATAAAAAAAATCGTTAATACCATAAACATGTTTAAAGGAAAATAGTCAAACAATATTGTTCACTAAAGCCTGTTTGTTGCACAGGACTTACAAAATTCACAGGACTCATTAAAATGCCACAAATTACAGTTATACACTATTTAAATAGTCACTGACATGTAGCATGAAGCATAAATAAAGATGAATAAAGGTATATATGGCATGGATATAGACAACATAAAATTTGTGCAAAATTTTAAAATTAGCCTACAATGTATTCTAAAAATCACAATTTCAATCATTTGTTAATCTGCTGATTAAATATTAAATATTGCCAGTAAAATTGTCCCGTGAATTAAATATTGTCAGTATAGGCCTACCATCTGTCTTATGTCCTGTAGCTAAGTGATTAATCAGTTCTTAAATGTAAGGTTCTCATTTGTCTACAGTTTAAAACACACACAGAAATTGTGACAGACACACTCAGATATAAATCCAAGACGTTTTTTTCCTGCTCAAAATTTTTATCCACGTATTAATTTCTAAATATACCTTTTCATTATCTTCTCATTTATTATTAAAAATATTGAAATTACTGGCTGTGCAAAACTCCATTATCATTTATTCAGGTATAAATCGATTCATCCGAGATGAAAAATAAAAATGAGAAGACCTTGTTCGTCAAATCACAGAGCAGTTTAAGCTTAATTAAACATCTGCAGCCATCTGCTTTAAGAGCCAGAACTGAAAATACACTTAGGCGCACCTGTAATGTCTCAGTAATAAGTGTGTGTTACACATCCGAGAAATGGGATATTGTTGTCGTTATGAATGGCAGTGTTTCTGAAATGCGATTCCGGCATTTTCGGCCTTTTCCGAACGCCTTGGTAGATGTGGACAACTTAACTTAGAATAGGTTAATACTTTCATAAGATGAATGTTATCTACGATTGTTTTGTCATAGAGTTTAAATGATGATGAGATCTTTCTTCGTAACACGTGATACTGAAAAACATGCTTACATAATTCATTAAACAGCTATTAAAAGAGGAACGAAAATTAGCATTAACTTGAAAAGCCAATGATTGAATCCATTGGGTAATTTTAAATTGTTTTGAGTATCCGAATTAACACATATATAACTATGAATAAAAATAAATCATATATTTTATACATTATGTAGCATCACCTATATACACGAGCGCTAAATTCGGGAAGCTAATTGCGCTATGTCTCTCGTTACTCATGCACTTATGTCTCTACTGAAAGCTAAACAAATTCTTACCCATAAAACGATTTTATTTCAGCGGCGTAAAATACCGTGTTGTAGCGCTGAAGTAAAGAATAGATAAACATGGAATACACACTGTAGCTCAGTCATCGTCACCGCTGTTTTTCGTAAACCACAAGAAATAAAACACATCTGAGAAGAAACAACGTGTTCGAGTCAATAGTGTAATATGTATTAACTAGAATAATTGCTTTTTTCCTCAGCAAAATACGTACGAAGGAAACCTGACCTCCAAATGTAAAATTTCCATCATCGGTTTTTTATTTTTGAAAAATGTGCGCAATTTCATTTCTTTTTTTTGTTGATAGTTTTAATAATAAAGACAAAACTTTCTATATACCTCCTGCAATACCCTGAACGTATTCTGTTTATTCTTTTGTATGGTTTGGAGTAGCAAATGAGAAAGGCCTTTGGAGTAGATAAGGGTTAGCTTAGAGACCAAGCCTGTAACGCACACAATCACATGTGTGTACATGCGTATGTATAAAAGCACATCAGCACTCATTTTCATTTTATAAGTTCATCGTATAAACAGAATTGCTGTTTCGATCCCAGTCTAATAAACCCCCCAAAAAAAGAAATGTATAATAACGAATTGTCGAGTAAAATTTCATACCAAACATATTATACACATAGCAAACACTTTCATCTATATAGAAAGTAAATTTATATTAAGTGCATTGTATGCGGTTTCTTAAAATTATGCATTATTCATTTCTGCTATATGTCTTAAAAAACAGTATTGTTGCCGATAGCTGAGGTTTTTGAAGAACTTAAATCATTGTAGGCTACAATAAAACGGTTTATACATCGAATTAGCCTATAGATATTCTGAAACGCAGTGTTTTTTAATTTAAATATCGTTAGTCAAAATGCCAACAGGGCATTGGATGTAATTTAAAGTACTAAAAAGTTTTGAGGTAAACATACCGTTGACCCTTAGATATTTAGGTATCAAAACATTACTACAACCTCTGGATATTATGCTTCGGTATCGTTTTATTAACGTTATGAATAATTTTTTTTTCGTCGTCTTGATGTTGTTTATGGTGTATCTGCAATAAAAAAAATCCTTTCGCTTTTCTGAACGCATAGTATCTGTATTTCAATGTGCGTCCCAAACCGTTTCAGTGCATTTCGGGATAACCGAAGCTATGTTGTAAAACTTTTATAAAATGCTGTGAGATTGTTATGAAAGGTATCAGGGGCGTCAGAAGCATTTTGAATGTGGGTGGGGGGCGGGGGGCACTGGCATAAAACTAATATTTTATGTTAAATGTGGGGGAGGCGGGGGGGGGGGGTCCAAACGAATAATTATGAAATTTAATGGTGGCAGCGCCCATGACAGGTATAGCTTCGCAAAATATTACCCCGTACTAAAGATAGGTCATAATACGTGACGCTGCAGCAGTCCGGCTAATTCTACGCCGCGCTGGATACAATCAGTATTTTAATGGAATACGGTTCCATCATGTTGCCCGATATAATTTAAGTAATTTAAGAAAAATATAAATGGATAAATTGATGTAAGGAGTAATTATGTGTGGGGCATTCAAGGCATGACTCACATTGAAAACGCAACAGTACACTGATAATTATGTCAGGCACTGCAAAAAAATCCAAACCCTCTAATGACACGAAAAGGTTAATTATCCATTTAACCTTCCCAGTCCCTGTGCACAAGCCCAGCATATGGTCGACCACTCCTGATATTGATTGGCAACGTATTTATTTCTCAAGTCTTTCATTTGGTATTTTTAAGAATCCAGAAATTCCTTAATGTTCCTTGGTTATATTTGTATTTCGTTATTGTGGCCCCAGTCATCATGCCTTTAATAAATGGTTACACAGTGCAGCAATTAGGCTGGACTCATACATAAGTATATGCTAATAAATATTACCTTAATATTTTCGCTAATATAGGCCTACCTTAATATTTACGCTAATATAGGCCTACCTTAATATTTTTGGATAGTATTGGGCAATAACAGAAATGTTTTTGTGTGTTAGTTGTAATATCAGACTACAAGAAAGATTAGAATTGCTATTAACTATATTATTAGCTTTCAAATAAAAGGTGCAGCAGTTTTATGATATTAACCACCCTGTAAATTCGTATATATCCAGAAGTAACAGGAATCACTATTATTAATATTTTGTGCTATTAATATCACCAGGAAAGCCAAAAGACTGATAGCACTGCTGCAGTAATACCTTAGTACATTTTATAGCTAATCTTCTTTGCAATTATTCAAAATAAAACAAGCACAGTTAGCAATTTGAAATGTAGTAAATATGTTACAGATACTTTTTTTGTTGCATGGTGCACATATTATACAACGTAAATTAATTTCGGTTGATAACGTTTAACATCGATAATCAGAGAAAGGGGATCTTGACTTTTTTCCAGGTTGCTTTTAAATTGAAGATTTGAATGTTTTAAAACAAAGGTTCCATTTGACGTGTCTGCGATTTTTTTTACCACATTTTAAGCAGTAAATAATATAATATAGAAAACTTCATCTTCATTATAGTCGTGTTAATTCAATACCGTTGGTTTTCTTATCTTGATGCTACACCTCCATATAGTCACCACGTGTGCTTAGAACACTACGCGTGTGGATTCTTCACATCAGCGATTCCCAACATCTAACAATTTTGGAGCATAAAAACATTTAGGCCACCGCATAAGGAATGTAATTTTAGCTTTTTAAAACCTGGCTAATATTGATGTATTTGCATATTTTAATGATTACGATTTCGGTAAGAACTACTATTGACCCCAAAGTAGTCTACTTAAAGGGCAAAACGAGTATATTTTCTTATTCTCCTAAATATTTGTTTTTTTTCTGTTATTTTTTATCTGCTATTTATTTTACCCCTGTCAAATATTTTAAGTGCGATGACGTCAATCTCATTCTGTCATCATGAATTAGGACAGCTTGCATTTTGGGGCACATCTGCATGTAGTGCAACGTGAAGGCGACCCATTCCAGAAGTTTTATGGACAGTAGATCTATGTGTGTTACCCCAATGTCTTTTCTGAAAAGTTTCTTACAGTTCTGTCAATATTCAGACCCAGATTAATTAGGCAACGATTTAGTAAAGACAGAAAAATCACGCCAAGTTACTTGACAGCTGGCATGACAGTTTAGACGGTCAGTTGCGTATTACCGTGTTTTCGCACAACATTAATACTGTATAAACACACGGGAATACGACGCTATAGTCAGCGACTGCCAACATGTTTCACTCAATGCAGTAAAACCAAAGTTGCAACGCAAGTATCACAAATAGTAATCACAAGTATCCGAAACGTTTATAAAATAGGCCTATTGATTTAAAGTTTATTGACAGTAACATCAGTGTTAGTGCCGTTTGTTTTAACTGTAAAACTGTTCAAACTAGCTCGACGACAACATTTCCCGCCTTGAGCCCAATAAAGTACAAGAGCAGATGACATATATAGCTTTATTTCGGTACTTAGCTCGGAGGCTCTAACAGAAAAAAAACATCCACTAACGCGAAGGCCAAGAAGCTTCCGTTTGAATAAAATCATGATTATGCTTACACAAAATGACATATAATGCCTCTTAACAGTATAATACTTAAATACGTATAGCAGAACTTTCCGTGACGGTTTGAATTTTCTACTGAAATCACCCTCACTCATGAAGTAGGCCTATGGATATTTGTTTTGCACTTTTCGACAATACTGTGGAGTGATTTTGTTTCGTGGTAATAATAATAATAATAATAATAATAATAAAAACTGGATGATGAGGATACCATAATAATGCATTGACTTTGGTGTTGCGCATGTTCTCGCTGGATTGAAATGATCTACACCAGTATTTTGCTTGTTTAAAAGTATTTAAGCATAGATAGCAGTAATATGTCTGTTGGGGGGGGGGGGGGTTGAGAATCTAGCATATTTCATACTTTCATTCATTCCTTATTTATACATGCACTTCGCAGCCAGGCGACTGAGGCCGATCTGTCTAATGAAAAGCTTATCTGCATATTTCTATCGGAGCACATATATAACTTTGCTCAAAGCCTTGAAAATATTATGCTACCCCGTGTCACATATGTACACCGCAGAGTAAACATATCCTCCCTGAATTAAAGTTTTAATGAAAATTGGCGTAATTTGCGGATCTCCCACAGCCAAGTACTTAAGTAACACTAACCACTTCTGCACAAAATGACAGATTTGCAAAGTTCAAAGCCCATTTCATCTGATGTGGCTAAAACTTGCATTTATATATATATATATATATATATACTGTATGTGTGTGTGTGTAGAAATCCAACATGAACCTGCATAATATGGTTGCATTTGGCTATTTGTTGTCATAAACATATATACTGTTGTCAGCAGTGTGGAAAGATTTATATCAAACACTTTCTGAAGTGACATGCATGGGGGTTGACTTCACGTTATCAATTTCTTCAGATGCAATCTATTCCATTTTAATTTTTCAATGCAATTTTATTAAGTTCAGCAGAAGTAAGGTTATTGCATTGACGTGCATGGATTCCTTTATGACATAAATTATATTTATCATAATTTCTTTATAAACAGAATGTAAAATTGTATTTACAAAGTGGTGAAACAGGTGTAAATTATGCATGGAAGCAGAAGTGTGATATATCTGGTGCAACATAACGAACGTATGGCTAATTACAAATAAAAATTAATAATTGAGGTGTATATTTAAGAATGTTCATCAAAATGTAATTGCAAACATTGCAAAGCATTAGTACATAATTACATAATACATACAAATGCGTGTGTGTCAGAAATCTTTATCCAATGAAATATAAGATAAAATGGCATAAGTTTCTTTCTAGATAATTCTGTAGCAGAAAGATGATAAAATAACAAACCTATTATAGGCCCATATTATCTGGCATGAATCATGGCCTTCCCGACTATACAGAGATCTGTGACTGCTAGCAGAGTAAATGTCATACTGCCGAAGAAAGTTGTTAGGTCTCTTTTTTCTCTTCACCTTGGGGGGTATTTTTGTTGAAAGACATTTTCTTTAATTCATTTACGTCATTAAAGAATTTAATGTCACAGTGTTCCGTAAATATTCCCTATAATAAATCAATGACCACAAAATATATTCCTCTCTACGTCTGGAAAAATAGTAGGCCTACTGTGGGGTGGTGCAAGCATGCTTGAGGCAAGACAGTGAACGATAAAGAACATAGAAGAACATTAGGTCAAAAGGGAGAGCTGCAGGGCCGTTAAACTAACGCCCCAGTAGTGACCACACACACGCACACACACACACGCACGCACACATCTGAACATCATTACCAAAAAGTCCAAGCTTTCATTAGTTAAAATTGACTGCAGAAAATTAAACAGGAAATAATTATTTTTGAAAACAAATTTAATATTATGTAGTAACTGCATGAAAAGACATTGCGAGAAATGCAGAACAAATGCAAAACAAACGAGCAAAAAAAGAAGTGTATGCCTTTAGTGGGAGTTGATAGCATCACTGAATGCAACAAAAGTTGATCTACTGACCAGTGTTTTGTTCCTTCCCTTCAAATGAGGGGGCAAATAAGTTCGTCGTGCCAAAATCAGGGAACCGTAACTTGTGATTTTCTGATGCAAAAGTGAAATAATAGGTAAAACAGGCTACCACTCAAGGTAGGCCTACAGTAGTCTCTAGTGCCAAACTGTCGCTTTCAGGTACAAAACCTCCATCCACCGAAAATCCTTGAAGCTGTTGTCGATTCACATTGACGGAGTGCATCCGTTTTATTCCTCTTGATTAACGTCAGAATGGGAAGAGGAGGAACCATCGGACTGACGGTCCACATCGCGTGACCTCTCTTGTTCTGAAAGCTGCTCACTTGAGGGAATTGAATTCTTCTTGGGTCGTCCTTTAGGTTTCGTGGGCGATTCGAGTCCGCCGCCTTGCAAGACCTGTACATTAAAAAAAAAGACACGTAGCTGGATCGCAAAAGACAAAAAGTCAAGACAGAAAGGCTACTGCCAATGGCCTGTCGACTTTGGGGCGATGTCAACTATGAACAGCATTTACTGCACGCCATCATCATCTGCATTTTATACTGAATACGTGTTAAAATAAATGCTTACAATTTTCTTCCACTTCATTCTTCTGTTCTGATACCACGTTTTTACTTGTAGCTGACTAAGACCCAACGACTCTGCGAGGTCTATTCTGCAAATTTCAACATAAGAGTTTCAGAATTAATGCACAAAACATTTCATTGGCTGAAAGGAAAATATGTGAGAATTAAATGTATCCGGAAAGATATGTATGATGTGATTATATCTTCTGTATTCGCATTTAAACAATGACTGTTCACCCCCTGAGTTAAGTACAAGAAACATGATAGTTCATACCTGTCTGGTGTCGAAAGATACTTCTGCTTCTCAAATCGTTTCTCAAGGCCCATGAGTTGTAGTTCGGTGAAGACAGTTCGGCTCCTTCTGCCTTTTTTCGTTTTATTTCCTCCATCCCCCCCGGGGTCTAGCTTACTGCGAAGATGGAGGTCCAGGGGCAGGTGATGAGAGCCAGAGCTGACCTGCAGACCTGCAGTTCCCGACAGGAGAGCGGATCCTAGAGGAGCTCCGAGGGGGCATGAGAGCGGCGACATGGGGAACTTAAGGATACTCGCCTGCTCTTTCAAAACTGAAAAAGAAGTTGGAAATTAAGTTAGAACAGCCACTTTTAATTAAGCTACAGACAAAGTAATAATAATAATAATAATAATAATAATAATAAATAAGCTAGCAATGGCAACAATAATAATGGAAACATGCGATAATTAAAAAAGAAAATATGGCCTATAATGAATTCACATATTTATGTGTTGTCGATCAAAATCAGGAAGTCTTTCTCTTGCTATACATACTGTTTATTCATTAATTGAAACACGAACACAATTATTTTATGGAAACGCTTCTATTGCTCAGATATAAATAATTTTGTTCAGTAACGAAACAGACCTATATAATCCTATTTCCCAGCGCTAAAGATACTCAAGGCGAACATACTATCTATGTCTTTTTAAGGACTTGGAATGGCAGAATTACAAAATCTTGCGGTAAACTGTCGATATAACGACAGAATGCCAGACAAATAAAAAACGTATGGTTGTACACTGATACTAAGGGGATAATGCACTGACACCATAAATAACAATAAGACAACTTCTTTATATGGAATGAATAGTAAATATATAGCAAGTCATATACGTAATTTAATTACATCAATTTTTCACCTTTCAACCTTTACGGCCTGTTTTAAAAATTATAAAAATAAATGTAGTTTTTATATTTTTTTGGGTAGACCTAGTTTATATACTGAATACTGATTTAAACGACAGACGTGTAATGTTTTCGAAAGCGTAACATCGAGGGCCTACTGGGCATGCAGTGAGTATGGGGAACCTGAATGATCGATCAGAAACTCGGCGCAGAGACGGACGAACGCCGTTTTCCGGACAAACGCCGTTCCTATGGACATTCAAGCAGGGATCTCTTCACTCCATTGCAACGTATAGTATGTTTGAGAGAATAATTGTTTAAATCTAGTACCATAAATGTCGGATGTGTATATATTTCGTGTCCGAGCGCATTCAGCACGTCGTCAGTTATGTAATTCGACATATTCCGTGAAAATATTCCATTTTAACTTCGAATGTACGCTTCCATATTGTTAGCGACTGCATAATTAATTTTGTTTTAGCACATGGACAATCGAGTTGTTTTGGTACAGCTTACCTAAATGACTGTGGTATGGTCGCGCAGATAAAAGAGCCTGTACACCAAACTTCAGCAACTCCCCAGTCGGAGCGGGCACCTTCTGGTCGGGGTGATCAGTCAGAATTTCCTCGATCATGAAACTCCTGTACCGATGCGATCGGTGGTCGGGATGCGCATCTGCTGAATAATAATGTGGCCCCAGGTCCATGGAACGCTGCATTGTTCTACCAGTATACGAGTCACAATCCGAACAGAGCCAAAGCAGCGGATAAACTTTTATGAAAGAACATCTGGGTGGAAAAAAAGTAATCTTAAAGATGATGCATTATTGGTGTTCAAGGCGAATGCGATTTTCGTCTTTCGAGGGTAAAGAAATCATCCTGAAATGGAAAAAGAACGACCATATAGTCCAAGGAACGAGATTGTATCCGATCACGCCATCCTCTCCTCATCTGCTCACGTCTTAATTGCCGCTGGTACGACTGAAAAAGCCTGCTCTTCGCTGAAGTGGCAAGCTGAAGTATAAGCCGCCTTCCAAAAGACTTGATGAAAAAGTTATCTCCGCCCAGTTAAGACTAAACCGCCTATTACCGTTCTTAGCCAAAATGACCTTTCAGTTAAGTATGGGCGTCTTTGGGGCGCTGGACTTATAGCGAGCCGAACGCGCGATGCTCCTCCTCCAATTTAATCATCAAGGGCAAATGCTTTTGGCAATGATGCTTAAGTAAGTAAATGTGATATTTGTACTTTGCGTCGGTATATGTGTTTTTTTGGGGGGGCGGGTGAGAATGTTCATGACTTGAATTTTATAAACTCATTAAAGTACGTCATCAGCGCAAAGACGTAACCACTAATATATTCAAATATATAAAAGAGAAGTATACAGAATAAGAACACAATTTAACATCGTGTCAGCAATATTGTCGACGGGAAAAAAGCTTTATATTTTAAAAAGAAATTATAATAGATGGACAAGAGAAATAATGGAGACCGCTAATTAATATGCGTATAGTATTACAAGTCTGTGACTGGAAGGAAAAGTTACGAATAGTCTTGATTTATTAATGACAATTGAGAGCAAATCTTCAGACCTCGTTGACCATCGAACAGGTGGGGTTAATAAAGCTATTTAAATATATAGAGTAATGTAGAACGGTACTGTTTTTTACATTTGCAGCAATATAAGCCATATTTGCTAGGCTTAAATATTTCGCATATGATTCTGTATGGTGAAATATTGCTTACGTAGTTAACATTACAGTAGGAACGGATGAAGGCCTATCTTAACGTTCAGAAACAATATAAGCTTAAAAAGACAATGCAGGGCTTGCAGTTTACCTCAGCAGGATTGATTTTTATGAAATGTTTATATTAGTACGCTCTTGTGTGCTGTGTTTTAATTACTTAAATTTTACACGGATAAATTAAATAAATGCGTCTTCGAAATAAACTCGGCATTTTTCGCTTGGATTTGTCAACCTCAAATTTTCCTTTATGAGCCAGCGAGGGGTTTTTCCAAAAATCTTTATTACACTTGTCGAGTAATAATAATAATAATAATGATGATGGTAATAATAATAATAAATATTATCATCAGCATCACCATTGTCATCATCGTCTTCATCATAATCAAATCAATATTAGGTTTTTAAAAGGTATTTTAAAATAAAAAGCGCAGATCGGTAGAAAAAAAATACAATAGGCTACTCGAATTCAAAATACATTCATTTTTAATAGCATTTAGTTTAAATATAATCCTGCATTAAAACCGAAGTTACGCATCTTATCCATGCATGTTTGCCAAGCCCAGATTTTTTCCATTCAATAAAAAAAAAAAATCAACACGCATACGCCAGATTTAAGAAATCATTTTAAGGTATATGGTCAATTGCGAATGATAAAGCTAAAGTAATCTAAACGTTTCCTTCGTGAATTGGTTCTTCCATTTCAAAATAAATGCCTGTCAGTCGGGTATCACGACGGCGTAATGTGCACAAGACAATATTGTGATTACTGACACTTTCTTGTAACCAGGTGATTTCCGATTTCTGTCTTAGGTGGGGCTCCTTTAATACTCCATTGAAAAAAAACCTAAATTCCTCCATTAATGAATTCAGAATTATGGACAAATAGAATTGCTCATAACCATGTAAAATTGGGTAAGACAATTTTATGTTTATGGCTCTAGTATGCATTAAATACACAAGTCATGTGGTGGTTTTTAAGAGGGAATATTCCTGAGTATTCAGTGATGCAATTTATTAATATATGTAACATAATTTGTATATTAAAATATACATAATAGAGTGACCCCATTCAACATGAGAAATTGAATTTTGTGAAACAGTGAACATTTTAACTCTTAATCAAGTTAGACCTTTTCAGAGTTCAATGTTGAGTTACAATGTAAAGCTTACAAATAGCAACAAATCAAATCTACCACTAGAGGGCAGTATAAAGGAATTATTTTTCTGCACATATTTTGCACATTTAAAAAAAAAATTTTTTTGCAGGTAGGGATTTCCAAGAGGTAAATCAATTTAAACTATAGGAAACAGACATGGAAACTGTATGTGTATTTTCATTTACATCTTTGTCTATATTATCGGGGAATTTGTCTTGTTATTTATTGTAATTGTATAGATATGAAACGTTTTGCAGTGCTTAAATAACCATGCTTCAGCATTCACCCGGCCTCGCACAGGAATTTCGTTTGCCCTCCTTATTTTAATTATTTATACATCTTTTAAGACATAACTAAAATGTTACACGATTAAATCAAAGTCTAATGCTTGCTGTACTGTGCAACATTGTTCAAGTGTGTAGAAAACATAACGATCGAATGTTACTGATATCAGAAGTAACACTGAAAAATTATAAGCATGCCATGTAGACGTAATATATTGATTCGTCGGTTTCAACATATAAATCAAATCTTACAATATAAAGCATATCTTACAAAATAATCGACAAATACTAAAATGTCGCGCTAAACTAAGGTGGAATTTAGTATAGTGCATATTAGACAAGCAGGTATACATTTACATTTGCAAATACCTTCACTTTGTTTGCAAGAGAATGTAAAACCAAAATATGATATTTTAATTTGCTCTAAATATAAACATGAGTGTTAACAAGAAATATAAACATACATGTAAATATTATTTTAAATATGCAGTTAAATATCTTAAAATACTTTTGATGTTTTCTTAATCGCATTTTACTGTCTCAAATCTGCTGACATTGTTACTAAGTTATGTTGTGTGACAAAAAATGCCCACTTGGAGGAGTATTTCTTTATTTATCCACACGAACGAAATTAAATCGTCCAAGTCAATACTCCATTGACAAAATTATACTCAAAGAAGACTGTCGACGAATTTGTAATTTGCATAGATGTCTGCGCCATTGAAAAAAACAAGGTGTGTGCAAATACAATCAGCACCATTAATTTATATGGAACCGTTTTACTCTACGTTTGGTTATATTCAAGAAGCTCTTTATGGTTAATATAGACTCCATACACAATCAAGAAACGCGATCCTCATTTATTACATGCCAAATAATAAATGCTTCCATGTCTCGTTGAGAGTGTGTGCCGCAATCTGTCAAAAACATTTAAGTGGATCCTAACAGAGTGCGCATGCAGGCAAGCATAAATCACCTAATTATGTATAACCCCTCTGCAGCCGGGACGGCAGCTATTAAAGGCAGCATTGTACAGGTATGTGGGTGGTAAGCAGGTCCCTTCTCGCGCCGTTTCCCGTGTGTGCTGCATATGGTTGTAATTGTCGAGGTACCTTGTTTCTTCGTAAGCCCTTGAAAGGCTTTCGAATTGCTCCAAATGTGACTGTAACCTCCAATTCCATCTCAAACGTGATTTCAGGAAACACGTGCAGTTCCGTGACTAGGGGCAACATTTGCCATCGCTAGTCAATAAAGCTTTATAAGAAGGCTTGGTATAGGTGCAGTCCATTCTATTCCAAAAGTGGTGACACACACAAGTTAAGAGCATTCCGCTGTTCACTGTACTGAATCTGTATCTCTTGGTAAGTTATGAAAGTTTTGTAATGAATTATTTAGGATATACATGTAAAACCGTTTTTAATTAAATAAATTAGACCTAGGCTACAATATATTGTCAGACATATATATCTTGCATGCGCAAAACAAAAATACGTATTTGTTATAAATTCCTATTTTTACTAATTACACTGTTAATAATAATAACAACAACAACAACAACAACAACAATAATAATAATAATAATAATAATAATAATAATAATAATAATAATAATAATAATAATAATAATAATATTGGGGCACCATACATGGATAATGGATCATTTGGATAATTTCCTGAGCAGAACTATACACATTGGTTTTAACTGGGAAACTTGATAATTTCACTGACAGTTCCCTTACGTTCTTGAGGTAGTAATCTAAATCAAAATTGTTTTCATATGTAACAAAGGTATGGGTTTTCACTCCAGTTTTAATCTTCAGTAAATTAGTCTTGATGGCATAAATGAGTGATTTTTGGACAATAAACATTCAGTTCTTTATTAAATGTGTATTTGATACCATTTTCATGAACAAAAATAAATAACCACCACATGAATGTTGAGTGAAATTAATATCCAACTCCTCTTACACAGCCAACAAACTGTTTGCCTGCCTATTTACAATACTGGATATTTTTGTGGATGGAGTTCAGATGACCAGAAGACCACTGAAGCTGAACTAGTCACCTTAGTTACACAAAACTGGTATTGTGGCAGGATCTAAGGGAGGAAAGATGAAGGCATCCCCCCCGATTACAGCCAATCACAAGAACACACTTTCAATTCCAGTCTAATTATATAAAACTAGACTATGTGTCACGCCCCGCTCCGTCCGCTCCCGATGTGTGCCACGCCCACCTCATTACCTCCGGTTTTGCCCTGATTGTTCTAACCTGTGGCTTGTTGTCCGTGGCTTGTCTAGTGTATTTAGTCCTTGTCAGAGTCAGTTATCCCCAGATCAGTCATTGTGTAGTGTCCGTTGATGTTCGTACCTGTACGTCTGCCTTCTATTAAACCCCGTTACCCTGACTACCTGGCTACGCTCGCCTGCTTCCTGCTTACCCTACCCGCGAGCGTGACAGAATGACTGATCTCCGCGAAAGCACGAAGCAGCAGTCCGAGCACCACCGGCTCGGACTGCTGCAAACCTTCGTGTATTGGCAATCCCAGCCAGAGGTCCTGGAGGACCCGGTAGCCTTGGAGCTGGCTAGCCGGGGCCGGGACCTGCTCCAGGAGGAGCGCCCGCCCGGACAGCATTACCCGCTGACGAAAGCCCGGAAATGCCTCCGTCGGCTACAGCGCCGGCTCACCGAGCCGGGAGAGGAAAAGCAGGAGGCGACTCCCTCGCTCTACCTGGGAGCCTGCTCTCTCTTCCCCGCCTGGGAAGACACCGCCGCTATCCGCCTGACCAGCCTCCACCCGGAAAAGCCACCACCCTTGGAGGCTTACTACTATCGGCCGGAGCGTCTGGGGCACGGTGGCATCCGCGCCATAAGAGACGCTATTCCCCGGGTCCCGAGAGCCCTTAAAGGGAGGGCGCCTACGCGCTCGGCACCCCTCCTGCCGGCTCCGGATCTGCATGCTCCAGATCTGCCCGTGGCACCGCCTGCTGCTGCTGTTGCCGCCGCTCTGCCTGCGACTGCGCTGCCGGCTGCTGCCGCTGATATGTCCGCGGCTGCACTGCCTGCTGCCTCCGCCGATCTGCCCGCGGCTGCGCTGCCTGCTGCCGCCGCCGATCTGCCCGCGGCTGCACCGCCTGCTGCTGATGCCGCCGCTTTGCCGGCTGCACCGCCGGCTGCTGATGCCGCCGCTTTGCCGGCTGCACCGCCGGCTGCTGATGCCGCCGCTTTGCCCGCGGCACCGCCTGCTGCTGATGCCGCCGCTTCGCCCGCGGCACCGCCTGCTGCTGATGCCGCCGCTCTGCCCGCGGTACCGCCTTACCCGCCTGTCCAGCCTGACCCGCCTGCTGCCGCCGCTGATCTGCCCGCGGCTGCGCTGCCTGCTGCCGCCGCTGATCTGCCCGCGGCTGCGCTGCCTGCTGCCGCCGCTGATCTGCCCGCGGCTGCGCGGCCTGCTGCCGCCGTCGATCTGCCCGCGGCTGCACCGCCTGCTGCTGATGCCGCCGCTCTGCCCGCGGCACTGCCTGACCCGCCTGTCCAGCCTGACTCGCCTGTCTTGCTTGACCCACCTGACCCGCTTGTCCTGCCTGACCTGCCTGCAGTTCCTGCAGCTGCTACCACTCTGGCTGCAGCACCCGCTGCGGCGCCCCCGGCTGGCTGCGTGATGGCGGCGCCCCCGGCTGGCTGCGTGATGGCGGCGCCCCCTGCTGGCTGCGTGATGGCGGCGCCCACGACGGCGCCCCCTGCTGGCTGCGTGATGGCGGCGCCCACGACGGCGCCCCCTGCTGGCCGCGTGATGGAGGCGCCCACGACGGCGCCCCCTGCTGGCCGCGTGAGGGCGGCGCCCACGACGGCGCCCCCTGCTGGCCGCGTGATGGCGGCACCCCCTGGTGACCAGGAACCAAGGGTGCCCGCTGCAGCTCCGAATGAGGTGCCCGCCGAGGCGCCCCCTGCTGGCCGCACACCCGAGGTGCCCTCTGAGGTGCCCCGTGCTGGCCACGTGACGGCGGCGCCCGTCCTACCAGCACCTGAACTGCCTGTCTCGCCTGTTCTGCCGGCACCTGAACTGCCTGTCTCGCCTGTTCTGCCGGCTCTTGAACTGCCTGTCTCGCCTGCCCTGCCGACTCCTGTCCTGCCTGTCTCGCCTGCCCTGCCGACTCCTGTCCTGCCTGTCTCGCCTGCCCTGCCGGCTCCTGTCCTGCCTGTCTCGCCTGCCCTGCCGGCTCCTGTCCTGCCTGTCTCGCCTGCCCTGCCGGCTCCTGTCCTGCCTGTCTCGCCTGTCCTGTCCGGCCAGCCCTGCTCACCGACAGTCGCACCGCCGGAGGATGACGCCGCTCTGCCTGCGGCGCCCCCTGCTGGCCACTCGCCTGAACTGCCTGAGGTGGCGCCCACCGCGGCGCCCCCTGCTGGACACATGCCCGCGGCCCTGCCTGTGACCGCCTCTCCCGTCCTGCCCGCGGCCCTGCCTGAGGCCGCCTCTCCCGTCCTGCCCGCGGCCCCGTCTGAGGCCGCCGTTCCGGTCCTGCCCGCGGCCCCGCCTGAGGCCGCGGCTCTGGCTGCCCCGCCTGCGGCCACGCCCGCGGCTCTGGCTGCCCCGCCTGTTGCCTCTTTAGAGGCCTTGACTCCCTCGCCGTTACCCCGGCAAGGCCGACGCCCCCCAGGACCCCGCCTCTCCGTCTCCAGCAAGGGACGGGGACATAGGCGTCGGGCCCGGGTCCCGCCCGCCCTGCCCCCTGGCTCGCCCGTTCGGCCCCTGGCTGTGGCTCGGTGGCTGCCTGCGGGTCCTGCGCCTCGGGGTCGGCGGTCGCCGCCGGGTCCCCCCCTGGATCCTCGGTGCCAGTCCTCGGTCCCGCCTCCGGCTCCATGTCGGTCGCCTCCGGGCCCCCCTGCTCCGGCTTGGCGTCGGACGGCGCCTTCGCCGGCTTCGGCTGCGCCTCCGCCTGCCGCGGCTTCCCCCTCCTGCCTGCCTTCACTGGTGTTCCCTCCTGCTCCCTCCGTGTCCCCTCCATCACTCCCTCGTCCCGTTCCCTTGGCCCCTGGGTGGTCCCCTTCTGTTCCCTTCTCCCTCTCGCCTGCGGCCCCTCCGGCCGCTGCCCGTCGCCCGCCTGGGCTCCCTCGGGCTCCCCTTTGTCCTCCTTCCGTTCCGGTCTGGTCTCCTCTGTCTGCTCCTCCTCCCTTCGTTCCGCCTGTCTTTGTTCCTGGTCCCTCTGTTCCTCCTCTGTGCACTCCTGGCCCCTTCGTGTCGCCTGTGGGTGTCCCCTTTGTGTCTCCTTTTTCTCTCTGCCTGTCTGCGTTCCCCGTCCTCTGTCGCGTCCTGTCCTTCTTCTCGTCCTTGTTTCTGTTTTGTGTTTCGGTCCTGTTTCCCTGGTCTCGTTGATGGTTTTGTTCTTGTTTTTCAGGTCTTGTTCCCTCGTCCCGTCCGTCGCCTCCTCTCGGGCGCGCCCGGTGGGCGCGCCTTTGGGGGGGGGTTATGTCACGCCCCGCTCCGTCCGCTCCCGATGTGTGCCACGCCCACCTCATTACCTCCGGTTTTGCCCTGATTGTTCTAACCTGTGGCTTGTTGTCCGTGGCTTGTCTAGTGTATTTAGTCCTTGTCAGAGTCAGTTATCCCCAGATCAGTCATTGTGTAGTGTCCGTTGATGTTCGTACCTGTACGTCTGCCTTCTATTAAACCCCGTTACCCTGACTACCTGGCTACGCTCGCCTGCTTCCTGCTTACCCTACCCGCGAGCGTGACACTATGTACTACCAAAACTATAAAATTTCCAAAATGTAACAATACTTATCCCATAAATGCCTGACTGTTATTTCAAAGCTTTTTCCACTTTACACAATAATAATAATAATAACAATAGCAGTAATATTATTATTAACATTATTAGGCATTTAATAGTATACTACTACTATTAGGCCTATTATTGTTGTTCTTGATATTATATAATGACATTTTAACATATTTAATAAATAATTTTTTTTTTTTTGGGGGGGGGTATTAAATGATTTGTAAATCAGATTGGCTTATAAGTTTCTGGGGTTGTTAGTTTTTTAAAAAAACATTTTCAGGGTGAAATATATTTTGACCATAAGTCTGAGTGAAAAATGTATTGTCATATTGTCATAAAGATATGCTATGTCCCAAATTCTTGCTTCCAGCAGTTTTGGGGTGTAATTTCTACCTATGTGTAATCATCACTGCAATTTTAAATTCCATCTCTGTGGTTTTCCAGTCCAGGGTATGTCAAACATACAGTTTGATCCGGTCTGATACTGTACCTCCAGTTCCAGAGAAGAGTGGGTTAGGAGCATTCTGCAGTAAATCTCCAGTAAATGTATGGTTATTAAATTCCATGCAGAAATACGTACATGCACTGATTCAGCTAATAAAAAGTCCGGTAAGTAGTGATGGAGGAAAGGCCTTGAAATCAAGTCTGGGTAGTGGAAATGGATGGGGTCCATGCAGAAATTGCTGAGAACCTCCACCACAGAGCTAAGAATACGGTTTTAAGGAGATTTTTTTCCACTTCTGTGAATTACAAGTTTCAGATCCAACCGACCCATCAAGTTATATCCATGCTCAACTACCTCTGACTGCACAAAATTAAGCTGCGCAACGAAACTACCTATATTCAATACACTAGTATTCTCTGTTACCAGCATTTTTATTGTAATTTGGAACAAGTATATCTTCAAACGCATTATACTATACAGCAAATCCCTCACTTATAATGATTGCAACGTGATCGCTTAACAAATAAGTAAATATGACAGCATGGAGCCGCTAACACGCAATCACTGGGAGGCAGCAGAGCACGCGGGGTCACGTGCTTCGGGCCCGGCGAATGGGGGATGATTCGGGCTGGAAATATCTCACCGCGAAGCACACCGGTTACGCGCTCTGACGCTTAATCTCCGCAAAGCCCGGCGGATGCGCCGGGGAGTCGGCGGTTCTAGTATCTCCTCGGCTTTGATTTTTAGTCACTATGGTATGGACCGCTGAGATCCCGGCATCAGAAGCGACGGAGGTCGGTGCGGGATACAGGCAAGCGGCTAGCGGGCTTGCTAAGCTAGCGGGGTGCGCGCGCTGCCTGCCCGCCCGCCGTGCACGTCACCCCGGGAGCGGGGCAGCTCTTTAGCTAGCGGCTAGCCGATCAGCTGTGTAAGTCAACATTAGACGCGGCTTTCGTCACCGTCCCGCCCGGACTCGGGCGGCTTTTCCCCTTTCCTGGTTGCATGCAACGGTTCCCGGCGTCGAGGTTCCAGGAGCCGATGCTGCAGCGGCTAGCCGCCTCCTATTACTGCTGCTCTTTCTGGCTGGTAATCTCCTCTTATCACCTTGTTGTCGTCGCGCAAAAGTGATCTTAATCCAGGTCGAACAGATCATCCGATTGACTGTATGATTTATTCCCCTGATATGCGGATTCTGTCTCATTTTATATGTATGGTAAACCTCAGTTTATGCGGTCTACAAATCACTTATATTTTCTATTTATTTGAAATATGCATTTCATTAATACTATACTCAAGCACTATATATATACGAATAATTTGAGTATTGGGAGTAATATTAAGCATTTCTCAGTAGAATATTTGTCTTTAACACTTATAGGCATAGAGGGCGGCTCGGTACTCGAGGGTAAATCCCAGGAGCGCATGTTGTGGTGTCCTGTTCTAAATATGAAAAGAAATAATTCTTTGTGTTTTCATTAAGTGTTTCATAGTTTAGGTGCATTACACAAACTAATTTGGGCTACAAAGCGGAGTAACGGTTTTTGTGTAGACGAACGCATATCTCAGTTGTGGCATTCTACAGATTCAATCAAGGTTTGTTTTTTATTGTTACACACAACTAGTTATTATGCATTTATTAACCATCTCTGGTGGATAGGCAGACTTCATTTGCATTTAGGATTAGATATTAAATTTGCAGTGATATTGTGACGGACACAGTCGCCGTTAAAAAAGCAATGGAGATTCCCCCTGCTCCAATCTGAGAGGGCTTATTAAACCCGAGAAGGCACTGGTGCAAATCTGCACAGTTGGGCCTAAACGTCTTTTCTTTTCTTGGCCCTGTGAATAATGAAAGGGTCTTTGTCTTCTCATTGTTTCTTCCCATTAAATCGGCCCACAGATGCAGCTTCCAGCAGATAATTTCAATAATACATGAGGGAGATCGGGTCCAGTTTAAGTATATGGAAGGTACTTGGTGTGATGATAAAGACGTCCATGGTCACCTTAGACCAGACCTGGGCAAAAGCTGGCCCGCCTAGCTATTATTACAGACCTGTGCAGTCATTTATTCACAAATCGTGAACAATGTTAAAAGTTAAACATGAAAAATACACTGATGCTATTTATTTCTGCATGTATTTTTTAAAAGGAGATTCCTAAAAACTATCAAGTTCCAGTCTAGCTTTAGTTAGTCATGAAAATGATCATTAAAATACATTTCCTGCTGACAGTTGCCCAGGTCTGATTTAGTCTGATAGTTGATTCTGCCAATGAAAATGTTCCTGAAAACATTTTTTAAGAAGAATACCCTTTTAATAGGCCCATTCAGTTATTCTGGAACAATGTACTTGGAAAAATATAGTCAGTTAAGCATGCCAAAAAAAAAACATGCATGACCTATGTATTGTTGTATATGTGGTCTATATTTAGGTACTGGGACAAATGTACATTAAGTGCAATTTAAAGGAACCTTTTTTGGTGAGGGCTTGTTAGCTTCTGTAAGTGCCTTTTTAAAATGTCCTTAGTACCAACTCAGTTGTAGCCCACAAGTCAGAAACTTGAACTGAGCTATAGGGTTGGTGAGCTGTTACAGTCTTTCTACCCACATATAACAATGGCCTCTCTGTTATTACAATGGTCACAGAGTTTGTTGGTGTGCCAGGCTTTTGACGCAGGTCAAAAGGTCAATTAAGATGCATGCCCACGCATTCTTTCATGTCAAGACTTGCATGGCTGTTGTGGTCTAAGTCAGAGAGGCCACCATTTTACTGCTTGTCCTGTATGTACAATAAGATCAATGACACTATGTTAATTGGCTTCTTATAGTAATTATTTAAGAGCAGTCAGAAGGCCACTGGGGTGTTTCTTTACAGTGAGGCGGACAGAATATTGTCTTCCTGTCCTCCAACGCCGTGCTGTTTCCCACTCAAACGCCTTTCCGAATCGTTAGCCTCACACTGCCCAGCAATGCTTGGGTGCCTCACATTCAGTCCCAGGGAAACCTTTATGTATTTTTCATTCGGTTTTCGGCTTAATGTTCAATGATGGTTTTTATTTGCAATGGCTACCGAAAATGCTGGTTTCGACATTTAAACAGGAACGTGAGCATTTTTTGTTCGTTTGTTCCGACTGTGGTCCATCACTGATTCCGGCAGGACTCATTTTGCGTCCATGCACATCCACCCCGTTTTGTACAGTGCCTGTTGATGTGGGCCATGGTCTGCCAGATATGGCTTGTTTCTCTTTGAGTTGGCTGTAAGAAAATGCCTGTTAATACCTGTTAAATACCTGTTGACTCTTGTCACCTTTGCAGTTAGGTGTTTTTTGATCATATTTCCATCCGGATGAACGACACTGTGTGGGTGAGCTTGCAACGTTAATACAGAGATGCATAAACACTATGTGACTTGAGTCCCATTTTATTATTACCTATCTGTAATCCATAAATGCTTAGCTTAGCCAGATTCGGGCCAACTTGAGCCAGGAGCGCGTTCATCACAGGGCAGAGAACAGGGGACACCCCTTGTGGTATGACATCCCACCACAAGGTAGTCCCCACAACATCAAAATAACAGGTTTTTATCACTTTTCTATGGACTTTTTGGTCCCTACAATGTAATATATACATAACCCCTCCCCACACACACACCATGGTTGTATTCATATCTTTGTGGGGACTGTCCATTCATTTCTATGGGCAATCCCAACAATGACAACCTTAACTATAAGTAAACAAACAAAATACAAGACATTTGGCATTTTGGGTTTTTGATTGTAGTGAAAGGTTTTGTAAAAAATGGTCCCAACAAGGTCAAAATAACACATGAATGTCCCCACAATGTAATCTATACATGCCTTCACAACAGACACACACACACACACACAGACCCACACACTATGAGCAATATGAGTCAGCAGTTCACCTCACCACATGACTGTGGGAGGAAACAGGAGTACCCAGAGAAATCCCACACAAGCACGGTGAGAACATGCAAATGACACATGCACAGAGCAGGGCGTAGGAATGAAGCCCACAGACCTGAGGGTGTCAGCCCGCGGAGCTGCCCGCATTTGTATCAATATTAACAAACGTATATTTTAGGCTCAGTTTTGTGTTACAGCCACCAGAGCCAAAGACTACAGGTCCCTTCGCTCTTTCTCGTGGGACACATTGGATGCTTTCTACATGGGGATGAATGAATACGCAGAGAGACACGTAAACAATGGCAACGCTGTGCACGCTTGTTTATTCACGGCCCCGCGGGGGACGCGTTCCACATCCCACGCTCTGATTCATCCATGCAGTCGTGCACTGCATGTGTGCAGATTCCCAGGAAGATTTAAAAAAAATGCACATTTCAGGACCGAGGAGGATGAATCCTCGAATCGGGTTACGGCCCAGCCTTATCAGTAAGGCTGCACGAATTCCTGAAATATCATCCTTATTAATCTCAATCCCTTATTAGTATCAGTATTACAGCATCAAAAACAATCTGTGTTTCGACAAATTACATGCATTTTATATGGGTTAAAAACTGTAGAAACGATCTGGTTAAATCAGTGATTGGAAACTGGAAATCAAAGCAAACTGGATACGACTTGGATGCCCCTTGTGTTATTTTATTTATAATTCATTAGTACGCATAGAATATATTATAGATGGGGGGAAAAATCCTGAAACAAAGGTGTATCGTTTCACTTGCTAATCATCGTCACTGCCTGCACCAGCATGGCGAGAGGTCATCTCCTGCTTAGTGATATTCAGTAGTTCCTGATGTTTAACCGCCGCATGGCAAAACATTCTGTAACTCGGCTCCCTCCGGGGCCTAACAAGTGTGATTTATGTAAGCCAAGAAATGTTCATTGAGATCAGTGTGATAGACAAGCAATACCGCTGTCCCGTTACTTATTGATGGGGGACACAGATCACATCGCCCGGCAGGGGTGCCGTGACGGTGTCGCTTTTACCGTTTGCTGTCCCCATCGCTTTGAGTGCCTTTTACGGAGACGCTGAGCTTCGTCACATGCTCCGCTCCTCTGCAAGGATGTGGGAGCGCGTATGCCGTGACATGTGACCCTGGGCAGCTTGGAGAATCCGGTCGGGATGTGCTCAAGTCCCAGAAGTCTGTGGGGCAGGTCTGGGCGAGGGGGCCCTTGTGATTCACCTTCTTGGGGTCCCATGTGTACCCCACCCCACCCATCCTGTGACTGCTGTCAGGCTGGGAGCCACCTTGATGTGTGAATGCACACCTGTGCGTGTGTCTCCCTCCCTCAGGATCGTGTTTATTCCCCCCCCCCCTCAGGCGCTGCCATGGCAGCGGGACTCGGCCTGCAGGGCGACCTGCCCAGCACGGGTGGAGCCAGCAGCGGAGCCACGGGAGCGGAGACGGGGACAGGTACAACAACCGGGGCACTGATCGCAGGGGGAGCCTGGTGCTGGACTGGGGAGCGCTGGGAATGGAGGGTCAGTCCGATGATGGTGAGATGAGCGAGCGCTGGATCCTGCATACCATGTCAGCTGGAATGAAACTTACTGGGATAATAATATGATAATAATGAGACCTTGTAGCATGACATCCTGTTTCATAATTCTGCGGGTTCTAGCTGTGGTGTCTGGGTGTGATTGAGCTATGACTGGCAGTGAAGTTGTTTACTGCGGATTCATCCAGAATGATGCACCTTTCACCGCATGTCTCTCTTTCTGGTTAGATTAAAACACGTTTCATACGACAGGACACCACTGGGACCGTGAATGTCATTCTGTGAGATCTAACAATATCAAGTCTTCTCATTAGCTAAATTCTGTTCCGTGTAATGTTCTCCATTCAAGAGGTGTCAGTACCTTAATACCTTAAAAATATAAGTAGCAAGCTGAAATCCTTAATATAAAGTGGATTAAGTTTAGTAGCATCCTATGGTGAGAGAAATGCGATTAGTTTCAGGGCCCAGTGTTTTTCCTGGCCTGTCTGCACATAACCAGGTAACCACATACGTATATTGCTGTCACTGGTGTGCACAGCTAATCTGTGCAGATAAGAGGTACCTGTGAGCACGTCACCACCACTGCTGACTTAGGGATGGGTTGTCATGGAGATGCCACACGCTCAGCTGAGCCGCACTCCTATTGTGCCGCGATGATTCGCCGGCAGTTAGCCTCACTTCGACCGCGGGGTCGGAATGTGGCGGCCCGGTCCCCGGTCCCCGGCAGGACACTGCTGGCACTCGGCCTTTGACGTCTTCCCCGAGGTCCCCTGGATGCGACGCGGCTCCGCGGTGGAGGGGCTGACCCGCTCCACGCAGAGGCTAATGGTGGTCTTCAGCATGGCGGGTGCTGTCCCAGGTCCCGGACGGAGCGAGGGAGGGATGGAGGGAGTGTGAATCTGACTGCCCGCTCAGGAGAAACTGGATTTCGTTCGCGCATTCATTTGTTTGTTCGTTTGTTTGTACTCCTGGTTTAGAAGAAGTCATTTGTGTGATTATGGGGGGCAGTGGCTTTCAAGAAGAAGACTAGATGGGCAAATTGATTTAAGGACGTTAAACAACTTTAGGCAGATTCTCTTTATTCTCGAGGAGTTTGTTTTCATGACTGTGTCCGTGTTTTAAGTCCAGGACCTCCCCTTGCTCTCCTTTCTCATCACCGCTTGCCGTGTCGTCCCCCCCCCCCTCAGTCACCGGTCGTCGGGTACCTACAGCCAAGTACACCAAGGTGGGCGAGCGCCTCCGGCACGTCATCCCAGGCCACATGCAGTGCTCCATGGCCTGCGGGGGGCGCTCCTGCAAGTACGAGAACCCGTCACGCTGGAGCGAGGGCGAGCAGGCCGTCAAAGGGCTCTACTCCTCTTGGTGAGTGCTGCACCTCCTCTCCTGCTGCTCCGCATGTACTGCGTGCATATCTGATTGACACGTGGCTGATTATCTGAACGTAATCTGCAGGCATTTATAAATGGCTGTTTTAGAATTCAAGTGGACTCAAAGGCAGGTTTTCAGTCATATTCTGAAAATGATTATTTAAGAATGAAACACATTGAATTTGAAATTCTGATTTCCTACCAGACAGAGGTGGAAAGTTCAGGTCGAGAGTACAAATCCAGACCAAGATTTTGTTTTAACCAACCAGTTTACTCTGTGACTATGACTTTTTATACTCAACTGGTTGTTTGAAGCAAAATCTTGGTCTGGATTTGCAATTTCTGGACCTGAACTGTCCACATCTGCTGCTAGAAAATTAAACGAAATGTGAGCCACAGGTTCTGGAGCATGACTGTGTCTTTACACTTGTCTGACTGTAGCCCTGCTCTTGAGGCACCTTGTGTAACATTCATTCGAAATTCTTAATTTAAATGCCCCCTAATAGACTCACAGTAGAAACTATAGTGCCCTTAAGGACATTGGGGGTCTGAAGCATTAGCAGACCCTACGGAGGGTTAATCTGGTTTCACAGCCGGACGTTCTCTGCGTTTCAGGATCACCGACAACCTGCTGGCGATGGCGAGGCCTTCTACCGAGGTCATGGTGAAATACAACGTCATTGAGCAGTTTCAGAGGTATGGCCGCCAGCTCGCGGGCCTCGCTGCCATTGGGCGGGGCCCTCGCTGCCATTGGGCGGGGCCCTCGCTGCCATTGGGCGGGGCCCTCGCTGCCATTGGGCGGGGCCCTCGCTCATGTCTGACGCCCGCGCAGGTGCGGCGTGAAGACGGTTATTAACCTGCAGCGGCCTGGGGAGCACGCCAGCTGCGGGAAGCCCCTGGAGCAGGCCAGCGGCTTCACGTACAGGCCGGAGGCCTTCATGGAAGCAGGCAGTGAGTGGCGCCCCCCCCCCCACGTCCTCGTTAGCACACCCGCTAATGCAGCACCAGCCTTACTGCTTTCTGCTGAGTCATCACCGGCAGCTGAGTTTGCAGTCCAGCTCCTCAGGGCATTCTCATTTCAGTAACTGCTCGTGCGTTTTGCATAAACACATCATTAAAATTTGATTTTGAAAGGTGCCGTATCTGAGTGCAGGTAATGGCTTTATGCGTCTGTGCTCAGTTACATGGAGGGAATCTTTCTCGATTTAAGAGGCATTTACAAAATTAGCATTTGACTAATGCAATGTTGCTGTTCGTAGGAGGGATGGCAATGTGCAAAGTGTTATATTTTGGTGGTGGATGGAGTATTTGAATTGTGATTTCTGAAAATGGACGGACAGATAAACATATGGGTGACTGAGGACGTTTCTAAACCCGCAGTTTACTTTTACAATTTCGGATGGAAGGACTACGGCGTGGCCTCTCTCACCACCATCCTGGACATGCTGAAGGTGATGTCCTTCGCCGTTCAGGAGGGGAAACTGGCCGTCCACTGTCACGCTGGCCTGGGGAGAACAGGTACGAAAAAACTATTTTGCATGGTTTGGTAATGTTTCTAAATGATCTTTTTTCTTTTGCTGAAGCTGCCCCTTTAGTGTGCCGTTTTATGATCTGTGCTACTCTGTTTCCTCCAACAGTCCAAAGACATACTGGAACGTTAACTGCCATCTTTAGTTGCATGTTGTGTGTGGGTGCATCCTGTTTAGAGTGCATCGTGCTGGGGCGGGTTTCAGGGAGCCCTCAAGCCTTTCCAATTACTATTATAATAATTGTAATTTTAATTACAATTGTAATTAGGTTTTATCTAAAGCAATATGCAATTGGCGCTCAGTGGAATAATTGAAGGTTGGGGGAGGAGGGGGCCAAGGACCCAATGGTTAAAACACTCTGCCGACTCTGAGATGTGAACCGTCGACAGCAGATGTACATTATGGGGAATCCGGAGCCCTTGGTTAGCCCGGCTGCATGTCATTGGTCTGGGGGAGGAAAGTGGAGTTACCTGGATGAATCCCGTGTGACTCAGGGAGATGCTGCCAACTCCACACACACAGAGCAGGGGTGGAGTGAAAAGCCAGCCCTGGAAGTGAGGTGACAGGGCTACACTGTGACATGCTGCTTGGATTACTGCTTTGAATGATTGGTGGATTGATTGATTAATCATCAGCATTGTGTATTAATTGATGGGCATATTGATTGATTGATCATCATTGATGATTGATGGATTGATTACAAGCACTATGGATTGATTGTTGGATAGATTGATTGATCAGCGTTGTTGATTGTTTGATGGATTGTCAGTATTATGGATTGATTGATGACTAATTATCACCGTTTTGGATTGATGATTGACTGGTCACCAGCGGTGTGGGGCTTGCTCACGCAGGAGTGCTGATGGCGTGTTACCTGGTATTCACCACGCGGATGAGCGCCGACCAGGCCATCCTCTTCGTGCGAGCCAAGCGACCCAACTCCATTCAGACGCGGGGCCAGCTGCTGTGTGTGCGCGAGTTCGCCCAATTCCTGGTACCACTCAGGAAAGTGTTCTCCGGAGCCGAGCCTCGGGTCAACCCCGTCACCTTGAGTCAGTACCTGACTCGCCAGCGCCACCTGCTGCACGGCTATGAGGCGCGGCGGCTGAAGAACGTGCCAAAGATCGTACAGCTGGCATGCAAGGTGCTACTGGACATTGCCGAGGACCGGCAGGCCACCGAGGAGGAGGTGATTATGGAGATCCCGGACCTCACTGCCGAGGTGGAGAAGACAGTGTCCCAGCAAGCCATCCAGCAGCTTGGCAAGGAGATGATCGGTAAAGGCATCGCCGTGACGCCACCCTGTGCCTCCGGTCCGCCGACCCTGGCCAAACTGCCCTCAGAGCCGCTTCCCAAAGATCCAGACCCGTGGAACAGGCAGAGCACGGAATGGGCCAAGCCCACGTCCGACCTCCGGAAGACCCGCAGCTACAGCGAGTCAGACCTCCACAGTGTGAGGTTGGTGCCAAGCTGGCCGGAGGGTCCACTGACCTTCCTGACAGGACTGCCCCCTGCTGGCCACCTGAGCAAAGCGCGTTTATCTTATGACGATCTAGCAGCGGTTCCCCTTTCCAGCTCTCCTCTTGCTCACCGGGCTGCCGCTTTCAAAAGTGAATGGTCCCCCCTGTCGGCCTGGGAGCCCAGGGGGCGGCTCGACATGGACGACAGCACCCCTCCGCTCTCCCGCAGGAGGCCCTTGAGCGAGGTGCGGCACAGAGTGTCCCTAGGCCCCCTGAGGATGAACCAGCACACCAGCGCCAGTGTTTCCGGAGCCCCGGGGGACCTGTCAGACAGCCCGTACGAGGCATCCTCCAAGATCGCTGGATCGGCAAGCACCAGAGGCAGCGATGCGGAGGGCAGAACAGAGGGGCCCCTTGGGAGCATACAGACCGAGATCTCCCCACAGGTCCGACGGCTGCTGGTGGCCCAGGCCCTGGCCTCCGAACTGGACCAGGACGGGATGAAGCGCAAAAACGAGGTCTTACGCTGGCAGGTCAGTAGGCACGTCACTGCTGTATAGCAACACCGGCACCAACGGAAAATGAACAATTGCAATTGAAAGGCAGAGAGAGGTGGCTTAACCCCAAAAAAATAATGCATGCTGCTCACAACTTTACGATTAACAAGCGTATCTTACCACACACACACTAGCAGATCATTGAACCTCAAACATCCGCACATCGCACGACGGCACCTCTCTTAGCTTGGTTTCAACAGAGCCATCAACGTTTACCGACATAAAGCAGCTAGCTAACTTTTTGAAATGCCATGGGAAATTCGCCAAACGTTGCCCCATACAATGCAACCCAACAAGCTTACGCTATGTTTATTAGCTCATGGCCACCTAGCCAACAAATCAAGTGGATTTGTGAGGATTTGCTTTGGTTTTAGTGAATTATGCCGAGCTGAATTATGTTTTAGTACTTTAAAATGAAAATAAATGGGGGGAAAAATCATTAAAATTAGGCTTTAATTTAGTCCATCTGAGGATGCGACACCCCCTTATGCCCCCCCCCCCCCCCCCACATGGCGTGGGCCTGCTGTATGGAGATGCATTAGATCTGAATATCTTTCATTTCTGCATCGCCGTGACAGCACAATATCTCTGTGAATAAAGCAACTCCCACATGCCATGACTGAGACCATCCAAAACTCATCATATATAATTTGCTCAATAGAATTGATAGATCAGTACCGTGGGATGAACAGCAGCTTCAGGAGATGGCTTCCCGTGCCAAACCCCCTTGACATTTCAAAGGCAGATACGTCAGACGTGGCATCACACTCAGAGCTGAAATCCTCTCTTAAGGACGTCCTGACAAGACCACTGAACGCTATCAGAAGGCAGGAATCTGTCGTCTTACCACTGGGCATTTGTGGCACACACAAGGAATTCGTTTCCGGCAGTTGGTGTCTCTCCAGTACATTACAATACTATAGATCAAACCAGTACAGATTAAATTCAGTATAAAGCACATCTAATTTAAAGACATAATGTACATGAAGTGCAAACAATATACAAGGTATATACAAAGTGTATGGTGTGTCTTAGACTCAGTTCAGTGGTGTGTTGCGTGGAGCAGGGTGTGGCAATCAGGGAAACAGGTGCAGGTTAGTGTTGCAAGTCAGACGTTTGTAAGGTTGAGGAATACCTTTAATTCAAAAGGGTTTCAAAAGAGATTCAAAAGGGTTAAAAACAACACCATGCTTTGTAATTCAGCAGGGTGCCAGCTGTAAACATCCTTGCTTTCATTTTATTTTATTTATAGCAGTTATATGGCTCTGTGTGGGTTTCCCCTCCCACGGCGGGGCCAGGGCAGCACAGCAGGGACCATGCGGTATCGTTTCGGTACTATTCTCTGATATGAGAGGTGTGCGCCAGTTTGTAACTTCGGTCCTGCAGAGTGAGCTGAACTCCAGGGAAGGAGCGTGGGAGCGCTTGTGCGTGGAGAGAGACCCCTTCGTCCTCGCCGGCCTCATGTGGTCGTGGCTGGAGCAGCTGAAGGAGCCTGTCATCTCCAAGGAGGACGTGCAGTCGCTGGCCAGGCTGGAGCCCTGGCAGGCCCTGGACAGCCTGGACAAGGTGAGCAGACCTACAGGCTGCCGTAATGCGATCGTGCGGCAAACAGCAGCTCCTAATGTCTGATTATAAAGCTTGGATATAGATCCACTTTAATGCTGATATGCATGCAAAAATCAGTATTAGTGTATTTCAGTATCTTCAGTATCTCTCAATATGTTTCTTGGTGGGCTGAAAGAAAAACGAAATGCTTTGCGCCTATATGGAGATGTTCGTTAAAAGGAAATGTAATATGCATTTGTAGGATTTAGATGATTGAAAGAATTACTTTCGTGGACAGGAACGGTCGTTGCCAAGTAATGATGTGCAGAGATACTGCTTGGGGCCAGGTTTAACAGGAAACAGGTTATTTCTTGCTTTTTTTAAATTGTTGGATGCCATTCCGGGGGATACCGTGTGAATATCTGACTGCTTTATGACATGAACAAACTGCCTTCTGTCATGCGAGATCTCGGATGCCGCTTCGGCTTAAAGACCATCCGCTCTTTTGCTTTAATCCAGGGCCCCAGGCAGACGCTGCTGTGCATCCTCAACTGCGTGGCCCGTGTGGCAGCAATTCCAGCAGAGCTGGAGGCCGCTTTTCTGCAGCGGACAATAAAAGCGTTCACACAGGTCAGCTGATTTCTCCTCCCTTCACCTTGGTCACATGGCGTCACACGGCGTCACATGGCAGCACCCATCAGTGGTATTCGTTTAATACAGAGGCTATCCTCCAGATGGCGGTACTCATTTAATACAGAGGCTATCCTCCAGACGGCGGTACTCATTTAATACAGAGGCTATCCTCCAGACGGCGGTACTCATTTAATACAGAGGCTATCCTCCAGACGGCGGTACTCATTTAATACAGAGGCTATCCTCCAGACGGCGGTACTCATTTAATACAGAGGCTATCCTCCAGACGGCGGTACTCATTTAATACAGAGGCTATCCTCCAGACGGCGGTACTCATTTAATACAGAGGCTATCCTCCAGACGGCGGTACTCATTTAATACAGAGGCTATCCTCCAGACGGCGGTACTCATTTAATACAGAGGCTATCCTCCCATCGGTGGTACTCGTTTACCGCGAAGGCTAACCTCCCATCAGCGGTACTCGTTTACCGCGAAGGCTAACCTCCCATCAGCGGTACTCGTTTACCGCGAAGGCTAACCTCCCATCAGCGGTATTTGTTTAATACAGAGGCTATCCTCCAGACGGCAGTATTCGTTTAATACAGAGGCTATCCTCCCATCAGCGGTACTCATTTGCTGAGGCTGTGCTCCCATCGGTGGTACTAATTTAGCGCAGAGGCTATCCTTCCATTGGCTGTACTTGTTTAACACTCAATCCCAGAAGGCCAGATAGCTCATTCTCCACTGGAACCCGTCGAGCGCTGGGTGTCACTCAGTCTGGCGGAGGCTTGCTCCGGCCTCCAGACGCTCTGGTCATATGCGCACACACCCACCTGACGCCTTGCTTCCCGCCAGATGGGGCCCGATTCTAACGAGGGGGAAGCAGTTTACGAAGCCCTCAAGGGGATCCTGACGCCAGTCTTGTGTGAGATGAGGCTGAGAGTAGCAGAAGAGACGGAGGGGGCCTGTTACTGCCTGCAAGACCCCTGACTTCCCTGCATGGGAGCTGACAAAAAGGTCTCCGTAGCGATGAAACTATTGTCTATTGACCATAAATTTAAAACATACATGTTTTCCTTCAGCTTAGTCGCAACCCCGAATTACAGATCATAACACGTTTATCCACTGCTGCTATGTATTTGTGTTCCTTTTTTAAACTGTTTTATGAAACATTTCTAAGACGTGATTTCTGCATTATTTTTCATTTGTCTGTTTATGATTTATTTTATGACTCATTGCCATGTTTATGTGCCTTAATGTTTAGTTGGATGTGTTTTTGAATGGCTCAATGACGGAGGCTTTTGTAAAAGGTCCCTTTTTCAGTACTAATGCATTGTTAGCTTATTCAGTTTTGTTTTACTATTTGTCAGTCGTCAGCTGCAAACAGAACTGCCAACGTTTGCATTAGGTGTAATATCATTTCAGATGAGAATTTCTACTTTTCAGGAAGTACAGGAACACCTGCGTTATATACTATTGAAACCAAAAAGAAACACTTACTGTGCAAAACCACTTATTTATAAGGTTATAGCAGATTTTTTATAGATATGCCAAGAAAGGGAAAGACATGAATGCAATGGTAAACTTCTAAGGGGATCATTCAGATCTACTAGATAACCGTTTCCTTGTATAATTTAACAGGGAATTGTAAACTCTTAGACCTGACAATTAATTTCAATTGTCTTAAGTTTTCTTTTAAAAGACTGGTGCAGTGGTGAAGTAAGACAAAAATGCCTTAAATGTGGCATCTGGCTACAACTATTCTTTATGCTAAAGATTATTAGATATAAGTTTTGCAGATAAAATACTCCCTGATTATACACAGTGGAGAGGTAGCACTGAAAGTTTTAGCACTGAAAGAAGCACTATTGATTAGCGCTGTAGCCTTTGGGCCACTGTGTGTTCACACATATCCTCATTCTGTCACTGGGGCACCGGCACCATTCTGATATTTGTCTGGTGACCAGAAGATCCAGGTATATCAGAGAACAGCACCCCCCCCCCCTTAAATACATAAAAATACATAAGCTGTTCAGGCCTGGCACTGTTCAGCACACAAAGGATTTGAAAATTCTTAATTCTTGCATCTTGTACTTGAATGTTGTATCTGCGAAATATTCGCTTCCAGCTACAACTTTAAGAACTACAAATGTATGTTAGATTTTTAATACAGTGAATGTTCTTGGAAGAGTGCAGTGTCTTTATTTGTGTGCTTCTCCAAATAACCATTTCCTTAATGCATGAAGGACTAATAGGCAATTAACACAATGCATTATTACTCGCATACATACATACATACATTCATTCATTTTGCATACTGCTTGTCCTATGCAGGGGCGTGAGGGATTACATGACAAAAAAATACATCTGGTTATATAACAGGAAAACCAAGAAAGGTTTATTTCAGAAAATTAGCTGTTTAAATTATCAACACATTAAAAACCCCCAATCCACTGAACCTCTCGTGGCTGAGCAGACTTTAGAGAAGGCAGGGATGCCCATTAATGAACAATCAGGTTGCTGGCAGATTTTACACTGAGTTACTTCTCTGAGGGATGGCATGGTGGTAAAGTGATTAGCACTGTCACCTCACACTTCTGGGACCAGGGTTCGAGTGTCTACCAGGTGTCTGTGGAATATACATGTATTTCCTGTGTCATTGTGGGGTTTCCTCCAGGTACTCCGATTTCTTCCCACAGTCCAAAAACACGCTGAGGTGAGTTGGAGTTACCATATTGCCCACAGGTATGCCTGAGTAGGTGAATGGTGTGTGAGTGTGCCCTGTGATGGGTTGGTGCCCCATCCGGGGTTGTTCCCTGCCTTACACCCATAGGGATAGGCTCTGACCCCCTGCGACCCTGAATAGGATAAGTGCTTTCAGAATATGGATGGTACACTCCTGTTCTTCTTTAGAGATAACATCTCATATTTCTCCTTTAAGAAGTTAAAACAAGTGCTAAATCTGCCAATAACACACGAGCAGCTTCCAATTAATTTAAAAATGACACTGTTGCAGTTTAGATTGTTGACGTGGGCATCATTAGTACTGCTCCTCAGCACATTTTAAGATGCTCCAACAAACCATATTCAGGTATTAGAGATTTATACCTATAATTTTAAATTGTACCTTTATATAACAGAATTAACATGCACAAACTATGCATATTCCAGTTGCTGTCTGATACATTATTCTTGAGCCTGACAACGCACTTGTGATACGAAAGGAAATTAAATTGTTATCCTACAAAGGTGTGAATGGGTGAAGAGTTGAAGCTAGTCAAAATTACTAGAGATAACATACCTGCTAGCACTATACCTAAAGAAAGGGGCCAATAATAACCCATTTAAAACTTCTCAACACAGCAGAGCAGGATTTTTCTTTGGAAAGCATACTCTGCTCCAGAGTCACGTCTCATATTAGAACGTATTGGCGGCGATATAGTATGTCATAAGATCATGGTACGCAATGTGATATTACCCTTGTGTGGAAGAAAAACGTAATACCGTTTCGTCAGGTAAGATTCGTTACAGTTGTGTTCATGCAGTCGCGCATCATCTTTCCGTCAACAATTTGCTCCTTTTGCGGTTGTAGCCGAATAAAAATCTTCCCATTTACAATTCCTCGAAATAAGCAGGACCTTCCAGTAGGAGGCGACAAAACACCTAAATGTCTATAGTATGTAAAAAAAGACCATGTTAAAAGTGAGTCCAGAGAAAATTGCATGTAAAAATAGGTAAGATGTTATTAAAATATCATCTACGATATTGTTTTGATGGCCTAGCATAACACTGTTCCTGAAATCCCGTTTTAGGTGGGAGATTCGCAGCTCCCGCAGCACAGTACATAGTCATTTGCTGTGACCTTTGTCCGGTTATATTTTATGTACAACCTATACATCATTCCCAAGCAAAGCAAATTACACAAATCTATACGTGTTCCACTAGGCATAATTCATTTTGATAGGCCATTTTAAAAAGTCAGTAGAAGGTCTGTCGTAAATTCCATTTAATCATACTCCTTACAAATGCCACGGGTACACGCATGTACAAATATCTAAACATGAGCAACGGTTTTTTATAAATCTATTAAGCAGAAGGGTAAATAGGAGTAAAAAGCAATCGGTAAAAAATCTACACCGTCAAGCAAACTACCACTGTAATTGATAATTACCCACACCAGTTTAGTGTGAAAATATATGCAGTGCTTTTCACAAAACAAAACGATCTAACCTCTTCAGTTAATCAGAAATGGCCGTGTAACCGATGCCAGAAGAAAATATGATTTTCACAAAACCAAATGGAATAAAAATGATCGATAAAATCGTGGCCATGGCAATAACGAGCGCGCGCAGGCACCCTCCGTTTGACACGGGGAGGTGGGCAGGGCAGCCCGCGAGCACATGTCTCCCTACAGCTGCGAGCGCGAGCGCAGTATGTACAATGAATAACTTCATCCGGGTACTTAAATCTCCCGATTACTGTACTACAGTACAGACACAGACAGCGGCGGCGGCGGCAGCAGGTAAGCGAGGGAGGCTCACATTTACAGCAGGGAAAAACGCCCTTTTCCTCACATAACTTCAGAGGAATTATATTGTAACTCGCGATGCGTTTATTAGAACGATACAGGTTGAATTTAAAGAAAATCGTCAAATTACAAAAGATAATTAATCCTGGGTGGCTATGTAGCTAATGTATGATTTTAAAAAAATATATAAGTGGGTCTGCTTCATACATTTCGCTTTTTACTGGTAACTAAAACTCGTATAATTGTTATCTATGGATGAAAGCTCCGCTGATTAAATCTCAGCCATGCTTATTTGAAAACCGCCATTTTTTAGAACAGAAGGGGAATACATGGATAAAGTAAGGCAAAAAAAAAGTTTTCACGTTACGCCTAACTTAGCCAACAATTATTCACATTTCGCAGGCTGGTGGGTGAATCAGATATCTGTAAGGGGATACGACAACGGAAAACGCAGGTAGCTACCTACTTAATGTGAAAAATACAACGGGAAGGGGAGAAGTGCATCGCGTGGGTTAGCTGGCTAGCTATTTAGCTCGGTACAGCAAATACATCTCTGATAAAAGTTATGAGAAAAGTAATGATTTGTTACGTATTTGATGTGGATTTAAGAGTAACTAATAATAATTAAAGCAAATACGATGCTGGTTCTCAGCCCTTTACTGTATAAGGAAGACATTCTGTCCAGTAAGTGGCTAGCTTACGTTAGCATTGCACATGCTCTGGATTGCTTTGCATGGATATTCCCGGGATCTGGCTGGCCACCGTTAGCAGAGACAAGGATGGGTACGGGAAAGCAAGCCCGCCATCGTGACATATTTATGGCTGATTGTCCGTAATAGCAAGTCATGTTAGAAATACCACTTCTGAACGCTTACACGTTTTTCCTTTTTTTTTTTTTTTTTTTACTGGCGACCACATGCTTTCATACAAGCCAGCCAGGCAGCCTGTTCTTCACGAAATCACTAATGGAATGCAGGCGGCTCGGTGTAAAAATCTAATACACGGGGGATGTGATTTAGCAGATAGTTGACCACCGATACGTCGATCGGCTTTTTAAATTATTCTGCCGAACACGTTAAGTGAACTATCCCCTTTTATGCACATTTAACGATATTTGCGTTACCTCCAAAATCCTAGCTGGTATAGCAGCGAGAAGCCCCTCCCCTGCTTCCCTCCGATTGGCTAACCGGCGCCTTTCCCCGCTCCGCTCTTTGCGCATTTAAAGTGAGTCAGCCGTGCTGTCGTCACTTCCCCCATCAAGCTCGTTTGAATGGGAGACCTTGGCCTTGGAAAGAATTTTTTAAATTAATTTTCAGGAAATACGGTGTACGCATACATTGAAAGTTCAAAAATTAACATTATTATGAATGCAGTGCTATATAACACTCAACCGAAACTCAATGAAGAAAAATAAGTGGGAACGATTTATTTGAGTCATACTAATCACCCACTTAATACGAATGCATATCTGATGAATTAATTACACGATGTCAGTAAATTAATGCTACTCTTTTTTTTTTTTGCGTTCTCATTTTTTCCCCCCTGTACTGTTTCCCGTTTAATTATCAAAATGTTGCTTTATTTCAGTACATTTTACATATAATTTAAGGGTGTTTTTACTGGACATTCACTTAAAGGACATTCACTTTATGAATTCGACTTGATTTGAAATGTATCAATACTAGGAGGGATTTTTGTTGCAAATTTTTAATAATATGTATTTATTTGTTTAGGGTTTGTCCAATATTACAATATTGTGAAGTAAGAATTCACCATAAATGTAAATACACATTTTATGACTATTGTATTGTAAGTTGTGTATCTGGAATTTCAAATTTATTCTAATAATGAATGTCTTCCCAGAATTTCTGGATAATCTACATGAATTAGAACAGATGTTCGGATGATTCTGTGCCTGTTTTGTGCAATCTGTAGCCATTCAAGACCAGCTGTGCATCTCGTACATAACATTGCGTGCATATATACCTCTGATTCTAAGTGTATCTCCTAAGCTTTTGATAAAATAGGGAAGAGAAAGTATCTTGTTATATTTTTGTACCATTATTTTGTACAATCGAAATTGATGGATCTCCTCTTGAGATGAAAAGAATCATGTGGACAGCAGAGACCATATAGCATTGTTATTACATCTCGGCCTTGGAAAGATCTGTGATCTGTGGGAGGCGATATCAAGCTGTAGCCAAAAAGAAAACCTATTGCAGCAACATTGCCTAAGGCCATGTTAGTTGAAGGTTGGGATGTGTGCATGGTGGAGTTGTGTGCCTGTAAGGGCATTTCCCTCCTTATGCATTTCATGTGTGAGGCATGTCAGTCTTGACATTACACACGGTCAGATACAGGCGAAAAGGTACATTTCATTTATTTGTTTCTCTTTTGACTTCTTGGGTAGGTTGTTATTATTTTTTTGTGCATACATGATGGGGAAACAGGAAATTTTAGTTGTATTTTGGGTTTTTTTTCCTAGATTTTTTTTGTGACACTTTCAGTGCACATTTTGAAAATGACATACAACTTATCAAATTTTCCCAAAAAAATATTTATTAATATTTTCTAATCAAAGTTGTGTAGAATTCTGTACTGTATGTTAGACTAACTTTATTCACTGATTTTATTTCTTAAAAGGTTATTTTTTTCTTGACGCGTATAAGACATGTAGATGTTTACATGAGTCAGGGACAAGCATGGATTTGTGGCGGATTACCACAGATCATGCAACAATAGCTTTTAAACTTGATAGTAAAAACATTGCATATAAATAGCCCACTCACAAAGGTCGCCATCTAACCTTGCACCTTTAAATTTTGGCATTAAGGGGTGCAAGAGAATTGTTCTACAGTAAAAAAAAAAAAAATCAGAATAAGCAGCCATTAAGTGTTAACCAGTTAAAGTGAATATTGTTCCCCAAGGAGGCTTGGTGAAGTGTAATTTCATGAGTAATTATTAGTTATTTTTTGTAAATATCCTGTGCCAATCTCCTCCCCCCCCCAATCTGACAAATAAAAAATTATGAGGTTATCGGGTAAGTATTCATCAATTCTGTTATGACGGCATTAAATTAACTATGATGCAAAACATTCTCAAGAATTCAATCAGTAGTATGAAGGGAGTCAGTCCATTAATGCCTCAAGTTAGAAGCATAAATGCTTTGAAAGCAAATAACATGAAGTACAGGGAGTAGGAAGAACAGAGAAAACAAATCTTGGATCTGCGATTACAGGAAGTGTATAGAAAGATCAATGTCCCTGGCATTAATTATCCCATGGAGTAGAGCCAGATTGATCAATGAGAAGCAGAATCTGCCGAGCACCACCCAGAATCCTGCTGCCATAGTGAGCATTCATCCAGCAACAGCAGAGGAACCACTGAGACGTTAATGGTCGCTCTAAATGAGTTGCGTAGCAATGAGAAACTGTCCATGAATTCTATCTGCTATTTCACAGGTCTAGCCTGCTAGAGGAGAGGCAAGAAGGGAGCGATTTGGAAAAAATAAAACCACGGAAAATCCCCCTTTCAAATAAGAATGTGGGAGACTGGAGGGATGTGGCAGAAAATTCTCTGGTGCAATGCAAACCTGTTATACAAGCCGTCATGTCTAGTGTAAACTGAAGACGGCACATCACCTAAGTAAAACCATCCCTACTGTGCAGCATGCTGGAGGCCACACGGCATTATGGGAATTGTGGGGATGTTCTTCACGGGCCAGGAATAGAACGCAGAATGGAAGGACCGTAATACAGGCAAATCCTAGAAAACCCTGTCTCAGTGTGAAAGATCCAGGACCTGCAGGACATAAACCCACAGGACACAGACGAGGCTGCAGTAGAGTGTGTTAGGAAAAAAACAACAATAAAGGAAATTGGGTAGTCAGACAAGTCCAGCATTTACATCGACAGATCATGAATTATTTTGCCAGGAGTGATAAAATATTTCTCAAAGTTTCCTTGCCACTAAAAGGTGCAGAAAAGAGGTGAATGCTTTGTTTAGGCTCTGCATATGAGAGTGTTAAGCAAATGGTGGACAGCTGTCCTTTGTTGTGACTCACCATTAGGGATACTTTGATTTGTGCCAGTCTATGTTACAGCATGGACCGGAACCAATTAGTCAATTACTGATCGGTAGGTAATATATCATAGAGGGACCCAAGCTATGTCGTTGTTTTCAAGGCATTGTCATGAAATCAGCCAGAGGGAATGTTTCTTTATGATTATCACATCACAATGAGCTGTTTTGGATGGTTGTTATGACTGAGGCCAAACGTGGCCTTGTGTCACTGATTAGGCGGGATAAATGCAGGTGTGGGTGGAAGCGCTGTTGAGGGATGATAAATGGTGGTAATCTCAGACCACCTCAACTGTGAGCCTGATTGTGCAAGAACACACAGAACTGCAAAAAGGAATCGTTCATGCTCTTTTCGAAAAGCTGAGCGTGATCTTGGCTTATTTCGCCCTTCCCCGAGAGAGGGTCGTTGGTTTTGGGTGGGGCAGACTGATAGCAATGCGGTAGACAGGTTCCAAGTGCAACCATTTCACGGTATTGTTGCATTTTGCTGGTGAGTCAAGCGCAACGTTGGGATATCGACCAAAAGGAAGAAATGGCTGCTGTTGTTGTTGCACTTTGCCAAGGCCCCCAGAAGCAATCCTTTATTGAGCTAATCTAATGGAGGCAGCATGCCAAATACCCTCAAAGGCCCATTTCCAGTCCAGTTTTTATATATCTCTGCTTAGGGGAATTTTAGACCAGATGCTAAGACAGCCTTATGCTGCGGAATACCAAAATGCTCCCCCGAATCGACAGAAAAAAACGCTTCTGATTAGAGCCTAACGACAGATACGGTAGGGCTTGGTGGAAGCAGATCTGGGATGGTTGCCAAGCCCCCTGTCGAATCCTTAAACGAGCGGCCTGAGGAAAGTCATTCATTCCTTGCCGTTCGTCTCGACAGCCGGCGGTGCATTTTTTATTTTCCACGCCGGCGGAGCGCCGCCCGTGACGTGCTCCGAGCGGACGTCCAGGCGTCATCGCCGCTGCTGAATATTAATGCCGCCAAAGATGAGGCTTTCACGGCGAGTGAATTAACATGCAGCAGAAGAAGGGAACGGCTTTTCATTAGGGCTTTGTTCAACACGCCCTGGCCCGGTTCGTTTGGGGCTGTGCTTTCAGCGCTGAATGAATCCGTACTTCGTAGCCAGCTCTGTTTTCTGCCAGCTGTACTGGCTCATTTTTTTAAGTCATTTTTTATCTTTTGTAATTTTTATCAACTCTCGTGACCCAGTACTGGGTAAGTGGTTAGGAGACGCTTGGGTGGATGGATTTCTGTTACCAGTTTATGTTTCTAATATATTATGTGGAATTTTTTATTTTTTTTTTGTCTTCTGCACAGGATCGGAATCCAGGAAGGGATCCGGAATTGTTCCAAGTCACTGTGGCAAGTATCGCTGCAGGGTACAAGATGAAGTAGCTTTTTAAAGTTTTGGTGCTTTAAGCTGACTAGAGGATGCAGGGACTTGCTGTGATTCTGAAATAAGAACAATGGCATGAATTATATAAAAATCGTGGAGGATGGTGAGGAATGAAAGGTGGGATGCGACCGTATGCTCCAGACGTGCTGGGGGCAGAACTGGGGGCACGGTGCCATCCTCAGGTCCGGCATCTGCCTCTGCGTTTTGGATCCAGAATTCAACACTGTGATGGTCTTTTAAACGAGCAGTAGGTAACACACCTATCTTCGTGTGAAGTGATACTGCGAAAGTCTGTCTTTGGGTTCGTTACAGACCATGCGGCGGGTTAACGTGCAGGTTCGTTATGTGAAAATGTCTCTTACCTGGGATCAGCCTGGTTTTTGTCCAGTAGCCTCCTGCTTCTGACATGTGGGGAGATGACAGTGGCACTGTGTGATGAGGTAGTAGGTTGTATAGTTTTAGGGTCATACCCACACTGGGAGATAACTATACATCCTACTGTCTTTCTCAAAGTGGCGGCAATTCTTCTGAATCTGCTGGAGCCCCCTACTGCCTGTGAATGAGTTCTGCAAAAATATACAATTAATATATGCTCTGTATGGTATGTATTTATTTATCTATGTAAATATTTGTTCAGTTCAGTGCATGTGAAAATTTTTTTCCACACAAATTCACTGAAATATTGTCCCAAATGCTCAGGCAGTGTGAGGTAGTAGATTGTATAGTTCTAGGGCAGTGATTTTGCCCTGTTTGGAAGATAACTATACAATCTATTGCCTTCCCTGAGGAGCAGAGAAGCATCTCTCCCATCTGTACTTTTCGCTCCAGTAGTGTTCTGCTGATTACACAGCGTCAACCATCTTAGTTCCAGTTTCCTCACATCCTTGTTCAGAGAGACACGCACGAGCAACGTGAGAAAAGATATAAATTTGCGTGCAGGACGGTGGACAACAGCATGTCAGTGCATCCTTGTGAATAACTTGAATGCACCAGCTTGTTGATAAGCCCGCTGTTGGTGCATGTAAGGGATGGTCAGTTGGGCAGATTAGTTACAGAAGTGCTACTGAAATGAGTAACTGGGTTTGAAAAGCCCAAAGAGATGAGGATGTAGCCCGCGGTGGGGAAACGTAGGAGTTGTGCTAATTGCTGGTGCTTATTCCAGTAGGGAGCCAGAACAGGGACGGCACGGAGGTGGGTGACCTTCGTGCAGTGGCCGGCCTCTGGGTGCAGCCCATCGACAAGGTTGGGTGTTTTTACTGCACTCAGTAGAGGTCATGTGGAGAAAACGAGAAAAAGACGAGGCAAGGGCGAGTCACATATTGCGTCTGACTTCAAATGGAGTGCAGCGAATTAGAGCCTCGCGGCCAGGTCTGGCTGTGGGTAGCTGGGTGTGACTCTCTCCGGCTGGGAGCACAGCTCTGACTACAGCATTAGCACAAAGGTACGACCTTGACGCACCTCTCTCTCTCTCGCTATCTCTCTCCCTCTCCCACACCTTCCTCTGCACAGAGCACTCCTAATCTACTTCAGCACACTCGTGTTCTCAGAAAACCGGTCATGTTCACAGGACAACGACGCACAGAGGCTGGCTAATGGTCAGACGATTGACATGGGGACCCCTGGGTAGAGGTAGCAGATTGTATAGTTGCAGGGCAGAGATTTTGCCCCAGTGGTGATAACTATACAAGCTGCTGCCTTTCTTAGGGGTTCACGAAGGCAGCACGTCTGAGTCACCCCTGCTGCAGAGGACCACGTGTGATGTGAGATATATGTAAATATATATGCATGCCCTGGGGCAGCCATTCCAGGTGGCTTTGCCAAGCCTCCCCAGTCCCTTAATTTCTCTTAGTAATGTTTTGAAATATAAGGGGTAGTGCACATTAAAGCATTGTTTGCCCTAACCAAACTTCAGAATAGCTGTAGTCACCTAGCATGTATCGTGCACTTACTGTTACACTGGACTGACGGACATGGCGCAGGACTGTAAAGAATGACTCCGTGTGAATTGCGGCGAAGTGTTCTGTTCATGCCGTATCAGGTTTGTGTTGTTTTCATTAATAAACATCATCAGCACTGCTTGAATCTGAATGCTGTGTTTTTTTGAACGTGCTCGGTATCATGCTCAATATTCAGTGCTAACCACGGAGCCGCCGTTTCGCCCACTTATTCGCTTTCAGTTATGAGTGACGCTTCACAGCAGCACTGCAGGTATGGGCCACTGAACCTGACTTGTTTTTGATGTACGCAAATTTGAACCATTCCGAGAAAAAAATCTACAACCGTTAATGCAAGTTTTTTTTTTCACAATATTTTTTTTTCTGATATGACAAATTACTTTTTCAGTACAATATTATTTGTAGTCAGTAATGCTAATGTAACTTTATGTTTGAAAGATCATATCAGAAGCAGCCTCAGTATAGTTGGTACAAAAGTGCTGGTATAGGAAGGTCACAGTTTCATAGGAAGGGTTGGAGAAGCAAGCAAGTTTCTCACCCTCACTGCTTACAAACTGCCTTGGTTTTTTTTAAAAGAGTATAAAGTTTCTTAATTAGTTTTTTTTGTGCTATTCAGCCGCTGTTAATAATTTTATGGTGCTGCAAAACCGTAAAAGACACAACGTCAGAATATTATTTGAGAATCGAAAAATAAAAGATGTTCAAAATCGATTTTAATTCGCGTTTGCATCTCGCCCTCTTGTGGACAAACACAAAAATTACATTTAAATGCCTCTTCCTTTAGATCAGTAGTCAGACATTTGTTAAACATACGCAGGAGGCAGTATCGAAGTAGTTTTTAAAGTATTTAGCTGAACCTAAGATTATAATACACAACTTAACATGCTTTTAAAAAATTCTGCTAAATGAACTTTTAACAGTTCTGCTGTTAGTGCCCGATGTACAGGCGTCTTGGTCTTAACTGGAACTGCCACTAGACACTAACAGCATGTGGGGAAAGATATAGCAATGTATCGGTCTTCTCTCCCAAAGTAATATATAGTGCATTTAAATCTCACAAGAGTTAAATGTGATTTTAACATAAATGCGGAAATATATGTTCCGGAGCCCCGGTACCAGAAATAGGATGGACTGTATGTCTCCTGTGGATTACTGAACAAAACACAAGTACTATTATTTGAATACAAAATCATAAAAGATTTTTTTTAATGAAATAAAGATTAGATTGTTATTTTCTATGTATGGATTAATATAGTTTTAACATTCTATCTTTTGTCATATTTCTAGTGTTGATATTTGATATATTACAGAAAAATATCAAGGAAGATTCCTGGTTAATATAAGTTTTAATGGATAATTACCTAAATGTAGACGTCATCGGGCTCCATACTGCCCTCTGCTGACACTGAACTTATATTTTGACTGAAGATCGTGACCAGCTAAGGTCTTGCTCTGGTGACACTTGACTTGAGGGGGCACAAATACTTAGTAACTCAGTTACTAGAGTGCAGACCATGAACAAATATAGTAGCTACTCCAGGTACTTGAGATAAAAGATGCATCATGATTCATTAATGATGAACCAAACGAGGTAAGTATTTCACTTGTGTTACGCATTACTTGTTCTTTCAGTAGTTCCTTGGTAGTTCACAAAGTTTACAGAATTAACAGACATAGTAACAAATATAGTAACTGCTTGGGATGAAAGTTGCATCATGATTCATTAATGATGAACAAATATGAGATCAGTATTTAACTTGTTACTTGTTCTTTCAGTAGTTCCTTGAGTACTCCACAAAGGTTTACAGAATTAACAGATACAGTAACAAATGTATAAATTTCTCAAGAAAAGATGTCACAATTCATTGATGAATGAACATGAGACAAGTGACTAACTAATGATTAGTTTGTAGGTAATTAATACATAAATAATAGTATAACACTACATTATTGTGCCCACATGTAGATGTGGAAAGAAATCAACCAACAGCCCACAGCTTATCGGAATAAACATGCACCATTTGAAATACGTGAGAATGCTGAAGTAAATATTTCTGGTCCCCCATTAAGACTGCATACAGAAAAAAATGTTTTAATCACAGAAAATACTTAAGTGTGTTTGAAATGCACATTGGACACTTAAGTGAGGTGTGGCTGTTCGAATTAACCCCTGATACATAAGATGATAACATCTGTCAGTCGTGAAGATCTGGTCACTTTTTCTTTTCTCACCTTCCTGCAAGCCACTATATGTCTGTATATGATATTGAGGACATCGATAATACAAAGGCACACATCCCCTGCTCTTCTACTGTGGGCAAGCATGAGGAGAGCTGTACTTAATAGGCAACTACAAACATGTATACAGACATGGGAGGAATGAAAAATATACATGTAAAGTAGTATGTGCTAATTATTTTTATCGGCGGTGAATATATATATATAAAACAGCAATTTTTTGGTTGGCATTGTGAGTGGAAGTCAAAGAGTGATGAAGCATTTAATAGAGCAGTATATATCACCTCCTCATAAGCACAAGTTAGCAGATGTGTGCATTGAAACGAGCCAACATCCATTCAGTGAATACCGTAAAGAACAATGTAGTGCAAACATGCAATAATACAAGAGTGCTGATTGGATAAATAAGCTGCGGGTTCTGATTAGCTGATGGGACAGTGCTGAAGAGTCTGCATTCATCTGAAGCTTCTAGCTCCTTCTTTCAGTGCTCATTTGACTTTAGAACCAGGTGATTCAGGGGTGCCCCAGGAAAGCGTATTGCATCGGGCACAACCCAGACCAATCCAGACCAGCTCAGACCAAACCAGACCAGACCAATCCAGTTGTGTTCCAAATTTTTTTTGGGCCCCCGTGACTCATTGAATTGTCCTAAACCACCATCCAAACACTGCCCCCCCCCCCACACTCTTTACAGCAGCACTGAAGTGAGTATTACAGTATGTGGGAGCAGTGCCAGCTTTTGAAAGCTAAGCTAATGCAGTACTGTCAGGTCATTATGGGATGGCAGCAAGTGATGAGGTGGGGCCATTTAATTGGACCTGCACCTATGGAGTAAGTACTATGGGTTTGTGGGTTTGCCTCCAGTCCTGCATGCTATTAGGTTCATAATCACACACACACACACACACACACACATATACATATAACCATTCAAATATTTATGCTATCAGTCAAAATTTTCATTAAATACAACTTGTAGTTCTCACACCATATAGTTAATAAATTATAAATCATTTTTGCTACAGGCTTGATTTGCTTTCTGGGTTTTTAAATTTTGTTTTGGAATTTAATACATTTGTGTAATTCTATACAGTAATTTCCTTAAATGTAACTACAATCACGTGACCTATGCGATTTCTTATTACTTGCGTTAAAGTAAACGCTCTGGAGGTACTAAAAGTGGTCAATTTTGCCCTCCAGGTGGCGCAGTCACAAAAGGTATAATCACAAACCTATGTAAAAGACAACAAAAGATGAAATGTTAATTTTCAGTACACTTAGAAGTTGTCAATGATGGTATACAAATGTTTCACTTTCTGAGGATTTTGTTTGAGATTTTTAAGTTGTCCCTTTCTGGCTTATCTTCATACCAGAGATTAAAATCTTCAACTTTATAACTGTATAATATGCAGTAACGTTTATAAATGGAGACATTTTATAGTGATACAAAACTGCCGAAAAGATGTTGATGTTTTGTGATTATAGACATATAGAACTACACTTTTGTATAAATGTCCAGAAGCTAATTTGAGAGTTCATGGGTCGATTAAGTTGCCTGTGGGCCACTTGTCACTGTTATCGGACCATGGGAGTTACTGCTAATAGAATTATCAGTATCACAACATTGCAATCTCGCCTCATAAATCAAGTGCGCAGAAAAAGCTAAAATAGTATTAAAAGTCACCCAAGTGACCTCTTGGAAGAAGGGTGGAGCGTCTGAGAACTGGAAAATAGATAAAATTATTCTCTAAAGGAAAGAGTGTCGCATCCATAGAATGCAATCTTATTTAAGGAGGAGTGTTTCCTTTCCGTAAGCTTTTCCCTCCCTTTCATTCGATCATCAGACTTAAATATAATGCTACAGAGATAAGCAAAGGAAAAAGGTCCGTGTGCTGCCTCCGCGTCCCGTATCAGCAGAGATCCCAATGCCCGAAGGGCCCTTTTGATTTTGATTTTTGATTCTTTCATTTTAAGACGACTGCTTTCATCACATATTTAATGCGACTAATTTCCCGATTTCCATCGAAATCTCCGCGATGCTGGTCGGGTCGCTGGGTTTGTTCTCAGTACAATGGTAAACGTCCTCACCAGTATTATTCATGAGACTCAAGAGATGGGCTCTGTTTCTTCCCAGAACACGCCCTGGCAGATGAAGTAGATATAGAACCTGTGGGAAGTGCAGAAACTGTAAGCTTTCTGCGCAGGTCGCGCAACTGTCTGTTAGAGTTACCTGCGACATGCCGTCGAGTGTCACATAAAGCCCACAAAACAGCCATCCCAGGATATAAACACTGCTTTTCGAGAGAGGGATCTTCACTATGCGCCGCTGATCTTTATTCTGTCTGTACCATAACATCGGAGTTCACTTTTTTGCATTTGTGTCAGGCTGTCGAACCAAGAACATTTACGTGCAAATAATTTCTTCTCCAGTCATTCATAAAAAGGGGGGAAAGTGTAAACATCATGAGCAGGAAAACGCGACGTTGGATTTTCCATATTTTCCTTTGCCTGGGAATTGTGTATATGAAAATTGGGTGAGTATCCAGTTTAAGTCTTAGCGTGTTGAGACCTGATAATGCTTTACTTTCAGAAGTAGATGTGAGATTCTGGGCGTTAAAAGGGACGTTTACACCACCATTCCTACTATGCCCAATAACAACAGTTTGAAGAATTTAGGAAAACAATCTGTCTTAAAAATAGCCCTGCGTTCTTGTAGCAGAATATGCAAATGAATCTAAGTAAAAATAATTCTATGAAGTACTGTGCAAGGTTGAAACCAGTGGTTGAAAATGAGAAAGAGACAGGCAGATATGATAAAGACTAGGTAGAAAGTAGTGATAATCACAATGTTATCAAATTATTTTGAGCTAGAACATTGTGAAAATTGGAAGTTCAGATTTTTTTTCAGTAACAGCGAGAAAGTATTTTGAATGAATGAGGCCTATTTACATGTCTTACAAACCAACAGGCTATTTCGCAATATGGTGACATAAAATACATTCTGTGCAATCTCTAAACATAGTTCTAGCTCTTTTATAATTGATTAACAACTAAGCAATTCTAAAATTAAAGGCAGCTCCTTCCACGAAACCGTGTGTTTTTGCTTAACTTAAGTCCATAGAGTGTGTGGTCCATGCCACACTGATCTATCGTGAGCATGTTATCCGTGTTAAATCTAGATGGTCCGATTCATCGTTATCCAAGTTAAAGCCATAAGGGCAGGATACTCCTTGCACTTGATTTAAATCAATATGTCCTATAAACACGTGGATACACTTTTCCGATTATATTTTTTGGAATAAAACAGCGTTATAGTTCTCCACATTTTGCTCGTGATGAGCGAAAGTCGGAACACGAAGAAAATAAACGAAAATTCAGCGTTTTATATAGTGCAGCGCACATTAACATACAGGGACAAATGTTATAAAAAATTTGTCTCATTATATATAGGCCTAATACAATACTTTAATGAAACAGGCATCCAATCAGTTTAAGCAACAGGTATTTCAATAAAACTACGCTATCCAAGATACTTAATGTTTTCTTTCAATTACCTGTCTATGGCATTTTACAGGGGCTTTTCGTCGGTGGTTGCGCTGGGAGCCAGTATAATCTGTAACAAAATTCCCGGGTTGGCTCCTCGTCAACGGACTATCTGTCAAAGCCGACCAGATGCTATCATAGTGATCGGAGAGGGAGCCCAAATGGGGATCAACGAGTGCCAGTTCCAGTTCAAGAACGGACGCTGGAACTGCTCTGCGCTCGGGGAGAGGACCGTCTTTGGAAAAGAGCTGAAAGTGGGTATGTTACAAATCTGCTCAGCCTCGACACAAATAATAGCTAACTATGTTCATATTGTTATGCAACAGTCAACAATTATTAGGCCCATTATTATTATTATTATTATTATTATTACGTGTTTTGCCGTTGCACCTCACTCAAGTTTGACCCTACAATTTTCAGCCAAACAAATATTGATGAGTAACGGAGTGGTTTACCGTTTGTGGGACAAGCTGAAACAACTGGTGAGACGCGCTAGAGAGAGTAATATACCTATTATCTTGTGTCATGCGCAGTACGTATTTTTATTGCTATTACATCCCTTTAATTAAGCCCTAAATCTCATAACTCACTGCCGTTTTGACATCCTGGTGTTTATATCCACAGCCTTTTCCATTACAGCCTAGAAGAAAGATTGGTCAATGGGCAATGAATCAGAATGGGATTCGCTGAGTTTTATTTATAAAGACAGATAATGGCATACTTCAGTGAAGTTAAGAGTCATATTTACCCATTCACGTGAAGTGAAACCACCTGTTTGAATAATGATTTTTGAGGAAAATAATAGGTAGTGTCGCAAGGATTAAGGATTCAATAGAAGCAAACACGTTTCGAAAAGCATATACTGACTTCATGTATTAAAAAAAAAAAGAAGAAGAAGAAAAAAACTTGGTCAGTATTTCTCACTTTTTTGTCGGCTTGCAGTTCGATCATTTAGGATTTAAATAAATACATTAAATGCAATAAACTGTTAAAATCTTGTTTATGTGCTGCGGCAGTGACTTAACCACACTAAATACGTTGCAGGGAACAGGACAGGGCATTTCAATGCGGAAACACGTAAACTTACAGCAGAATCGGCGGGAAGCGTTTGGCTTGACACGCCATGCCTCTTACCTCATATTTCCGTCACGACGTCGGTCAAATGTGCATCCGTGCAAGAATTTGGGGAAATGTTAAAGAATCTTTCAACCATTAACGAAAAGCTTAACTCTTCTTGAACTGAAAAAGTAACTTAAACGGCAGTCAGTCTTATATATTTGTACTTCATAATATTTATTTATATAACATTTTCAATCAGTTAAGGAAATTGCAATAAGCCCCTGTTAAGTTATGAGTGTTTTTGTCGGTTATGTATACATTTTGGCAGGGGAGTATATTGATGAGCGTTTACTGAAGTGTGAAGAATTTTTTGTGACAAAATGAAATCCTTAATTTATTAAAGCTAGTTGGAAGTTATCTCCGTGAACTTCTGCAGGGCATTTTCCATTCACCACAAAGTTCTCTCTGTTCACCTCTTAGAAGAACTGTGGAACACCCTAAAAGCTTGTAGAACCTCTGAGTGTAAAAGAATCTGTTGCTTTTCGATTCTCATTCTTTTTTCAATGAAAGCTTGAGGTCTTATCAGGCAACTTTATACCTCTACTTTTTTACTTCTGCTGAACTGAAACTTTGAAGATGCAGTAACTGGCCTTTGAGGTGAAGATTACTGTGAATATAAGCATAATGAGAAGATAAACAGATCAATGCAGTGGACAAAGTATGTAGGAAGGGTCTACACCAGGGGTGTCAAACTCCAGTCCTGGGGGGTCGTGGCCCTGCACATTTTTGGGTTTCCCCTCATTTAACACACCTGATCTTGAGCTGAATAATTTGTGGTGGAACAGGGAAAGAACTAAGCTACACTGGGCTCCGGCCCTCCAGGACTGCAGTTTGACACCCCTGGTCTACACAGATATTGCACTGATTTGAAATGTGTGTTTTTTAAACATGTGTGCATGTGCATAATTCTATTACAGGTTCCTCCAACATAGTAAGGGCAGTTTATGGACCGTGCTGGTTCCACTGAGCCAGCGGCACGTTGGGGAATGGCCCCACACAGGGTTTGGAGGAGAACCACAGGTCTTGGGTTGGTGGGAGCACGAAACTGGGACTGTTGTGTAGTTGGAGGTGGCTGACGGTAACTCAGGCGACCTACACTGTCTGGCAGACACATAGAGAGTCATAATCGACATGCTTCTCCCGCTCTCCCCTGGCCGCGCTCTCGAATCCAGGCAGCACTTCAAAGATTGTGCACTGAGCCCTGCAGTAACACGGTAATCTGCGCAGACTTGCACATGGCACTGAGGGTAAACTCATATTTTATTCCTGCTCCTCAGACAAGCAAGTTTTATGAGTCGCAGAAGCCTCTGTGATCAGGCAATGGGCCCTTATTTCTCCATAACTTAACATGAGTGAATTTACTCCATATATAATAAGAAACAGCACGCTATATGCTTGTAGTATGCTTGTAGTGTGATGGTAATAAGGTATGCAGTGGCCTATTTGGTTGACCGTCCCTGCTTGTGACACCCTTAGCCATTTGCCAGTGAGTGTGTTGTGCTTAGTGGAAGGATCTAGGTGCCTCGCTTCAATTGCTGTCCTATGCTGATGACCTGAAGGTAGACAGCCGTGATAACCAGATTGGTCTCACTGGCCCCACCGGCTATTGTCTGTGCGGCCGCTGAAGGCCTGTGAGATGAATGGCATTGTTCATAGCGGGTGCGTGCGGGTGAGGGGTGCTCATTGCAGCATGAGATTGAGAAATGTGCCACTGCAATTGTGGGCCTGCATTTGATGTATAATCAGATTCTGTGTGTGTGTGTGTGTGTGTGTGTGTGTGTGTGTGTGTGTGTGTATATATATATATATATATATATATATATAGAGAGAGAGAGAGAGAGAGAGAGAAAGTGAGAGAGAGAGAGGGAAACAGAGACTTGCGTAGGTATGTAGTTATGACTATATTTCTTGTGTTATTTTTACCTTGGAGGTGAATGGTTTTTCTGGGCTCTCTTGTTTAACTACACTCCTGAATGTGCATAAAATAGTTCTCCTGCTAATGGCATAAATGCCTCAAGTCCAGACAGGCACACTTTCTTAGGAGTTCACATGAACCTGTTGCATTTGCAGCAGCAGCAGAAAGACTTTTAAAGCAGAATGTTTGGTTACTCCTTCAGATGTCTTAATTGAGAATCTCGGGTCAAGACAATCATGTCCGACTGACTTTTTAAATCGGTAGCGCGGGTTTTTGTGTACATTGATTTGAACAGCTATATTATGTATTCGATAGGATGGAGTTTGAAGGTTTTTGCCTTGTTTTGCTGCAAAAGTTTAGTGGTTTTGACAGTTTGGAGCAGAGAGAGTTAGCAATCACAGACACACCTTCTACACTGGCATGGTTCCCATGCAATTCATAAATCCCCCTTTGCATAATTGATGCTTAAACCTTTTTTCAGATTTCAAGGGCACTCGTCCAAGATGTTTATCGAAAGCAGGTTAGCACATAACTCAGGTTTAGGGGAGGAACCAGGAATCTCTTCATATTGTTTCAGGTAGAGCCGTGCTTCAAGTAACACAATCATTATCTAATTAAATTTAGCTATTGAAGGACTAATGTAGAAATGCACATCATTCAGCAGTATCCTAGAACAAAAAGGGGTTTATATTCAAATTTTTGCTTTCATTTTGTTGAAACATGCTTGAAATGTGACTTTATGTGACCAACTATTGTGGACTTGAAGTACAAAGTGAGTAGCATTATATTATTGTAAATTTGAACGGAAAGTGGAACGAATCCCTGGATTTTGAGGCAACGATTTCCATACTCATACTTAAGTCTAAAAAATTTTGTTGTGGAAGACTTTGCAGCCTGTGTTAAAAAATAAAATAAAACAGGCATTTATATTACCTGAATCACTGAGGCAGTGAATTATTTGGAAATGAATATGAATGACTCGTTTGTACCTGATGAGTGTAAATATGTGATTTTACGAACACCTGTCCTCCTTATGAGAGTGGAGGCCTGGCCGACCACACTGCTACAGACGCGCCTGTTTTTCAGCTATAGGGAAATCTGCGTCTGTCATTGCCTTTGATGGCCTGCCGGTAGCAGGCAGGCACATAAACCACTTCTCGAAAGGAATGCCGTGCATGTCATTTCATCGCAGCTGGTCCACATGCTTTCTCACATTTTTTTCAAGCGCTTTTTAAGTGCTGTAGCACTTAAGGACACTGAGCAGGTGGTGTGATTTTGGTCTTTCCCGAGGTACTAAGTGTGCCTGATCTTTCGGGCCATGCTGTGACACAGCCCACACGTCCCTTAATGTTTCGCTGTTTCTTATTCGTGTTTATGTCATCTCTAGCTATTACAGAGAACCCCACCAAACTGTGCACTGAAAAAATGCCAGTGCAAAAATGTATGCTTATTTTCTCCCATCTCTCAGACACCTGCATTTAGGCATGGGTGCTGTGTATAAGAGCAAAAGCATTCATACATTTTCAGTTGTTTTTTTCTATGTAATCAACAAATTTTCTTTTTTTTTGTCCTTTAGAAGAACGTTGGCGAGAATAGAATTCATGAATTGTTTTTAAATGGTAAGCTGAAATGTCAGGCTGGTAACAACAAAATCATAGAGAGGTTTCTTACCAGGAAAATGCAGACGCTTCTTTTGCAGATGCTAATATTGGTAACTCTAATAACTATTAATGCATAAAATAAATATACTGATGCAGCAAGTGTGTCTACTGTAGGTCTGATGGTTGAACAATAGGCATTTGGCATCTTCAGAAATTTTGCTTGGTCACAACCTTGATGCAAACTAATATCATGCTGTTGTTATGTTTATAAGCTTTTATTAGTGCACTAGGGGCACCTTTAAGTCAGAATGCCAGTGACCCCAAGGATCACTCATAAACTGATGTTTCTACACAATTTAAACCCACATGGGTTAATACAAACTCCTGGCAGTTATGCAGTTATGAGCACAAACATTCTCCCTTTATTTTAGTGCTTTACTTCCGTAACACATCTAATCCGTGGAATTTCAATCTTGCCTGAAGTAGCTGCCAGGATATGTGGGCTAGTCTATGCCAAACGCATTCAGAGGACATTCTGATCTAGGTGGCAGCCGAATTCTAAGTGAATCTCACATTTACACTAGTGGCCAAAATCGTGGAAACACTTCCAATTGTTAGAGATCACAGAACCTCATTCCAGTTACTCCAGTTACTTATTTAATCGTCCAGTGTATGATATTTATAAACATTCTTTGATTGTTCATAAGCACTACCGCCAATATTTGTGTAGCGATTGTTAAAGTGTAGTGCCAAAACTGCTAGGTATTTCACTAGTGTGTGTATCAGGCTCCACTTTGAATTATCTGTACACTATGCATGCATATAGACGATGATGTATCGTTTATCTTAGCGGCAATGTAAAGATGCTGCCTCCAGGCTTCCCTGTTGTCTGCCGATTGCGTGTCGACCTTTGCCCTGCACAAAAACGCCGTGGACGGTCAGCTGGAAAAGGTCGGTTTCGTTGGCCTGGCCAGCCCAGCGATACCACGCTCACCTAGAGGGTGTCACCAGCCCGTGACGAAAACTGAAGCAGTGGCCAGACTGAATTATAAGCAGGAGGCCCCACCGTTTTCCATCGCATTGTTCCTTAATGGACTGCTCACGATTGTGCCAACTTAATGGATGGACTCTTCCTTCCTCTCCTGTAGGACCTTCTTAAAACCTTTCGCAGAAACCGAGCCTCTAACCCCCACCTCTCTTTTAAATAAAACCAAGGGAAAATAGCCTATTTTCTAAAACCTTTTACTATGAATATTCTGTATTTACCAGAAATATATTCCCTCTTTTTTTTGGATCTGTATTCCATACTATTCCACCGCTAAACTGGCCACTGTGCCCTCCGGATCTAATACATGCTGCAGTTCATTTGCAAAACGGAGGCCTGATTAATGAATGGGGCTTGGCAGTTTGAATGCATTTTATTACTCCTGAATGCTATCTGAAAGGAGAACTATGTCAAGTATGTAAAGGAGACCAGATACCGCATGAAGCATTGAATCTTGTTGTCAGCGATTTAACACTTAAAAAAAAAAAAATCCTCTTCTCTTGCAGGCAGCAAGGAGGCCGCCTTCACGTATGCCATCATCGCTGCCGGCGTGGCTCACGCCATCACCGCAGCCTGCACGCAGGGGAACCTGAGCGACTGCAGCTGCGACAAGGAGAAGCAGGGCTTCTACAACCAGGAGGAAGGCTGGAAGTGGGGGGGCTGCTCTGCGGACATCCGCTACGGCCTCAACTTCTCCAAGGTGTTCGTGGACGCGCGGGAGATCAAGCAGAACGCCAGGACTCTGATGAACCTGCATAACAACAGGGCTGGACGGAAGGTACGGTGCCCACTTCTGTTGCTGCATTATTGGCTGGCTTCAAACAGCTCAGAGCAACCTGTATGTCTATAATGTCATTAGGGGAGTTCTCTTATATATGACTCACTCATCTAATACAGTCCCGCTAGACAGCAAATATTAGTTTGCTGCATGTGAAGTGAATTTCACTGAGAGCAGTGTGTGGCCAGATTCAAAGTGATCCCCGGCTCACTCTCCTAAAGTGAGTTATTTTGTTAGGTTTCATCATCCAGAGGTGTGGCAATCAACACATCCTGTGAAGAAGGACTTTAGAAATAGTGTAGGCTGTGAGCAAGATTGATTTATACAGTAGAAATCAAACGAAGCCGATTGGAAAAACACACTTGCAGAAATAATAGCTGAAGTCAAGTCCTTGAGATGTTTAGAGTAGCCTGCTGCTCTGAGCTCTTTAGCATGGTGTACTTGTGTCTCCCAGGTGCTACGGCGTAGCGATTAGCGGGCTCTCTGCAAACAGGCTGGCTTTCTAACTGCAAGATTTGCAGGATGCAAGATTTCTTGCTGTTTTCCGATCTTGTTCGGGTCCTGTTTATGGGTGGGTTACAATTGTCAACTAGCTCACAAACAGGACAATAACAAACTTTATGTTTTTTTTTTTATTTTATGCTTTTTGTTTTTTAAAAAAAGGCTTAATGATGCATAATTACATTATGAGAACAGCTTATCAGTTTATCAGAGCTTTTCTAACATGACAAACTTTTATGCTTGAATTTATATGGGAATTGTCCTTTTATAGAGCTGTAGAAAGCTGGGTGTATGTAGCTGAGTGTTTTTCTCAGGGGTTCAAAGGCAGAACCTCTCTTTGGGGCTGAACCTTTTTTTAGGAAGCCCTGAAGCACTGCACTACATATAGCACAAAGTCTCCCAGCCAGCATGATGCCACAGCCTACCCCAAAGTCTTTTTAAATGGAAAACAACTATCTTTTATTGCACTTACTGAATTGATTACACCAATGAGACAACCCCCCCTCCCCGAAAAAAAAAAAAATGCAAAGATAAACGAAGATGAAACTAGAGCAGAACGAGTTAACGGCCGCAGGAATTGCGCTGTAACCTTGTTGTGATTTGTAAATCCCTACCGTGCCCTCGGGCTGGGAACGTCTGCCAAGGATATGGGCAGTCAGACAAAGATTAAGGAGAGTTAGGGTAACGAAATACTGGGAGGCTTTCAGAGGTGGCCATGTTAGTGGCAGAGTTTGATTACACAGCAGATCTGTGTGAGGCGCACACAATGATACTGTAAAAGAAGAGCATTACAGCTCTCATACTGTAGTGCTGTCACAGGAGCAGCCAGCCACACATTCTGATAATCCTTCACTCTGCGGCTCTCATTGTTACCCACTGCCGAGGTGTAACTGGATGCTGCGAAAGTCGCACCGTTTTGCGGACAGTCGCCGTAAGAGCTTATCTGGCATTTAAAGCAGCTTCGGCTCCGATTAACCGCAGGTCCATGAAGACATACAGGCCTAGATGTACACTTTGATCGATTGAAAGGATTGATGACAGGCCAACGTCCGCCCGGCGTTCGTTAACACAATGCGTTTCCTCTATTTGTTTATGCCATGGTTGGAATGAATGCCAAACGGCGATTCTGTCGTCACTAGTATGAAAATATACAGAGGAAAATGATAGCTGGCACTGCCAGTGATCGTTGTGCCATTGGCTAAACTGCTGTTTATCTTTTGCATCTAGTATTCATGGGAAACTGACGATCAGGAGGTTGCTCTTAATTTAAAAATAGCGATATAAATTTTTTGATTCACGACGGCAAAAATGCAAGATAATCGGGAACACAAAGAGCCGGTTCTTTCTTCAGGGTACATGCATAAACGTCAGTAACCCAGTGATGAATAAAATACGATGATATAATGTTTCGGGTGGAGTTTTTTTGTCAAAAGTTTAGATAGTAATGTGTTTGTATTTTATTAAGGCCGTTCAGCTGCTCCTGGCTAATTGCCTTTCAGAGGGTCTCGGCGGAGTCTGATATTTATGCAGGATTTAGTGGGATAAAGACATTGCTCTGTCCTGGCTATAAAGCGGCTCTGTTTCCGTCTCCAGTGTGGGGCATCCCGTTTCTGGGCACCCCTCCCCCTCATACGCACACCCCCTTTGCATTTCTATACATTCACACTTCGCTAATGCCCACCATTTGTTAGCAGAGAGCCGCCGCTCTTCTGTTTTCCCCCGATGGCTGCATCCGTCCCGGTATTCCTGCAGATCGGTGATTCAGTCTGGCAGCTGTGACCCGGAGCACGCAGACGGAGATTGAGGTTGAGAACATTTCAGCACTCTGGACAGAGCTTTTGTGGGGGGGGGGGGGGTGACTGACCCCAAAGGATTCACATTAACTTCTGTTTGAGAAGCATTCACCCTTACCCCCCTTTCCTGAAGCAGGGCTTAGGGTGCCCTGCTCACCCCCAACCCCCATGCAGTCAAAAGTTTGTGGAATGGAAGCTCAGGGCTGCACTGGGCCTTTATTAGTCATACTTAGAGTGTTGCTGTAAAACACGTGAACCTAGTGCTCATATTTAGGACAAAACTGGTAAATGGAGTATGGAGTCTGCTCCATTAAAGCACTATGAAATCTGATATTTTTAGGAACTGGAAAAATAGACCGATTTGGTCGCCACCAGAGGTGACCTTATTAAAACGGACATGAATAGTTTCTACAGCGCTCTGTATTGCCATAGGGAAGATGGTTTATGTAGTTCATGCTGCTATTGTACTGCACAAAAATAGAAGGATAAAAGTTAAGTTTTATTTGCATGCATGGCAGGAAATTGTTCTTGAGACTACAGAGAGACTGGGAGTGACACAAAACGGAATAATTAAAACTTGGGCAAATCCAGCCTAATGTGCAATGGTTCCTACTCAGTGAAGAGGAAAGTATCCGAGATGGTGCCATTCCTCATTCTGGCAGGGACAGCTCATTTGCATAGCCTCACACACATCTCTGATCACGCCACCCGAGTGCCGCCCGCTTTCGTCCAACCAATGAGGTCGGGCTTCGCTCCCGGCCGCTCACGGCAAATTCTGCACCCTTGAAGGTAGTTCAGATTACGGCGATTGGCTTTTATAGCTGCATAACAAGTACCGGGTATCATGGATTTACTCAATCGCGCAAAAACAAAATAAAACAACAGAAAAGGGCACAGGACAAACATTTTTGATTTTTTTTTTAAATTAATTTTAATTAATGTTTTCATTTTCAAGGAAAGTGTTCCTCTGTAAAAGCTGGTATCATAAGTTATTACTGGCTGCTGAAAAACCAACAATGGCCCTGTTTATATAATCCCTGATAAGTCTTCCTGTGTGGAAAGAGGTCTTTGAAGCATATCTTCCAAAGTTAAAAACATTGCATCATACCACGTTTTGCCTTTATCCAGACTAGACAGAGGGATACCCTCAACTGAACATGGGGCCCTGAAATATGATGCTACGGATTTATCTGTGTACAATATACACTGGGCTATTGTTACTGGGTACCGAGAGATCGTCTTTCACACAGTGTATTTCAGGTTACCCCGCTGATCCTCGCACAGAACAGTCATTCAGGCTTCAGCCACCTGTAGTATTTCCCTGCTCTTTTTAAAATGGTATTAAATGGGTTTTTTTAATAAAAATATATATATTTTACTAAATTAGTTGCTCCTTTCTGAATTGCAGCAATGAATTGCTCACTTCAGTACGGGGAATTAAAAAATAAGATTCAGTCTGCAAGATTATTTAAAATCCGATGACACTATTGCTAAACCAAATAAAATTGTTAGTAATGAAAAATGATTGTGGAAGAAAATGTAACATGACCTAGGAATGATACTCTGAAGATTCATAACAGTGCAGGAAGGCATATTTTGAGGCTGGATGCATGGTCTGCTGGAGGTGCTAAGTACCGTTAGGGCAGAAGCTGGTGGCTGATGTTTTCCTGTCGTCTCCATGCAGATCCTGGAGAAAAACATGCGACTGGAGTGTAAGTGCCACGGGGTGTCGGGCTCCTGCACCACCAAGACGTGCTGGACCACGCTGCCCAAGTTCCGGCAGCTGGGCTACATCCTGAAGGACAAGTACCACCAGGCGGTGCACGTGGAGCCGGTGCGGGCCAGCCGCAACAAGCGACCCACCTTCCTCAAAGTCAAGAAGCCCTACTCCTACCGCAAGCCCATGGACACAGACCTGGTCTACATCGACAAGTCACCCAACTACTGCGAGGAGGACCCGGTGACAGGCAGCGTGGGGACGCAGGGGCGCATCTGCAACAAGACGGCGCCGCAGACCAACGGCTGCGACCTCATGTGCTGCGGGCGCGGCTACAACACGCACCAGTACTCGCGCGTCTGGCAGTGCAACTGCAAGTTCCTGTGGTGCTGCTATGTCAAGTGCAACACATGCAGCGAGAGGACAGAGGTGTACACGTGCAAATGAACACCTGCGTGCACTGGCGGGGTCGCTCCTCACTCGCGTGCATTACTGACATGTTTCTGCTGCGTCGCGGGGAAACGGGAGAAGAGGAATCGCTTGCACGTGATCACTCTGCGTCTGATCCCGGGGTGATGCACCTCGATTCTGAAACGAGCCAGAAACTGGTTACCCTGGGAATCAGAAGACGGGCGCTGCTGTTTACGTGATTTGCTGAGGATGAGTCGACACAGCAATGTCGCCTTGCCAGCCTGATGGATCGACAGCACGACCATCAGTCCTGCTGCGAGACTGTGGGCTCACACGCATCCTGGAGGTCTCGCACTCTGGGCTGCACTGCTTCAGACGAGCCTTTGGGCTTCCAGCGTTCAAACTGGACTGTCCTCTGTGTCTGATCCTTCAGCTGCGGAGCCCCTATTTTTTCCACCAATTACTAATTTCCAGCGCATATACACATGGGACATGTGGGGAGAAGCTGTATATTTCCTCAGCATGAACTAAACAAAGCACGTAATTGTGATATTTAACTTTTTATTTAGATGCAAAAAAAAAACCTAATATTAATTTATTTAAGGAAACTACTGATTTTATTTTCGTTCCTTTCGATACGGGACTTTTCTAAACTGAATAGATCTAGGGAGCTTTTTCTCTCAAGTGTTTGCTGATGGAAACTGAACAAAGACAGCATCAACAAACGAAAGACAGCATCGCAATTTTACAAACGAGCAAGACACTGGATTATGTACATAAAAAAACACCTTTATTACTACTGTAATATAATGTGGTGGCAAATAGTATTGTTACAGGTCTAACTGGTAATGCTTAGATTTTTCTAGAAACATTCTTCCCCTCTGTATGCTGCTAGTTGTCTGGAAAATCGAATTGGCTGTGATTTATAAAGAGAAAAATAGACTTTGTTACTTGGCAACAGTAACTCAATGCTAATTATTTTTTAAAGACACCAGAAGCAAAGCTGATCATTCAGACTAATTTCCCTTTCCTGGGAATCCTTAGTTCAGAGAGTATATTTTGTAAGAGATTATTTTTATATGAATATTTTATTTATATAATTTCATCTTGTATAATTCAGTATCACCCCGATCCCTTCCTTAAAACTATTGCTGTGTGGAGTTTCAAAGAGCATTTCACAAGCACAGCCTTACATTTACACATGAACTGGTTTTGTCATGTGCTGTGAAGCATTCGTTGGACCTGCTGAGACTGTAAGTGTGTACAACTTTGCTTGTTTACCTTGAAACAGAATATCACACAATAAATGAACAGGGTATGTGGTAATGATTGGCGTGATATCAACACTATCTTCAAAAAAGTCCAAAACAAGCAAATAGACATTTTAAATTTCAGTATTAGCTTTCATCACTGTCTAGAGAACAGTAAAAACTCGCTAACTGAATATTTGGGGATAACACTGTATGACCAAAGAGAAATAAATATAGAACATTTTTGAGTGAAAGAAATTCAGATGCAGACATTTTTTATGTTCACCTAATTTATACTCATAGAATTTGATTACAAATATAATTTGCCACACCCATTCCACATCACATTTCAAATGTCCTTGTTTCAAACAGTGTTAATAAAAGTCAGCTCTACAGTATCAAATTTCTCTTATCCTCAATCATAATGTAATTAGCAAAGTACCACAAGAAGTGGCAATGAATGTTTTTTAATTTGTTACCTGAAATCGTTGGGTGGCTTGCTTACAGCTTGAACAAACTTCTTTAACACTGTGGAGAAAGGTTAACATTTTAATTAATTGACATTAACATTGTTAATGTGCTTGGTCAATAAAAAGTGAGAAAAACGCCATTTGTGTTTATATGAAAGGGTTGCAGGTCACAATCAGCACAAATACTTTTAATAACTCCTTCCCTTACTAGTTAGGTCACATTTGCTTTTGTTTTATCAAGATTGAAAGTTAAAGTGATTTATTGTGCCTGTGCTGCAGAAGTATCCAGGAATCCAAACAGAATGTTTATCTGCTACTTCCTAGAGAACAAGAATTTATATTGTCTGACATTCAAGCTTCCTTGTTTTTAATCTGTGACGAAGGAATTAAATACATATTGAATAGTGGGGACATGCTTGCTGTTTAGGTAATTTATTAAATTTAATTGTGTTATATATAACCATAAAATTGTGATATAATTGATAACAAGACACAATAAGTAGTCATTAGTGCACCCTGAAAAATGTGGCACGTAATACCCAGGGGCAAAGTGTTAAATGCCTTAGAACGGGGAACTCGTAAAACATGTCTGAAAGGCTGCAGGCCTGATCCATTTCAAATTTAAAAGCAAACATCTCCAGGGAAATAACATATTTCTTACATTTTGGTGATCTAGAATACCAAAAAAAAAAAAATGCAACTTAACTTACTGAGGGCTGACAGGCTAATAGCTAGGCATAGCGAACAAAGAGAACTCATGAGGGAAGATGGAAAGTGTTAGCATTGAACGGTCAGCTATTGAAGAAGCTTAATTGATGATTACTGTGCCGAGGGGTGTCAAAGCGATGACTTGCTCGAGCAGGAGGAGTGAGAGCTGTCGGATGATAGATTGTTTTCCTTCCCCCTGCTTCTGACACTCTGACATCTGTTTCATTCACTCCCCAGCCTGCGTTGCTACAACAACGGAACTGAGCTTCAGAAAATGTCCCTGAGTCTCCCAGAGAAGCCAGACTACCCATTAGCAAAATGTTAACTATGCAAAAACCAGATAACTTAGGGACACTCTTTATTTTGTCTAAAAGGGAATAAAGGAAGGAGGGGAAAAAAGGAAAGCTCTGTTATTGTGAAGGATGATGTCAAGAGGGATTTCTTTCCAAGTGACAGAAAAGATCTTAGCTCATGGAATAATCTTTACAAAACATTCCTTTACTTTGCATCAATAGACGCCCGCATGAGAAAGCCAGCTGCCCCAATGGCTTTGGTTAAATTAAAACTAAGGTTTTGGCGCTAACTAACAGTTGCATTGCACTAGCTTTTCAACATTGTGGGAAGAGTCTTTTCTGATTTTTTTTTTTTAGCTTTAATAGGTCTGGTCATTTGAACACTGTGTCCCAGTTGCTAGATTTTTATGCTTAATATTCTTCTGAGATCTTAAGTATTACATGCATCCATCTTTATCCGCTTATTTGGTCAGCGGCATAAATATTTTTTCTTCTTAAAAAGCTTTTGAAAAAGAGATGCTTCGAAAACTCTTACATGCCCCTATTCAGAGTTTCTGAATGAATGCCATTCCTAACGCTCCCGTAGAGCTGTGTGATTTTGTTTGTTTTTACACTTGGCAAGAGGCTATCATAGCAAGCCGCTCAATAGCTTTGTACATTGCGTAAGGCCTTTAATCACAGAGAGACACAGACACGGACAATTGACTTTGCCCCGAAAAGCCTGCAATCTGTGTGAATGCTGCAGTTTACAATATGCACATCATCCATGGCCTCACCATCTCTCCAGCGTTCTTCGGCTGCTGTCCAGGTGAAGTGTCCGGCCAGGTGAACACCACTGCAAGAGAGACCATTATACCCAATTCTGCAGTACAGCTCACTCAAGGTCAGTCCCTTAGACCAGTGTTTCCCAATCCGGTCCTAGGGGACCCACAGTAGGTCCATGTTTCTGCTCCCTCCAAGCTCTCTGCCAAACAGTCCACATTTTGGAGCTGGGAACGAGCAAAATGTGGGCTGTCTGCGGTTCCTAAGGACCGGATTGTGAAACTGCCTTAGACAGTGCCCTTCAAGATCGAAACTGCAAACGCCACCAGCGACTCATTGAAAGACTAATTAAATTCTGCAATGTTTTCCGATAAACATTACAGGTGCTCCTAAATCATTCAGTGATCTGAGGTGCGGCTTTTATCTGATACAGCTGTATTTACTAACATACGTTTCATTACCCTTTCAGAACACACCAGAGTACACCTGGATTCAGACAGTCGTGGTAGATTTATGGCAGTGAATCTCTCTTGTTTTGTTGATGCTGGATTCCTGCCATCATTTTTTGCATTTGTGCATATTGCCTGTTGTTTCCAAATCAAACTTCCTGTCAAGCACCTTGTGTATGATGTGTATAATGTAATTTTTTTTGTCCTGCACTTACTCTGCTGTCTCTGTGACTTATTGAAATTCCACAACAAAATCAAAATGTAGCAGTTATACGTTTTTTTTTTTTTCCTCAAAAATTAATTTAACCCGAAATCTACATGCAGTGTTAATCTAATAATGCAAGGAGTCAATAACATTTCTAAAATAATTTAAATGTCTGGGCTTGTAATTAAAAAGGATCCCTTATAAATGTTCCTCAGTGTTGATCGGTACCCGGGTGCCAGGTGCCGTTTAATCTGTGGTTATTGCTCTTTCCAGGTCCTTCCCCTGCAATGGAACACACTAAATAGCTACCATTAATATGCCAGCCATATTATAGGAGTTTATAATGACTTCTATGAAGCAATAACTCTTTGTTAGGAACGACACGGCAGCATAAGTGGGAGCCAAAGAATTCACCAGAGGAGGCATTCAGGAATTAGCAAGGGTGAGGCCTACTGCATATCTGATGGTACCTCAGCAAACCAGATGCTCGCGCCACCTCACCTTTCTTAGAGTGTGGCTTCCTTGTAAATCTCCCCTGTACTCCCTTGTACTCCGCCTAGAAATCAGTGAATAGGGTTCCTGCTAAATGGCAGCATTTAGTAGGCTTGCTGCTAAATGCTAACGTTTTTAGGCTCACTGTTAAATGCTAGCGTTTAGTAGGCTCGCTGCTAAATGCTAGAATTTAGCTAAAAGCTAAGTGCTGAAAACAGGTTTGTAAGCCCTTTCATCTCTTAGATGCCACTAATAAACTCAATGCAGAAAACGTTACAGACAGAATACCCATATACTACTGGTGACGTGTCAAAACTCACGTCAGAACATGTCTCTTTCCATGAACTAAGTGAAGAACTGTTTTCTAAAAATATGGTAAAACGCCTGAAATGTCGCATTCAACACTCAAACACACCTACCCATTGGGAAGAAGTAAAGCTGAACGCCAACCAAAGTGACTGGATGTACGATACAAAACAAAACAATAATTAGATAGCTGAAGTAGGGGGGTTGGGCTGAGAAAAGGGGCTTTCTTCATTTAGCCATAAATCATCTGACACATAATTCCATCAATTATATTTTCTCCTCTCTGGCTGAGACATGTACAATCAGCACCTGACTATTGCACGGTAAATTGTACAGTGCGCTCTTTGAAAGCCTGCCAGCGTTTGATGCTGCCGTCCAAGGAGCGTGGCTACGGGAAGATCTGCTATTAAGACAAGAGGAAGTCATGGAGCATCCACTTCCTCTGACAAGTCCTCCTATCTTTAACAACAAAAAAAAATCAGCCCAGTACTGATGGAAACCACCCCTTACTGTAACACTGAACCCCCAAATGGGTGCAAACGGGGGAAAGTGGCCGATTCCCATCTAGGGATGCAGGACGATCTGCGGCGGCTGCACGATCTCACCGTGCTCCTGGTGACGCCCCGTGAGTGTGTCCTTCTGAGGAGCTCTGGCAGTCCAAACAAAACACTTACGGTTTAAATCTCTAAAGGTATGTTATCGGGGAAATGTTTTTAAAAAATAAGAGGATTGCGAGTGCTTTGGGGGAGATTAAATGTGACTTTGTTGACACTGGCCGGCCGGTGGAATGCAGACTTGTTTTTACGGTGGTTGATGTGCCACCCATGTGACACATTGTTTTCCTGTCACCGGCTGAGATGCATTATGGTGGTCCCCCATACCCATCCGTGTCACCTGAGCTAAGCTCACCGTAATCTACAGACCCTTCAGGAATCTTAACTTGAGGTCTTCTTTCCTTTTACAAAAACAGAACTCTCGTGGTATCCCTCAAGGCTGAGAAATAAACTGGAATTATTGTTGATCCTTCCTCCTCAGGCTTAGATAACAGTGGGAACAACTAGCCAGAGCAATTACTTCTCTGGTACATGGAATATGATAATTATATCAGAAGCAGTGTTTTTTTAACACTTAATACATATGAGAGTACATATTTCAGAGAAGTTCTGACAGAAATGTTTAACTTAAAGATTCCCTATGTGTGAATATTTTGTAGAACAAAACACAGGTCATTGTAATTTTTCATAATGAATAGGGTTTGTTTCAGCTGATAGAAACTAATTAAAAAGCTTAATTATTATTATAATACAATAACAGTAAAAGTATAATTAGTTTAGTATAATATGTTCTATTCTTATTTACATAATACACATAATATGTGGTGGACATAACATATTAACCCAACCTAAAGCATGCAAACCCTGTAGGGGGCTGCTTTGGGATGTATTTATTTAATAGTTTGCTCCGATGGGGAAACAGCCTGCTCCACAGATCACGAGAGCCCCACCTCCTTCACCTTCCCTATCGCTGCCCCCCCGAGGCCCCCCTCCTCAGATCATGAGTACCCCTCCTCTTTCGCCTCAGATCATGAGTACCCCTCCTCTTTCGCCTCAGATCATGAGTACCCCTCCTCTTTCGCCTCACATCATGAGTACCCCTCCTCTTTCCCCTCACATCATGAGTACCCCTCCTCTTTCGCCTCACATCATGAGTACCCCTCCTCTTTCGCCTCACATCATGAGTACCCCTCCTCTTTCGCCTCAGATCATGAGTACCCCTCCTCTTTCGCCTCACATCATGAGTACCCCTCCTCTTTCGCCTCAGATCATGAGTACCCCTCCTCTTTCGCCTCACATCATGAGTACCCCTCCTCTTTCCCCTCACATCATGAGTACCCCTCCTCTTTCGCCTCACATCATGAGTACCCCTCCTCTTTCGCCTCACATCATGAGTACCCCTCCTCTTTCGCCTCAGATCATGAGTACCCCTCCTCTTTCGCCTCACATCATGAGTACCCCTCCTCTTTCCCCTCACATCATGAGTACCCCTCCTCTTTCGCCTCACATCATGAGTACCCCTCCTCTTTCGCCTCAGATCATGAGTACCCCTCCTCTTTCGCCTCAAATCATGAGTACCCCTCCTCTTTCGCCTCACATCATGAGTACCCCTCCTCTTTCGCCTCACATCATGAGTACCCCTCCTCTTTCGCCTCAGATCATGATTACCCCTCCTCTTTCGCCTCAGATCATGAGTACCCCTCCTCTTTCGGCTCTGATCATGAGTACCCCTCCTCTTTCGCCTCACATCATGAGTACCCCTCCTCTTTCGCCTCACATCATGAGTACCCCTCCTCTTTCGCCTCAGATCATGAGTACCCCTCCTCTTTCGCCTCACATCATGAGTACCCCTCCTCTTTCGGCTCAGATCATGAGTACCCCACCTCTTTCAGCTCAGATCATGAGTACCCCTCCTCTTTCGGCTCAGATCATGAGTACCCCTCCTCTTTCGGCTCAGATCATGAGTACCCCTCCTCTTTCGCCTCACATCATGAGTACCCCTCCTCTTTCGCCTCAGATCATGAGTACCCCTCCTCTTTCGCCTCAGATCTTGAGTACCCCTCCTCTTTCGCCTCACATCTTGAGTACCCCTCCTCTTTCGCCTCACATCATGAGTACCCCTCCTCTTTCGCCTCACATCATGAGTACCCCTCCTCTTTCGCCTCACATCATGAGTGCCCCGCCTCCTTCACCTTCCCCATCGGTGCCTCTGGCCCCCCCCTCCTCAGATCATGACCACTGCCACTACCGCCAAGAAAGGTCTCTCAGCAAAACTGGTGTCCACCTTACCTCCTTTTCTGAGAGATTAACCCCAAGGTACTTCCCGGGCATTACCTAATCACGCCTGTTTCCAGTAAATAACAGCGAGCCGCTGGACTGAAGCCCACTGACAGCCTGGAGAGGGAGTGTGTCAGTGGGGCACCCAAGGGGAGACGCAGGCCTGCACTGCATGGCCCACACCACAGCAAGGCCGGCTTTTCACTCAGCTTTCAGGAGGGGGGGGTCCACAAAGCAGGACTTCTTTATTAGCCAGATAACTTAAGCCAAATTTAAGGATTGTCCAATGGGAATGTCACTTTCCTCTCTTCCTATTGGCCAGTTTTCACATTTGGCTTAAGTTATCCAGCTACCTGGGAAATTCTGTTTTGTAGAAAACCCCCAGGGCTGCTATAATTACTTACTTGCTATAATTAAATCTATAATTATTACTATTATTATTATTATTATTATTATTAGTAGTAGTAGTAGTAGTAGTAGCAGCAGCATTGTAAAGGGGGGGGGGGGGGGATGGGTGTAAGGATGATTCAACAAAATTGGATTAATCTGGTTTGGGGACTAATATATTATACTTTCATTGGGTCCAGTACTTAGCTGCTTTAAATCGATGAGCCATTTAATTTAATTGAATTTAATTTACAGATACTAAGGATGGACAGCTATCCCCCTCCCCCAGCTTAACGAAACGCCTCTCATGCTAAGAGCTCTACTTTTGGAGAAGGTAGATACCACCCACGGCCAGCACGTCTGATCTTCCCATGCTGCAGGAATCACTGCTCTTCGTCTTCTTCTTCGTCTCTGGAGGTCTCCACGCTCCTCTCGCTCAGACATCTCCCACGGATTAACCCCAGCACAGCTAATGCACACACCATCAGAACTCACCTAATTACGCAACTTCTTCCTAGAAGACATCATCCCGACATGTGTGGTGAGCATCTGTAATTGAATTTCATTTTAAGTGCGGCGTGTCTCCCAAACTTGTGTTAACTTGCAACTCATCCAGCTCATGTAATGTGGTTAAAAAATATCGAGCTGTAATTAAACCTCACAAGGAAGACAGAAAAATAGCTCTGAGCTTCACCTACAAAGGACTGCATCAAAGTCACACATTATATGCATAAAGATGTATGAAGAATGCAATAATGGCACAAGAGTTAACCCCTACCCAGCCCTAACTATAACCATAAGTAACCAAACAAAATACAAGAGTTTTTGCATTTTTAGTGTTTTCATAGCAGTCACCGATTTTTATAAAATAGAGTTTTCCCTTATGGGGACCAGGAAACCGGTCCCCATAAGGGAAAAAAAATGGATATTTATCACGTTATGGGGACATTGTGTACCCATAAGGATAGGTAAACCCGATCACACACATGCACACACACACAGATTAGGTATCTAAATTTTTGTGGGGACTCACCATTCAGTTCTATGGGCATAACCCTAATCCCAACAATGACAACCTTAACCCCTACTCAGCCCTAATCTTAACCATAAGTAACCAAACAAAAACCAGACTTTTGGCTATTTTTAGTTTTTTTATTGCAATCACAGACCAAGAAGATGTCCCCACAAAGTCAAAATGACAGGCTTTTATCACATTTCATCCTCACAATGTAGTATATCCATACCCACACAAATTCACACACATACACACACACACGAGTTCCATACCTGTTATTTATGTCATTATGTCACAGAAAAAACTATTTAAAAAAATATTACTGAGACATCATTGGGTCGTTACCCACTTTTGCATGAAGAGCTTGGCAAAGAAATAATGCTTCTGTGATTTTAAACATACTTGCCATGATTTAGCTAAACAATTATCTGGGTAAAGTGCTTAAATATTTCACTGCTTCAGACTGTTTCAACAACGTCCTTAAGGAGTGCGGAGGGGTGGCTCTGAGGCTAGGGATCTGTGCCAGCAATCGGAAGGTTGCTGGTCTGAATCCCATGAGTGATCCTACTCCGTTGGGCCCTTGAGCAAAGCCCTTTACCTGTAATTTCTTTGTCCTGGGTATGACGTTAATCTACATCCATCCCTGCAAGGAGGTTCTCCAATTTACAGGGAAAATTTGGGGGTTGGTGGCAGGATTGGCACTCCAGCCACTGGAAAACACTCATACTGTTCCGTTTGGACTAGTGTGGTGCTGAAGTATCACCTGCCACATGGATGCACTCAGGTTCTCATCCCTGAGGTGGTTTGTCATGTGGTGGATGTGGCAACACACTGCATTCAGCATGAGCTCCTTACCTCTTAAAGAGGAGAAAGAGTGGTATGTTATCTTCATCCTGTATGAAATACGTATGGGAAGCATTTTGGGTTTATATATTTATATATATATATATATATATTTATATATATATAAACAGGAATGTTGTTATATAACAACCATTAAGCACACCATTCTCGGGTATGTTACTGTATTACAGAAAACAGAACCAAAGCCACATTCTTACACTATTAAAATGCATCTACAAGCGAGCATCTCAAACCAGCCTCGACTAGCTCACACTTTCTGTAATTCTTAGCATGGAGACTCTGTCATCAATGTTAACAACTGCGAGAGTTAAGTGTCAGTTTTGCTGGCGTATATCTAATTGTTAACTGGGTGGCGCCAGTGCACTTTGAAATGTAGGCTAAGCTATCAATTGCATGTGCGCTGAATGAGAGTGTAGCCTCCGTAAAGGTGTGAGGCATTCAGAGCGGCCGGCTTTGCGGAAACACAGGAGGAAAGATCAAGGGGGAAGCGTCGCTGTAGCCTTGGGGTGTTGCTCTCTCGATTTGCCGTGATTTTTATGAATCGCGGACGGATTTAGCAAAGACTTCTCAGTTTCAGTCAGGTGTGCTATGCAGGGCCTCCGAAAGCGTAAGGAAACCATAGAAGAAAATGTGTTTTGAGATTAAAGCTTAAAATAAATCAGTGTTGGCTGGACATATCAGCATTAGAAAAATGGTAATGAGGCATCTGATACATACATACTGCCTTCATGAACACGTACACACAGGGTTTTTAGTTCAGCACAATACTGTGCACTACAGTTTGGGTCTAGAGACACTAGACCGGAGATAGTCAAAGATGACAGGTTCTGCATCAAAGTATTTCAAGATTAAGGAGCTGGTAGCCTGGCTATGAAACTCCATAGAGGTGAGGGGGGGGGGGGGCATGCCAATGGATGACCTTCTGGAGTCCCTGGTAAGGACTCCAAATACAAGCCATAAGGAAGATTACGCAAAACAAAAGGCATGTTATGGAAAGGAAAGCAAACAGCAAGTGGCGCCTGAAACCATGCATTTCAAAGCAGCAGTCACACTCTCTTTTCCTCTAGAGAGAAGAACATAATGATTTGTAAGAGTATAAGAGTACAGGATAGTGTTATACGCACATGAAGGTATGCAAGACTGGGTAACATTTGGTTACACTCAAATCTGTCACCTACTGTATAATGCAATATTCATACCTTCACAGTACGTTATAAGGGTCAGTATTAGATTTAATAAAACATCTTTTATTGACAGTCATGAGGCATTATAGTGTTGATTATAATGCTTCATAAGCTGCAGTAAAGCTCTCATCAATAGTGCACTACGGATAGCTTCATAATGCATTATAACAGTCGGTAGAAGGATTAAGGATGCTTTGTACTGTATTATAATGGCATCTATAATGCATTATAGATGAAAGCTTCATAAAGCATTCATAATGCATAATAAGATGTCTATTCTGCATTATGCCTTTTAAAATTATTTATAGGCATGTTTATATTGCTTTATGAATGCATAATGTGTTATGAATGTGTACATAGATTCTTGAAGGCATTCATAGTAAATGTTAGCCAAGATTTCTTTATTAAAATTAACTTAAACAGTGCTTTTTTCATTCTGTGTGATTAGCCCACATTTCAAGTCTATATCCATTCTGGGAATAAAAAAATTCTCCCTTTTCCTTGCTACCAATATCTATGTAAAATAGCTCAAACGCTGGACAATTATAAGGGCAGCAAAACTTGAAACACACTCCTTTTTTTAAAAGAAAAAAGAAAAACTTGTCAATCTACAGTTCAGCGTGAGGTCGTGTCAGTGACACAGCATGATACAGGTTTAGAAGCTGGAAGATTAATAAGACAATAAGTATGACTGCATAGCTCAGACATTTGAACCAGCATTGGGCCAAACAGTTTCAATGAACTCTTTCTGCTGTCTTACTCTTAAACACAAGTTCAAACAAGTGGCAGGACACAAGAGTGGAAAAAAAAACAAAACATCTAAATTAAACTCTGTGCCAAATGGCAGGTTGGCAAGACTACGATACCAGTACTACGTAGTGGTGTGATCTATTGAAGATGCATTTCTAGGCTAATTTGTGACATATTCAGCATGGGATTACAGGCAAAATGTCAAGCGTAATGACTGCCTATGCGAAAGGCGGAAAGCTATATGTGTAATCTGTCAGCAGCCCTTTAAGGCTGGATGAAATGCTCAGGGCCGAGCCGTGTTGACAGCCGGCACTGCCAAATCCAGTAAAGAGCGACAAGCCGGAATCTTCCATAAATTCCCAGCTCGAGCCTCGCGAACGCACGTGAAGCAGAGCCGACATCATGTAACGAAGGAGCTGGGTTCCCCCAGAACGCTGGTCCTGCTCCTTTTGCTCCTCTCTGCCGGGTGACCTTCGGAATTAAAGGCCATACGACAAAGTTTATGCAAAAAAAAAAAAAATGTTACAGAACATGGTGTTTTACTACTTAAGCCGCGTCGCAAAACCCTGGGAGAAAAATGTATACAACGTGTGAACGTCGTGGTTGTGTTGCGGACAGGCTGTGCTCTGCACCTGGTAATGCAACAAGCAAAGCAAACAGATGTGGGAAGCCAGTTCATATTTCCTAAGCGAACAAAAATACAGCTCTTTCCCCGAACCCCTATTCTAGGTTTGCATTCTGCTTTCCCAGGGCTGCTTCATATTAGTTAATGCTGTCCCTCACTGTCATTGTTTAGACAGCTTGAGGCTTCTTCGAGCGGGAGGGCAGCTATTTGGGCCGAGTTAGCATGTGGAGAGTGGCCTGATCGACTGCTAGGAGGAGTGTTGGAGGAGTGTTTTTTCTCTTGGTGTATCTAAACGCGTCACTTTCCCCAAGCATGGTGCCCGCATCAGCAAGCAGCATAAGCAAGCACAAAACCCACTGATCAGCCGCCCCGCAAAGATATCTCAAATTCGGGGGTATCCCTGTGGCTTCTCGGATGACTTGCTTAAGGGTTTCGGCTCATGGCTGGCCGCCACGCGAGCTGAGCCTGGCGCGGTATCTCTACACGAGAAGGTCAGAGGACTGTGTGTCCATCCCCGAGTCTTTGGAAAAACACAGCTGGGCGTGCTGCACTGATGTCAGGGGATGTTAATTAAGAACGATACACAGACGGAATCGCATCACTCCAAAATAAAGCAGGAGAAAGAGAGCACTTACCAGCTAGCCTATAAACCGATAAATAACAGGCAAATAGATGTCTATGTATCTTTCTGAGTAAGTCCAACAGGCTGGAGGCAACAAAAAACATGAAGCTTATTCTGGGGAAAAAGCGAGAGGCTTTATCATCTGCATAAACGTTCCAAGTGAAATTCCACGTTTAACTACTACGACAACAAAGGCAGAGAGTTCACCGGAGAAGTTAAAAGGTCATGTGACTAACAGTATAGTGCTTCCCAAGTCAGCTGTTCCATTCGGGTCTCAGTGAGTGGGTGGTCTCTATCCCCCACCAGTGCCACCAGTGGCAATATTTACATGCTGTTTCCTTGTCAGTTTGAGGGCCCTTAAGCACTAACTCCAGTCCACTAAGCCCCTTAATACACACTGGAATTTATTTTATCTACCACTGTGTAAAAAGAATTAATTAAATGGAAATGGGCAAAAATCATTAACATATTTATATTAATCTAAATTGCTAACATAATAATCATTTTAAGGCTTTAAACTTGCCTGCCGTTGATAGTTCCAACAATGTCAAGATCATCGAGATATAAATATATTTATGGGTGGTGTAAATATAGGTAGGAAAATATTGAAAAGAATTAACTTTGTATCACAATCACAAATAGAACTGTAAAGGTGAGTTACATTGTGTCGAATGCTAGCTAGCAGCATGCATGGGCTATAAAAGAGATCTGACAGTCAACATTCTGATATGTGACTATATACATGAGCAAAGATTATGAATTACCTGAATCAGCATCTCTGTGACAAAAACGTCATGAGCCACACAAAGGTAGAATTTAGAGCAGGGCTACTTTTTAGAAACCAGCTGTATCCAAAGCCAGGGGCACAAAGACGCATAACCTGGAGCAAGGGGCACAAAGTCTGTATCTCTAAGCAATGTGGAAAATTGGCATGGTCTGGTGAGCCTTCATTCGCCTACAGACAGGTTTGATGAAAGCTAAAAGATGCCTTCAATTATAATTCTTCCCCCGTGATGTTCCCATATTCCTGGATGATAATGCCCCTATACACACTTTTAAACAAAATCAAAAGTGGCTTCTTGGACACCAAGATAAATGGCTTCCCAGATCAGCAGATCTAAACATCACTGATCCTTTATGAGGAGTTCTGGAGTGCACAGTGAAAGACACGTGTCCTCCATGAAACACAGCATTTTAATCACGGGGAATGGTTCAATGTCACGCTACATGTAGCTCAGCACTTGCCTAACGGCATTCCAAGACGGGCTGAAGTTTTTCTGAGGCAGCGGGTATGATATCAATATACTGTTGGGTTATTTTGTCCACACTGTGCATAACTATTTAAATTCCAAGAATAGCATCTTCGTGGGTCAATAAAACACAGGAATTCAGATGAATGTTTTATGTAAATGAAAAATTTAAATAAAAAACAAAAAAAACCCATAAAATTTTTAAACAAAAAAAACGTACCTTACCAATTAAAAAAATAAAAATTTGGAATTTAGAAAAAGAATAAATAAGGAACCCAAAAATTAATTCAAAGAAAATGCACGAGTTCAAATGCTGTCCTTTTCCAGTTTGTCAGTAGTTTTCAAATTCTCTCAATGTCTGATGGTAAAATAAGAAAATCACAGACGTCCTAATTACTGGCAGAAAGAGGCGTCGACACAGCGCGGGGCCCATGGTGTCCCCGACATGACGAGCGGTATTTTTGGATTTGCGAAAATCACACTTTCCAGCCTTCAGGTGAGCCAAAGACCTTTCGCCGTCTGGTCCGATTTCTCGGGAGACACTGTTCTGAGTTCGGGCCAGTTCAAAACCCCGGCCCGGCTAAAGGGAATATACAAGGGCCATTCACGGCACTGTGTAACCCGGGCCCGATCCAGCCTGCAATAATAGGCTAATACATAATGGGGCCTCATGGAAGGCCGGACAGAGACAAATTCACATGGAATAAGAGTAACACTTTGCTGGCATGAGTGCCGGGGCTCTGGAGGCTGTTCCCCATCCAGCAGACAATCACTGCCAGGTAATAAAGGAGGCATTTGTGTGATATGTCAGCGGTTTGTGCGAGGCTTAAAAGAAACGAGATGGTGTGGCGCGATATCATTCACCCCCTCTCCCACAGGGGAAAGCAGTACTGTTATTACCAGAAGCCATTGTCAAAGCTGGGCCTTTGAAATCAAATGTGGCACGGCATAGACAGCCGATACTTGTGCGATCGGTACCTCCGTAAATTGCAGCTCCTCGAGAAACGGTGGTCTCCAGTTACCTGAGAGCCCGGGAGAAACCACCTGCCTTTAGCTGGAGGCTGAAGGAGATAAAAACACGTGTGAGGTGGAGACGCACATGAGTGGGTCTCTCCACTTAGGGCGAATCACGTGATGATACAGGCGAGGGGACATCCCTTCACTTAGGGCGAATCACGTGATGATACAGGCGAGGGGACATCCCTTCACTTAGGGCGAATCACGTGATGATAGAGGCGAGGGGACATCCCTTCACTTAGGGCGAATCACGTGATGATACAGGCGAGGGGACATCCCTTCACTTAGGGCGAATCACGTGATGATAGAGGCGAGGGGACATCCCTTCACTTAGGGCGAATCACGTGATGATACAGGCGAGGGGACATCCCTTCACTTAGGGCGAATCACGTGATGATACAGGCGAGGGGACATCCCTTCACTTAGGGCGAATCACGTGATGATACAGGCGAGGGGACATCCCTTCACTTAGGGCGAATCACGTGATGATACAGGCGAGGGGACATCCCTTCACTTAGGGCGAATCACGTGATGATACAGGCGAGGGGACATCCCTTCACTTAGGGCGAATCACGTGATGATACAGGTGAGGGGACATCCCTTCACTTAGGGCGAATCACGTGATGATAGAGGCGAGGGGACATCCCTCCACTTAGGGCGAATCACGTGATGATACAGGCGAGGGGACATCCCTCCACTTAGGGCGAATCACGTGATGATACAGGCGAGGGGACATCCCTTCACTTAGGGCGAATCACGTGATGATACAGGCGAGGGGACATCCCTTCACTTAGGGCGAATCACGTGATGATACAGGCGAGGGGACATCCCTTCACTTAGGGCGAATCACGTGATGATACAGGCGAGGGGACATCCCTTATCGGAGGGATGCTTACATGCGCGCTTGAACACACACACACACACACACACACACACACACGCACAGACACACGTTTGTATCCATATCTTTGTGGGGACCATCCATTCATTTCTATGGGAAAAACCGTAATCCAAACAATGACCTTAACTGCTACCCAACCCAAACCTTAACCATAAGTAACCAAACAAAATACAAGGCATTTTTAGTATCTTGATTGCAGCCACAGCTTTTTATAACATTGAATTTCCTCTTGTGGGGACTGAAAAAAATGGTCCCCACAACAAAATGTGTTTTTAATCACATTTTGGGGACATTGTATACCTGGACCACACACACACACACACACACACACACATGTAGGGTATACAAATCCTTATGGGGACCGCTCATTCATTTCAATGGGAAAAATGCTAACGCTAACTATGACAACCTTAACCCCTACCCTGCCCTAACCATAACCATAATTAACCTAACAAAATACAAGAGTTTTTGCATTTTTAGTGAAATTTTCATGAAATAGAGTTTTCCCTTATGGGGACCAGGAAACCGGTCCCCTTAAGGGAAAAAAACCAGATATTTATCACGTTATGGGGACATTATGTCCCCATAAAGATAGGTAAACCCGCTCGCACACACACACACATACCATTGAAAGGAACTCGCAGTGTGTGTCTGCGTCTAACCAGGTTGCTGTTGGTTCCTGCTTTTGTTTTCGTAATTGGCAGAGCAGTGACTCAGGCCCATACTTGTACAGGGTGCACAGGCCTCTGATGAAGACTGAGACATGTAAATTGTTTGTTTGTTTTTTTTATGATCTGTCTGTGGCACATGTCCGCGAGCTACAGACTTATTAAACTCATTCATCATCCCTTGGCACATGTTGCTTTGTTTGTCACCCTAACAGCAGACTGAAATAAGATGTTTTATCTGGGCCTTATGTATTGTTATTTCAAAATAAATTTGATTACATTAAAACACAATTTCTGAGTATTTGTATTGTTGTTAAATGACAAATAACATTAAAAAAATAATAGGTTTTTTTTCATTAGATTTTTTTTTTTTTACTGATAATACTGATACTGATAATTCCATGGTGACCAATGAGGAAACAGCAAACTCCTGAACGGCAACATCTGGGGCCAGATTCACACAAAATGAAGTGATGACCTCATCATTTAGCCTGTACAACTACAACAAAACGGACACCCTTGCGAATGGAGACACCGGCCGAAATAAATAAACTGATCCTTTCCACCATAACTATTCGGGATAGAAATCGGCGTTTAGCTGCCCGGTGTAATTAACCCAAACAGTCCGAAAGATCGTTGAGCCCAAAGACCGCATTATATGAGCAAACAAACACGCAGGTTATTGTATTGGGTTATGATTACATTATATAAATTATTTGCACATACATATGGTATTGAGGATAGCTTGGATAGTTGGATATATGAAGACATGCGTACACAGACACACAGGTTTGTAATTATATCTTGTGGGGACTCTCCATTCATTTCTATGGGGGAAACTCTAATCACAACATGATGACCTTAACCCCTACCCAGCCCTAACATTAACTATAAGTAACCAAACAAAATATAAAACTTTTGGCAGTTTTACTTTTTTGATTGCATTCACAGATCTTTGTGGGAACTGAAAAATGGTCCCCACAATGTCAAAAAAAAAAAAACAGGTTTTCATTACATTGTGGGGAACATTTGGTCCCCACAAAGTAATATAAGCCTAATTCACACACATACAAACACACACACACAGACACAGACACACACATATATACTGACATATATATAATGATGTGAATGCACAGCGCACTGAGCGCCAGTGAGGGCCGGCCATGGGATACCGCGAGTTAATCCTCTTAGCGGGGCCAGTGTTCGCCGCACACAAAGGCCCCCCCCCCCCGGCTCATGGCTTTGGGAGAGCAGCCTGGGCCACAATGTAGAGCCGTGGAGATGCTAAGCAGCGCTGTGCGCTGCCCGAAAGGGGAAAGACCTCTCCTCTGAAAGGGGCAATAATTTTCCGATTGTCCCGCGGGGGGCGATGGTAAAGCTCCCTGTCACATTTTTGTCCCTGGCTACGGCAGGGGCCATTCAGCAGGACCGGCAGAGCACCGGCGTGACACACAAGCGCCCTTCCGGCCTTGTTTGCATCAAAATACCATAAACCCAAAGGTGACTCTGCCTGCAGCCGTGCAGAAAACGAGATTAGGTCAAAGTGCCAAAGTGCAGTGGGACCCCATCCTCCGAGGTGCGCCGCGAGAAAGCGGCTCCATTGCTAATGTGGTGGAGGGGGGGAGGGGGCTCCCCTCTGCCCATGTGCTCATGAATAAACTGCAGAGACACTGGGTAGCACTGCAAGCTGCAATGTTATCCCACACTACTCCCCCGCCAATGGGCACTTCCATCTTCCCTCTTCAACCTCCTCTGTCTGTGACCACCGCTTTGGAGGCAAACTGAAAGCAAATTAGGTTTCTGCATTGAACAGTTTAAGGCAGGAATAACAACAAATAGCATGTAAAACCAGAGGCTCAGTGACAGGACAGGCAGGGCAGGTAAGGACCCGGGACCCTGAGCTGGGAGGGGCCCCCCGAGGATGACTGATTACATGGTACATTGCAAAGACAAATCTGCTTTATTTGTGTATTCTGTTTTTCGCAAAAGTATTTTATTACTGAGTTTATTGGTGATGTCATTAATACACACTTCGCAGTAAAAAAAAGGGGAAAGTTTACCTTGCTGGGGGAGGGGAAGTTGGAGGGCCCCATGGAGTTTTTTTCCTAGGGGCCCCAGTGTCCCTGGAATCGGCTCTGAGTGTCTTGTCTAATCAGCCTGTGATGTAGCAATTTAAAGGAATATGTTTGGCAGAACCCTACACCGGCAATGCCTTCATAGCCCCACAAACGAATGTGCTGTAAATGAAAATAAACCTGTATGCAGCCGAGCCGAGAGGAGCGGGGGAGGCTTTTGAGGCAGCAGCCTTCCTCACTCGCATACATTCTCACGGCTAACTTTGGGGCGGTATGTAAGGCAGGAGCCTTCCTACTGCGTATGCTCTCGCGGCTCACTTTGGGGCGGAGAGTGAGGCGGGAGCCTTCCTCGGTCGTGTACGCTCTCGCGGCTCACTTTGGGGCGGAGAGTGAGGCGGGAGCCTTCCTCGGTCTTGTACGCTCTCTCGGCTCACTTTGGGGCGGAGAGTGACGCGGGAGCCTTCCTCGGTCTTGTACGCTCTCTCGGCTCACTTTGGGGCGGAGAGTGACGCGGGAGCCTTCCTCGGTCGTGTACGCTCTCTCGGCTCACTTTGGGGCGGAGAGTGACGCGGGAGCCTTCCTCGGTCGTGTACGCTCTCTCGGCTCACTTTGGGGCGGAGAGTGAGGCGGGAGCCTTCCTCTGTCGTGTACGCTCTCTCGGCTCACTTTGGGGCGGAGAGTGAGGCGGGAGCCTTCCTCTGTCGTGTACGCTCTCGCGGCTCACTTTGGGGCGGAGAGTGACGCGGGAGCCTTCCTCGGTCGTGTACGCTCTCGCGGCTCACTTTGGGGCGGAGTGTGAGGCGGGAGCCTTCCTCGGTCGTGTACGCTCTCGCGGCTCACTTTGGGGCGGAGTGTGAGGCGGGAGCCTTCCTCGGTCGTGTACGCTCTCGCGGCTCACTTTGGGGCGGAGTGTGAGGCGGGAGCCTTCCTCGGTCGTGTACGCTCTCGCGGCTCACTTTGGGGCGGAGAGTGACGCGGGAGCCTTCCTCGGTCGTGTACGCTCTCGCGGCTCACTTTGGGGCGGAGAGTGACACGGGAGCCTTCCTCGGTCGTGTACGCTCTCTCGGCTCACTTTGGGGCGGAGAGTGAGGCGGGAGCCTTCCTCGGTCGTGTACGCTCTCGCGGCTCACTTTGGGGCGGAGAGTGAGGCGGGAGCCTTCCTCGGTCTTGTACGCTCTCTCGGCTCACTTTGGGGCGGAGAGTGACGCGGGAGCCTTCCTCGGTCTTGTACGCTCTCTCGGCTCACTTTGGGGCGGAGAGTGAGGCGGGAGCCTTCCTCGGTCTTGTACGCTCTCTCGGCTCACTTTGGGGCGGAGAGTGACGCGGGAGCCTTCCTCGGTCGTGTACGCTCTCTCGGCTCACTTTGGGGCGGAGAGTGAGGCGGGAGCCTTCCTCGGTCGTGTACGCTCTCTCGGCTCACTTTGGGGCGGAGAGTGACGCGGGAGCCTTCCTCGGTCTTGTACGCTCTCTCGGCTCACTTTGGGGCGGAGAGTGAGGCGGGAGCCTTCCTCGGTCGTGTACGCTCTCTCGGCTCACTTTGGGGCGAAGAATGACGCGGGAGCCTTCCTCGGTCGTGTATGCTCTCGCGCCTCACTTTGGGGCGAAGAGTGACGCGGGAGCCTTCCTCGGTCTTGTACGCTCTCTCGGCTCACTTTGGGGCGGAGAGTGACACGGGAGCCTTCCTCAGTCGTGTACGCTCTCGCGGCTCACTTTGGGGCGGAGTGTGAGGCGGGAGCCTTCCTACTCCGTATGCTCTCGTGGCTCACTCTGGGGCAGCGTGTGAGGCAGGAGCCCTCCTTGCTCGCGTACTCTCTCGCGGCTCACTTTCCTAAACCTCCGGAACAGTTTGTTTCCTCCAGCACAGCTGCTGCCTCCAGGGGAGAGTCGATGCTCCGTCACCAACCTGGGGTCAATGTAAAGGTCAGACCTCTGTTGATGTTGGCTACAGCCATCCGGAAAGACAGGAAGCTGCTTAAAAGGCAGCCAGCCAGCTCCGTGCCTAGATAGGCTGTTATAAACTCAGATAAGCCTTTCAGATCCCTAGTTCAAAACTCAAGGCTTAATTTGAAACCCTGTTATTTGCTGTATTAAACCCTCAACTTTTACTGAAGAAACATCACAAATACTTCTCCATGTAATTTTAAACATATACACTATTGTTGCTATTACGTGTATATAAGAAATGTTGCTATTTCTTATATACAATACTGTGCAGAAGTCTTAGGCAGTCAAAGAAAATGGTGTTTATATGATTTTCATGTTGGTGTAAAACTGTGTCTATAAGTGTCAGCTTAACCATTTCAAAACCTTTATTAAAATCACCCCTGTATTTGCAGCAACCGTCAAATACAACAATGTATTTTTTGTCTTGACCCGTAGCACACCTCATATGGCTAACCAATACTATTAAGTCATTAATTAATCAATAAATTAATTAACATGGAGGTGAAATTTAACAAATACATGGAATAGTCGAGGTGTCTTGCACCAGAAGGAACCCAGGACCCACTGCACCAACATAGGGTCTGACAATGGGTCCAAGGATTTAATCCTGATACATAATGGCAGTCAAGGTGCCGCTCTCTAGCCGGTAGAGGTCTGTGCGTCCCTCCATGGATATGCCTCCCCAGATCATCACTGACCCACCACCAAACCCATCATGCTGAACAATGTTGCAGGCAGCATAATGTTCTCTACGACTTCTCCAGACCCTTTCACGTCTGTCACATGTCCTCAGGGTGAACCTGCTCTCATTTGTGAAAAGCACATGGCACCAGTGGCAGACCTGCCAATTCTGGTACAGTGGTACCTCAGTTCTCAAACTCATTAGAACTCCAATTTCTTAAAAGTCAAACCAACCAGTTCGAAAAAAAATGACCTAGAACTCAATCTGAATCTCAGAAGTCAAACCGTGAACGCCGACCTAAGATAACTTGCATGCGTGGGGAAATGAGTCACGCGGCACATCTCTCAGCTGAAAGAAAGGGTAACGCTTCAGTCTCAGCCTCGCATTCACTGTGATAGCATCGTGCATGTTTACACTAACTGAATACATATATTTAGAAAGTAAAAATACATTTAGACAATGATAGACAGTAACAGTAATTATTATTGTATAATAAAATACATTTAAAAATAAAGATTTCTTATTATTTTAATATAAATAATAAACCATTAATACATTTAATTATAATAATATTGTCGTGCAGAGCGGGGACGGAATGGAGACAAAGGCGCAGACGTCAGGGTATCGTGGAATACGGGGTTTAATTACAGGTAAGGCAGGCAAAACGCAGACGGACAATACAATGACCGGACTGGGGAAACAAACTGAAACGCGGACTAAATACAGAGGACTAATGACAACAACCAGAAACAGCTGATCACACGGGGATTCCACACGGGGTTAACGAGGGGGCGTGACACGCGGAAGGAGCGGATGATCGGGGCAGGACACTTTGTTTTTTTTTTTTAACTTTACAAATTGTTTGGATACATTTATTTTCTTACTTTAAAAATAACTGTTTTGATAAATGTGCTTAGATGAGTTTAGTATAGTATATGCTTTTCTTGTTTTGTCAGGTTCATTTTGTGTTTAGATGCTAAAAGAAAACATATTTCGGTGTAATTTTTTGTGGCCGGGAACCAATTAATTGGTTTTCCATTATTTCTTATGGGGAAAATTCGATCAGAACTCGAACTTTTTAGGATTTGGTCCGAAGTTCTGAACGGATTAATTTCAAGTTCTGAGGTACCACTGTATTTTATGGCAAATGCCAATCGAGCTCCATAGTGTATAGTGAGCACAGGGCCCACTAGAGGACGTCTGGCCCTAAGGCCACCCTCATGAAGTCTGTTTCAGATTGTTTGGTCACAGACATTTACACCAGTGGCCTGCTGGAGGTCATTTTGTAGGGTTCTGGCAGAGCTCATCAGTATTCCACCTTGCACAATGGAGCAGATACCGGTCCTGCTGATGGGTTAAGGACCTTCTCCGGCCCTGTCCAGCTCTCCTAGAGTAACTGCCTGTCTCCTGGAATCACTTCCATGCCCTTGAGACTGTGCTGGGAGACACAGCAAACCTTCTGGCAATGGCACATATTGATGCACCATCCTGGAGGAGTTGGACTACCTGTGTGACCTCTGTAGGGTCCAAGTATCTCCTCATGCTACAAGTAGTGACACTAACCGTAGCCAAATGCAAAACTAGTAAATAAACAGTCAGAAAAGATGAGGATGGAAAAATGTCAATGCCTGTTAAATCATTCCTTTTTTGGGGGTCGTCTCATTGTTGCCCCTCTAGTGCACCTGTTGTTAATTTCATTAACACCAAAGCAGCTGAAACTGATTAACAACCCCCTCTGCTACTTAACTGACCAGATCAATATCCTAGGAGTTTAACCCACTTGATGCTATACTCTGATAAAAAAAGGTTCCTTTAATTTTTTTTGAGCAGTGTATTTTACAACAAACAAAAATTAAGTTGGCAGTCAGGTAACATGTATTTGTTTTTTTCATGCTATATTTTTACTTAAATTGTCAAATCAACCAATTGACTGTAACATAATACATTACAAAAAAGGGAGATTTTTTTTCTCAAAGTCACTTGACTTGTTCCTTATGCTGCACCTGAGGGAGATATGCATAAGTCATGTGACAGCTGCCGTAGTTTGTATATTCTGGGCATATAAAATCATTAATGCTAAGATTAGCACTGGTCTTATTGAAAAAGTAGAGTTTTCTGAATGAAACTAGGCACTTACAGACACTTTTGGTTAGTAGCTGGATCTACTGTGATAGTAGTAGTAGTAGATCTTTAGATAAAGCACTAATCAAGTATGAATTTAGAAAATCTGAAGGTCATTTTGTCAATTATATGAATTAGCTAAATATATAATACGCAAACGTTATTGCGAAAGATATCAAGAAAGTCACAAAATGGGGTCCTAGCATAGTCGCTTACAGTGCCATCAGCTCGATATCTGCATTTAATTGATCTTCAATGGCATCACAGTCCATTATGCTTCCAGTATAGGTTACATTTCTTGGATCTGTTTCAGGGCCCTTATATGATTTTTAAAGGCTGTCAGAATTATTGATGGACAGCCACTAATTTAACCTCAGGGAGAGAGGCAGCTGGCAGGATCGCCAGCTTAATTAGCAGCGAGACTGCCCTGAATGACCAGCCAGAAGCCCTGCAATGCAACGTGAACCTGACATTAGGCACTGGACTGGTTCAGCCCTGATGTTTTTAATATGTGATTACAGCAGTAAGGTGGATGTCACCTTAAACAGCCAATGGGAGGAATGCATTAGCTGAAGAATGACACATATGTTGCTGAATTAATTGCTAATAGCTTAACATAGAGGTTAAAGATGTTGAACAAGTGCTTAATGGAGGTGAATGTTCATTTAATGACTCCGGAAGAGGCGATTTCACAGTAACATTTTTATGCAGCCTGTGAGACAGCCTCATGCAGAATATTATATATCTGATCTATCTCGTCTACCCATTTCACAAACCTTCACAAAGCAATCAAAATGAGAATCATAGAATTTCAGACCTGCACCTAATTGCAGTTTTTCGCTAATTTTCTTGAGTTGTTATCTTAAGTCCTAAAGGAAAAACTCGAAATGCTCACACATTGATAAAAGTCAATAGAATGCGGTATGTGTGCTAAAAGCAGAAGTGTTTTGAGAATGCTATCCAGTGACAGCGGGCAAGACATCAAGGCGACTGCGAGAACAGAAGTACAGTAAATCCACTGACATTAGGAGATATGTTAGACAATGGTTGCCAAGAGAACAATCAGAAATTTTTACAAAAAATTTTCAAAGAAGGGCTGACTCTCTGGCTCACACTGCTGCCTCCCAGCTCACAGAACGGGGGGGCGGGGGGTGGTTCAATTACAGCTGCAGATAAAATCTGTGGGGTTTCCAAATTGATTATAGTGTATCACTGTATGTGTATTAGCTCTGTGATGAACTAGCATCCCATCTAGGGTGTACTCTTGCCTGGGTTAGGTTTGCTGAGGTTTACATCAAAGGCGTAGAACTGGGTATGGACGATGGGGTCATGTCCTTACCAATACCGTGGGAGTTTGGGAAAAAGGGCTCATTGGAACACTGTGTGTATGTTGCAGATTATTATTGTCCCTCAGTGTTTGTTTAATGGCCTCAGTAATTTCACATCTTTCCTAGAATATATTTCTTATTTGGGGAATCATTTAATATTGTGGTAATGTAGCATTTTGTTGGCCAATAATCATAGAGATTATTTAAATACTCAAGCTAAGATACCAGACAGAGTTCAGTTACTGAAGTCTGCCTTGGTATCCGGGGACACATTAGTCATTTTTCTCAGGAGCAGTAGGGAAACTCCGTACAGTGGTTCTCTGATGAGTAACCTTCCTTATTTAACATTTCCAGTAATGTTGTCATTTCTCAAAACCAGCTGAAAGCTTGTGTGGCAACTGTAAATTCAAAATAACCAGCGTACATTTAAGAACTACTAATGGGTTTAAGAGAAAAACTTCTACACAGCTGTAGTGTGTTCTAAAATAAAAACCAGTCACATGGCTGAGAGATGATAGGTGAGTATATTGTGATGTTAAAGATGACTTAATTGTGTAGGGAGATAATTTCCTGGTTAGCAAAGGAGAACCAGTTACAGTCACCCCTTCACATTAAGGGCGAAGATCACTACAAATGTGAAAATAATGCTTGAGTCTTTTATTCAAAATGCAAAATTAAAGTAATGGCACTGAAACGTTTAACGAGATTCTCCGGTAAGACACAGCTAAAGTATGGGTGAGGCTGGTTGCTGAGAAAAGATGCAGAGTGATCCCAAGCTAAGATGTCTAGATCCCATAATACGTGTTTTTTAAACCAAAAATAAATATTACAGATATTATATTTACCCTGACAAATATTAAACAACCTTAATTAACTAATATTTATGTATTACATTGTAGCGCTGGGGCTGCCCATCGGGCAGCGGCATACTGGACTGATACCAAATACAAATGATGTATAAATAGCTGCGTACGCGTCGTCCATAAGTTTTTGTGATCTTTCGGTAAGATCCAAAATACAGTGGTACCTCGGTTCTCGAACTCACTAGAACTCGAATTTCTTGAAAGTCGAACAAACCAGTTTGACCTAGAACTCGATCTGAATATCAGAAGTCGAACCGTGAACGCTGACCTAATATAAATTGTATGCGCCAGGAAATGAGTCATACTACAATGCAATTCTTACTTGAATGCCTTCTTCACAGACGATTAACCAAATAAAGCAGCGCAACATTACAGTAACTAACAATAAATAAACCACTAACTTACCTGTACTATTAAAGCATTTATGTCTTATTTAAACTTTATTTTACCAGGTAAATTAACTGAAAACCAGTTCTCACTGCTTTACGTGATATTCGGGAGAAATAGCAGATTACGCATCGAAACTGCCTGGGATACAAACGTCATGCATGTAATTAAACTCTTCAGCCAATAAGGGCAAAGGTGTATCGTCACGGAGGCGGTTCCAGTTTGTGCAGCCGGGTGAGAGGTCGCAATGCATCTAACCGTAATGCATTGCGTCAGGATCAGAATGCGTTGCTTTAAGCCAGCGCTGTAAGCAAGTCGAACGCACCCAATGATCAGACTGGGGAAACAAACTGAAACGTGGACTTAATACAGAGGACTAATGACAACAACCAGAAACAGCTGATCACACGGGGTTAACGAGGGGGCGTGACACGCGGAAAGAGCGGAGGATCGGGGCAGGACAGGGGTAATGTTGGGATAAGTTCTTTATCGTTTTGGAAGCCATTAAGAAAAAAATGCTCTTGTTTTATCCTGTTCATTTTGTGTTTAAATGCTAAAAAAAAAACTTATTTAGGTGTAATTTTGGTTTTCCATTATTTCTTATGGGAAAAATTTGATCAGAACTCGAACTTTTTAGGATTCGATCCGGAGTCTGGAACGGATTAAGTTCGAGAACCGAGGTACCACTGTATTTCCATTCAATCTTTCACGGCCAGTTCCGTGAATGTCCAGTTCGCGAATCTGGAGGGGCAACTGTACAAGATTGGATTAAATTATATTAGAAAATCTGATTATTATTTAAGCAATAACACACGAGGAGTGTGGTTGTACTCCAATATATCACAGCTGTTATTCGGTCGTAGGCACGAGGCCGCAGGCCATGATATATTGGACTATAACCGTACGACTTCAAGTAGGCTATGTTATTGCTTCTATAAAACAGTTAATCGAGTATCATTTATAAATTAACACTAATAAACCACAACAGATAATACTATGAAAAATATTTATTAAAATATTTACAGGGGTCTACAAAAAACAAAAAAATAGTTCCCAATAGCCAACTGTTGACTCTTGCCAAACAACAAATACTCGCTTCCAAATACTTTACATCATATAATAGCTGGCAAAATATATCAATGTTTTAATATACATTTTTTTTTACATGTTTTACATTTCTCAGAGTCACGTGACAATACATGCGGTTGTATGTTTCTAAGGGAACAGTCCATGAACGTACACTGGGGAAAGTATTGACACATTTTTTTTAAGTATTAACAGAACAAAAAATAACCAAAGTAACCAACATGGAGAAGATTACGTCGATTAGAGGTTTTGAATGTCCGGTTTTGATTATTTTTTGATGAATTGCCCAGCCCTACTTCCTACCCTGTTATTGCAGGAGGTGGAGAGTGGCATCTTGGGAGGAAGTGTTCTGGTGCCTGATGTAGTGCAGGTAGAAATGATCCCTACTAATGCTTCTGAGCACATCATGGTGGAATGGAGCAGTGGCCAAATGTGCTCCAGGATAGCGCCCCCTGAAGCAGATATGCAGAATTGTTCAAATTATAAGGTGAATCTCAATAACAAGAACACAAAGACAGTACTTGTGGGATTGGCAAGACCGGTCTTGCTAACTTGCCTTCCAAGAACGAATTTGGGGTGCAGTGAATCATGGGATTGGTCTCGCTCGGCAAGTATGCAACTGATGTATCCTCAATATTTGAGGCGGAGCAAGACCAAAATCCGGGATTTTTTTTTATCATCCTCTGTACTTGTGTTCTTAGTATTGAAACTGGTCTTCGGCAAAGGAAGGTGATGTAAAACGGGTACACGAGAACATGAGTATGGTGAAGTATGCATATTGAGATTCACCCATTGTCCACTTTGGCAGTATGGACTGGACCGACCCATCAGAAGAGGTAGAGGTGGAGAAGTGCTGCTGTAGACCAAGAGGGTATCTAAAGACCAAAGAGAAGCCAGATAGAAGATGGCAGAGATAGCACATAAATACTGAAAGGGAAAAATGGATGTAGACAAGCTGGGGAGGGAGGAGAAGAATGAGACCCAAGTCAGTAAGATTCTAACATTTGTAGTTTACAGGTCAGTATCTCATTCAGTCAGCAGGTGGAATCTGCTATTCATAAAAAAGTAGAATGAAATATCTACTATTAATCAAAACATAAATACAGATGTTTAAGGCTTACACATTGTGATCAATATATACAATGATGAAGGTAGTGGCTGCAATATTTCCTTTTGTAAGATTTGCTCCAGGCAGGAGGGGAGTGGAGTTACGGTTAATGAAAGTGACAACGGGCTACATTTCAGCATCAAGAGGAAATGCATAAGTAAACAAAGCAGGTCTTAGGTCACTGAAAGGGCTGTGAGATCAGGCACCAAGGGCTGAGACACCACCACTTTGTAAGTCACATTGTTTGTTAGGCTCAGCTGAAAGAAATAGGTGAACAAACAAATCGATAGGAGTTCATGTGAAGGACTTCATTATGTGAGGGATTGAATTAGCAGGAGTGCGCATTATCTTTTGTATAGCATTGTGTCTTTTTCTATTGTATATGTACAGTTTGAAGTCACTTTTGTCTATGCTGCTGTAGCTCTTTTGAAATTTCCTTTGGGATCAATAGAGTACTACTACTACAACAACTACTCCTACTTTACTATTACTACTATACTACTACTACTGACAAATGTGCCAGCATCTTGGGATTACTCATTTCTATAATTCTGTTGGCTGCTTTAGCCTGTCTTTTTCAGCTAGTGTACACCCATTAGTACTACATTTGAAGAATTTAACTGATGGATGATTTGCTAATAGTTTTAGATTTAGAAACATTACAGAAATGCCACTACGTCTGCACATCAATAAGTTTCCATTAGAATGCTATTAAAATAGCACTATACATTTATAAAACAATTTGACTGACTCTGTATAGTATTTAACTAGTAATTTTTCTTTAATTTGTTAAAAACTGACATCGAAAAACATAATGGGTGACCTTAATGCTCTGGGAACATAAAAGAAAACTGGCCATCAGAACAGTGTACACTAGAAACATTTTACCTGATTTATCAGAACATCACTGGAATGTTCTAGAGGCACCAACATAGTTAAAATAATCATAGATTATTTAGTCAGACAAAGAGCGTAATGCATGGGAGGTTTTATGTACCGGGGAGGTAAAGAGTTTATTGTCACATGTTGTCATATGAAATGCAAAAGATTATCTTCAGCCCTTCCAGTACATGCAGTTATAAAGGAATTACAACATTATTGTTATACTGTAAACCACCCAATTTACTGGCAATTAGCAGTTACCGAGTTATTATTCAGAGATGTACACTCTTGGAAAAAATCAGTTGACCATATTCTCAAAATCATTTTCTCAGAACTTTGACAGTGACCACAGCCTCACAAGAGGATTTTTAGCCTAGTGAGGTAGTACCTCCCTGCTAGATCTTTGGAGAGGCTGTTGGTGTCTCTGCAAGGTCTTGTGTGGGTTGTTTTAGGTCACAGTGACAATGACCAGTGAGATTAAAGGAAGACGCCGATGATGATGGCCAATAAGCACAATAAAGGCTTGAACTATTGCCCTAATTAAACAACCAACAATTCCCATTGTGATAATGTACTCGTGGTTGTTTATCTTAAATCACAAATAAGCTAGAACAGGGTGAAAATCTGATACATTGAAAAAGTGGCATAGATGGTTGATCCAAAGAGAAACCAGGGGAGGAGTCGCCCTCTAGAGGAGGGGACTATTACCATTTATCCATGTTCCTCCCGGTTGTCCTGGTCAAGGTTGCAGGGGGTATGGCAGTCGGCACAGGGCAGGGGTACATGCTGGATACATGCAGGCACTACGTGCAATTTAGAGATGCCAACTGAAATCGTCACGTCATGGGACGGTAGAAGGAGAGGACATACAAAGAATGGAGACAGGATTCAAACCATCCACCCTGGTGGCATGAGGCAGCAGGGCTGCCCCCGGCACCGTCACGCCACCCTGGGACTATTGCCGTTGTAATAAATCTTGGTGCACCTCATTTAACGCTCAGGAATGTGTTCTGGAGACTTGTGAAAGCCCTATACTCCAACCAGAGCGAAGAGGAATAACTAAGTAACTATGTGTTCTGGAGACTTGTGAAAGCCCTATACTCCAACCAGAGCGAAGAGGAATAACTAAGTAACTATGTGTTCTGGAGACTTGTGAAAGCCCTATACTCCAACCAGAGCGAAGAGGAATAACTAAGTAACTATGTGTTCTGGAGACTTGTGAAAGCCCTATACTCCAACCAGAGCGAAGAGGAATAACTAAGTAACTATGTGTTCTGGAGACTTGTGAAAGCCCTATACTCCAACCAGAGCGAAGAGGAATAACTAAGTAACTATGTGTTCTGGACAGAGACATCAATGTTGCACTAAACAACAAAACAAAGGCTTGACAAAAAGTGTGGTTCAGAATATTGCTTTGGGGTCAGGTTGTCAATAGTAGTTCAGTTAACCACTAAAATAGGTAGGAAATCAAGCTGAAGGAAACTGCACACAGCGTTCAAAGGAGTTACAGGTTTTCTACAGCACATTTTAACTTACGCATGATGTTTAGTGTAAATAGCATCTAAGAAGAAAGACTTTCGGCATATTTCTGACATCTCAGAGAGATGTCACTGCAGGGGTCCTGTGTCTCCCACGATGTCGGCGAGCACCTGCCCCAGCTGTGTCCATTGCTTTCAACATCATCTTGCATTCCCACACAAGCCACAACAACATTAAAGGAAACTGAAGCGAAGCTACAAGTGACCCATACTGCATTGGCTACATAAAACAACCCTAGGAAATTAATGGAATACTTTGCTTGAATATGGTTGGCAGTAAGTGTAAGTTTAAGGCAAAAAACATTCAGGAGGATTTTAAAATACTGTATTATACCATTCTTTTTCATTATACTCTTACTCAGCTGTTGCTAATTGCTTAGACTGAGTAAAGTTAACTTGCCTACAGTATACTCAGTAACAATAGTCCAGTAGGAATTACTCTCTAGGGAATCTTTACTGAGATCTGAGATTGCAACGTAAAAAAGAAAATAGAAAATCAACTGTGTGCTGTCAAAGAGCACTTGGGTAAAGTGGGTATAAAATAATTGATAGGGGCTAAAAGGGGGGGATCTGCCAGCAGAGGAATTTCGATCTTGCATGTGAAAGATAACTTCAGTCATCTGAAAAAGAGCGAAAGAGAGAGGTTGCAAAATCTTACAGGAGTCAACTATTAGAGATAAGTGTATGACAAATGACAGTAGCAGAATTTAGATTTGAAAAGATAAGGCGGTTTACTTAACAGTGCTTAAGAAAAAGGGACAAAAATGTGGAATTTCAATATCTGGAAAAAGGAAAACATACTGGTATTTGTAATTATTTTAAAGTGGAATACAAATCAGTTTTTTAAAAGAACAAAACAGAGCATGTTGGACAGGAAATGAAGGACATGAGGTCAGGTAAAAATAAGCAGGTACTGAGTCCTGGGGGCAAATGGGAATTTATGACTGTGGAGAAGGGAGCTGAGATCATAATCAGAGAGGACAAAGGACAGCTGAAGGAGGAAAGATGTATGTAAGTCAGTCTGCACTGGGGACATGGCCAGGACGAGGAAGATTACTAATTAATGCAAACAGGAAGCGAATAAGACCAGGAAAGAGATGGAGGAAAAAGGGCAGGATTGACTGAGGAGACCATCAACTGTCAGCTGCCCTTCTTCAGGTCATTCTATGCCTCTAAATAACAGAATACAGCCTCTCCCCGGGTTACGATGGGGTTACATTTCTATAAACTTATCGTAAGGCAAAAATATCATAAGGCGAAAATGCATTTTAATACAGGCCACATAACCTAACATACATCATAGCCTAGCCTAGCCAACCTTAAACATGCTTAGAACACTTAAACTAGCCTACGGTTGGGCAAAATCATTAACACAAAGCCTGTTTTATAATAAAGTGTTGAATATCTCAAGGAATTTATTTAATAATCATAACCATCGTAAATTCGAAATATTGTAACATGGACCAACGTGTATGTACATATGTTTAATATCTGTGAAAACCAAAATTCTATTTTATATGTCATATGGGAAGACTTTTGATACATCATGCCTAGCAAATCGATCAGTCAGTGTTTTTCTTAGTAAATAGACTATTCCATAGTTATATATACTATGAAGAGTTGCATCCAGTATGTGGAAAGGTAGGAATGTTCTGTGTTTTCTTGCATAACAGATATATTTGGAGCTTAAGATAAGAGCTAATCTCCATTTAAAAATCTCCTTTAAAATGCTGTCCTTTAATGTGTTTACAGAGGACTTCTAACTTGCGGCAGTGAGTTTGCCGCTTAGAATAAGGAGCAGTAAATGTGATCTTATAAAGCCGCAATATGGGCTCGCTCTGCATCCCGAATGCTGCAGCCGGCTTTACAAGCACAGCCATTCTCTCCTGGAGGGAATTCATTCTCAGTCATTACACTGTACAGCTTGTATTTAGTCTTCAGTAATGCAGTGATATTTTCCAGTTAATATGATGATATATGTGCAGCATGTCAGTGGAAACATTCCAGAGTCATAAATTTATTTATATGTGTCTAACTATCATTATGTTTGTTTGAACTGACCACAAAAAAAACACAGAAGAAATGATACTAAAGATAAAATCCCTTTTCCCCACATTCATAACATATTTATCAAGTAAATGTAACTGTGATCAGCAATACTCTTCAAACCACCTTTGCTTCAGAATATATGACCTTCCAATCAGTCACACCAATGGCAATTTGAATCGGTGTATAAAGCTTTGTTGAAGAATTTAATATTCATAAATTGCAAAACCCCGATGGTATGTTTTCGGGAGAAATTTAAGCTTAACTGAAAGGTTTCTTATGTAGTTGCCAACATTAATGCAATAAGCTTCACACAGCAGTTTTTAACACAGAACATTTAAAATGACCTCGACTTGCTCTCTCTTGGACCCTGGGATGCTTGATAATAGACATACACTGCAGGCAACTAAGAGAAACCAGCCCTTCTAATACACACATCTTTGGGCTGTTTGAAAAGTCTCACATGATCATGGGCAGAACATGCAGATTATACACACCCACCCAGGGCCTGCAATCGAACCCACAACCCTGGAGGTACAATGCACATTGCACATCATTTTTTTTTTGCATTTTATATTTTCTCTTCTTCACAGCAAAGCTTTGACAAAGTAAAGCTTCCACCAACTGTAAAAATCACATAATCCACAGGTAGCACAGTGAAAACATGGAAAGTATTCTGTTAAAACACAGTGTGTCTAGCAGGCAAAATAACCAACAAACAACAGATTCCAAGCATGACTGCCCCACTGATTTCTGCTTTTCCTGAAAACCAAAAAAAGAATAGCCCAGAATGTTTGCTAACAGATGAGGATATGTTAATTAAGCACGACAGTCAACACGGAGCATTAGAAAAGTGCCATTCTCTATTTTCTGTCTGAAGCTGCACACCTGACGTTGAAAGACTAATAGTTCTAACTTGAACTTCCCGGCAGGTAGAATCTGTCCATCAGCAGGCAGCCTAAAAACCTCTCTGCGCGACGGATACCTGAGACTCAGGCTTCTCTAACGAACAATGCGACGCACTGCCACCTTAAGGAGAAGACGCTAATCGCGGCCGCCACAAATCACTATAAATAGCGATGGATGGGGCAGATAACAGGAGGGAAATGCATTACAGTGGCACTGGATGACGAGCCCAACTGCATGTTGTGAACGCAAGCGTCAAGTGCAGCACATTGAAGATGTGAAGCCCCTAATGGGTTGGGTGAGCTGGTGGAGTGGACAATGGATTTATTGCCCTTTCCCTTTGTACGTGAATCGTTGCTTCATGTCTAAATGCTCCTGAAAAGATAACAATCCCAGTGCACTTAGGAGCAAGGGCATAGGAGAGAGTTTGATACTGGAGGGATACAACTGGAGGGAGGGGGGGCAAATGAAGCCAAATTAAATATTGTGGGGGGGGGGGGACTTGTCTCCCTGTCCTCCATGGTTCCTATGCCCCAGCTTAAGAGGCTCTGAAACAAGCTTCTCCAGTAATGACTGAGAATGAATTCTCCAGTTTAGCCTCACTTATCCATTACACCTTAAACTACAAGCCCCCAGACTGAGTCCATCGTGTCAAAGCCCTTTGTCTACAGAAGGGATCCCCAATTCTGATGTTGGAGGCCCAGAATTAACACAGTTTGCAGATTCTGACCCTCCGGGACTGGAAGTGCGGAGCTCTCATCTACGGTGAAATTTGCAGAACAGAGAGAGGATGATGTATCGTCAAGAGACATGCTTCAAGAACAGGACTAAAGCTGAGCTGTTTTGCATAAGGAGTGTTTTTTTAAGCATATAATTAGACACAATTTATTATGTTTTATGCCATTGATCCTGAAACATCACAGTAAAGTTGCTCTTTCCAAGTGTCCTGTCTGTGTTAGCAGCAGCTCTTCAGCTCAAATAAGGTCAGTCAGAAATGTATCATTTCATTGTTTTTGCCACCCTAAATGCACTACAAAAGCTTTCAAGTGTCAACGATAATTACACCGGAAAAGCTTGTCAAAGGGACGAAATTCAAAATGCTTCTTCAGTACCTAAGAAGCTGGACTGTAAGTATATCACAAGCAGGACCCTCTTTCACAACCCAGCCAAAGCCAGTTGGGCAGGTTTGCTGCCTTCACATGAAAAACGGCTTCACTCCCTCCAGGCTCCTGCATATCTCTGGGCAACTATGTGAACTAACATGCACAGAGACTGCAGTCGCCCCTTTTATAGCCCCCCTCCCATTCCCCCACTCAGGGCATGTCTCCTGATAGGCCGGTACATACCATCATTATATAATCAGCTTCCTCTATCTATCTATCTATCTGTCTGTCTGTCTGTCTGTCTGTCTGCCTGCCTGCCTGCCTGTCTGTCTGTCTGTCTATCTATCTATCTATCTATCTATCTAATAATCTGCACAGAATATGTATACTGGCATTTTCTGGGTTAACAACTTTCGAAATACGGACAACTCATACTTACGAACACTGCTGTAAAACCTGCTACATTAAAAATTCAGGTTACATACAATAGCTTGTAATAATGAATGCATAATTTACTATGTGACACTCATGAAAACTGAAAACATTGCATGGCTTCAGCAGTTCATCAGCTTGAGATACAGTACCTTACCATATGTCAGGTCAGGGTGGGGGGCATGTCAGGTCAGGTCAGGGTGGGGGGCATGCACTGGTGTGGCACGTTGCCGCACCCACCACACAACGAAACACCTCGGGATTCCTCCCAAGCTGACACGTGATCTAGTTCCACCCTCTGGAAATGGCCACCTATCTAGTGTTACGTGGGCATCCCCTTGGCCTAGTCCAGCCACTTGGGTTCTCAGCCATGAGGGTCCTGTGAGCCGGGTCACCATCGGGGAAACGCGCCACATGGCCGTAGTGCTGTACCTGATGCTCCCTCATAATGCAGGTCATGTGCCTCATTCGGTGACTCCAAAAACTCGGACCTTCGTCCTCTTACAAAGATATCGGGAGAACCACATACACCTTAACAGCGACCTCATGACCCCTCCCCCCACCCCGCTCTCCCAATCCGTCTGCTTACTTCATAGGAAAAGTCACCAGAGGCATGAATATCGCTGCTGAGGTAAGTAGCCGGCCCAGTGGGTCACTGTCCTCCGTAAGGACTTTCCCATCATCAGCCCTGACTGATGCTCTCTGCAGAACCAGTTTGTATGTGTGTAATGTTCGAATTACTCTGTAAGCAGGATGTGGGTTGCTAGACTGTAGATGGGGTGCCACTTGCACACAGATTCCTCTAACAAACGCCTCCTTATCAGCCCTCACAACCGTCCTTCTCGGTTCCTGGTACAGACCGGAGTTACCATTAAGCTGTGCACTAAGCTGAATCTTCGAAGTAGCAACAACAAGTCTGTGGTCAGAATTCACAAACTAGGTACTCCTGCAGTTCTGTAGGAGCCTCCAGCGTTTGCCCACAAGGATGTCATTGAGTACATTATATTTGCGCCAGATATCAATCCAAATTGACCAAAAAAAACCAACTTTTTAAATAACTTTTTTCAAATCCAAATAGTCTTTTTACAGGAATAGCAAAATTTTCATCTTCACTTTACTTGAGGGACAGTTCTAAATTAATTATTCTCTAATGCCTTTTCTTATCGAGTACTTACTAACATGATGCAGCACTGAGGTTATGTGTGAAATTCCACGCGCGGTTCTGTGCTAACAGAACGCCACTCACTAAGAGGGCAGCCTCAGCCTGAGCTGCTGATGTCTGTGCAGGAAGCTGGGCGCTGGCATGAGCTGTCAAACGCACGCTGCTGATGGCTTGGCCCAGATATTATGTCAGCAACCTGCTTGTTGTCTTAAGAGACTCACCTTTCCACTTCTGACAGTAATTCTGTCTATTTTCATTTTGCCATTTCTTTGCCGTGAAAAAATTAGGCTTGCCTATCCAATATGGTAGCTACCTGGGCACAGAGATGGCAGACATTCAGAAGGCCTGTTATGCCCTGGGATGGAACCAAACCAAATGGATGTGGGAAGCCTTGTTATGGTGCTTTATTGAGGTATGGCTCATTTTCATGGTTTACAGGAGCAGGGAGGAGAAGCAAGAGAATTGCTGATCGAAATAGAAGAAATTAGTGTACAACCTTGTACCAGGGACCAATGTAATGGGGTCAAGTCTTATGGTTTTACTGGGTTTTTTATATATAGGTTGAGATGTATGTCAATGGGTCTGGAGCAAGCAAGGGTGAGAGAAAACCAACCTACACAGTCAAACATATGAATGCCTGAAATGACAGACACCTGCTTCAAACTGCTGAAATGACAGACACCTGCTTCACGCTCCTGAAATGACAAACACCTGCTTCACACTCTTGATATGACAGATGCCTGCTTCACTCTCCTAAAATGACTTACGCCTTCGTTTCACTATTGAAATGACAGATGCCTGCTTCACACTCCTGAAATGACAGACACTTTCTTCACACTCCTGAAATGACAGACACTTTCCTCACACTACTGAAATGATAGATGCCTGCTTCACACTTCTGAAATGACAGGTACGTGCTTCACCCTCCTGAAATGGAAATGGAAGATGAGCTCTGCAAGTGGACATGTAGGATCAAAAAAGAATGTGCATATAGAGAAAATAAACACCACCACCATTCCTATCATTATTACTACTGCAGCCATAGCAACATAAAATGTATACATTAATAATACAGAGGGTAACTGCCATGCCTGTTGTACTTTAACTCTTCAGCAGCATGCACCCAATGGTGCACTCTGCAGGAACAGGTTAATCTCTGCATGTGCTGTAACCCTAGCAGTTACATACCCATTAGCCTTGTTCTGCTTTTCCTGAAAAGAAGGATTTGGGCTGGGCCTTTGTAATGAGATCACATCCTGTCTTTGAACTTGACATTGTCAAGAACCGTCACTTGCAGCACAAAATCTTTATCTCGCTCATTATTCTGTATTCAGAGAGCCTGGGGGACGGGTGTTGGTGTTTGTAAGCCATGTTGGATTCTGGGGTTATCGTTTGGCTGTCCAGATGCAGGATGCATATGCGTGCAATTGTCACTGTGAAGCACTATCTAATCTGACGCCAAGCTTAATATGGTATTGATGAACCATAAATCGACATATAGGATGAGGACTTGAAGTGATGTATGGCTCTCACTCTCAGCTCAACGTGGAAGCGGAATCAAAGGTTGCAGGGATGAGATCTAGTCTACAGCACAAGACGAAACCTGTAAGCCAATCCCCTTAAGCTCGAGTGCCAAGACCATCTTAAACGTAGCCATGTCATCTCACATGAAAGGAGATACACGGGCAGCAGAGGAACTAGATCCATTTTTGTCTTTCTCCCCGAGGCACGGTGCTCAGCCGCATAGAGCTCACTGTTACTCCCCCCAGAAGCCTGCGGGGGTTCACCTCTCCTGCACCTACACCAAAGTTTAATGCGGGGGGGGGGGGGGGGGGGGAGATTACCCACCCTCCTTCCTGCCAGCGGACCTGCTTCGAGGGAGCCGTCCGGTTTGACAGGCCGGCGGAAGTTCAGATTCCATACTGCCAAGACAAAAATGTGCAACTGGCACGAAGACTTACCCAATGGATGCCACAGGGCAGACAGACAACCAGCAAAATAGATTAACTCTGATTGGCCAGGCAGCTTTTAAAGGCTTACAGACTCACGGAAGTATCACCTTCAGCCCAGGCCTCCTTGGAAGTGCCCATCTGGTTGGAATTAAGCAGGGATTCATACTTATCTGCTGTTCCTTTAAACTTTGACCTTGAACCTTGGGTCCTCCTGGTGATGTTTGTATCAGACCCATCTGTGCCAATGTTATGTTTCTCATGTTATTTTAAATTTCTTAATGCTATTTATTTTTGGATGGAAACTAATAAACATGAAAAAATATATAAAATTTTTTTTCATTTGCTGGCGGATTTTTATTTATGGATTTCCAAGCATTCTGATCAAGCTGGTCAAGGGTTCAACGAATACTTACTCACAGCTTAATCACACAACTGACAGCCCCTGCGGCACACATGAGCATTCTGCGGTAAAGAAACACTCGAATAAGTCGAGCAGTCACATTCATTAGCAAAAATACGTTTAGAGTAATTGTGATTCAGTATTGTCATTGCCTAAATTTCCCAAACTACAAAAACAAAGAGAGAGGATGAAATGGAATATGTTTTTTAGTCCAACCTCTACGCAAATTAATCTTCTGTAACCGCTTACCCAGAACAGGGTGGCGGTTGCGGGGGGGATTGAAGTCACATGGCAGAGGACACCCCGGATGGAACTAATTAACTGCATACACATACTACGTACATCATCGTTTCCTTAACTTATGCTTTTATTCAAATGAGCTTTTTACTGGGGGAGGTCAGGAGAGGTAATTTACTCAGTTATGTTACAGTGCGACCTTCTGCATTTCCCTTTTATTCCTCATTGCATGCTCTTAACCATTTCTTTACAATGCATGTTTTTCACCATTAGTGTACAATACATGCCTTTCACCAGTTCTTTACAATGCATGCTGTTCACCATTACTTTACAATGCATGCTTTTCACCATTATTTCACCATACATTTTTTCATCACTTATTTACAATGCATGCTCTTCATTACTTTAAAAAGCATGCTTTTAACTGTTTCTTTACAATGCATTAACCATTAATTTGCAATGCCCGCACTTAACCATTACTTTACAATGCCTGCTCTTAAGCATTATTTGAGAAAGCATGCTTTAACCATGCTGTTAACCATTACTCTGCAATGCATGACTTTAACTCATGACTTTAACTATTACTTTATAAAGCATACTTTTAACAATTTGTTTACAATCTATGCTCTTCACCATTACTTCACATTGCATGCTTTTACCTAATACGTTACAATGCATACTATTAACTAGTGTTTTATTATCTGCCCATTTCTAAATGTGATTCAGGCATGCATATATATATATATATATATATATATATATATATATATATATATATATATATATATATATATATATATATATCAGGTAGTGTTGGCCCTACTTTAGACTGAATGAGAAGTAACATAAAGCAGCCATCATCTGTCCCACCTTATTTCTATTTAAGTGTTTCTTGCATGACTTTTCATTTTCATTATCTCTCTAAACTTCAAACAGGACAATGGGGAAAATTACAAAGTCATGGTCTGGAGTTGGACTGACAGGTCGTTGCCACAAGACAAGCAGACAAAGAGCTTTCCATTGTCTTCTGTGACAAAGGGAGGAGAAGCCATTCTATACAACCGTATGGTAGCCCAGTGGCTGAAATATCAGAGAGGAGAAAAATACATTCAGAGTCGTCATGTAGGAAGGATGTAATACTAACTCCTCAAAGAGGAGAACAGCCTCAGGGCCGCAGACTGTAAATTCTATTCAAATTGTTAATCAATTCATATACTTAAGGTAAAAGTAAAAATACTGCATCGAAAAGTTTTTTTGAGAATAATTCATTCACACTCTGCATACTTCAGTGATGTATCAATAATAATTCTCAAGTATTCCAACAAAAAGTGGCCAACTTCATATGGACTTATGAGACCTTGGACAATTGACATACTGTGGCATATCATGTCTGCTAAGGGCTGGGAAAGCTGCTTAAAACTCGTTATTACATTACTTCAAATAAGTTTGTACGCTTGCATTTTTACATACTATAGTAAAATATAAAAAATACTTTAAGTTTGTTAAAATGATTCTAATCAAACATAATATGTAGAATTGTGGGACAGATAAATACATAAGCAGATATAAATACTAGAGAGGTATATGTTTAAATCTAGGACTGGAGGAATTTTGGAGGGAATATTTTGTGAGAATGGAAATATGGAAACCTGATTCCATTTGTGAATGTGAGGAGGAAAGTGGGTAGAGGTATTTGGGGTAATTAGAGGGAGGATGACAGCTACTATCCGTTTTAATGTCTACATTCAGGAAGCTCGACACCTGGTTGCCGTGGAGCCCCCTCGCCCTGCTGTCCGGATCAGGTGGCCCCACCGACCAGCGCCTCAATCTCCCCAAATTACTGCATCTTCATGGGACCTATCTGCCGTAAATGTGTTATTAAGTCCTCAGCTTTCCATCTCAGAGCAGGGTTATTAATTGAGCCACGCTGGGCATAATGGCGGACTATAACTCACGGTAATGAGAGAGGAGTCAGATGTACTTTCCACAGAGGATCTGCTGTAGATATGCAGATGTAGCTTTGGGAAGCTGCACACTGGACTTGGGAAGACTGCGCTAAGCATGTAGCCCAGTCCATGTCTTTGCTCACATTTCAGTTACATCAAAACTTATTTTGTTCTGGCACAAAAACCGGAAAAAAAGAAAGTGTCCCACTTTAAAAACTTTATTTGTAAAAATTCCATTAGTGATACATCAAAATCCTGAAACCTAGTTTGACTATGAAAATTTGGCGTAAAAAGCTAAAAACCATAACAAGATAATGCCGTTCCCCCAGAGTTTCAGGTAATAAAGAAATTAATACAATTTTTAATATGCCTGTAGAAATCTATTTTCAGGTTTTATTTGTACTGTTTGGTAAAACTGGAAAATCAAACAGCAAAATAGGGGAAATTGGAGTTTATTCAGCACCCTCTCGAAATAAATGCTTCAAAGCTATCATATAGTGTTCAAAATAGTTTTTATATTCAAATTTTTATATTCTTTCTTATATTAAAATGTTTCAATGACCAAAGGGCATGTCAATGCATTTCAATTAGGCTGCTGTTAATGTTTCACTGGCATGACTCAGAGTATCTTTACTGTAGCAGTGAACACGCCCACAGCACAATGTTAAACAAGGTCACACAGGTGCAGGATATATATGCGGTAGATTAACGAGCACCGGAGAGCCTATTCATAATTGGCATTCCTTTGAAAGAAGCAGAATACTATTTTCAAAATTCCCAGCCGGAGTCAGTGCTGCTTGGTTGGCATATTGAACAAATACCACCACAAGATTTTGACAAACAGCAAGTTAAGCAATTTTGTATAGTGCCCACAATATGGATGGGACTTGCCTTGCCTAAAAATGGAGCATTTGTGGCCGTTACGTCATCAAAAGCTAATTTTGTCATTGTACGTTCTTCCAGTATGTCTAAGAAAAAAATGCAGGCGATTATGCATGTTTTGGACTAGGAAGCAAAAGCAAAAACAAAAAAAGAAAAAACAAAAAAAAAAACATAACAGCAGGAGCAATAGCTAAAGTAGCTAAAGGTGGAGATGGAAAGACTGACGTAATATCCGCCCAAATGAAACAGCACAGTCAAAACAATGTGGTCTTTATCCCTGATACTGTGCCTGGGTATATGAACGTCTATCCACACATTTTCTCATCAGTGAGACAGTGCAGGTCACTCTCCCCAGTGCGCCTCACCTGCCAGTGAACTTTACACTGCCTCTCGTTGTAGTCAGGGGGCTGTTGTCTCTCTCCCTCTCCCTCCCTCGTTCTCCTTCTCTCTCTCTCCCTATCTCTGTAACCAGCAAAACAAACCCTGGATTGCAGAGGTAGGCCCTCTGGCAGTAATACTCGCACCGCACTTATTCCTAATATGTTTTTACATGAAACTTCTAACCAAGGCCCCTGACTGTTCACCCCGCTGCTCACGTCGAGGCACAGTTACTGCGTCGGTGTGGAGGCACCTCCCCGGTAAACAGGCCGAGTTCATTAGGCCCACTGAGTGCAGCATGGCCGAAGAGGACAAAAGCTCAACCAAAGAGGTTTTTCCTCAGCTGGGGAGTTCACAAAAAAGGCATGAAACATGCAGAAGAAGAGTCAAGATGGTGTTCAATCAAGTGACACAAAGAGATTGTGTCAGTGACCCCCCACACACACCCACTTGTTTATGGCATTTATCATATCTAAATATCTCAGTGTAGCTGCTGGCCCCATCTGAACCATGTTTCACCAAACAATAATACAAATTTTGACTAAAAATCATACTCTGTCTGCAGATTTTCAGAATTACCTCGTACATTGAGACACTGATGGCCAGAAAACATTCATCATGCTCTGCTCATCGAAACTCATACACTGAGGTGGCACAGAGAATACATGTATTTTCTTAGTTATTTGTGTGCCAGGAAATTTAGAACAGTCTATGTATTATGGGAACTGTAGTTTTGGTTTGAATTTGTCGGCACATGAAGTCATATTAAGGCATACCATCCATCCATTGTTCTAACCACTAATCCTATTATCAGTATCACACTTGAAACCTGGCATTAATGTTGCCAAACAGTTACAGAGAGGTAAGGCAAACCCAGGAAGGTGGCCATTGTCTTTGTGGCTTCACTTCTGTCTTACACCCAGCAATCATTTCACAATAAAACTGCTAAATCAACTTCAAAAAAGTTCCATGCAGGAATATCCAAATATATCCCGATATAATACTGCGTTCCCAAGATAGTTTCAACCAGCTGATACTGAGCAGAGTTTAAATCTACTTAATATATGTAGCTGTTGTTCTGTAATAGTACTTTATAATTAATTTCACCACTAGTTAAACAATAGCCTTTTAGCATTGTTAATTGCTAAAATAAGCCTTCATAATGTGCACCATGAAAGCCAAAGTTTTCTTATGCTCTTGTGACTTTTTTCCCAATTAAAAACATGGTATTTCAGAGTAGAATCACAGGAGCATGTTTTGGTGAGGACAGGCATTGAGTGGAATTCCTGAGTTGTTTTGTGCTGGATTTAAATGTAACGTGGGTCCATTTTCTCTCTCTCTCTCTCTCTCTCTCTCTCTCTCTCTCTCACACACACACACACACACACACACACATGCAGATATAGTCCATGTATTCAAAACTTTATGCATGTGCGCACACACACAGTTATCATTATGGGGACTCTCCATTCATTTCTATGGTCATAACCCTAATCTTAACTAAGACGACCTTAGCCCCTACTCAGCCCTAACCTTCACCATAAGTAACCAACAAAATATCAGACTTTTGGCATTTTTAGTGTTTTTCATTGCATTCACAGAGTTTTATAAAACTGAGGTTTTTTTTGTGGGTACCTGAAAAGCGCAAACCCGCACTCACACACAGTCAGCTTGGTCTGACATGGTCATGCACCCCCGCGGATCTGTCACCAGCTGCTTAGGCGTTCTGCGCTGCTAGCTGTATGTGTGATTTTTTTTCTCACAAAATGGGTGGGAAATCTTTTTCATCTTATTTTAGGCTGCTCTCCCTTTTGAAAAGCTTGATGCTGATTTGTTTGAAAATGCTCTGTTTCTGCTGTGTTCTGAGGAGGAATTTATCCTGGTTTGCCGTTATTCAACCCTGATTTTCCAATTCCACTTTAAATCCAAAGATGTAAACCTTTTGTTTACTTTTAATCTTAAAGCATCTAATGGTAACTAATGTAATACTAAATCATTTGTTTCATCAAGGCATTTAAAATGAATTGTATATTAAATTAATAATGAGTAGTGTTTTGATTATTGTTCCTAATCAGATAGCTACAAATTCCAGGTAACTTCTGGAAAGGTGCATAATGGCCTTCCAATCTCCTTTGCTGTGAGGTGTTCCTATCAGGCGAACGTGTAGCAGCACAGTCTGAAACTCGATGAAGATTCCACCTCCAGAAGAAAAATGCCTTTTGTAATAACAAATACTTGGAGTCAGCTCATTACTTCAGTGACATTGTTCCCTTCAAAACAAGCCCCGACTCTTCATCATGATGAAACTCTCTCCATTGCTCACATCCCGAAAATTTATTGCCCTAAATCCATTTACAGCAGACAACGTGCATTCCAAAGCTGATTTGTTGCTCAGGTACAAAACAATGCGGAGTTTTTGAGGAATGCGTTCAGCAGCTGAGGGCAGAAGTGTCAAGCATGGGGGGCATAGATTTTGAAAGGAAGTCGTACAGAAACGTGGGGAAATGTACAGATGGAGAAAAATGTACAGATTGAGGTATAGCTAGAATCTCCACTCATGTCCAAAATGTTTGCAGCCTGTAGCAGTCTGTCCAAGAAAGAGTTTAGCTACATTCAGCTGGTAGGTTTAGCTGTTGTTTTGTTTTGGTAAACAATGCACAAAATCCCTTTTTCCATGTAAAAATTGGCAAAACGTGTTGGGTGATTTATAGTGATTACTGTGAGCCATCCTTTATAAAGAACATCAAATTAAAAAAGGACCATAAAATCAAGTTTTACTACATAACACAAGCATTCCGCAAACATCCCCACGGCAAGCTGGCATTTTTGCAATGTTTATCTTCCCAGCTCCTGCAAGAACAAGTCTGGGGAAACCCATAAAGAAAGCTCATGGCGGACTCGGCGAGGCGAGGAAGCAGCGCACGGGGATGCAGGTGCTGATTACAGCATAAGAAACCCTTCTCTAATTATTCACTTTCCTCACAGAAAGCCACAACTCGAGGTTTACACAAAAAAACATTTGCCAAGATCATAAAGTAAACCGTAAATATTGGATGTGCAGCTGAGCTAAATGTCTGACGATTTGGTGTATAAGATGTGTAGATGTTTGTGTTTTTGCGTTATTTCATTTGAGGATCTGCAAATGTTATGAGCTACAGACACTAAAAACTGCATCCCAAAAGCAACAATAGTACACTAGTAAATTTAAATAAACATTGTTTTAAGAAACTAACTCAAACTAAGAGGAGTAATTAAATGGGCGAGAAGATATTTAAAGATGTTTAGAATCCAGATGTACGGTGATTAAAGGCTTTTCCACAAAATATGAAAAGCAATTGATTCCATTTATAAAAAAATGTGAGGAATCTATTGTTTTAGTTCCCTCGCATGGAACAAGCATTAAAGAATTACTGTTCAAAGGCATTATTCATTCTGAGATCTCAGCCCACAATAGGCCTTTTTATTGTGACGTGTATTGTTTTCTTTATTCTGGTTAACAAGGTGCTGTAGTGCTCTTTGACACAAGAAGAAGCTCTTTGCCATGCTTATGGAGAAAAGCCTGCTTAGAGTAGAGTAAAGCAGGGAAATTATTTTAAAAAAAAAACATTGAATAGGTAACCAAGCCAAAGTCTTGGATTAAAACAGAACAAACGGGTAGAATATGGGTTGGTGAAGTTATCTGTCCCTGCAGTTCAGAGCTGCAACAGTCAGACACGTACAGACTGCTTGCCACACAGAAAGCCAGCACTACTATCCGTCATCAGAACCATTATCCTTTGTTGCAGTCAGACCCACCTAAGCCAGGTGATGAAAATGCAGGTTAAAGTGCATTCGCACAGAGTAGTTCAGTACCGCTCTGATTTCCATACCCCAAAGATTAATTTCCTTAAATTATAATAGTGTGAGTTGAGATAATATTTGTTTTAATGGCAGAGTTAGATATAATTGCTTTGAAATGCCCCTGAATGGCCATGTTTATAATAACTAAGGGTTAGATGTAATTATAAATTATCAATGGGCAGAGACAATTCAATGTTCTAAGAGGAAGCTGAATTGCAGAACCCTATAATTTAAGTCAAGTAAAATTTCTTCATAATTTTAAGAGCTCATGATGAACAAAGACATGAAGGAATTTAAGAAGACTTATTGTCATGGATAAGCCTAAGACATCTCATTATGTGAACCACATGACCTTGGTGCGGCAGGAAGCATTGCTAGCTTCTGACAGCACTTCATTAATAGTTATTATGTAAGCAGAATTGTGGCTTTGTTTAATCAAAAATAAATACCGATGTAAAAACAAAGCACAGCAACACGATATTAACTGTATGCAGTCCTAACAGCAAGCAAAGATCTACTTCCTTAATCTGTCTCCTTAATGACATTTATTTTACAGGAACATCACAAACAGAGATTTGAGCATCGGGGTAATGTGTGTGTCTGCTAAAATAAATCTCAGGTAAGACAGTTTATCGAAAACATCCAGTGGTTTTAGGTTTCTAGCTCCACTAGAACTGCTGTGTTGACGCTGACTTCATTTAATATTGGTGCATCAAAATGCTTGAATGAACACATTTATTTATAAGACAACACAAACTGGTGACTCACTGCCATGTGATGCTCATCAGATCTCAACAAAGGATTCAAAGATTTACCTTGGCGAACAGCAGAAAAGTGGCCGTACTTTTGTCTATGGATGCCAAAGAATAAATACTACTCCAAATCTACTCTAAAATGAGTGGATTAGCTTCCAAAACAAATGCACAAATATCACAATATGATGGCAGAGCCCGAATCCCCAAATTCAGATCTGGTTTGCTGAGCTGTAAAGTTGATTTCCAAACAATCCTCACAGTAGCATCCAATATTGCTGATAAACAGGATGGGTACAGAGGTAATGATCAAATTTGTGACCTGCCAGTCACAAATCTGTGGCATACACTTACTCGTGGAACTTTTGTGAATTAGCAGCACGCTGAAGGCATTAAATTGGATTCACGGAACGTTTACACTTATGAATGACAGATTAATGACAATATCGATAAGAATGTCAAGCAGGGAATTTTTAGAAATTCATTTTATGTATTATATATAAAAAAAAAAACCTTAGGCCACCAAAGTCTATATCTCTCCTATTTTGATTCTTCAATAATGTAAAAAATTAAGCATTACAGTTATTTTTATATCATAGTTAGCTTTTCAGACATAGTCGTGGGGTGTCCTCCAGTTTCTCAAGTTTCCCTCCTCAGTCCAAAAACATGAAAAGGTTAATTGGAGTTACCAAATTGCCCTTAGGTGTGAATGTGTGAGTGAATGGTGAGTGTGTGTGGCCTGCAATGGGTTGGTGCCCCATACTGGATTGTTCCCTGCCTTGCGCCTGTAGCCTCCAGGATTGGCTCTTGACCCCCGCAATCCTGCATAGAACATGCAAGTATAGAAAACAGATGAATAGATGGACAATTTCAAAAAACATCCATCCATCCATCCATCCATCTTCCAACTATTTATCCAACACAGGATTATCGTGACCCTGGAGCTAATCCCAGGAAGCACAGGTCATATGACAGTTGAACATCCCGGAGGGGGGATGACTGTCCATCATTGGGAACACACATTCATACGATGTAGGCATTTTAGAGACTTCAGTTCTCTGGGGGAGGAAGCACACAAATATGGGACCTTGCAGCCCATGAGATCTGCAGTGTTGGGGCTGCCCACTGAGCTGACCAATTATACATATTCTCATTTTTAAAAATATTTTTCAGTTATCAAAAACGGCATGGATTCGGGCTGTATTTCAGTCTGAAATGCAAAGGAATTTGCTGAAATCTGAGTACCCATGTTCCAAGTTAAAAAATTTAAGAACCAAAAATAAATTTCATTTTATAAGATGCATACGGGCCTGTTTTATCCCCCAACATTTACATTTCTATCTGCTCAGTGTACTTTACTTTGTTTCTGTTGTTGATGTAGACATCAATGCCGTTCGAAAACTCTAGCGTGAGTGAGACACCTCATAAATTTGATTTTGCAAGAATAAGTAAAATTCCAGTTTTTCAGGGAGAAGTGGAGGGGTTGCTGGTTTACGATATAGCAAAAAGTCTGAATATTGATATAGTTTGGTCTGAACTGAATACGAGCAACATGGTAATTTCAGCAAAAAATTTGTTGATTATTTATTTATGAGACAGGAATACATTTGAGCAGACCAGCACCAAAATTTGTGGAAGTTCAAAGCTATGCTTCATTCGACTAGCAGAGCTGTCACTTCTGAGCCAGCAGCTCCCTCTGAGTTATGGATCCATCCATTCTGATGAGACAGACCCTGGAGGACAGTGGGTTCAATGTGACCTCCTCTCTCCGCTTGTCCATCCACCCAGCTGTCCATCTCCTCAACGGCTTCATCTGAACTCGTTTCTGGTTTGTGGTATTGGCCCAAGACTGAGCATGGGTGGTGTGCTTACATGTCTGTGGCAAAAATTCACACAGTAGTCTTTATGCATCATTTTTCTTCAGTTATTATAAGCCTGCTTTTATAATAGGTGTTCAGGCTGGATTAGCTGACAGCAAGCTGGAGGAGTGGCAAGAAGTGGCTTTGAATCTTAATTATGGTGCTGTGTGCGAGTTCGCCTCACTCAATATAATTTTTTCTTTCAGAATGTCCCATCGCATGGGAGCAGATCACTCTTCTGGCATAGAAACACATTTTCATTATCATATTATTGGGGAGAAGATTTTTTTTGACAGTATCATTTTTTTGGTTTTTGATGTGTCATGATACTGTATCCCAGAAGTATGAGAACACATTCTTAAGTGATTGAGTTACGCTGACAGAAAGGAACCTTTCTGCTGGGCTAAATAATAGCACTTAGTGCAAGGCCTCCATCGGAGGGCAGACCTGGAAGATAATCAGGGGTTTTCATGATCCAAAACAGATACACATCTCCAACTATTGGCTGCTGTACAAGTTCACGTTGCCATGGAGACAGACTGCTCGGGGGGGGCAGCCCCATGAATGTTGACCGTGTCCTCTGTGCCAAAAACACGAATGGCAAAGGGCCCTGAAAGGTAAACACTGCAACGAAATATGATTAACAATCAAAGGTGGGTGCCAGGTTACCAGCAAGGAAGAGTTTTTTTTATTCTGTGTACAATGTGTTGTTTTTCTTTTAAATATTTGAATCAGGCCAAGATTGGCTAAATGGAGAAAAGCTAATACCTCTATCCTGCTTTTAACCTGATAAGAGATTTTACGGGTACTGCTTTTTATCATGAGCTCTACAGAAAGACTTTGTAGCTCCTTCCTGGAGCCCTGTAAGATGTATAATTATTTATAAGGGTTTTAGCTACTCATTATAATTGTAAAATCCTCATCATATAAAGTTTGCGTGCGGAGTTTTAAAATCTTTGTTGTGGTACACATACTCGAAGAATTTGGCGTAATTGAAATAGCTTTTAAATACAACACATATTACAAGCACATTATCTGTTAACATTTCTGTCAGGTTTATTGACAGAATTGTTAATTGAATCTTTATGTAACCAAAAGATTGGTCTAGGCTAAGTTCAGTACTCATCTATTGATTTGTTTAACATAAGCTAACTAGAGTAAAAAAGAAAAGAAAAGAAAAATAAAGAAAAAAGAAAAATGTGCACATTCTATTAATACAAACAGATCTGGATGCCTTCCGAAAGTCTTTATGATTAGTTGAAATATTTAACACTGCATTCTTCATTTTATATGATACAATAAGTATAATCTCAGTACTCAAGTATATAGTTTATATAAATAAATTTATGCAAATAAACGTAATAAGCTTTATGGCCTAGTTCTGTAGTGTTGTAACACTGTGGGGAATTACCAATGGGATTGTCTGCCTGAAAGACAACAAGTTTCCAACTAAAAAACTGAGATACTTAAGCAACATTTGAATGTGAGCATAAAGCTCAATCCTAATTTGTCATCATTACTGCAGCCTTATAACAACTACATTCTCAATTCAAATGTTCATCAAAGGATGGATTTTAAAACTTGTTTTAAATAATCTGGCTCATTCCAGTCCTTTTACACATTTTATTCTCTTTTAAAGGTTTAATTTATCAACAGGTTGTCATCAATGTGTCATGACCCCAACAGTGTGCAGGTTCTCTCAGCTGCCAGTACTTCTGGGTCAAAACTTGGGTCCGATCCAGTTAGTTACTCAGTCTCCTAGTGCAAAACAAAACCTAGTTAACTCCTGGTAGTCCCGGTTTACTCTGATCAAGTTGTTCCTTTTGATTATGGATTTTGCACTTTTACGTTTGCCAATCGCTAAGCCTGTTTAGACAATTAAAAGCTTACACTTTCACCCTTTGTAGTTCAGCCTGATTAGGTTTATTTAAGAGTGTGGAACAATGTTATAATAATCAAACAAAACAGCTCAAAAATGAAAAGCAGCAGTGGAAAAAATATTCTCAAAATTAAAAAATTAAAAGTTTGCAAAAAAACAAAAACAAAATTAAACTTAAAAAACAATTGTCATGATCCGCTCCGTCCGCTCCTGATGTGTGCCACGCCCCCTCATTCTCCACGTGTTCTTTCCCGATCGTGCCCAGCTGTTCCTTGTTGTTTCGGCTTGTCTATAGTATTTAGTCCGTGTCTGAGTCAGTCTTCCCCAGATCCGTCATTGATGTTTGTCGCTGTCTTGGTCCTGTCTGCCCGAATAAACCCCGTTTACCTGCATTTTCGGCTTGCCTCGCCTGTTTCCCGGCTCGCTCGCTCACCCAGCGTGACAGAATGACGGATCTCCTCGACGAACCTCCGCGGATCAAGGACCAACGCCTCGATCTGCTACAAGAGGTTATATACTGGCTGTCCCAACCAGAGATCCAGGAGGATCCTGTGTCCCTGGACTTAGCCAGCCGGAGCGGGACTCTTCTGGAGGAGATCACCCCGCTCACGGAAGCGCACGTCTTGGCAGACGTGCGCGACAATCTACGGCAGGTGTATGAGAGGATAACGGAGAGGCGGCTCCAGCCGCTCACCCTCTCCGCGACAGCCCTACCTCAACCCTGCCATGGCCGGAGAAAGAAGAAGAGACGTAAGGAGAGGTCCCCGGAAGCCCAACCGGTGATCTACCTGAGGGCATGCTCTTTCTCTCCGGCTCCTCTTTCCGTCACCCCGGAGGACATCACAGCCACCGCGAAGGAACCTTCGCGGGCAGCTGCCGCCTTCGAGGGTACGCGGCTAGCCCTTAAAGGGGCCCGGGCCGTCTGGGACGCTATTCCCCGGATCCCCGAGGCCCTTAAAGGGACAGTGCATGCACGCCCGGCGCCTATCCTGGCATCTGTTTCGGACCAGCCAGCTCCGGACCTGCCAGCAGCACCGGCTGCTGCTACGGCCGCTCTACCAGCGGCACCGCCTGCTGCAGCTGACGCCGCCCTGCCCACGACACCGCCTGCAGCACCAGCTGCTACTGCCGCCGCTCTGCCCGTGGCACCGCCTGCTGATGCTGACACCGCGCTGCCCGCGGCACCGCCCGCTGCTGCTACGGCCGCCCTGCCCGCGGCCCCGCCGGCTGCTGCCGCCAACCGGCTGGCTCCGGACCTGCCAGCAGCACCGCCCGCTGCTGCTGAGGCCGCCGCCGATCTGCCCGCGGCTGCGCTGCCTGCTGCAGCTTCTGCCGCTCTGCCAGCGGCTACGCCTGACCCGCCTGTTCTTGCTGACCCGCCTGTCCTGCCTGACCCGCCTGTTCTTGCTGACCCGCCTGCCCTGCCTGTGGTCCCTGCTGCTGCTGCTGCCGTTGCTGCTCTGCCCGCGGCACGACCTGCCGCAGCTGCCGCCGCTTTGCCAGCGGCACCGCCGGCTCCGAACTGGCCTGCAGCAACAGCCGCTACTGTCGCCGCTCTGCCCGCGGCACCGCCTGCTGCTGCTGCCGCCGCTCTGCCCGCTGCACCGCCTGCAGCACCAGCCGCTGAGGCCGCTGCTCTGCCCGAGGTACCTGCTGAGGTGCCCGCAGAGGCGCCCCCTGCTGGCTGCACGCCTGAGGTGCCCGCAGAGGCGCTCCCTGCTGGCCGCACGCCCGAGGAGGCCGCTCTGCCTGCGGCACCGCCTGCAGCTCTGGCTGCCGCTCAGCCCAAGGCGCCTGCCGGGGCGCCCCCTGCTGGACTCACGCCCCGGGTGTCTGCTGAAGCGCCCCCTGCAGCTCCGGCCGTCGCCACTCTGCCCGAGGTATTCGCTGGGGCGGCCCCTGCTGGTCGCTTGCCCTGCTCGCCTGACCTGCCCGTCCTGCCCTGCTCGCCTGACCTGCCCGTCCTGCCCTGCTCGCCTGACCTGCCCGTCCTGCCCTGCTCGCCTGACCTGCCCGTCCTGCCCTGCTCACCAGCAGCCACGCCCGCAGCTCCCCCTGCTGATGCTGCCGCGCTGCTTACGGCGGCCCCTGCGGACCGCTCGCCGGCCCCGCCCGTCTCATCGGTCCAGCTCGGATCGCCTGTCGGCACTGCAGCCACGCCCGCGACTGCCGTCGCCGCTCTGCCTGCAGCACCGCCTGCAGCTGGCTGCTTACCTGAGGTGCCCACGGAGGCGCCCCCTGCTGGCCGTGTGATGGCGGCGCCCCCTACTGGCCGCGTTATGGCAACGCCCTCTGCTGGCTGCTTGCCCGAGGTAGCCACGAAGGCGCCCCATGCCGGCCGCATAATGGCTGCGTCCCCTGCTGGCTGCGTGACGGCGGCGCCCGTTGAGGTGCCTCCTGCTGGCCGAACGCCCAAGACGCCCGCCGAGGCGTCCCCTATTGGCCGAGTGACTGCGGCGCCCCCCGAGGCGGCCCCTACTGGCCAAGGGACTGAGGCGTCCACGGTAGCCGCAGAGGCGCTCCCTCTTGTTCCGCCTGTCCTGCCGGCACCTGAAGTGCCTGTTTCACCTGTCCAGTCGGCACCTGAAGCGTCTGTCCCGCCTGTCCTGCTGGCACCTGAACTGCCTGTCACGCCTGTCCCGCTGGCACCTGAACTGCCTGTCATGCCTGTCCTGCCGGCACCTGAAGTGCCTGTCTCGCCTGTCCCGCCGGCACCTGACGTGCCTGTCTCGCCTGTCCTGCCGACGCCCAAGCCCGGTTCGTCGGTCCAGTCCTGCTCGCCTGTCCCGCCGGCCCAGCCCTGTTCGCCGGCCCAGCCCTGTTCGCCTGTCCAGCCGGCCCAGCCCTGCACGCCGGTCCAGCCGGCCCAGCCCTGCTCGCCGGTCCAGCCGGCCCAGCCCTGCTCGCCGGCCCAGCCCTGCTCGCCGGCCCAGCCCTGCTCGCCGGTCCAGCCGGCCCAGCCCTGCTCGCCGGTCCAGCCGGCCCAGCCCTGCTCGCCGGTCCAGCCGGCCCAGCCCTGCTCGCCGGCCCAGCCCTGCTCGCCGGTCCAGCCGGCCGCACCCGCGGCTCCGCCCGCTGCCACAGCCAGGCCCGCGGCCCCACCTGAGGCCGCCGCTCTATCCGCGGCCCCGTCTAAGGCCGTCGCTCTGGCTGCTCCGCCCGCGGCCACGCCCGCGGCTCTGGCTGCCCCGCCTGCGGCCACGCCCGCGGCTCTGGCTGCCCCGCCTGCGGCCACGCCCGCGGCTCTGGCTGCCCCGCCTGCGGCCACGCCCGCGGCTCTGGCTGCCCCGCCTGCGGCCACGCCCGCGGCTCTGGCTGCCCCGCCTGCGGCCACGCCCGCGGCTCTGACTGCCCCTCCTGTTGCCTCTTCGGAGGCTTTGACTTCTGCTCGCCCTACACTGCCCTCCCTCTTGACTCCCTCACCCTTGCCTCAGCAAGGCCGACACACCCCAGGACCGCGCCTGTCTGTTTCCCGTAAGGGACGGGGACACAGACGTCGGTCCCTGGTCCCGCCTACCCTGACTCCTGGCTCGCCCGTGCGCCCCCTTGCCGTGGTTCGGTGGCTGCCTGCGGGTCCTACGGCTCCGGCTCGGCTGTCGCCTCCGGATCCCCCTCCGGTGCCTCGTCGCCCTCCTGTGGTCCCTCCGTCGGCGCCTCGTCGGCCGCCTCCGGGCCCTCCCACTTCGGCTGGGCGTCGGAGGGCGACTACCCTGGCTCCGGCTACGCCTCCTCCTGCGCCAGTGTTCCCTCCTGCTCCCTCCTTGTGTCCTTTGTCGGTCCCTACGTCTGTCTCTGTCTCCCCTGTGTGGTCCCTTCCTGCTCCGGTCTCCCTTCCACCTGTGGCCCCTGCGGCTGCCTTCCCTCGCCCGCCTGGGTTCCCTCGAGCTCGCCCTATTCTTTCTCCTCCCTTTGTTCCGTCTCCTCGTCCCTTTGTTCCTCCTGTCTCGGTTCCTCGTCCCTCTGTGCCTCCTCCGTTCCCTTCTGGTCCCTTTGCTCGTCCTGCCTTTTCTCGTCCCTCTGTGCCTCCCGTGTTCACTCCCGGCCCTTTTGTTCCTTCATTTTCTGTCCCCTCTCTGTCTCCTTTCTTGATCTGCCTGTCTGCGTTCCCTGTCTTGTGTCAGGTCATGTCGTTTTTCTGGTCCTTGTTCCTGTTCTGTGCCTCAGTCTTGTTTCCAGTGTCTCGTTGACGTTTTGCTTTTGTCTTCTAGGTCCTGTTCCCCGGTCTCGTCCGTCGCCTCCTCCCAGGCGCGCCCGGTGTGCGCGCCTTTGGGGGGGGGTTCTGTCATGATCCGCTCCGTCCGCTCCTGATGTGTGCCACGCCCCCTCATTCTCCACGTGTTCTTTCCCGATCGTGCCCAGCTGTTCCTTGTTGTTTCGGCTTGTCTATAGTATTTAGTCCGTGTCTGAGTCAGTCTTCCCCAGATCCGTCATTGATGTTTGTCGCTGTCTTGGTCCTGTCTGCCCGAATAAACCCCGTTTACCTGCATTTTCGGCTTGCCTCGCCTGTTTCCCGGCTCGCTCGCTCACCCAGCGTGACAACAATGCCCACTTCAGCACAAACAAAAACTAAACAGAATGTGGAAAAAAACTTTAGTTTCACATTTTTATTGCATGAGGCATGGCCTGTTAAATTCAGATACCTTCTCAAATGCTAAATCATGAACTCCCAGAAGATGGTGATGTGCTAACTAAGGGTTGCCAACCCTATTATTTTAGGAAATGATACCTGTATATTATTTCCGATTGTCAGCATACAATGTTCAGAACCATTTCATAATTACCCATCAATTCTGACTACAACTAAAATCAATGCAACATTACTGTGTATGTTTCTGAGGCGTTACAACTTTTAAGAATGTGAGAAGAATGAAAATTAACTTTAAAAATTAAATACATAGTTCTTCTAGGGTTATGTATAGATGTCAAACCCAGAGTAAGCAAACCAGGTATTATTTGCTCAGATTGACTAATGTAAAATGCTAATTTGCAGATTAATGGAATCCAGGAGGGCAAAGGAGATTGTGTAACCTAACTAGCCCAGTAGCTTTAAATTTAGTCAGTGCTCCTGCCTCCTATACAGTACCTTTGTGGAGTATATTGAGTCTGTTTGTGGAGCAAAGCCACCTCCCCTCTGACTACAGGCACAAGGCAGGGAACAAGTGATGGGTTTTCCTCAAAATGAACCTGAATACCACTCGTTACTGAAACATCCAAACTGTCTCAGGAGGCATTTCAGTGTGTTTACTGGTCTGCTTGTAGACTCATAGACTCATTTTAAATTCTCCATAGCCTTATTTACACTTACTGTCCAGTTTCTCACATGCAATGCAATGCAAGCTTGGCAAAATACTTGAAACTAAACTGAAAACACGTTCAAAAACTAAATGAATAACTATTGACTCTTCCCAAGCTGGAACCCCCCTGCTCCATAGTAGACTCTGAAGACAGAAACATTTCTGAGATCTTCAGCCACCCGCAAGCACCTGTTCCTATCCTCAAACATGGCATTCCCTGATTCTTCTTTTCTTTTCTAAGTGAATACATCTGAGGTGGAAGTAGGCCTTCAGTTTTTCTCATATCACCCCAGAAATCATTAAATACCATGTTGGCTACCATTCACGTCCATTCACTGATCCTTACTAATCAATACTTTCAATATCTTCAGCCTGTTAAAAGGCTGAATGCTAAATAGACCCAATGACCCTTGGCTCACTACCATTTATTGTCTAAGTTACAAAAAGCTGAAGTTCTTTTAAAGGAATCTAACCATAATACCATCCTCAAATAAAGGCAGCACCCATATAATGGTCTGCAAGATATATGAAATCAGCTTTTCTTACCTACCACTCCAGTTAGTAATCTGTATGTTACAGCACAGCACAGACTGGTTTTTGAATTAGTGCAAGCATCCTCCATGTTACAAACGGGAATCACACACACCGAGACCTTGTTGGAACAACAGCTCTGATAGCAGGAAACAACACATGCTGCATCCGTATCGCCTTTCACGCACAACAGGAACGCCTTCCTATACAAACTCATCATTGCCTCCATGTCACAGCTGAATTTACTGTAGTACTGACCTACTGTAGCTCTTGCGACACCTATATCACTACTCAGGAAGATGGTGTTCCAGAAGCCGTAATCTTCGTCTGAGCCCAATCCATAATCGGAGTGTGGAAGTAACACATAATTATTATGCAGTGGACCCGTTCATCAGGACCTGTATATATGTATAACAATTATGGGCACTGGGATATTAGATAGATAGATAGATAGATAGATAGATAGATAGATAGATAGATAGATAGATAGATAGACGGACGGATGGATGGATGGATGCTTCATTAATTCTAAAGGAAATGTAGGAATTTCAAAAAGATATGAAAGAACGCCCAAAAACAATGAGAGCTAGTGGACAAGCTGGAACTCACAAGAGTAAAGGAAGTCATATGAGTAGAGAGGTAGATAAGAGCAGACTAAAGGCAAAACCTGCTAAGTTGCTGTACCGGATTACCTACCTCTTCTCAGTGGACGCACTCAGCTCTGTGCCTAATGACCAAGCCTCATTTGACTTACAAGCCATCGACAAACTGTTTGCATGTGGGTGATAATGATGCTCAGTGCATCCATCAAACCCAGGCTGACGGTGGGCCACACTTCTGTTATAAAGCTCATTCGCATCTGATTCTGCTGAATCCATGGCCACACTTCTGTTATAAAGCTCATTCGCATCTGATTCTGCTGAATCCATGGCCACACTTCTGTTATAAAGCTCATTCGCATCTGATTCTGCTGAATCCATGGCCACACTTCTGTTATAAAGCTCATTCGCATCTGATTCTGCTGAATCCATGGCCACACTTCTGTTATAAAGCTCATTCGCATCTGATTCTACTAAATCCATTGAATAGGATTCTGAAAAATGTTTTACACATACACTACTGGGTAAACTCCCTTGATGTAAATTGTTGAATTACTATAATCTGGAAATAAAAATACAGCAATTATATTTTAATTTCACTGCAAATTAAACTTATTTCTCTAGACTTGAAACATTACAATATCAGTTTCATGGGGAATATCATCTATATCGTTAGAAAAAAAATAAATACATTGCTTTTATCTGTTCACTGAAAGCTATGTCTGCCCCTGTCACTATGGTAAACCACAATGAAACAATGTAGCCTTTCAATGGTAGCCAGCTTAGTAAATCTGAGGGTAGTTTAAATGGGAGAAAACTCAGGAAAGTAAAGTCTATCCCTTTCCAACCATTAATGCTTTCACCCTAATACAGCAGTTGTGCGCAGGGAACTTAATCCCAGTCATTAGCTATTTTTCACTTCCAAGAAAAAGCCATTTTAACATATTGTACTGTGCATACAATACTTCCACAATGCTTCTAGTCTTCCTAAATTATGGTCCATTAAGGCCAGTTTACGTACAAATGCAACTTTTGTTTCTCAGGAAGTTGCTATGTCTGAGACTTTAAGTTCTGAAGTTCTCAATGTGAATTAATTTGCCCATAGAGGTGCAGTTTATTATAGTCATTACTTTGTCAGATGTTTTCTTTTGAGTGGCTTGGCACTGTGGTGGAGAAATGACTGGTCTGATGTCCATGTCATAGGAAAGGGTCTCAGGAATGCTCCTGCTATTGTACCTTCAAGCAACGTGCTTAACCAGCATTACTGTAGTCAGATATCCCACGGGGATATAGCATATTTGACTTGGTGAGAAAATTTCTGCTATCAAGCCCTGTGTGTCAGTGAATGTTAATTGGGTTTTGTACATGCAGATATGGATGCACTGTAAAATTAACAATACATAAAGAAATACATATTTAAGTAAAAGTAAACACAGGGTAAAGAATGAACAGGAAAAAGCACCTTGATTAAGCAGCAATCAGTTAGATCGGAATACAGCAGAATACAATATGTGTGGTTTTGCTTGATAATGGAGTCCAAATTAATAAGATGAACTTTCTGTTAAGGTCCATTAATACCCCCAGTGTTTAATGGTGATGCGTATGAAATGACCCTTGACCTTTACTGGACTGAGTCAGCTGTTATTACAGTGTCAGAGAAATCTCTTCCCAACAACTTATTGGAACAGATTAAATAAAAGAATTAAAATCATAGTTAAGGTGAAAAATGCAAACACTTCAGCATTTCAACAGCTTTTGAGAGGAGCTATTTAGATGCTTTATTAAAAAATGTTTTATCTTCAACTCACAGAACTCACTCTGATTTTTTTCTTTTTAAAGAGAATGTTAAAACGCTGGATGATGTATTCATTTAAAACCTTAAAGCCTAAAGTGAACTGCTTCAATAAGTAACAATCCTTCTTCTGTATCTTCTGGCAGAATCCATTGGTGTCTGTGTAATCCCTTTAAATGGTCCTTGTAGTAAATATCACATTTAAAGCCTAGCCATGCTTTTAGTTGTTAGGTATCAATCAAGCCCTTGAAGAGAACTTTGAATTGCCAGATGAGAATCAGTCTGTACATTCCATGCTGCATCAGTCCAATGAGGGGAAATCAAGTAAAATGAGCGACTTTCAGCAGAGAGGCAGGTCCACCGTGACAGACGAGCCTCAATCCAAGCAGTACATGTTTTGTGAGACAGTAGCGCTCCCTCTTTGAAGAGGGCAGTACTTGTGGTTTCGCCTTTAAAGAGGTTTCAAGCTGGGAAACGCTTTCACTAAATCTGCCATCATGCCTAGATATTTTTCGCTGGAAGAATAGAGGTGATACTATAATCGCCGAATTCACATTTGTGTCAAAAATCACTTGTACTTTTATGTTATGTGTCTCAGAGGGCTCTCTTGTGAAGAAATATCATAAGAGTTAAATCACAGGGTAAGATTTCACCCTTATTGTACACAGTAGGAACAGCCATGACTGGTTAACACTGGAAGTGGTCATTTGTTTCCTGGTGTTAATCCTGCTGGTTGCTGAAGTACAAAACAACAACTAAAAGGGAATATCTGACTGCTTGTACCTCTCCCAAGAGACTGTTCGGTCACACTTCACTTGAGGCAACATAAATAATGTAGAAGTACATGCTTAATGCATTAATTAACCAGTAAGTAAGTATTAGTTACATACTGATTCCATGCTTATTCATCATTAATTAATCATGACAGTTCATGTATTCCATATATATTAGTTAACTATATCAGTTAACAGTTAACTAATTAGTTAATAATAGTAAGAATTGAAAGGGCAAAAATTACCTAACTCATTCACTACTCAAGAACAAATCATGAACTAATATAGGTTTCCCCCTGAAATATGTGAACTGTCATGATTAATTAATGATGAATGAACATGGGATCAGTACTTAACAGGCACTTAGTTACTTGTTAATTAATGCATTAAGTAAGCATGTACTACATTATTCATGTCTCCTCAAATATAGTGTTACCAACTGTTCTAATGGGTTTTGTCACCTGATTTCAGAACTTTAGTGGTACCAGATGGGGACCTCCAAATTCTAAGCTGGTTTTTAACTAATACTTGACGCAGAGTGTTTTACATACCAGCCATAATTCACAGATTCTGGATTGGGAAATTCAGATTGCATGTCACCCTGAGGGGTGGCATGGTGGTGTAGTGGTTAGCACTATTGTCTTACACCTCAGGGACCAGCGATTGAGTCTCCACCATGTTCCCCCCCCCCCCCCCCCATGTTAGTATGGGGTTATCTCTGGTCTCACAATCCAAATACATGCCACAGTAAAATGGAGATTTGCGGATAGGTTTGAATGGTGTGTGAGTGTCCCTGCAATGGATTGGTGCCCCATCCTGGGATGTTCCCTGCCTTGTGCCCATAGGCTCCAGATCCCCCACAACCCTGAAAAAGACAAGTGGTTACAGAAAATGGATACATAGATGTTTCCTTGAAATCATTGTCAAAATTCATTAACGATATACTAAAATAAGCAGTGTGTATAACTAATGCATTTTAGTGAATTATACAGTACCAGTTTAGACACATTTACCCTTAGAAAGGTTTTTTGTATTATTCTCTACATTTTAGAATAAAGACATCAAAAGTATAAAATAACATATATAGAATTATGCACTGACGAAAAACTTCGTATTAAACAAAAAAAATATATTTGATGGGGCGAGGGGTATCTCTGGGGTTAGGACTCAGAAGGTTGATGGTTCTAATCCCTGAGTGATCCCTGCTATTGTTTGAAATTGCTGGAGCAATTACGGTTAAGGGCCTTGCTGAGGAGCCCAACGGTGGGATCACTCTACCAACTCAGGGATTTGAACCAGCAACCTTCTGAACTTTCTCCTCTATACCAGTTTCATTAGGTGGCCTCCTGGGATGCTTTTCCAGCTGTACTGAAGGAGGCCCCACATATGCTGAGCAGATAAATAAAAAAAATATTACAGTTTTCTGTGATTAATTGTGATTGATTGCACTTGTATTCCTAAATTAATGTGCAATTAACATAAAGGTGTAGAGATCAAAGATTCTAATTTGTATCCACAAGGTTATCAGTTCAAGTCCTAGGTGACAAGATACTGTGATCCTACACCATGCTTGAGTGTGGTTAAGCTGGGAGTTGCAAATTGGGTAAATGTGTTTGCTCCACTAAAATAATATATGGAGAAATAACATGTCTTTTAACCTGAAACCTCTAAACATGAAAATTTCCCCTATGAATCAGTTTAGACACAACAAGAATCAATTTGCATTCATTAGGAATAACAGATCTGAGCACATGGGTGCTGTCACACTTCGCTGTCAGGGAAGAGGCAGACCCCAATATGCACACTTTAATGGGAAGATTGGGTACACCAAAGCAAAAAGGGATAATCCAAGAGATAGGTCGGGTCGGTCGCAGAAGGTCAGAAGCCGGGAAGGTGAATCCTATGGTGAGAGACGGGATGATGAGACGAAGGTACAGGGAACATGATGAGAATGGATCGGGAAGGCTGGGCAAAGAGGGCAGGCAGGGCAGGCAGGCAGGGTCGAGGAGGCAAGCAGGGCGGGCAGGCAGGCAGGCAGGGCAGGCAGGCCCTGCCCCTGTGGGCATGACAGTACCCCCCCCCCCCCCCCCCCCAATAGCCGCCTCCTGGAGGCCAAGGAGGTCGTCACGGGCAACCCCGGGGTCTTGGGGCCGGTTTTCCAGAGTGTAACCAATGGAAGTCCGCCAGCATGTTCGGATCCAAGATGTCAGACCGTGGGACCCAGGATCATTGCTCCAGACCAAAACCCTCCCAGTCCAGCAGGTATTGTAGGTGTCCTGCACGTCGATGGGAGTCCAGAAAAGCTTGCACCTGGTAGACATGAGAACCGTCTTGGACGGTGGGAGGCGGTGGAACCGCCATGTCTGGTGGGGGGTGAGATGGACTGAACCATGCGGACTTCAGGAGAGAGGAATGAAACATAGGACAAAAGCGATATACCCTGGGGAGCAATAGCTGGTAGGTGTTGGGACCAACCCTACATTCTATTTCAAAGGGTCCTATAAATCTGGCAGGAAAGCCAAACGTGTTGACCCACTTGATAAGGCAGAGGGGGACATCGCCGTTTGTCAGCTTTGGTTTTCTGTTGGATGGCTTGATCACAGAGGGCTCATCAAACACAATGCCGTACCCTCTTGGCTCCTTGATACCACTCTTCTACTTGTGGTATGTCACTGGATTCAGCATCCCAAGGGAAGAGAGGTAGAGAATACCCTAAAACACACTGGAATGGTGTTATGCGTGTGATTGGGTTTACATGGCCTCAGCAGACATGAGACTCAGCTTGTGATATTGAGATATTCTGCTTGTGGCAAAGGACATTGAACACATGGGAGGTGAACTGGGGACCCTGATCTGAAACGATGTCTTTGGGTATTCCATATAAACAAAAAACCCAGGTGATTAGGATCTCTGCAAGGTTGGTAGCATTCGGTAACTTAAGTAATGCAATTAGACGACACATTTTGGAAAAGTGGTCCACAACAGTGAGCACGACGGTGTTACCTCTGGAGGTTAGAAGGTTGGTAATGAAGTCCATGGCTAAGTGGGACCAGGGACGAGATGGTATAGGTAAGGGTCGAAGCAGGCCGGCTGGAGGTTAGTTGGATGATTTCAATTGAGAGCATTCAGGACAAGAGGCCACATATTCTTCTACAGGCTCTCCAGCCTGGCCACCAATACCTTTGTGCCACTAGATGCTGAGTGGTGGAAACCCCAGGGTGCCCAGTGCTACGGGAGGTGTAGATCCACTTGAATACGGTGATCCGTTGCAAACGAGGAACATACAGCCGTCCTGGAGGGCATCCCTGTGTAGAAGTAGAGCATTCATTGAGAAGTCAGAAGTTCTCCTCGAGGGACCAGGTGATGGGCGCGGCGAAACAGGCAAATGGCAGGATGGTCTCGGCAGGAGAGGCAGTCTCAGGTGGATCGAACTGTCAGGAGAGAGCATCGGCTTTCGTGTTCTTCTTACCTGGAAGGTAAGTCACCTTAAGATTAAACCGGGCAAAGAACATGGCCCATCGGGCTTGGCGTGGGTTCAAGCGTTTGGCCTTTTGCAGATACTCGAGGTTCCGATGGTCAGTGAACACCTGGAAGGGGTGATGAGATCCCTCGAGCCAGTGCCTCCATTCTTCTAACGCCAACTTCATCGCCAGCAGTCCTCGGTCACCCACGTCGTAGTTGCATTCTGTGAATGTAAGTTTCTTTAAAAAGAAAGCACATGGGTGTCAGTGACCAGTTACCGGGTGTCGTTGGACGAGTACTGCACCAACCCCAAACTCTGAGGCATCGACTTCGACTTCGAAGGGGTTATCTGGGCATGGCTGCTGGAGGACTGGGGTCGAGCAAAAGGCTTGTTTTTTAAACGCTGGAAGGAGATGGAGGCTTCGGGGTTCCACTTCAGTGGAGAACCAGCACCCAATGTGAGTGAGGACAGGGGTGCAGCCACCTGGCAAAAATTTTGAATGAAACGTTGATAAAAGTTAGCGAAGCCCAGGAACCGCTGTAATTCCTTTACGGTGCGAGGGAGTAGCCATAGTTGAACGGTGGTTACTTTTTGCTTGTCCATGGCCACCTCACCTGGACGAATAACATAACCCAAGAACTGCACCTGGGTCTTGTGGAACTTGCACTTCTCAGCTTTAGCGAAGAGATAATACTCCCATAGCCTCTGGAGGACCTGGCGTACATGACAGATATGCTGAAACAGGGAAGGTGAATAAATCAGTATGCCATCAATATAGATAACAACAAACTGGTTTACCATGTCCCGGAACACGGTGTACATGAAGGCCTGGAAGATTGAGGGGCTGTTAGCCAACCCATAAGGCATCACTAAATATTCATACTGGCCTGTATTCGTTATAAAGGAGGTCTTCCACTAATCCCCTTTGCAAATCCGTACTAAATTGTAAGCACTACGGAGGTCCAGTTTAGTGAAAATGGTGGCTTTCCTTAGCTGCTCGAGTGTAGATGGGATCAGCGGCAGTGGTTCCCGTCTTTTCATTGAGATGGCATTGAGGGCTCGGTAGTCGATGCAAGGGCGGAGCCCACCATCCTTCTTCACAAAAAAGAACCCGGTCGACACTGAGGAGGTACTGTAGAAGGGCGAATGATACCTTGTTGCAGTCCTTCATGGAAATACATTTCCATGGTCTCCGCCTCTTGGATATAAAGGGGGCCCCCCCTTTGGAAGCGGTGCCCCCTGCAGGAGGTCTGTGGCACAATCACGCTCTCGATGGGGAGGCAGCCGGAACGAGGGGCCTTACTGAAGACATTGTGATATTCCATATATTCAGCTGGAATCAGAGATAGGTCCTCAGGTTCGGGACTCTCCACTGAGGAGACACAGCAAGGCAGTCATGCATCGAAGAAAACACTGATTCGACCAGGCGGTTAGCTCACCCGTGCTCCAGTCGATTCGGGGGTTATGCTGTTTTAGTCAGGGATGTCCGAGGATCACTGGGTCCTTAGCCTTGGGAAGCACTAAGAAGCTAAGGGACTCCACATGAAAACCCCCAACTGAAGCCTGATTGGTTCCGTGTGATAGCACACCTGTCCCCCTTGGATAGGCTCTCCATTGACACTTAAAACCATGATGGGGTTGGAGAGGGCCTGTTGGGGGAGCTTAAGAGTGCGAGCTAGAGCAAGGTCCATAAAGTTACCAGCTGCACCTGATTCAACCAATGCACGCGTATGGTGTTCCTCCCCCGAGCAGGTAATAACTACTGGAACAGTTACTTGTGTCAGAGAGATCCCAATAAAAGTGGAGGTGCCTACCTGAGTCTGGGCATCAGGCCGCGGAAGTCGAATAGGGCAGGAGCGTAAGAGATGTCCTGCTGCCTCACAGTACAGGCTCAATCCCTGGCCAGCGCCATTTTGCATTGCGTCGTTCGGTGGTAGAAAGTGTGGTTCATCCGAACTGCATGGGTTCAGCAGGTTCTTCCGGGGCAGCACATGGTACAGGAGTGTTCGTCTGGCGGGTTCGTCTGCGGCGGCGCTCCCGGATACTGTTTTCAATGACAAATGAGAGACCAATGTAGTCCTCAAACGACAAGGTGGCACTGCGTGATGTCAGCTTGTCCTGTGCTTCCGGGTTGAGAGCTCGTCAGTAAAGAATTCAGAGGACCTCCTCCGGGCAGTGAAGCCCCGCTGAAGTAGTATGGAATTACACCGCAAATTCCGCTACGGTTCGGGCTCCCTGTTTGAGATCAAATAATCTCTCCCTAAGACTGTGTCCGACGGCTGGATGGTCAAAAATCCCCTTTAAAGCTTTTTGAAACTCACGTGCTGAGTCTGGAAGCGGGCTGTCATCCATCCATAGGGCAGTGGCCCAATCCCATGCGCATCCTGTGAGGAGCGAGATGACGAACTGAACTCGGGCTGTCTCATCCAAAAAGCGCTCAGGGTGTTCCTCAATAAACACTCGGCACTGCATGAGGAAGGCTTGGCATTGGTTTGGGTTGCTGTCGTACTTCTCAGACATAGCGACTGGCACTGGGGCAAACGCTCGGGGCGGAGAAGCGAGCAGATCAGCTTGCACAGCCCTTCCTTCCAGTAGCTGAGAGACGAGGTTAGTCAGATGGTTGACCTGCTGCTGCAGCCTCTGGTTCTCTGCGGGGTCCATGTTATTACGGCGAAGTATTCTGTCGCGCTTCACTGTCAGGGAAGAGGCAGACCCCAATATGCAGGAGAACACTTTAATGGGAAGATCAGGTACACCAAAGCAAAAAGGGATAATCCAAGAGATAGGTCGGGTCAGTCGCAGAAGGTCAGAAGCTGGGAAGGTGAATCCTATGGTGAGAGACGGGATGATGAGACGAAGGGACAGGGAACACGATGAGAATGGACCGGGAAGGCTGGGCAAAGAGGGCAGGCAGGGCAGGCAGGCAGGCAGACAGGGTCGAGGAGGCAGACGAGACAGCAGGGCAGGACGGGACAGGCAGGGCAAGCAGGAGAGACAGAGGACAAAGAAATGCTCGGTACGTGTCATGGATCTGGCAACAATACTTCGCGATTCTTTAGAGATTGCGTCTGTTCTAAATAGCGCCCTTAATTAGGAGGCGATTGCCTGCCGCTGCGCTTCCCCGCCCCTGTGGGCGTGACAGGTGCTTCTTGTAAGAAATGAAGATAAGCAGCATGCATAAATCCACTGGTGGAATTGAGGTTGGGGGACTTCCCATCATGCACAGAGGGCACCGTCAGCACCCCCACCTGCTCCCCTGGCTTCCATACTATGACATAATGCTTCTAAATGAGGCCTCACTAATTGAAACTTTCAAACATCAAAGGGTGTTTGAAAGGAAAGGGTGTTTAGGAGCTGCGGATGTAATTGAATCTATCCAATAAAATAAGCCATTTTAGCATAAAATAATAAGAATAAATAAATAAATTCAGTGATTTATATATTACGTAACTAATAACACAAATCTGTGTTTAGATCCTATGATTTTCATCCACTCAGTTAAGAGTTCACACATTTGGAAATAATATTACAAAAAATGCATTTTTAACTGATATCCAGTCACCTCTAATCTTTTTAAAACATAACAGGTTACATTAAGGATAACTTAAAAAGTGCATACTGTCCGTTGAGATGAGGTTTATTAATATGAGTTATATTTACTGCATCAATGAAGTTGGTAATAGTATTCAACTGACAGTAGATTGATTCATAATTAAATACTTTCCAAAGCCCATTCATGAAATGCTCTTCATTGAGTAGAAGTGCTTTACGTAGCATTCAGACATAAACATAACTTAAAACATAAATGCAGACTTATTTGTGTACCTAATTCAAATCTTTACGGGGAGTTCTTGTAATAAATTAATCAAGAACATGTTAAAACAAATAGTTTACATATTTTGCTTGTTTTAAAAAAGAAAATAAAAAAAAAAAACTTTAAAAGAGGTATTCTATTGTAAAATAACACCTATTTTTTGTGTATCCCACCATGGTAGGGACATTTCACCTGAAACTGTCCATAAAAGGTAAATATTTATACACAAACACAGCAGATATGGACTGACTTTTGGATTGACCTATTTAAATAGTTTAATACAAGATATAAAATACATGTTCAGCCATATACTTTGCTTTAATGCTACTGTGAACATTAGGAATTCCCCATGTCATGATGCGTCAAAACATAATGTACAGTAGACTGCTATGGAGGTAGTGATATGTGACTGGTAAACAAACATTTTTAGCTTTTATTACTACATTCCTCAGAAGTTCGATGTTTCCTACCCATTATGAAAGGCTTCAGATGTAGCCCTGCGTCTAACACCTATTATTTTACGAGTCAAAGAAATGTTGCATTTTAAAATAACGTCAGTCAGCTGCATCTGCAACTTGATCCTCCTTGATCCTCCATCAGACCTGTTTGCAAACGATATTCCCTTTGATGATCTGATCACCTTGCTCGGCTCACGTTGTGACTTGACTTTTCGCCCTGCCTCAGAATGCACCGGTGAAAATTTCCCCTTGTCTTTCACAAACATTCACATGAAGCCTTTTTTTGTCATTGCCTCATCTCTCAAAAACGGCCCTTTGGTACACAATAGCAGTTTATAAGGGGCCTGCGATCAACAGGTTCAAACAGCTACTTTGATCAAAGTTAATACAAAAGTTGTTTGTTATAATAAGACGTGAAAGTTGTTTGTAAATTTCCATTAGTAGTGGAATGGTGTTTTTGTGCAGCAGAATACCAGTTACAAATAACTCAGACTTATTTTGAAGTTCATGTATCCAGATAGGATACCTCATTAATGATATTAATTAGCTTGATGATATTCAGGAAGTTTTACAACCATCTTCTCATCATTTACCTTTCTGATGGAAAAGTAAATGATGGCATATGAATCTCAAGTACATAGGTTCCTACACACACACACACACACATACACACATCGGGTAAACATATCCTTATGGGGACCGCTCATTCATTTCTATGGGAAAAATGCTAACGCTAGCTATGACAACCTTAACCCCTGCCCAGCCCTAACCATAACCATAAGTAACCAAGCAAAATACATGAGTTTTTGCATTTCTAGTTTTTCCATTGCAGTCACAGATTTTTAATAAATTGAGTTTTCCCTTATGGGGACCAGTTTCCTGGTACATTGTGTCCCCATAAGGTAAGGTATACCCGCTCTCTCTCTCTCTCTCTCTCTCTCTCTCTCTCTCTCACACACACACACACACACACACACAAATCTTTCCCTAGGCCTAGGAAATAAACACTTTAGCTGTGCCCATTGTAAAATATGTTTTAATGTGCCCAGGAAGCAGCCAAGAGGACACAACAAAGTGACAAAAGGTGCTTTCAAACGGGTTCTGTTGTGAACACAGCCATTGACTGGGAAAGATGTGAATCTGAAGCACACAAGTTCTTATCGTTTGCTGAATAGGCCCATGGTTGAGGTAGTTGGACTAGATGAGTGATAGTGTGTGTGTGTGTGTGTGTGTGTGTTGGGGGGGGTCATAGCCCCGTACGATCCGAGTGACTGAGCAGCAAAGCTCCTGAATGGATTTAATGCAAAGATTCAACAATCGGCGAGCTACATTCCATGTGCTTTATGATGTGAAACAGCAAAGAACTGGAGACAATATTCACATTCACAGGACGTCATATTCGCCTGGCTTTCATCTGAAGAATTTATTTTTCACCGTGAAATAAGTCACCTTAACCAAGTGCCCCTCTGTTAAATGGCAAAGCTACACAGCTGACCTCATCTTATTTACCAGATGGATCTGCCAGAGCTGTGGTCTTCAGAACGACTTGCCCGCCTACAATGCTACTCATGTCATCATCGTCGTCATCATCAATGTCATCATTGACCAAAGTATCTACCCTGCCATATCGTTCCACTGCAGCTTGCCAGAAGCACCTCAAAAGATGGAGATGTCAGACTGGAAACATCCAGCACAATAACAAATCTCTTCCCAGAGATAATATTTGAAAGCCTGTGACCCTGAACTAGATAGTTTAGTGCAGGTGGAAAGTGTTCCATGAGCGGCCTGGAAATAGGAGAGATGGAGGTCCTGGGAATAGCCGAATCCATGGAAAAGGACAAACCACAGCTTCCCAAAGCTTATCCTTTTCCACCACATTCCTGGTGGGACATGGAAATCTTTTCCTGCATGTGAATTTAAGTCTGAAAGTCTGGTATGCTACTTTACACGTATTACTTTTTACTTATGCGTTAAATCAGGTATTAAAACAGTTGTGGTCATACATTAGTATCGTCTGGACAATAGATTATAAGTATTGGGTTTATGTACTTTTTTGAAAGAACCAAAAGGTGGTACCTGCCACTTTTCCCTGGTGTACACTTACCATGTCCTCAGGATATGTGTCATTGAAACAGACACCCCTCCCTTTTTGTGAGTCCCCTTTGTCTGGGAGACTGTTTAGGTGGCCCACCTGCGCTGGGCGTTTGCAGAGAAGGAGAGAAAGAGGAACAAAGAAAGAAAGAAAAAATAAATGATATTCAAACATGTTCTAGGACTTTTTAACTATTATAGAAAAAGCCCTCCAAGCTTCTATTTCAGGAAATGCATAGCTGGCTTGTCTCCATACCAGGGGGGCAATTCAGGGGTATTATGAAGCTATAACCAAGGTAAATGGCATGTCTCACCAGTATTAGCAGAGCTCCCTCTAGTGTTGGTCATTGTATTGCAGCGTTACCTGTGTGGTTTTTTTTTTGGGGTTTTTTTGCAAACCACACAAAATACCCTGTTGAATAATTTACTTTAAGTTAATAGTTATCCTCTTCAAGGATGTTTTTTTTTTATCTATTTAGGTCATACATTTTATTTTTGTTGGCATATTGCATAATATGAACAATATAAATTATTTCAGCTTTTATTTGAGTGGGTGGCTCAGTCTTGCACTTTAAGGGTCATTTATATTTGCATTGCCTCATATTTTCAGGGTTGGGGGTGCAAAAATTGCCTGTGTGTGTCTGTCTGTGTGCATGTGGAATGTGCTTTCGCTGGGTGTTTTCATGGGTGTCCTCCCACCTGCGTGTGGAGGGGGGGGGATTGCTCAAGTATTTTTCTGCTTTATTTATGGTCTCTGACTCCCCTGGTTATCCAAATTCAGACTCCGCCGATGATGTTTTTGTGAACACGTCCCTCCATATTCCATAAGCACTTACTCACAGCAGGCACACGTCGGGCCTGGAGGCTATGCCAGGACGCACAGGGCATGGGGTGGGCACACCCTGGATCGGATGCCAGTGTTGTATGTTTAATGCCTCAAAAGCAGCGACAGTGTAATTTGATCTTTAAACTGATACTTAGCTTTATTAAAAAACAAACACATTTGAAGAAATTTAGTTGATTCATTTCGCTATACGAGCTGGAGCTGGTAAACAATGATTGGTATTTCAAAGTATTCAAGCACACATTTATTGTGCAATCAGTGTTACATACTTTCCTAGCTGACACTCTCATTTCAGGAAAATTGCTTCATAATGTGAATAGTAAATGTTTGTAGCTGGAATCTAATTGCAATAAGTCAAGTATACATATTGGCACTTGAAAATCTACAGTATCAGTAAGTTTGATTTATAGTGAATACAAATGCAGCTTATGAACCAATATTTCAGCTGCTTTATTAAGTACATTACCAATTACCTCCTGCCTCGGAATAAGTCCCATTCCGCAGTACCAAGGATTTACCCTGATATTACACCCTGATTCCAACTGGTCAGAGTAGGCAACAATGTATCACTTGTGGAGCACAAAAGACTTAATTGTCACAATAAACACTCTAGCTTCTCTCAGCTAACACGTTAGCGCTGAAGTAATCTCCTCTGTCCTCGCCAGAGACCCCAAAGAATGATTTCAAGTCCAGAGAAGAAAGGCTGTTAAAGCAGATCATTATGCTGTGCTTTGAATCTGCCAACCAAGGCCTGCATTTCAGCTGTGTCACCCTCGATGAAAGAATGGGATTCAATCTGTGAAGCAACCAGTAGGTACAGCTCTGCTATATAACTAGAATTTTATATGTAGAATGTTTATAGGAAAAACAGCGCATGATTTTGTAATGTAACACAATACCTGTCATTGTTTGTTTGATTTGACACCCACCCCCGCCATACATATTATAATTATGGCCTTGATTTAAATTTTGAAAGTATTAGTGTAATTCTCTTCTTTGATGGTGTAAAAAGCTGGTGATTAGGTCTGGGTAATAGACACATCCTATTCCCCATCTCCATACAATGGTTTCTTTAATCATGTTTTAATCACCTACTTCTCTTTGAAGTGTGACACACTGGGTTTTTGGTATGCACAGATTAATATGGAACTTTCTGGAGTTGGCTTTTGATTACATTGTCGGAGGAATGTTGAAGTATCTCAGACTGCAAAAAATGATCAATTATCCTAGTTAGTCCATAATTAACTGTGGGCTATAATTTGAAAATGCAGTTAATTTTTTTTTGTTTTTGTAAAACAGACTTGCTTAAAATTTCTTTGCTCTGCTTCACATTGGCTTAATAACCACACACCTTAACAACCTCTGAATGGTAAGAATTCCGGAGTTTACACTTTGCGATAATCCGTCTCCATAATGGCCCACATGGTCACGACAGCACAGAGTCACTTTGGTAGAGCAGTAAGAACTTGTAGCTGAGGAAATGTCATCCATCTTCATCAGGAAGACATTTATTTTGACACTGGAGAAGTAACACATTTGTTTTATAATGTCTCATATCAGCCTCTTTTCAGTGAACCAAAAGAACAAAAAATGTGATGAATGTAAAGTTTGGGGGAAAGTCGATACAGCGTAACAGTTGCATAACCTTGTTTCATTCTAAGGCTATATTTAAATTTGAATAATAAATGTTCATTTGGCAATGAGCCTGAACTGTATTTTGTATTGTACGTACTTTAGTGGATACATCTAGGCATATTGTGGTAGCTGTTGTACCTTTATAAAGTCTTAATACAAGGCAAAAATACAATCCTTACCACAACCATATGTTTATTTGAAAGTAAGAAAACAAACAACAAAGAAATCTAACAATAAATTTCATTACAGCTATTAAATTAAGCAGATGGCTCTCATATTTGAAATGTCATAGTTATCCAGCACATCCCATTATCACTGTTAAGCTCAAACAATAAATCCAGGATGACGCTTCATGACAACTGAGTGGTCGCATCCCACGATGTGCAGAGGAAAATTTGCAGGTACCTACCACAGAATCCTTCGCTTCGCTGGATAACATACCTTCAATAAACTGAACTGTAAAAGCAAAGATAAAAACACATTACGAGTAACAGACGTCACACTGAGCTCCATCGGAGTAAGTGACTCACTCAGCACCCTCAATGTATTGGGCTGCAGAGAAGCAAGGTGTCCCAGCCCACATGCAATTTGCTTTGCTCCAAATGCAAACATTTCCATTATTCAGCCCCAATGGATTTACGAGCTCGTATGGCAAAGAATTAGTCGTCCTGTGGAAGGACCAATCACTGTGATGGTTCAGCAAGTGCTAATGATCTTTACACTGCAAGCGAGCTCACAAGAGTGCAAAAAGGGACAAATTTTTAGATGCCGAATAGATCCAGAGAGCATCATTCAATGAAACTCTTTCATTTTAATTAAAATCCACAGCAGCTGCATACAGTATCAAACAACGCTGGGCAGCAGTAACGGTTTGCCCAAGATGTTCAACAGCCATGCTGGAATGAGGAAGATCCACCTCTTGACATGACTGCTGAGTATGTGCTTCAAAGGCTGCAGCGGCGCTGATATCTGCTGGACAAAGGGCAGAGGGGATTATGAATCATGACCAGTCTAATCACTTCCTGTGATCCTCATTCTTCTGTACTGGCAGTGTAACACATTACTAGTAATTACTGGATTAACATATTCATTACTTAAGCATGAAGGCATTTCAGTTTTATTTTCTTTTACTTTAAAATCATGACCAGAACAAGGGTCACCCATCTTTTATGAAGTTCTACTTATCTAACACTTAATGGCGTGACACAGACAGTATGACATTTGTTACTTAATTGTAGTGATTGATAAAGGACAGTATTTACAGTTTCACTGTCATCTATCTGGACTATATCTTATACTTTCCAGAATATGAGCACGTTTTTTGATGTGGGGTGTGAAGTCAGCTTTTGTCCTAGCAGTCCCACTCTCTCTTCCTCCCCCCAGTTCCCCAGAGATGAACCTGCAAATTTCTTACTCTTAACAAGATGTGAAATCTGCTGCACATTGCACAAGACCATGGCTACAAAGCCTCAAGTGGCACATTAGTTAAGGATTAAAAAAAACATTGTTAAGCTTTCCAGTGTAAGCCATTGTTGCTAAAACTGGAGGGAAAGCAAACTGTGTGCAATGGCAGGGAGCAAAAATGTGGACGGTCTGGGGATCCCCGATGACCGGGTTGAGAAACACTGGTGTAAGCCACCTATCAGCTGTTGTTATTCCTCTGAAGGTGAATTTCAGATTTACTGCAAATCTCAAGTTTCTGGCAGATGGAATATTAGAGGACAGCCCCATGACTGATTAACTCTTTTTTTGTGTGTGTGTTCTCAGTACATATCACATCTTTATTACAGTCTCAGCAGAATATTCCATTATAGCCTGTGAATGAGGGTGCAGTGGTGAGAATTCAGTATGCAACCCTTCAGAGATGATTCTGACACGAGTGGACATGAGAACACTGCAGCTGAGGAGGAAAGAGGTCACTGTCTCTGGACAATACCCATGATACGCCTAGAAGAAGATGACTTGATCAGATGATTAGAACGAGGCTTTACCTGTAGACACGCGCAGATTTGTCAGGGTCACCATTGGTTTCATGCTTAAAGCTACTGCTGGGAAAAAATTCTTTTGCTCCAAAATTGTGCCAAAGTTTGTGGTTCTGTCATCAATGCACAGTTAATGTCCTGCAACACAGAAGGTTACCTGGGATATGATGGTTGTCACATTCAGGCAATGTAAGGAGGTTAAGGACAGGTGTTTATGAAACACAATGAAACCAAAAGGACCAGGAGGGGTCAAAATGGGGGTGCTTGTACAGGGAAAAACCCACAGGCAGCCACAGGGGATCACTTAATAAAATCAATGACTGGACTGGGGAGCACAAGTCTGGGTCACCACTGATGAGGAAGCAGACGAGAGGCAGTTGGAGTGAGTCACAGGAGGGCTGAAATGAGAGGTAAGACAGATTATAAACAGGTGTGGCTCATTAGGAGAGAGGAGGGACAATGATGATGATGAGGATGATTATAATGATGATGATGGCGATGATAATGGTGATGATGATGAGGATGATTATGATGATGGTGGCGGTGGTGATGATGATAATGATGGCGATGATGATGGTGATGATGATAATGAGGATGATGATGATAATGAGGTAGTAGTGTTGATGATATTGCTGATGATGATGCTGATGATGTTGATGATGATGATGGTGACGGTGGTGATGATGTTGCTGATGATGATGCTGATGTTGATGATGATGAGGATAATGGTGGTGATGATGATGGTGATCATGATGATAATGAGGATGATGGTAGCAGTGGTGATGATGATGATGATGATGATGATGATGATGATGATGTTGATGATGATGGTGGTGATGATGAGGATGATGATGTACATGTAAAAGGTTATGGAAGTTGGATGGATGGTTGAAAGAATAATAAAAAATAATACTGTAGAATAATATAACTAAACAGGGAAAAACTATTTTCTCTCTTGAACTGATGAAAACATATTGAAGAGCCAATTTCCAAAACTCTTTCAGTCCACAAGATATGTGGATGGGATAAGTTCATATGTAAGTACCGTTTTATGGAGTGAGTCCACAAAAAGTTCTTTGTTGATTAACACGTGGGCTGAGTGAGTTTTCTACACTGTAGCATATAAGGAAGACTGATATTGGGAATCTCAAAATTGTTTAATTTTGGAAAGCTGACCACCATTTCTCTATTGGTTGCGTTTTTATTTAGACATTGCTTCAAACTTCTGTACCCTCACTACTTAAACTGCAGCACATAATTAAAAATCCCTTTGTATTTCAATGCATTGCTAATGGTTTTTTCCACTAAAAGTCTCTCCAGAAATAATAATACCACTATAATTACAATGATTACAATGAGAGATTAATCAAAGTGAGACACTGGTTTCCAGTTGTACAAACATTCTTGAAGAAAGGACCTTGCGTGTGGTTAATAAAAAAGGTATAATACATATTTACCTTGACAATACTTCTCAAATGCAGTTATGGATAATTGTAAAAACACAGAACAATGGACTTCCTTAATAAATCCTTTGCAGTGATTCTTCTACCACAGAATTATGAACAGAGCACTCTTTGTATAATGAATACGTTATACATAAAAGTTTGCTGACTGAGAGATACTAATCATTAAACACAAGTTGTACTGAACAAACATTATGGTTTCGTAATGCCTGAAACTCCTGTAATACTCAATCATTTCCATCCATCCATTTTCTGAAACCACTTGTCCTATTTAGGGTAAAAGTCAACCTCGAGAACAAATTAGACTAAAAGAAACGGTCTTTGTCTTACATTGTTGTTTTCCAAAGACACAGTTTAGAAATAGTGAGAAATATTCCATTTCAATTCAATTTTTTTTTCGTATAGTGCGTTTTCACAGCATTACATTGTCTCAAAGCACTTTACAGCACCCCCGCCCAAAGCCCCCTGAGAGCAAGCCAGAGGCAACAGTGGCAAGGAAATACTCCCTAGGAGGAAGAAACCTTAGGAGGAACCAGACTCAGAGGGGGGGCCCATCTTCCAGGGGCTGGTAGGGAAATTCAATTGATCAGGATTCACATTGTTCCAGTCTTAACATTTGAGATACAATTTTAATTTCCAAAAAAGACAGACTGATGTTTGTGTGAAATATCACACCATGTTGATAGTCGTCGGAAAAAGTATTATAGTTCAGTCAAAAGTGGTTTTTGAATCTAAAGATTATTGCCTGACTGGGAAAAAAATGAGATGGTTGGACCTACTGTAAATGAGGGGGTGATACTGATAAAAAAGTGGAAATGGAAAAGTGGAAAAAAGCACCCTGGGTTGATTTGGTAATGTTAAAACACCCCACACACTGAAGATAAAAAAAATTTAAATCAATGCCACTAGCTCCCTCTACTGTCTGTACATGGTACTTCATTTCCTCTTGTGAGTTTGGCATCTGTTATCATACAAAAGAAAATTATGCACACTAGGTATCATCAGCACAGCATGCATTAGGTTGGGATCTTCAGATCCCAACCTCTATATGCCAGTGGATGTTTTCCAGATACGGCACCACAAGCTGTCTGTGTTTAAAAAGGGGACTGGTTCTTATAATTAAATCAGGCCAAGAATCTAAAGGTTGCCAGTTCAAATCCCAGGAGGAGTTCTGCTCTATTATCCATGGGCAAGGTGCTTGATCTGAATCTATTCAGAAGCAACTGAAAGGACTGCAGTAGAATCCCAAGAAACAGGATGTATAGGATATATGTAGTTATACTCTGATTCTCAAAAAAGTCTGTAAAGATTCCTAATAATGTCCACATCACCTTTAGACATTATTGGAAACATCCACCAATAGCTAATTATCCAGTGCAGCATCGCTGTGAACCTGAAGCCAATCTAGGAAGCAGTGGACAGAAGGCGCCCTGGTTGGGACACCAGTCACCACAGGAAATGTACATGCCTGCTTTTGGTCTGCGGGAAATTCCATGCAGGCGCAGGAAGAACATACAGACTGACCCCACAAACAGCAGGGGCTGGAATTCAAACCCCAGATCCTGGAGGTATGAAGTTACAATCTCAGCACCAAAGCCGCTGTGTTTACAAAACACTAACGCATAATATTTGCCACAATAAATGTTACTAAATAGTTTATTTTACTCTTGCATAGATTAACTTTCTTTTTACAATTTTTTTCTGTCTTTTAGTTGAAAGATGGATGTTTGAAGTCAGACTGAATCCAAACGTACATGAGCGGCCTCATGGAATGTAGGCATTACTTGTTTGGTGATGAAAGTCTTTTTCACTTGCTTTCACTGGAGTTTGTCCTGCACAGGTAATAATCCTCTTTCATCTTTAAGCCCTCATTTAGGATCAAAGGCTGGTGGCTAGGAATTCAAGGGACTGAATTACCAAGAGGCTGAATTGCCACAATCAAAAATGGTTTAATGGCTAGCCTATGCTGACTCTCACTGATGATGATGATGATGATGATGAAGTAATACTTCACCTTTATAACAAAGGTGGTATATTTTGTTCTCAAATTGCAACATCATTCAGTGCACAAGACCTCTACTAACAGCATGATGAAAACGTAATTAAACATAAAAAAATTCTTAACTTTTTATAATAAATACCACCACAAGACTATTTTAGTAATAAAAATTGCAGTGTAGTGTATCATTAATCAAAATACAAATATTTTAAATATCTTGAATTTAGAATATTTTCTCAGATCAGCAAGAAAACTGAATTACATAAATTTTTAAGTTTCTAGGAATTTTAGAAAATAAATAAAGCTTATAAAAAAGACAATGCACATTTCCCTAATAAAGTCACTTTATCCCCTCCTATCCTGAACTTCAAAACTCCCTGTGAGAGTCATGATAATCTTACTGTCTACATGCTGCACACATGTTCATTTCCTTTTTGGAGGGCTGTGCAGATTAGCCAATGGAAAAAGCGTCGGCTCTCCAGCGCAGGGCTGGTAAGCCTGGCTGGGGAAAAGAAATTGGGCCTGTAACGGTCGCAAAGGCACGTGGGAAGGCAGGCACCTCAGTGGGTGGAAATGATTAGAGGCTGGCAGTGTCAGCCCACTCATCAGTGTCTGTAGAGGAAAGGGTGGAGGTGCAACCCCCCCCCCCCCATCCCCATCCCGGTCCCCTGAGTCCCCCGAGTCCAAGGGACTAGGGAGTCACAAACACAACTGTCCACTCTTTTTCCAGACTTAATGCTTAACAGCATCAACTTGAGTACAGTGGTTACAAGCAATTTATTGTAACAAAATTACCACACTACCTTCATCCATGACTACTTATCCATTACAGGGTAATGTCTGTGTGTCTGTGTGTCTGTGTGAGCATTGATGAAGTTGACACTTTTAAATGCTAAAAAAATATTTGAATATCTCTAATGTTTTTTTGTAGGCAGTATGAGTTTTTAAATGCTAATGAAAAACATGAATCAAAAATGGAAAATTGGACAACTTTATATGCAGTTGAAAGTGTTTTCACATCGTATTTGCATGTCACTCTGAAGGATCTGTGGCATGTTAATATGCCTTAAAATTTGTAAATTTTACCAATATAAATTGCTGTGGTAACTGAACATTTGAAGCTGATGTGCTAAACGCGTCGATGTCACAGCTCAGACATGTCAGGTATCTTTGGAAGCCTCTACAGGAGATTTATTTCTTCCTCGGTGAAGGTCAGTTATACTGATCTGTTCACTTTATGTAATCTGTCTACACTTCTGTTGTTAGTGAATAATCTACATGTTTTCTCATTTGATGCTGGGTGTAAGAGATCAGATGACATGAATAGAAAGTTGATAAGTTAATAAATACGAAGAAGCTAATATTAAGAAAAAAATCTGAGGAAATCGTTATTATTAATAAACCTCTTGAGAATTGTAGATTTATCCATTGTCTTGCAATTGCTTAACCAGTATATAGTCTATCGCAGATGCAGGCAGGGATAGGGTGCGAGTGCATCAGAGAGAGAGAGAGAGAGAGAGATCAATTCTCCTTATTGTGTGTCTTTGGACCTTGGTGGTAAATGTCTTAGTACCCAGTGCTTCCATAACCATTTATTCACTACGTCACCATCAAAGAGAATTCCACACACGCAGCAGAACCCTAACCAAGCAAAAACCCCGCAATACGCTTTTTCACCAACAGATGGTGATGTTCACCTCCAGATTAAGAAATAAAAAAATAAAACGGCCCAAGGCAAAATGCTTCAGCTTGTACAGCATCGGAATGCTGAAAAAGTGATTACGAGCTTGGGCGTCCAATATGGAAAGTAATTGCCATAATTTGTGGTTTGCAGCATTCAAAGACTCACTACAAACTGAAAACTCCTAGAAAACAGAATAATCTGTGTTTCCTCACCCACTCTTTATATAACCAATTAATTTTGTGGACCTTTGTTATTTGTGTGGGACTGGAAATCATCTGTACGATAAATGGTTTTATAAGTGATGTTAAAAATGTTAGTCATAGGTAGGAGTTATTTTGATTTTCTGATTTTAATGCTATTCAGAGCCTGCTGGCTCACCCAGGAACCACTGGGTCCAGCCCAGTGATTCCCAGTCCGGTGCTCGGGGACCCACAGACAGTCAATGTGCAAAAATGTGGACTGACTGGCAGGGAGCTGGGAGGGAGCAAAAACGTGGACAGTTTGTGGATTCCTGAGGACCAGATTGGGAATCCCTGCTTTACACTATCATAGGGCTACGATGATTGGAAGTGAATGTAGGAGAAGCTCTTGGATGGATGCTGCAGGGAAGCTGTGTATTGAGCTGAAACCCCCATCTGGCAACCGCAGCTGGATCCTCTGATCCTGACAAGGAAACACCGATGACAGAAGCCAGGTGGAGCTCCAGGAGAGTCAGAGGCCAGGAGAGTCAGAGGCCAGCAAAGGAGACGAGCGGCTGCTGCCTGGGTCCTGGGGGAGGGATCACTGTTTCGTTCTGAGCACATCTCCACACCGCATGGAGCTCCAGGCCCATGTGCTGACTGGGGGGAACCCTGCTGTCTCTCAGCAAAAGCACAGTCTGAATGATAAATACTGAATAGCGTTTATATTCTATAAAAACATAACCACTTTAATTTTTAGCCTCGTTGCGGCCAGAAAGTTTCCCTGAAATCAAGTACATACTTTGTTCCTTATCTTCCAAATAATTCTACCATGAGTCTAGAAAACCAAACAGTGCGCATCATGCTACTAATCTGTAGTAATAATAATTGATCCTTTATTGATCCCCATTTGAAAGTGATCTTTACGCCTCCCCCAACTTGCTCTCAGTAGAGGAGAGCAAGCTGACTGCGAAGGGCAGCCACCCATAGCAGCGCCCAGGGAGCTGGGGGTTAAAGGCCTTGCTGAAGGGGCAAGGCTGGGCTTGAACCGATGAACTCAGGCACAGAGATTCAGCCCATGGAGTCACATACTGTGCGGTACAGTGCTGCCTTTCACCTGCATGATTACCTGCTGCATGTTTGCAAATGATTATGTATTTAATGATGCCTTTATTATTCCAGAATGACATGCAGTGTTTATTTAAATATGACTGACTGACTCGTTTAAACATCCTCATCTGTGTGATGGTATCAGTCTAGTTTTGTTTCTGTCCAGGAACAGACAAGATGAATCGTAGAATTTTAGGATAGTTTGATTTTGTCAAAATATCAATATGCTATATAGATCGTTTTTACATTATGTATTGTAGGCTCAAACAAATGGTTTCAAATGAATTGCACAGTTACATTATGTGAACACAACTAATGCGACATACCGAGGTCAATTTATCAGCTTTGATAAAACATAGGATTTTATCACAACATTACAAAGTCATACAGACCTAAATGTGAGGTTTTTGGCCAAACCTCCCCCAGACAGATATTTACAGTATCTCAATATGCAAGCACCCCCCCCCCCCCCCAAAAAAACAACAACCAGAAACCAGCTTGTTATACAGGAGGTGTTTAATGGAGAGAACTAATGCAGACTGGGTTGTTTCTATTTTGTTTACCCTGAGACGATTTTAAGACAGTAACACACCGACGGAAACTGTGGGCAGAAAAAAAAACACTAAAACCTCAACTACTTATAAAAGACAATTTTCAGTGCTGGCATCTGTGTCACATGGTCTCACCATGCGAATGTCAAGAATAACCTTTCCAAAGGAGCTCTCTTTTTAAAACAGGCTTAAAAATTATCATACATCCATCATCCATTTGATTGCTTATTGTGTTCTCAGGTAGAGGACAGAAAACACTGAGCAAAGAAAAAAATAGAACAAAATCTGCTGAGTAATACAGGATGAGAATCAAGCCAGTCAAGAGGGAAAATACGTGGCTACATAGCATCTGGTGTGAGGTGCAGACCAACAGGTGTTTCTGCAAGCAACACTCCTCCATGGATTTCTCTGCGTGTCATCAGTGCGAGCAAAACACCAAACCACAGATCTATCGCTACATAAAATTAACGGTAAAGTCTTTGGCAATATTTCATTTAGCGGACATTCAGACAGGAGTATGCAAGGGCATACACTAAACGGAGGCCTCTTCATTAACAGCTGTCATATAAACGATGCTTGAAGAGAAGTGGAGCACCATACTGTACGCGCCGACAGCCTGGCCGTTAGAGCGAGTGGGCCGTGATGAAGACGTAGATCCTGGCCAGGAAGGTGGTGAAACTGCCCTGGCGGAGGAGCTTCATCTCGACTTCGATGAGGAAATCGCGGGGCTGCCGCACCTGGCGCTGCAGGTACACGGCGCCAGTGTAGGCGTTCAGCTTGCGGGTGCTGAAGTAGTTCTCCTCGTAGCCGCGGGTGATGCGGATGATGATGCTGTCCCCGGAGTAGGCGGGCGACGGCCCGATGCGGAAGATCAGAGCCGGGATGATGATGTTGGTCTGGAAGTTCAGTTGGTAGTAGGTGATCCTCAGTGGCATGTTCTGACACTCCTGGAAATCCTGGCAGCTGATGCGCTCGCAGCGTCTGGGGGAGGGGCACAGGGTCGGCAGAATCAAACCACAGCAACCAGAACTCCCAGTTAGCACTCCAGTTAGCTGTTCATTACATGAACCCATTCCGATAAATTGCCCTCCAGGAATATTACTGAATATTCTGCAAAACTAATATTACCTTATAGGGTATGTTATATTTTTTTAATACACTCTATAATTAATTGAGCATAATTCTCACCTGATTTAAAGATGAATACATGGATGGATGGATGGATGGATGGATGCAAACATGTAATTAAGGAAGGATGAAAAACATAAGTGACTCACAAACTGCCTGGTTTGGGTTCGACACGTTGCAGTAGTTTCATTCTCGAGCGAAAGCTTTGCGAGCCGCTTTATTTATACCTACTGCTTACGATGTCGTTCCCAGAGAGCGGCACGCACGTCCCCTCAGTCATTCCGCCGATGTCCCCACGCCGACACAGAGGCCGGTCACAAGTGACCCCGTCCCGCTCTTAGCGGGAAATACGACGAACGTCATAATAATCCACGAGACGTGGCGTGTTAACGAGGCTGCCTCGGGGCCCTTGGTGCTGGAAGCTCACGGCTACGCTTTGTGTCTCATCGCACCGACATTCACCCACGGTTCCCTTATAGTGTGATGGGCTCTCTGTGTCCATCAGTGATCTTTCTCACTGTTTTTTGCAGCTTTGTATGTGGGAATTTAAATCGGAATTCACTGCTGTGACATCCCCATGAGACCGAAGTTTGTCTGAGAGCTTGGATCAGAGTATTTTGCTCGCATATCATATTAGCATTTAGTCGGGGGGAGGGGGAGATAAGGCCTGAGGGAGTGAGGAGCGAGAGACTCCCATGCTGCCAGGTACAGCACTTACATGTCTGACACCCTGCGGTAGTTGGCCGGGCAGCTGAAAGACAGGCAGCGGAAGCCGCCCTGGACGTTGTAGCAGGTCTCCGTGGAGCTGCAGTTGTGGGCTCCGTTGGTGCACTCGTCTATGTCTGCAGGACAGGAGAAACGGGTCAGTCTGGGGCTGACAGGAGGAAGGCGTGTCGGGAAAATCCCAATTAGCATGAGGGAACAGGGGCTTATGAGGGAACATCTGAAGATGGTGGCTTCAGGGAACCCTGATCAGCACCTTGGCGGGGACCTGTGCATGGCTTTGTGTGCTTCTGCGGCTTCATGGTCACGGCACAGGGAGACGCTGCCATCGTGCTGCCCGTCAACAGCTGCACGGACACCAGGAGCAGCTCCGACTGCCAGAGGCAGTGGTGCCACTCTTCATTCCGCCAGGAGTCAATACCAGTCTGACTCCAGCAGTAATTAATTATGCATCTCGTTTCACCTGCGCGTCGCCCGTTCCGGCCCGCCGCGTCCCATCCTCATCCCGATTCATTAGCAAATTCGTTAACGCTGAGCTTCGGGGATGGGTGGCCCGACAGCCGTGCCCGGGCGGCACTCACGTTAGTGCTTGGCAGCCAGACTTCACAGTGAGGGATTCCAGCCTGACCTGGCTTTTAGGAGCAAGGAGACGGGGGCTCTAACCTCGGCAAGTACGCCCATTGGGGGACATGGAGTATCCGCTCGGCGGGCAGGCACACTGATAGCTGCCAGGGACGTTGACGCATTTGAAGGCGCAGAGGTGGCCCACGCTCTGGGAGCACTCATCGATGTCTGTAAGCCAAGTAGGAGACGCTCAGAGACGCACCATCAGGCACCGTACCTATTGCAGTCACATGACCGCCTCCCTGACCCACTGGGTCACATGACACAGCCCACCTGGGGACATCAGGTTGGAGACTACAAGACTATGATCGGGGAACATCATCAGCACTGTGTTTGTGTGAATGTTTGTTGTGTAAGTTGGCCACATTTAGCTATTCTGTGAGAAGTTTTAAAATCAGAAACCTTGGATGATGTGTGGACACCCCTAAAAGACAAATGCCCATTTACCAACTCTGCTATTCTACAAGATTTCTTTCATGCTAGAAATTTTAATCTATTTTCAAGTTGGTGTAAGTACTCATTAAGAAAATATGAGAAAATGGAAATTCACAGCAGTTTTAGTTATACACATGTGTGTGTAGGTGTGAGTGAACTATAACAAAATCAATGACAGATACTACTTTGGGTTCTGTCACTGAGCCCAATGAAAATCAGTCACTTATGACATAAGTCATGGCATTATCGACTGAGTGTCTCCACTCTTGGAAATATTGTGTCATTGTATAGTCAATACAGAACGATTCAATATTACACCGTGTCCATTTCATTTTTATTGCTACAGTGTCTTCAAATCAAATATTTAAAGGAAAAGGCTTCATATTTACTAAGTCACTTTCATCAAGTAAAATGAATAAATTACTTTATAGTAGGGCGGCCCACTTCGTTTTACCTTCACAGGTGTGTCCATCTTCCTTGAGGAAGAAGCCTTGCCTGCAGTAACACTGATATGAACCGTAGATGTTGGCGCATTCCTGACTGCAGGGGTTGCTGTTGCATTCGTTCACATCTGGACAAGTTACACATGGCTGCAGTCAACAGGCATGCTCACGGCGGTGATGGTACCTCTCACACTGTGCCTTGGCTCAGACGGGCGGTAAACTACCTTAGTTTGATACGGGATGCTGCCAGCATTGCTAAACTAGCTGGTTTGATTTCATGGACTTAATTGCTCCATTAAAATGCCTCTAAATGGGTTAACAAACAGCACAGCCGCAAAATAAAAACAGTGCAAAGCAATTAAATAATTTTCAGCTGACGCCAAACCGTAAAACAATGTCCAGTTAGGGCCAAACCACGCTTTCGACAATTTCAATAATGGACAGCCATGTAGCTACTGTAGCTGGACATCGTGTTCTGCGGTTAATGTGGCTCTTTTAATAGCGGGGATGAGAGGCCCGGAGAGCCATGTGTCATTTAGTCACTGGGCTTTGTCGCTGCAGACTGATTATAGACCATCACTCATATTTTATGCAGTATGTCACCAATGGCTGCTGGCTCCAAGTCTAGGAAAAACCATAATATGGCTGTAAAATGTCATCGATGTCTGATACATGCAGTGTGTGTATTAGTTCTGGGTGGACTTTGGGGGGGGGGGGTACCTTCACAGTTCTTGCCATCTACAGACAGCGAGAAGCCGGCTGTGCAGGTGCACCGATAGGAGCCAGGGGTGTTCTCGCATGTCTGGGCACACAGCCGGCCCGGGTACCGCCAACACTCGTTGATGTCTGCCAGGGGGGGGAGGGGGGCCGGGATAGGTGGGATGAGGGCACATTGGTTAAAGAGCAAAAAAATGAAGTGAGATTTTAACCTGTGACTCAGTTGGCTTATGCAGCTTAAAACATCTTTATTACTCTCTACTATATAAACAGATGAATTATTCAGCTGAAAGTCACTTGGATATGTCGCTAAATCACATGTCGATGAGTCTCTGCTCTAAAGCTGTAAGTCACTTGGATATGTCGCTAAATCACATGTCGATGAGTCTCTGCTCTAAAGCTGTAAGTCATTTGGATATGTAGCTAAATCATATGGCGACGAGTCTCTGCCCTAAAGCTGTAAGTCATTTGGATATGTCGCTAAATCACATGTCGATGAGTCTCTGCTCTAAAGCTGTAAGTCATTTGGATATGTAGCTAAATCACATGGCGACGAGTCTCTGCCCTAAAGCTGTAAGTCATTTGGATATGTCGCTAAATCACATGTCGATGAGTCTCTGCTCTAAAGCTGTAAGTCATTTGGATATGTAGCTAAATCACATGGCGACGAGTCTCTGCTCTAAGGCTGTAAGTCATTTGGAAATGTAGCTAAATCACATGTCTATGAGTCTCTGCTCTAAGGCTGTTACTCATTTGGATATGTAGCTAAATCACATGTCGATGAGTCTCTGCTCTAAGGCTGTTAGTCATTTGGATATGTAGCTAAATCACATGTCTATGAGTCTCTGCTCTAAGGCTGTTAGTCATTTGGATATGTAGCTAAATCACATGGCAACGAGTCTCTGCCCTAAAGCTGTAAGTCATTTGGAAATGTAGCTAAATCACATGTCGAGGAGTCTCTGCTCTAAAGCTGTAAGTCATTTGGATATGTCGCTAAATCACATCTCGATGAGTCTCTGCTCTAAGGCTGTAAGTCATTTGGATATGTAGCTAAATCACATGTCGATGAGTCTCTGCTCTAAGGCTGTAAGTCATTTGGATATGTAGCTAAATCACATGGCGATGAGTCTCTGCTCTAAGGCTGTAAGTCATTTGGAAATGTAGCTAAATCACATGTCGAGGAGTCTCTGCTCTAAAGCTGTAAGTCATTTGGATATGTCGCTAAATCACATCTCGATGAGTCTCTGCTCTAAGGCTGTAAGTCATTTGGATATGTAGCTAAATCACATGTCGATGAGTCTCTGCTCTAAGGCTGTAAGTCATTTGGATATGTAGCTAAATCACATGGCGATGAGTCTCTGCTCTAAGGCTGTAAGTCATTTGGATATGTAGCTAAATCACATGGCGATGAGTCTCTGCTCTAAGGCTGTAAGTCATTTGGATATGTAGCTAAATCACATGTCTATGAGTCTCTGCTCTAAGGCTGTTAGTCATTTGGATATGTAGCTAAATCACATGTAAATGAATCTCTGCTCTAAAGCTGTAAGTCATTTGGATATGTAGCTAAATCACATGTCTATGAGTCTCTGCTCTAAGGCTGTTAGTCATTTGGATATGTAGCTAAATCACATGTCGATGAGTCTCTGCTCTAAAGCTGTAAGTCATTTGGATATGTCGCTAAATCACATGTCGATGAGTCTCTGCTCTAAAGCTGTAAGTCATTTGGATATGTAGCTAAATCACATGTCTATGAGTCTCTGCTCTAAGGCTGTAAGTCATTTAGAAATGTAGCTAAATCACATGGCAATGAGTCTCTGCTCTAAAGCTGTAAGTAATTTGGATATGTAGCTAAATCACATGTCGATGATTCTCTGCTCTGAAGCTGTAAGTCATTCGGATATGTAGCTAAATCACATTTCTATGAGTCTTTGCTCTAAAGCTTTAAGTCATTTGGATATATAGCTAACTCACATGTCAATGGGTCTCCAATGTAAAGCTCAAAAGTAAAGCTGTAAGTTACGGGAGCTTCTTTGAACGAAAGCCTCTTTTAAGAAACTAACAGATGTGCAGCAAAGGACGATGCAGACGACCAATTATCGCAAATGTGGGGGGAAGGCAGGCGCTTGGCTGATAGCCTGAACGCAGAGCTGCTGTGCTTCATTAAGTCACAGCGGGCTGCATCAGCATAGACTCCCCCCAGAGTCCATGGGGCAGCGGTAAGATAAGCACGCCGCTCACCGGCACAGACATCCTTCTTGCCTCCGTTTGTGGTCCCAGTCAGGTTTGACAGAGAAAAATATCATCCATTGGTCTGAGAGTCATCCTTTCCCATGATGCATTGAGACAGTATGTTGGACTGCATCAAAGCCCTTCAATCACTCAGTGTGAAGCCTCTATTTATTTCCCAGGAGTGTATCCCATCCAGATTGCCTTTGTTTTGTTAACCCTGTCATTGCCTTACAAACGTACACCCCCCCATTCCCCCGCCCCACGGTCCATCTCATACCCACGCAGGTCCCGCGGATCAGGTCAGGCTGGTAGCCCGTCTGGCAGTTGCAGCGGTAGTTCCCAGGCAGGTTCTGACAGATCTGGCCCTCTCCGCAGCGGTGGGCACCAGTCTGACACTCGTCGACATCTGGGTCGCACAGACGGAGTGGGGCGGTGTGGCCGGGGTAAAAGAGTTAGCGGGGTCATGCATCCACATGTTACATACATCACTATCATTACTGCTGCCCAATTTCCTGTCTTCCAATCAGATTATTCGCTAAACTACTTGCTCCTGCTGTGGCACGATGACTGAAACCCCAGAGCTATAACCTGTAGACTGCTGGTCCAAATCCCAAAATGACCTTGCTGTCGTTGCCAATTGATCTCCTCCTCATTGTGAATAAATAAAGCCCAATCTGGTTTCGATGAGATAGGGCCGCCGTACCAATGCACCGGGCTCCGTCGGCGCTGGTGTGGTAGCCCTGGCTGCACAGGATGACCTTGCGCTGGCAGGTGTACGAGCCCACGGTGTTGATGCAGTTGAAGCCGGAGCTGCAGGGCTCCTCCAGACTGCTGCACTCATCAACATCTAAGGAGGAGCAGGGAAGGTGATCGGGGGGGGGGGGGGATACGAGAAAGACTGTCTGATGTTCCATGTCCACCCCCACTATGTCATTCTACACCCTATGCACACCATGTCTTTTTCTCTAAAGCAGTGTTTCCCAATCTGGTCCTCAGGGACCTGCAAACAGTCCATGGTTTTGTTCCCTCCCAACTCGGAGGGAGCAAAAATGTGGACTGGCTGTGGGTTCCTGAGGACCGGATTGGGAAACACTGCTCTACAGAAATGTAATGGAAGCTGTGTTTCCCAATTAAGCTCTATGCACTGTAATCCCAGGGCGGACATTCCCCATTCAGCGGGATCTCATCAGGAACCTAATATAGCCACCCATCCCACAGCACCAGCCAATGAGAGAGGCCAAGCCACCTACCGACACAGTTGCCATGTTTGTCCTGGCTGAACCCAGTGAAGCACCTCTGCCTGGGTTGGCAGGAGAAGGAGCCTTGCATATTCTGGCACTCAAAGCCCACTCCACAGTTGTGCGTCCCCAAGGCACACTCATCAACATCTGCCCCCAGGCAAAAAAAAGAGGGGGGGGATGGATACAGGAGAAAGTCATATTGTCATTTTCAGCTGTATATGGTTTAAACAGGCTATAGAATGATGCAGTACAACAGAAGTGTGTGAACTGTGTTCCCCTCTGGCTTTGTTAGATGTTTGACACTTTCACCACTAGGTGTCACTTTTGGTTCAAAGACAGGCCCTGGGCCCATTCTCACCGATCAGACTGAATCATAAAATCCTTTCCGATGCTTTTACGTCTCTAAAACTGCGTCAGAACAGTCAATTTTGTTGTCATGGCTGCAGTAAGAGCAAAAACCTGCATGTACGTATCTCGGTGAATAACGGAAGGCATTACAAAAATTAGGGAACTGCGATTTGTGCAAGGATGTTAACAGGCACACGCAGACCATGTTCCCGTAAAGCGATTACTGGGACACTTTCGATCATTATTTGCGAGATCTTCATTCTGTGGATTCCAGCTCCCGTCAGCGCTGCGCATGAGCTTTTCCGTGTCAGGATGGCGATTTCTGCCTTCGTTCTGTGCTGATAATCCAATAGCCAATCATTAGCCAATCGTTCCAATTACTGTAATCACCAGGCCCCATCTATTGGCCTTTTCCATGACACCAGGTCCAGACGAAGACCCGTGGAGAGTCTATCGGTAACCTGTGTGCTCGCACGTTTACTCAGTTGCTGCCCGTCACTGCACATCCGGCAGCCGGTGTGCAAACGGCAGAATCTGGAGTAGCTACGCCTGACAAGGGAAAAAATGGCAGCTATTAGCAGCTGCTGTTATCGGCGCGTCCCCCGGTGCCGACAGGCCGCCGACAGCAGGGACCCGCTCTCCTGATCCTGCCACCGACTTACCGCACCTGGCTGAGCCCATGCAGATCAGATTTGAAATCAAATGAACCACCTCAGAAAAAAGCAATCGGGTGGGAGGTCATATCTGCATAGTCTGGGCCAAACACAATTTAATAATGCTCTATTATTACTCGTGGCAATAGCTTTATTAATTACGGGTCTATTTTTATAGCTGTTTCATTTCACTTCCACATAAGGGCAAGGCTGCTCCACTACGAGCGTTTCTGGAATGTTCTGAGGCTAGTTCGTCTTCCAGGGCACCGCGGCTCCGCTCACACGCTCTGGACGGACTGCAGAGATATGGGTGACTGTAATCTGCACTGTTTCCGTGGGCCCCACCCTCTTAGCTACTACGCTCATATGCTCAAATAAATGTGAATAAACTAGATTGTTCACACTCTGAGGCATCATGATCGCAAGTGAGCAGCGGCTCCTCGGGAGGAAGTCAGGGTGTGGGGCTGCTTGCTTCATCTCGTGCAGATGTATGAATTCACTACTGCTGAAGCCTCACTTAAGGTGCCTAAAATGTGGACATGTGACTTTGTGTTTTAAATGGCAGCTGTCACAAGAGGTGGGGGGGGGGGGGAGACATACCTTCGCAAACCCCATCTCTTGCCTGGTACCCTGCTGGGCATATTATCTGCCTTTGGCACATAAAGGACCCCATGGTGTTGACGCATTTCTCGTTGGCCTGGCAGCTGTGAGCGTTAGTGACGCACTCGTTCACATCTGTGGGGTGACGAGGAGAAAGGGAAAGAGAGAGAGACAGAGATGAAGTGTGTGACGTTTGAAGGAGGGGTTGGTCCCTTGGGTTTCCATGGGAGCAGTGGCGACAGTCCCCGAGAACCGCAGCCAGGCTCTCCGCTGCATCGCCTGGCGCTCCACTCACAGACACATGCAGGGAACTTTAGAGCAGTGTTCCCCAATCTGATTCTCAGGGACCTGCAGACAGTCCACGTTCCTGCTCCTCCCCAGCTCCCGGTAGGGATCAAGCATGTGCACTGTCTTGCAGGGAGCTGGGAGGGAGCGAAAATGTGGATCGTTTGTGGGTCCCCGAGGACCAGGTTGGGATACTGCTTTAGAGGAAGTCCATCTTACTGTGGGAGGCACCAGGAAGGATCACCCCCCCCCCCCAAAGACAGAGCACCAACCGCATCGCCGCGTGCAACTACAGCCATAAAGGATTTGTTGAAGGTTGTTGAGGGACGTCTGTGCTCTTAAACCAGGGCAATTAGTGCACAAGGCGGCATTTAACACCAGAGCCTTATCAGGATGGCACAAGCACAAATTTCAGCTCGAGAGGTAAGAGCAGCTCTAGTACAGATTCATAAAGCTCACTCCCCTCCCAGCAGGGTGAGTCACAGCACAGATGAGGCCATTGTTTCGGAAGTTAACCCCCGGAAATCCCATAGTCACGCGAAAGTGATTACTACCCGGCTCGAGAGCCTCTAAGGGGGGTCCAGCGTGTGGCAGAGTCCCAGTTATGAAGAACCCCCGCCCAAAGTGGGCAAATCCCAGAAGAAGGTCTGTGTTTGAACAAGCAAATGAATGCATGACAGGTCGTGCTGTAAACACAAAAGGGAAAGGATTTTGTTTGTTTGCTTGTAAAGGCTTTTCCTCAGCGAACACAAAGGGGGAGGGGGGCACAATGACTAAGATGCCAGATTTATGATACCAGAGTAACATTCTTTCTTTTCTGCTCCTGAAGAAAGACACCTTTCTTGGATTGCTTTAGTGGAAAGATCCAGGTGTATAAAGCATGAAATTACAAGGCATGCGTGTCTGAGTATGCCTTGTCGTTTCGTACAAAGACACCTGCAAAGCAAATGCTAATATTAATAAGTATAATAATATGTGTAATAGGTATTCCCCTATGCTTTCACGGGGGTCTCTTCATATTTAAATGCCTGGGAGAGGCAGTTGGATCATTTTAAAATGAGGTCTGTCAAGAAGAACCAGATGCCTTGGAAAAAAAAGAGATGTTAAAGATTGCAGACAGAAGCTGCAGCGTAGCACAGAGCAGTCCTGTACTGAGTCCACCTGGGTTACGTTCCACACGCAGTCTGGGACGGGGCGGATATTAAGGAAAGTCATGAGGTGCTGCACTTGGAAGGGGGCGCTCTCTGCCCTCAACCTAAAGCTGTAAGCAGTTTCTGAAGGTGGCGTTCAGAATTTACCGGAAGGCGATGCAGTCTACGACATTTCGGTTTTGGTTGAGTCACGCAAAGAAGAAGGGAGTCCTCACCAAATTCCAGCACCTTCCACGGATTCCCCAGGGTGGAGGGGTTAGCAGACCACTCAGCGTACAGCACCTTCCACTCAACGGGCAAAATGCAGACCTCGCCTTCGAATTACAGCCACATTTCTGCTTAATTAGGGCATGGGAGCGAACCTAACATCCCATTTTTCGTCGCCGATAGGAATGAGTCGGTCATTTGTGTCTTTCGCCTTGTCACAGAGTCACCATTCACAGCGCACAGGGAGGTGAAAATCCACTTAAGAAACAGCTTTTTAAAATTGCGCAGAATGATTCAACATTCTGTAACGTCACTAGTGCGTTCGGCGCTGTTAGGCACGGGTAAATTATGTATCTGTCCTGACCAGGTGTCAAACCAGGCAAGACGGAAGCAGACCATTGAGGTTTTTAGGCAGCTACATCTGACACATTACGCCCTGGGCTGAGTTTTAATTGACAGGTGAAAAGAGTGGAAAAAAGTACCTGTTGCTTATTCCCCGATTTACCATAGACACATGGGTGGGGGAGGAGGATCACCTCACAAGCCCATAATTTAACTGAATGTTTTAGTTTCCGAGAGGCGAATCCCTGGATACCGGAGCCCCAGATATCTAAATCAGTCTTGCAACTTTTACTTACAGACTCTGCAGGTATGATGATGATAGAAATATAAAAAATTCTGATGAAGATACAGCAGGATATCAATTTCAAACATCCGCATATATGTGGATCATTAATATAATTGTAGGGTAATCTACCAATCGGCATCCTTCCATCTTACCAATCCATCCATCTTCTATACCTGTTTATCCATTACGGTATTAGAGACTCTAGCCAATCACAGTCCATTGAGTAATTTAGACACAAGGATGCAATTCAAACTAACAAGGACACAAATTCAACTAACCACGTGTTTTTGGATTACTGTAGTGTCTACCACTCAACTGTATTCAAAATTAATTATCTTGGAGAGAAGAAATAATGTTTGTGAGGTCTATGAAAACATCAGAAAATTTATGCAAAGACCTTCACCTTTTGCATCCGAGTAAAGTGGCAATTGCAAGCATTAGCTTTGCTGGTTGTTGGAAAATGCGGTCCAGCCAGAGCTGCTGAGGCACCGTTTTTGGTGCATGCGGCAAACTGGCGGTCAGGCGGACCGAATGCATGCAAGGGTGCACTGGCATGCGGTAAACCCTTGGCGAGGCCATGGTGCCAGCTGTGGTCGTCTTACCCACGCACTCTCTATTCCCGTTGAGTATGAACCCCTCCTGGCACGATTCAGGCAGGCACTGGTAGGATCCCGCCGTGTTGACGCAAACATCTCCGCGCGGGCAAATGGCCATGTCTGTGCCGCACTCATCCACATCTACACAAAATGGAGGTGAGGCACGGTGAGAGGCGTGTAGGCCAGCACAGGGCCCCTCCTGGTCCAGCGGTGGCCTTTCAAGCTGAGGCTACACCTCCGGCGTCTCCTTCAGGCCGAAAGCATTAATACAGAGCGAAACACACCGTGCTCGACCTCATATTCACGACAGGAAAGGGAATCTGGCTCAAAGCAATTCTTCCTCTGCATTCCTACACGGAAGAGAAGTATGAAAGTTACAGTACAGAGAAAAGGGCATCTGGATTTCATATGTAGAGAGAGCACTGAACTATATTTGATTAAATTCTCAGTTTTTAGCAGGTGAGGCTACACTGGAGTGCTGGTTCAAACTGCCAGGTCAGTAACACTTGCTTTCCTTGGTGCAGGACAGATTAAATCAACCTTGCCCACCCACACTTTAACATATGGGAGTACTTACTGGGACAGAGCCACCATTCGACACACATGGACCAAAAGGGAATAATGTACAGACCGCGTCAAATTCAGGATTTCTTCCCCACATGGACACGCCCACACCATACACCAGCAAACATATATCAGCCAGGAGCTATGATGTCTATAAAGCAGAATTCAGACCTGTTTCCACATTTCATCGCACTCACAGTCCTGAGCTACCGCAATGCTAAGGTAATTTGTGCCCCGTGGTTGTTATGTTAACACCCGAGCTGTGCCGATGGCTTGTAGAACAAAAATATTCATCTTGGTCGCACGCCAACAGTGAAATGATCAATCAATCGAATGAAATGCACAATTTAAAGGGATCCTATTCATCTGTATTTGGTTATTTTACATCATGTGCTTAGTTTTTGCAGTTTTTAAATTTATTTACTCTGTTGATACATAACTGCAGCGCCAATGTTTGACTGTGTCATTCTTGTAAGTTTTTGTATCAGGGAAGGGAAGTTTGCAGTGATGCCTGTGTGCAGCTGATATAGTAAATGTAAGCACACTGTCTACTGTTACATAACATCTCTCCATGACATACAAACCACCTGCAGTCATCCTTATAAGACCTGACATCCGGAAACACTAGAATGCTTGGATGACCCGCCCCGTGCCACACGTTGAGATACATTTAATCAGCTTGGCGACTGTGCAGACCATAGACACCCAGCCTTCCTTAATCAAGTGTGGGCTCGAATTAAAAGACAGCTTTCCTCGCAAAATAATAACAGCCAGAGGACAGCACTAGGAGGGTCGATCATGCTATAAGAAGAAAATAAGAGAAATCAGTTCCATTTAACAGATCGAGGGGGTTTACATTGATACAGCTGGAGTTTGTTACTGTAGAGTTAGCCCATAGCGGCTAATTGGCTATGGTTCACTACCGCTCTGGGCTCTGGACTTAACTGGGTTGTAACCAATCGGATGTGTGATATAGAGGGTACATTTTTAACTTATCCCTGCATTTCCAATTTCCAATTTAAAAAGACAGAGAATAGCTTGGTTTATTAAGGAGATGCATGACATTAAATTTTAGGGATAGCAAGTGCCGTCTCATGGGCCGAAGGCATTGTCTTTGTGGAGGTGCCTGCTCACCTTCACACGAGCGCCCGTCGGTCATCAACGAGAAGCCGGGAAAGCAGGAGCAGTGAGCCTGCCCTCCCTCCACGGAGCACAGGTGTGCACAAGGCCCATTTTCTGCAAAGGGAGAAGGTAAAGGGCAGCGGAGAGCCGTTAACATCCAGCCCTGTCATCCTCCCCTGGATTCTTCATCCATCTTCCTCCTGGGTCTTGTGACCCATTGACTTTTTCTACTGATTTACGATATGTGGTTCCCCCCCCCCCCCATGTTTTCCTCAATAGCTTTGCCTTTTCTCTGTTATAGGGCTTTGGTGCCTTGATTTCTGACCTAAGGATTCCCAAGCTCTCAGCCTCCGAAGCAGTACCTCCCCCACACAGGAAAGACTGGCTCCGGTCTCCATACACATATCATCCCCCACTACCTCAAAATGGCCTCAATTATGGTGATTAAAATGCTTGCTTGACAAAATAATAGTGCGATTATTGGCTTCTACATGAGCAAATTCTTTGCTCAAACCAGGGAACATGGCTGCGGTTGATTAAACTCGGACCGTTCTGGCAGGTGTGGGAGTGGCCAACAGGCTCTGATTTCAAGGCCAAGCAGTATAAAGCTTTTCTACTTCAATGATCACGGCCAAATGTGTCTCTCCCAGTTAGGAGACTCACTTAGCCAAACGGCTCGCAGTGGAAACGGTGGGTTCAGCCGGGTGATGGCATCGAATAGCCGACATGACAGCCGCAGACAAAAGGAAAAGGGCTTTGCGAGGTGGGTCTGGACCTGACGCTAGCACTAGTGTAGCCTTGGTCACCCCCCCTCCCCCCCCCGGCCCTGGCCTTGGCACAGACCGTCTGCCATCAGACGCTCCAGACGAGCTTAAAAGAAATCTGATGCATCAGCCAGATGTATCCGGGTCGCTCTGCTCTGGCCACACATGCTAGACACGCCGGTTATTCTTTAATAAATCATTAACATCACACTGTCCTGATATTGTGTCCTTATTTTTTTTCTAATTTGAACCGTTAAAGATAATACGGTATAAAAGAAGTTTAAGTGGCTTTTTTCGGCAGTATTCTGTAGCTGTATCATTTTGGCATCACATGCTGAGTAAAACGGACTTTATGGCGCATGTAAGTGTGTAAGTGGACAACATTTTCATATCATGCAACATTAAAAATAATCAATGTTATTTCACCCTGAGGAAAAGGTCTCCCAGAGTGGATTTTTCCGTCATTCATCGTAGCGCTACACACGCCACATGTTTTAAGCAAATCCACTTGCACACCTGGATTTCCGCTCCACTTCTTAAAAGACAACTGTACATCACATGATTTTTACATCAGATCCTGGAACGGGCGAGGGAATCGCTGACACAGTCGTATCAGTTTGAACGAAAAAACGATAATAAGAAAGTAAAAGCTGGGACCAGTATGAAGGGGTGAGGAAAGATCTCCCACAGGCAGTCTCGTTATAAAGACTCAGCAAGTGACTGTGTCTGTGATTGAACCACAGCGAAACCATGCTGGTTCATTCTGGTACAAGCCACAGGTGAGAGGTTGGTCCCTTCAGACTATGAACTACAGCATTGTGCTCCGTATTCCCAGGGGACACAGATGGATACCACAAGGCAGAAAGGGCCACTTACCTGCACAGGCGTTGAGGAGGGCTGTGGTCCGGGTGGGGGGCACGTCTGTTTCGGGAGGCTGCCTTGCTCTCCCCTCTTCCTGTCCCACTCTGTTATCCTCCATTGGGTTGTCTTATGGGGCACACAAAGAACCATTGCTGGTTACTGCTCAGATTACATACCTATACAATCCCAGTTAGCTCCCTTATTACTGCAGAACAGGAGAGCAAGAAAACCAAAGCCAACACTGAAAATGGACCACACAGAAAGATGGCTTTTTCCAATAACTGACAGAGTTATCGTGGTTGGATGCAATTAATCAAGGGGATTCATGCACCTAAAACAGATATTTGGAAACCTAAATACTGTAAAGAATAAATTCCCAGCCCATTTTCTATAAATGTTATGGTATAAATTATCTGTACATTTCAGCATATTTCCCTTTCAGGCTTGAAATCGGACAGCAAATGCAACCACAGAAATCTCTGCTGGCTTCATGTCGGGAGTGAGAATGGTGATGCTTCGGGTAGCGTGAGCGACGCCACATAACCACGCAGCAAATTTATGATCATCTTCAAACGTTTCCCATGAGCTCCTAGCAGGTATTCCAGAGAACCTCATTCTTCAGCTCAACCTGTGTCGCCTTGGCCCGCTTACGTTCTTCCTCCTGTGGGAAGCCTGAAATGCCAAGGCTGGACTGTGAGGCAAGATGGAGCAGCCCGTGTAGGGAGTGAGTCCAAACGCCCTGGTGTTTGTTCTGGAATTCTGATTGAAATCCCAGCCATATTGTTGGAGAAGCGGTGCCTAGACTTCTGTGGCTTAGCACTGACCCTAGCAAACTCAGTTCATTCTGAAAAAGCCTGAGGCAACTGCATCTGTCTCCTCCACCGCTCGCATTGTCTGGGTGACACTACTCCAAATCATGAGCGTGACTGAGGGAAATCTGTTTGTTTTAGATATATCTTTACATCTCAGCATAAATAAACCATGTAAGCAGTACGGCTTTTCTGTGGCCGTAAAAATAACACTATTGTCTGATCCAACACAATAGAGAACAAATTTGCTCTTGGCAGTGAACTGTCGAACGTAATCAAGAAAGAGAAGACACTAATGCTTACTTGGGTGTAATGTTCAGTTAGAACAAATGAAAACACATGTTTTGACACATAATCTTTGTCTGGGCATGATGTAATTCATCAAAAGCCTAGATACATGATTTAAGTGCTAATAATTACGCAATATTTAATGGACACATAGAGGGAACTAGGGACCGACTTATTATATGCTGCAAAGATTCTAATTGAAAGTAAAACGTCCCAAAATTTCAAAAGAACCAAAAATCAATGAAGGCTTCTCACAACAGCACAGCTGTCTATCGCCTGCACTCATACTCTTCGCAGGACATCAGTCAAAATCATCATGGGATATAAAACGCAAGTACCAGATGTGTGTGCTTTTCCAATTTTGACTGAACATGTCACCGCAGCAAAAGCATTTAGCAGCAGAAGGGTGCTATGCTTTATTTTGTTTTTTATTTAGTTTGTTTGTGTGCATGAATTAGTAGGATTTTCCAGGAAACTCCTCACATATGGAACCAAATACAGCACTATTCACACTTTCCCAGATTTACAGTCACCCAACACAGAAATAATGTCAAGTACTACTGTGCTATACAATTACATATAATGCAAAGCATTCAACATTAAACTAATCTCTTGGCTTGCAAGCTGCTGCTTTCTGCATACATATTTATTAACTGTTCAGTTTTATATCTTGCTCATTTATATCCTGACAGAGACAAGATGCTTGGCTTTACAAATGGAAAAATACAAATATATTTTAAAGCCCTGGTTAGCTTTTCTGAGTGACAAAGAAGTATATATTGGCAGAGGAGTGAATTAATTGAGGCAATGCAACAAAAATAAAGAAAACAATCTAGCCTGATACAACAAAGTTTGCTTGCAATGTCACAACCTGCACATTTTTTAAAAAGCCTTCCTTTAAGTATGGCATCCAAAAAAAAAAAACAGCTGTTAAGAACGTAGCCATGATTTTAGAATAATTATTGCAATGATCAATTGTAGGTCAGACGCTGAAAATGAACATTCAGATGTAGTTACCACATGCTCTGTGAGGATAAGGATTATCAGCCCCAGTCATAACAGCTGAAAAGGATGTGTGATCCAAGTAAAAATCATTTCCGTTTACAGACACATCATAGTTCAGTCGCATTCCTTGAATCCTTGAATCACTGCACAAGTGAACACACCCAAACAAATGTAAAACGACTTCAGAGCGGCACACTAATAAAAAAGAACTTTGATGTCTGCCTTGCCAGGTATTGTAAGATTCTGGCCCGAATCTTTAAAACAAGCTTTCCTCCAAGTATGTGTAAATCATTCAGCACCCATCACAAGTCTGTGTTTATTCTACAGGAGTTGTCTGCCGACTTCCGTGAGTTCTAGAATTCATGTCTTTGCACATGAGGGTTTTATGTGAAACCAATGAAAACAAAGGTTCCTTTTTTGAAAGAACCGTAATATCTAAAGGGGAAAACCAACATGGCAGTTAGAGACCTTAAGAGACCGATGAGGCATATGAACCAAATGCTCTGTAATCATCTGTGAAGCAGATAAATTATAACAATGTTACGCACAAAACTTGAATGCTGTTTTTTTTTCCTAGACAAAAAGCTGTAGCTCAGTACTCTTAGATAAACAGTAAATTTCTGCAGTCGATTGATTGTTTATTTGTACAGCTCTGATCACTGCCGCCACACCTCAGCAGTGTGCTTGCTAAAGGGGGTCACTCACCTGACACGCAGAAGTGTCCGTCCTGGTGCAGCGTGTAGCCCGGGTAACAGGCACACTCGTAGGAGCCCCAGGTGTTGATGCACCTCTGGTGGCACAGCCTGTCCCCATCAAGCTGGCACTCGTCGACATCTTCCAGGTCCTCCACGGAGTTGGCTGCCTCCTCCCTGTCCTGGATGGAGAAGGCCTCGTTGGGGAACCTGCTGTCAGAGACTGAGGAGTTGGAGAGAGTCTGTTTATACTTCAGACGGCAGAGGTAAAGTCATGAGAGATGACGGATGGATGGATGGATTATTTATCTCTGGAGGGACATTTGAGAGAGAAGGCGTGGTGATAATCAAACCTACCAAAACACTGCACATTACATTCTCAGAAATGTGGGCCACTGGTGTAGCTCGACTTCACAGCAAGGTACCTACCATGTTTCACTGTAGTATCTATCTGCAAAAATTCCACATGCAATGCAACTAGCTTCAAACATTAGCATTAGCATTGACAGTGCACTGCTGTATACCACACATCCCACCGTGTATCAGGAAACCTGCATCTAACAGTCTTGTGTGCAACATTAGGTTACTAAACGTGACACAGTTCTTCAAGCTGACAGATGAAGCGGGGTATAATATCCCAGTAATGCCCCATTAGTAAAAAAAAATGCAATCATGTAAACTGCAATTGGATCCACACCATCATGCAGTCATTACCTAAACCTCACTGCAGAAAGGGGATTAAATGTTTCCGCCTAAATTAATCATGTCAAGGAGAGCCGTAGGGATGCGAAAAAACTCTCATGGAAATAATTACTTCTCATTGATTTTCTTCCCATAAACCTTCGATTCTGCACAAAAAAAAAACATACGCAGCTTCACACATCTGCCTCGATGGAGAAATGAGGAGCATCTCAGTATGTTTATTTGATCTAATTTCACCAAGTTCTCTTGCTTCCTTTGGGGCAGCCGGGAATACAATAAGAAAAAGGGGAAAGAGTTATTTTTGAGGCACTGATCACGGCTGATGAGGCCCAGCGTCACTCTCAGCTGATGTGTAGATGTCAGCTTGAGACCCGACACTCAGCAGGGTTACGTGTGATAACGTCAATGTCGACATGCACGTCCTTCTACCCGGAAGCACCGGGGTTAAAGAGCAAAGTGTGTGATGGGGGAAAGAGGGGTGGATCCGCAGTGGGGAGCGTGGAGAGGATGCACCCCCGGCTGAGTCATCCTCTCCACTCTAACATTCCCGTCTTATCACAGGGCACCAGTCCGTGTCCAGACTTCACGGTCTGGAGTGTGGAAACCTCACGATAATTACCAAGCGCGGACAGCACGCTGGGCGCATGTAATCACAGAGCATGATGAGCAATGACATCGGCCACACTCAACATCCCTAAATATAGCCATCTGATACAAACTAATCAGTTTAGCTCCACTTGCATTTCACAGATGTCCAAAAACAGTTCCAGCCTACTCCTACTATTACGTGAAACATTCTTGCAAAGTTTGGCAAACTGGCATCGGCTATAGGTACTCTGTGGCCCCGCAGACGAATTAGAGCACTGCTGGCAACAGCAGAATAGCAGCAGATTGCACCAACACCTGTCCAGGCATCGTCTCAGATCTGCCGTAGATATGCCTGACAGCCCGGCTTTGTGTTTCCCCGCCTCAAAAGTATATGTAAATGTCAGCATCTGGTCAACATCTGTGTCGGGGGAAAATAAAACTGAGCATATAAGCATTTAGAAGCGGCATTTGGATGCATTAAGGCGACTTGGGAAACCTGCGAGTCTGGCTTCATGATCAATGGCGCAAGGTTTAGTCCGAAAGTCCTTACAGCCAAGTGCAAATCACGACTTTCGTAAATGCACCCTTACTTCCGATTGACAGGTCAGCACAGAGTAAAGACGAATGGAACGGCTGTGCATTAGGCTTCCCGGACAGTCACCTCTGTCCGGCAGGACGGTAGGCTCTGGCCGCTGCCTCCGCCGTAGAGCTGGCTGGCTGGGGCTCTCGTCTTCCTCACAGCAGCTCAGGAAGATGTTGCCACAGGAGTAGCTGAGATGCTCGTGGGCCGCGCAACCCTGCCCCGCAACCCGGAAGTGCATCCCCAAGGTACAGCAGCTGCAGCACTCCTGCAAGGGTGCAACACCAGAGGGCCCTGTTACTGGGTGGGTTTTTTTTTTTGCTTTTCTCCCCACTGGGATCCATGTAGCTATCAGAGGAGGGGAACAAACCCATACAGGTCAATCGGTCTATCAACACTATATCAGAATGCGGTTATATTTCCTGATACTCTGCAGACCCACATTTGACTTATAGCACAAGCTCTGATAAAATGACCCTCAAAAGATTTCTGCCACAAACATATAACTGGTATTAAAAATCTGGCCCAATGTAATGTTTCCTCCCCTGACAGCACTGCTTCAATTCCTCCTGACAGCCAGAATAAACCAAGCGTACTATTACAATATTTAACCTTTCCATATTACCCGGGTACTAGCACTAAATTATAGCAAAAAAAGAAAAAAAAAATGAAAACCTTAGATAATTCGAGACAACTGTATATTGGTATTACTCCAAGCAAAACAGAAATACAGCTTAGCTTCTATAAAACTCCCAAGTTGGTTAAAAAAAATCTTTCAAATGGAAAGCTCCTATTGAGTGAAATAACACAGCATTTAACACGAGGTTTGAAAGGTGAAAGCCTTCGAGGACATCTCGCCATTCAACAAGGTCCTCAGAGCCGCTCATCCACCAAGAAGCTTAACTGCAAACTGGAGACAGGCAGACTACAGCAGACATGCGGCAGTCATCCGCCAGTTTGATGTAATTCTAGAAAACAATATTAGTAAACCTCCAGTTCCCCTCCAAAGTCCTTCACTCCGCAGGATACCTGACAGAAGAAGGGCAAGAAGCCATCTATAGAACAGCAGGACAGCGAGAGTTTGAGGAGTCAGAACAGAGGGTGGATGGCAAACATAGAAATATCTTGGTAAGAAATACGGCAAGTTAAAATGCCAGCTGCTGATTGGAATAAAAATGACAAGAACGGAATTCCAGTGCAGGTCACCTTATTGGCAGAGGGCCGTCATTACCCGCCTGAACCCTACAGTGCTGCAGTTGGAAGGTGTCTTCCATTACATATTATGTGGAACAAATAAGCACGTTTGTTAAATCCCAGCTTTATTATTAGAAGATACGTCTTCTCCTGTCTCCTGGGTCCATGGCGTCATGACCGGGTCAGGTGACTCGCCTTGTAGGAATCATTTCCGCATTCGTCGCCGTTCGCATCGCAGGGAACGCCGGCTTTGGCCGCATTCATTGCCGCCAGGCAGCTGCTTTCCGTCAACACGGCCAGGCAGCACTGCTCCTGGGCAGTCCTGCAGCAGGCGGGGGGCAGGGGGGGGGAAGGAAATTAAAAAAAAGCAGAAACTGGGGGAAAATTCTATTTCAGAACACAAACAAAGTGCCGGCTACAATTATCAATTTGTTTAGAGCAGAATGTACAAGATTGTTATAGCTGAAGGCAATTGATGATGCAATTCATTTCCAAACACTGAACACATTTACAAATCCAAATCACATAATGCTTCAAAAAGCAGAGAAATAAGTCTGTTAATAAGATGAAAAGTGAATAAAGTAAACTCTGCTTACTCATGAATATAAAGAGACACATTAAATAGAGCATCAACCAGTGTGACTTACCTACATACAGACTGCCTGTCCTGTCTGATAAAAGCCATAGCATTGCAATGGTTGTTGCCCTCTGCCCACTTCTGGCCTGCTTTGCAACAGTCCTCCACCAGGCTGTTTAGGGAAACGTCTAAGTAGGAAAACAGGCACAGATACTCAGCATTAACTGGTCGAACACACGAGGCAGATTTGAAAGTCAGAATTGGCATGATTGACTGTGTTCCCGCTAAACACGTTACATCAGACATTCTGAGACTGGTTGTCTTCACCTTCCATTTTCCCATCTTGCATGAACCTGTGTGACGTTTTAAGCAATCGTTACCTTAAACATGCTTCACAACAATATACAGTTTATTCAGTGTTTCGACATTAACATTTACTCTAATTTGCATGATTGGATTCATTCAACGTGACTGATTTGATTTGGCATTTATTTAACACTGTGTCATGCTCTAAGAGCTTCACAACTGAAATTAAGCATAACAAGATTTAATGTATCATCGGATGACTCACTCCTATTGATGCCAAAAGGAGACAATCTTTAAAAATACAAAATCACAATTAAGAATTTTCATGCAGGCAGAGACCAGGGCAGCCTTAGGGGAGTGACACGGGGTCCTTCCCTAGGATAGCCCATACCATGCTTTAGACACCAGTCTGACTCAAACTCATGATATAACACTCCAGGAGCAGGTGAAAGGGAGACGCACAGTCATTCTTATTTCACTGAAGATACCACATTTCTCCTTACTGATGATTCTAGAGAGGATATGAGAAGGTAGTCTTTTTTTTTCAACATTCCACCATTCGGTATTGATCAGTACTGATAAGTGTCCATAGTAAATCAATCATAATGGCAGCCTGATGACTTAGAGGGCATCACTGTTTAATCACACCTCCAGGGTTGGCTCCAACCCCCCCCCCTGGTGCGGTGGTTTAATCTTTTCTCTATGTTTTAAGGGCTCCCTTGGCCAACCCAATAACGTGCAGCTGAGTGAATTGTCCATAAAATTGCCAGTAGTGTGTGAGTTTGTGCCCTGCGATGGACGGGCATCCCATCCAGGGTGTCCGTCTGCCTGTTGCTTACTGGCTTAGGCTCCACGCTGTGACCCTGAAATGGAAAATTGGAGAGATATATGTACGGTGCGTGGCTGTATGCATTTTCCTAAGTTCACGGGCTTGTTTACTGGACAGCAAACCTGATGTAAGGTGTGGCGATAAAAAAAGATGCAGTTTAGCATGAACTCTGTAAGATTACCAGTGCATGCTGTGGCTTCACTGTAAAAATGTTCAATATCACAAATAAATTAGACCGGAGAACATTTTACAACAACCCAGGGCCACGTTTCTGGGTGTGAAGAGGGTCATTAAATGCAAAGTGTCACTTAAAGCATGACGTACTGTATGCTCATCTCCAAACGGCACTTATGGAGAACACACTGGGGAGTTTGTAATGGGGGATGATAATATTATGGAGGATTGACTAGAACATGAAGGGAGGAATCCCTCTGCAGACAGTCATGTTGCCTCGGCGTGGTGCGTCATCGTTTTATAGGCTTTCACTGATTTAAAATGACAAGGTAAATATACCTTTCCTGTCTCTTTCGGTCTTCTCACATTGTCACACAGAGAGCAGCGAACGGGAGACGCCAAACCAGAACTAACAGGAATTAGCCCTCACAGTGAAATGCATTCGAAGTTCAAAAAATGAGCCATCAAAAGGACATTTTCACTAAGCTACTTAGGGGCAGCTTATAATTTTACACTTTTGTCATTTATACAGCTACTCCTGAAGTTTTGTTTCCGGAACAAAAATATAAAGTCTTTGATCAAGTTACTGTCTAAGCAAATAAACATGTGACCAAACTGCATCTTTTTTGGTTCTGATTCATGTGGAAAGAAGAACCATAAATGAGCACAAAATAGTAGCCTGGACTGGCCTCCCCCAGGTCCTGGTGCACAACAAACAGCAAAATACCCAGCAGACTCCGACTGATCACAGACTGCAATCCCCTCATTAGCCCCCCATCAGACCGTCCACTCCAATCACCTTGAGCGATAAGCTGACCCCTGAAGGAACAATCAGCCACGTTCTTCACAGGGGGACCCAGGATCCATAACCATGTTTAAGCACCCACCTTCTGTTATTCATAAACAATGGGGTAGTAGCTGTCTGGACCTTGGAAAGACCTTGGTTGTGAATTTGAAGAAGCTTATACAACAACAACATTTACGGGAGGTGCACTAAAATGCCTTTCATTTTCACCTTCATTCATGTCATTTCACATTCCACTAATTCTTCATTATTCCTAGCAGGCTGGTGCTGAATCCCTCAAAGCCGACACATTGCATAATTTCCAGGTCTACCCTTCAGACACAGTTTTTGAAAATTATAAGTTTTGAAGGCAAAAGACACCTACAGGGGGGATCCAACTCTTTATCCTTATTGCATTCACGTCCACCAGCTTTTCTGAAGTCTACCAAAAAAAAACTGTGGAATTCAGCTAAAGTGAACGTGAATGTTCTCTGTGTGAATGTTCTCCAGTCCACACGGCTATAGCTACAATGAGGAGCATGTGACTGCTAACAATATCTTTGCTACATTCTACTTACAAGAAGGAAAGTGCAGTCCCAAAACAGAAATGAAAATGCCGTTAAACCACAGGTCCAAGTCTTTGAGGAATAAAGCGATATAAATAAAGATAAATGTTAAAAGAAGTTGCAAATGACTTCTACTGCATCGTTTAACGTCAATATCATGACATTAAAAAAGTACCAATGAAAACTGAAGAGATGGGTGATTGAACACATTGCTTGACAGACAGCAATCAGGAATATGTGAGAATACACTGAAGTTCAGAAAAAAGCGCTATGATTTGGGCACGAGTACAACTTTTCAAATAAAACCGAACCAGAAATGTCTCCTGCTGATGTCAAATGTTAGCACTTCTCAGAAACAAAGTGTCAGGTCTCTCTTCCCGATACACAAAGTACATTTCCTTTTGAATAACATTTTGGGTATAATTGCCCTTTAACCATTTACAGCTTGCCCAGCAATTCTTTCCTGTACTGCAAGCACTTAAAAATCAAGACGTAAGCAACTTCTTTCCATAATAATGTGTCATGTATTGTTGACAGCAGGGAGCTTACTTTCAAACATCAGACAAGCTCTTTGAAGAGCGCGTGGTGATCTAGGAGCTTCTCGGAGCGATATGAGCACCGCTCTGTCTGTATGTCCCTGTTTACGCTGTCTGTCAGGTATAAAAAAACAGCTTTGAAAAATCCAGGCCGTCATTTCAGCAACAACTCTAACGTCAAATATGAAGTGTGCACAACTGAGCAAAAAGAAACATTTCATGGATAACCTTTTTTTTGGTACTCCACAGAGGGAAAGTTTTACTGTAGAAAATGTATTTAAAATACAGACACACACACACACACAGGTTTGTAATTATATCTTTGTCGGGCCTCTCCATTCATTTCTATGGGGAAAACTTTAATCCCAACATGACGACCTTAACCCCTACCCAGCCCTAAACGAACAAAAAACAAGTCATTTGGCATTTTTACTTTTTTGATTGCATTAACAGATCTTTGTGGAGACCTGAAAAATGATCCCCACCAAGTCGAAATAATGGGTCTTTATTACATTGTGGGGGACGTTTGGTCCCCACAATGAAATATAAACATAATTCACACACACACACAGACACACACACTCTATGGACAAAAGTATTGGGACACACCTATTAATTAATCATTGAATTCAGGAGTTCAATTTGGAACCATTGCCACAGTTGTTTGAAATCAAGCACCTAACTATGCAGTCAGGTCTACAAACATTTGTGAAAGAATGGGTCGTTCTGAAGAGCTCAGTGAATTCAAGTGTGGTTCTGTCATAAGATGCCACCTTTGCAGTCAATTCATATAATTTCTTCCCTGCTAGATATTCCATGGTTAATTGTAAGTGGTATTACTGTAAAGTGGAAGCGTTTAGAAACAACAGAAATTCATCACATGTAAAGTGACGGGGGGGTCGCTGAGTGCTGAGGTGCGTAGTGCATAAATGTTGCCAACGTTCTGTTGACTCAGTAACTGCAGAGTTCCACACTTCCTCTGGCATTAACCCCAGCACACAGACTGTGCCCGGAGCTTCATGGAAGGGGCTTCCATGTCCGAGCAGCTGCATGCAAACCTCACATCACCAAGCGCAATGCCAAACATCAGATGGAGTGCTGTGAAGCACGCTGCCACTTGGAGCAATGACAATGTGTTCTGTGGAGTGAATCACGCGTCTCTGTCTGGTAGTCGAATGGAAGGTTTCGCGGATGCCAGGAGAACGTTACCTGCCTGACTGCGGTGTGCCAACTGTAAAGTTTGGTGGAGGAGGGATAATGGTATGGGGTTGTTTTTCAGGGGTTGGGCTGGGCCCCTTAGTTCCAGTGAAGGGAACTCTTAATGCTTCAGCATACCAAGACGTTTTAGACAATTCAAAAATTTTTTATTCCAACTTTGTGGGAACAGTTTAGGGAAGGTGTGTGCGTGTGTGCGAGCGGGTTTACCTATCCTTATGGGGACATAATGTCCCCATAACGTGATAAATATCCGTTTTTTTTCCCTTATGGGGACCGGTTTCCTGGTCCCCATAAGGGAAAACTCTATTTTATAAAAATCGGTGACTGCTATGAAAAAACTAAAAATGCAAAAACTCTTGTATTTTGTTAGGTTACTTATGGTTATGGTTAGGGCAGGGTGGGGATTAAGGTTGTCATGAAATATAGCATTAGCATTTTTCCCATTGAAATGAATGAGCGGTCCCCATAAGGATATGTTTACCCTACATGTGCGTGTGTGTGTGCGTGTGTCTGTGCGTCTTTGCATATTTTCCTCAGGAAAAGTGAAAACACAAAATACACAAAATTTGCTGCATGAATGGAGAGTGCCTTCATTTCCTCTTTTTACTGTAATGAACATCAAAATAAGAAATTGAATATAAACAATTTGTTGTTGTCGATATATAATGTATAATTAAGTGTAATTATTCAAATTTGACCTTCCCTCCCTTTCCCCAGCCCTGGGTAGTGGTGATTGTGGGCAGTGGTGGCTTAATGGTTAGGGAAGCGCACTCGTAATTGAAAGACTGCGGGTTCGAATCCCTGATCAGTGAGGTGCCCTGAGTAAGGCACGCATTAGCTGCCCCCTGCTATGTCACGACGTCACGTATGGGTTAAATGCCGAGAGCGCATTTCGTTGTTGTGCATTGTGGGGTATCAACAATGACGATAGATCATTAAATTGTAAATGCTTGATCATATCAAAATTTTGCTCATTATCATTTTCCTTATACATCAAATAAACTAAAACGTGTGATTCCGGAATCTTCGTAATCCCCTGGATTAGTGCTCACTGTGGCATAAAATAAAAACAATAATAGTTTTAGCTGCTAGTTTTAACATCTACGACAATTAAAAAAGATACATGTAGGTGTATACTTTAAGTCATCCAAAATGTATTTACATACATATACACACAGTACTTTGAATTTGCTGCAAATAAAGTTAGTACAGGTCAATGTAACAGCCGCAATGCAACTGAGTTAAGGAAGCAGATCATATTATCTGCATGAGAAACAGCTACAGCACTGCTAATAATGTTTTTGTTTTTATTTATAACAAATGACGATTTCGGTTTCTGCCAAGTCAGAGCCTGTGCAAGTAATTATGCAGCTCACAGAAACCTGTATCACTCTGCTAAGCTATCAAACAGCAATTTCACAGGAAGTTACCGGGTGCATATTTTAGGATACAGGAAAGAATAGACTATAAACTGGCATAGCAGAGTGATTGTTCTGTTGTTTCAAAATGTAAAATTGTACATATAGTACATAAATGTTTACCGACAGGTGCAATAAAAGCTTCAGCAGAGATGACACAGTTAATAATACTATGTGTCTCCAGAACACAGTATTATTAGGTTGACAAAATATGCAAGCGCCATCCCCGTATCTCTGCATCCCAGGCCCGGATCTTCAGGACGTAATCTTTACAACATCTGTCTGGAGTAAAATGGGGAATGACTTTCCCAGAAGACCCTCCCTTCGCTGGGGTAGATATTTCCCTGCATGTCTGACATTAAAGTATTCATGCAGCGTCTGCATAATGGACGTTTATAAACATAAAATTCCTGGATACAGTAATCCAGTTATCTGTAATATTGATGTAAAATGTCTGGTTTGTACAATTTTTCATCCATTATATTTTCCATAAAATAGCCTTGATACTGGAGTAAGGCAGGATTATTTAATAAAAGGAGGAGATGAAGTGTGTGCAGATGGTGTATGTCTTCAGGGTTGAGGGTTCAATTCCCATGTTTGAGTGAGTTTCCTCCAGATGCTCCTGTTTCATCTAGCAATCCTCAGACTGCCCTTAATCGTGAGTGTGTGAGAGCGTGTGTGAGCGTGTGAGAGCGTGTGTGAGCGTTTGAGAGCATGTGTGAGAGCGTGTGTGAGCGTGTGAGAGCGTGTGTGAGCGTGTGTGAGCGTGTGAGAGCGTGTGAGAGCGTGTGTGAGCGTGTGTGAGCGTGTGAGAGCGTGTGAGCGCGTGAGAGCGTGTGTGAGCGTGTGTGAGCGTGTGAGAGCGTGTGTGAGCGTGTGAGAGCGTGTGTGAGCGTGTGCCCTGTGACGGACTGACATCCCACTCATGCTGTCCCCTGCCCACGTAATCGGGGAGAGACCTTCGACTACTCGCATCTCAAAAACTCACTGCAATGGAATGTATAACAATTCATGTGCTGTTTTAATCAGATTAAAAGTCACCAGATGTGTGCAGAAGATTATCTGAAAGTTATATTTGCATTTTCGTTCATAAAGAAACACTATTATCAGAATAAGTTTATTCTCATTATCTTCGCATATTCCATTTCACTTCTGTGCAAGACACACGCATATACAGATGAGAGGGAAGCTTGGTGTCAGAGCATTGAGGTACCTCTCACCTGCCCCCTCTCACCTGCCCCCTCTCACCTGCCCCTCTCACCTGCCCCCTCCCTGGAGCAGTTGGGATTGAACGCCTTGCTTAAGGACCCAGCAATGATATGACTACACTGTCAATCACAGACATCGAACCAGAAACCCTCCAATCACAATCGCACCATCTGTACTGGCAGAGCCATGGACCAGTGCCTCTAAAAGAGGTCAGGGGGTAAGTTGCTAAACTACAGTTAAAGGAGACCCCAACCCAAGCTCTCTGGAGAGGCATTATGAGACTACGATTACGGTGTAGTGCAAACACGGGCAGGCAGCCCCAGCTGCTCTTAATGATAACTGCCACCGTTACGGCTTCCCTCTACTTTGCATGGACTTCAAAAGCACATCTGTAGACCGGCACGCTGGCTCTGCTGAATGACGGGCTGCTTCACCCCCACACTGGGTGACATCACCATCCTAATACATGTATGACAGCATTACCTGCTTTTTTTCCATCATAGCAGATTATGCAGTCGACAGTAATCTCCCCCCCCCCCCCCCTTATTTTTTTGGACCAACTGGAGAAAAGAACCGCAATCTATTTAGGATCATACAGTCTATTGCTCTGTAAATGGCAAAGTCATTACCTCATGCGGAAAATCAATAGGGATAAGGGCAGCAATGTTTTCTTAAACAGGAACATTTTCTCATTGTTTTTAACTTCTTTTCAGGCCAGAAGCAGATGACTGCAGGGGGCAAGTACAGGGTGCGGGGGCCATAAATCATGCCTGTCAGTAAATCATAGTAAGAACCCTCCCTGACTCCTCAAACAGGTCATAAAAAATTAAAACACGTCATATTTTCCAAGCCAGAAAAATCAAAACCAACCGATAGCATGTTCATATTTAAACTGTTGATAATGACACAGTAAAAATGCAAAAAAAAAAAAAAAAAAAGATTGAAATCTCAGAGAGGATTCAAATCGAAAAGCGCATATCTTTCCTAAAGCTGTACAAGGACAATTTAATTAAAAATATTCTGGCTTCCTACAAAAGACGTCAAACAAAAAAAATGGAAAAGCTAAATCCAACCATTCATCTTCCAACCTCCAATATAGCACAGGGCCGTGGGGTAAAAGGAAAATGTAACAGAAATATTAAATAGGTGCTTTGCTGCATGTAGATATATAGATTTTAGTTTAGGCAGTCTGATAGTGCAGCTTGTCAGGCTTCACTATATTGAGCTTAAGTAAACATCAAAATCTTTCATGTCAGTTCCGCACTCAAACCTCCCTCCTGTACAGGAGACACTAAATAATTAAATGATTTTAGTCAACCAAACCCATCCAGACTATGCTTGATGTATATAATTAAGTGACAGTTCTGTCAGTAATACCAGTAATATTTCATTCAGTTGATGTAAATGCAATTTGGCTGTGTTGAGACTTTGCCATAATGAACTACATAGCATGGGACAGTCTTAGTGTGCTGACTTCACTTGCAGTACCAGCAAGGCAGTAAGAAATATCAACCGAACTGCAATCATGTTGTAATTGCCGGGATCATTGTGGAGAATGTCGCTGCCGGGATCATTGTGGAGAATGTCACTGCCGGGATCACTGTGGAGAATGTCACTGCCGGGATCATTGTGGAGAATATCACTGCCGGGATCATTGTGGAGAATGTCACTGCCGGGATCACTGTGGAGAATGTCACTGCCGGGATCATTGCGGAGAATATCACTGCCGGGATCATTGTGGAGAATATCACTGCCGGGATCACTGTGGAGAATGTCACTGCCGGGATCATTGCGGAGAATATCACTGCCGGGATCATTGTGGAGAATGTCACTGCCGGGATCACTGTGGAGAATGTCACTGCCGGGATCACTGTGGAGAATGTCACTGCCGGGATCATTGTGGAGAATGTCACTGCCGGGATCATTGTGGAGAGTGTCACTGCCGGGATCATTGTGGAGAGTGTCACTGCCGGGATCACTGTGGAGAATGTCACTGCCGGGATCATTGTGGAGAATGTCACTGCCGGGATCATTGTGGAGAGTGTCACTGCCGGGATCATTGTGGAGAATGTCACTGCCGGGATCATTGCGGAGAATATCACTGCAGGGATCATTGTGGAGAATGTCACTGCCGGGATCATTGCGGAGAATATCACTGCAGGGATCATTATGGAGAGTGTCACTGCCGGGATCATTGTGGAGAATGTCACTGCCGAGATCATCACCATTTAAAAAAAAAAGCATGTTGTGTATTCCAGCTTTAAAACGGAAAACCAGGCCCCAGAAATCATGAAAACAGCCGTTTTGCAAGATGTCGATTTCATGCTCTTGTTTACAACGTAATATACGTCTGTTTCCCTGCAGCCTTCATTCTGGAGCCTTCCTCCAATAGCTCGAGGCTTTATAAAGCTCCACTGTTCATGAGAACCATTCATTTTCTCCTCTTAAGTATGAAAGTGATTGTGCCTCCAGTATGACATGTACCCATAGGAAAGCAAAAGTTACCAGCTGGCATACTCTGTTCAGCCTGGCAATCAGTTCTGCACCCAAATACTTGTCAGACACTGAGTGAGTGATTGAGTGAGAGTGAGTGAGTGAATGAGTAAGTGAGAGTGTTTGGGGCACAAACAAATGCATACACTGATTCATCAGTCGTAAGTTTTCTTTCAATTTCCATCACACCCATTCAAATACATCCGTACCAGCCTACATTACACATAAATGGGGATAATTCAGTGATTAGTATTCTAACCCCATATCTTTAGAGTGAGGGGTTTGATTACCACCCCAAGTTTTTTGTGTTTTTGCAGTCTTAAAAAATGACGGAGAGGTAGGCTGGCATCTCTGTGTGGTTGTGTGTACGACCCGCGATGGTCAGTTTTCTGTCTGCGGCCTTCAGAGGCTCACAGAGCCTGGGACCTGCATGACCTGACCATCGGACAATCAGAAATTACTACTGGGTATCAATATTGTTTTAACTTACAGTTGCACATTAATGGGAAAAGTACAGTTATTTCATAGTGTTATATTGTTGCAATATATTTACTATATTTTCATCCAAACCATGAAGAATTGTATATGACCAGAATGAGCATATCAGAATGGAGTTGTAAGAGAGGCAAAAGAAAAATCTGGGGACCCCCCAAATTACTGATTCGACCAGAGATTCACCATGATGCTGTACTGAATAAGCAGCTATGAGAAATGGGTGGGTGAACATACTGTACAGCAATGTCTCAAGTAAATACCGCAGTACTGGCGTGAGTAAGGTAGAGCCATGCGGCTCGAGTGAGCGAGAAGCACTGCAGCTTCCCATCCATGCAGTGCATGTAGCTCACAGCAGAAATGGCAGTGCTCCAGCAAGCATCCTGCAGTTAATTAATCACCATTAACATGCACATGAATCCACCAGCGTCACTGCACGCGAAGCCCAGATAATGCGCGACAGGAGACTCTGTCATTTATGTTAATCTTTTACCGCTGTTAAACTCAAGTAAATTCTTCTGTATGTTATCTTTCGCACATTGTAATGAATATCTTTGCGGCGGTGATATTAATCAGTGTCAGAAGGAAGTGAGTGAGATGAATCACTCCACTTTTCTATTCTGCTCTTTGCTCAGTGCTTAAGGTTCAAGTACATAAAAGCCATCACTTTCCCAAAAGAACCCACACCTGTGAAATATTTCCAGAAAAGAAATCTTCTCCATTTCATATGTCTCACGGTTTATTTACTCGTTTCCCATCTCTGGCTTCTGCCCATGGGTCACATGATGAGCCTGGAATTCCACCAGACTGTTTATGTAATTAATCGCTGGAAGGCGGCAGTACGTTAGATACCAGGTCCGGGGGGCAGGGGGGGGGGGGGGGCTGGGTGGGGCAGCAGTTGGGGCCGACAGATCATTAGAATGTTTCTGAATGCTGAGAACATGAAGTAAATTGGCTCAAGATTAGCTAACACTGATTGAAAAAAGAAAATCAAGTGTTAAATGCTTGGACAACCTCAATTAACCGTGTTGGGATTCTGCTGTATAGCAAGACACGTTTCTCCCAAAAAGCAGAAATAATTCAAATGTAGCCAGAATGGTCTGCTCAGTATCACGTGTTTGCTGTTATTATTCTATTTTTCTCTCTAGCACTATTCTATAATTTATTACTCTGATTTTTATACAGTGAATATGCATCTGCTGATGCCTCAGACATCAGTGATGTTCAGGTGTTTCGGGTCTTTCAACATAATATTCCCTCCTCCAGGTGACCCCACCGGGGTCTTCTGGGGGGGTCTTTCCTCTTCTGGGTCAGAGTCGTCTTGAGGCTCTCTCTGCCGCTTTGATGGTGCTGTGGATGGCTTTCCTCTTCCTCGCTCCTTCGATGCCAAAACTACTGAAGGCACACATTTCATCTCCTCCTTTTAATAAATAATCTCGCCTTACCCCAGTATCAAGGCTATTTTATGGAAAACATAACTGTGTGCGGCTCAGTGGGTTAGGTCACTGTGTCTGTGACCAAAAGGTCGCCAGTTGAAATCCTGTAGTGGGAAGAATGATTTCACTGCTGGACCCCTGCGCGAGGCCCCTAACCCCCAATGGCTCCACTGACAGGCTGGCCTCGCTTTCTCAGTTGTTTGTTGCTTTGAATAAAAGCATCTGCTCGATAAATTAAGGTAAATGTAACCTTCACCTGTAATCGTCCCCTCTGGTTTTCAGTGGAAGTCGTTTACCGAGGAGTGAAACGCCCGCTGCTGTTTTCTGATGAAGTGGTACTCCAGCTCACCACCGAACCCCACCATAACCACACAAGACCTCACCCAAGTGCCCAAATGCCTTTTGTATGCGCCGGCCAAAAAACACCAATCAATCTAATAAAAATCTCCCATGATAGCGCAGTGTGTCTGTTGGCAGGCTCTCCCTGTGCCTGGGCAGTGGCCCTCTCTGGTACCCTGTTCTCCTCCAGCAGCCTAAACTGTCCTGTCTCATTGTGTGCGAATGTGTGCCCCGAGTACGATACAGCATCCCATCCCATCCAGGGTGCTCCCTTGCCTTGTGTTGTGAGCATGGACACATCCCAGAATCCCCGTGACCCTGCACCACATAATCCGGCATGGAAGATGGATTGATGGTTGAATTAACATCCCCGTTTCATCACAGAGCATAAGTCAGCTTTATTCGCTGGCGTGGTTAGGTTGCTAAATGGCAGATTTATCAACAGTAATTTCCGCTCTGCGATATTCAGGCTATGCATTGCCTTCATTAATTGGATACATGAGCTTCCTTTGTTAGCAGGATACATAAAATATCCACGATATTTTATTTTTGTTCTTCAAATGTAATACAGTAAGTAAACCAATGCACTCTGTCTGTTTCTCCATTCGGTCTGAAGCAAATAATTCATAGTCATGGGTATTTGGTTCCCAGACTAATTCTTGGACACAATATGCAACATTGTCCTCACGAAAATTTCTGTTCTGGATAATTTACGTGTAATTTCTTCTTACATACTTCATATCATGGGAATGATTCCTGTATGTTATGTCCTTTATACTTCATAATATTATTAAACTCAACAACATACCAGCCAATCACTGAACTGTTTGGGCATTCACCAAGACAAACTATTTTGTCCATGTTTAAGCTATGAAGCACGCATATTTCGGGAAAAAAAGAAAAAAGACGTCTGAAAAAATATAAAGAATATGCCAGAATTCATTTTTCTACCTTACCATGAGAAAACACCCACAGACCGTAAATTCACTGTGAAAGGGTCCAGCCCCTGCCCTCACCCAGTTTGTAGGGTAAATCTAACATGGGTGAAAAATCTTTGATGCTTATGTAAACTATTTAAGCAAAGCTTTTATATAATTCGATACAGGTTCACAATTAAATTCTTGTTTCTTTTACAGGACATGCATTCCATTCAAATTTCCAGTGGTCTGTTTCTAAAGGGCTTCATGGAGCACAGTGAGATCCAAATGGCAGGGACTGACAGTGGTCATGGATAATTAAATCACAATAAATTTGTATATCCCCTTATGTACATGCGATTATAATAAACATAATTCACAACAGGTGATAAGTAAGTTAGATTAATAATTTTGATTCATAATTTAATATAGCTAGGAACAAAACCAGTTTCCTCCACATGCTACATGGTGAGCTTTGTACAAGAAGTCAAACATTTAGCTATAGCATCTGCCATTGCTGGCTAATACACAGCAGCTATATCACAGGTTTGAGGTGTGAAGGCTGGCCCAGGATCAGCCTTCGACATAGGCGACATAGGCGACTGCCTAGGGCACTGTCGGAATAGGCAGCGCAAAAAAGAGCAAATGTCAAAAAATCCAAAGAATTCCTTCTGGTTGCATTCAGTGAGGTTACAGTTATTTATATTAATTTTAATATTTTGCTACTTTTATTGTGAAACAGACCCCAGCTAGCTAGTTAGCAGCCAGAAACCCCTGTGCTACAGAAATGTTTTAATATAAATTAATTGACAAAATTTGTTTTTTCCTGCTCTGGGAGGTGGTGGGGCGGGGCGCCAGCAAAATCTCGCCTAGGGAGCCAGTACACCCATGTGTAAATCTTCGACAAATTCCAGAATATGAAAAAACATGGCACATGTAAGGAGAACACCTTGGCTTAGATGTCAGTGCATCATAGGGTGCAATCACACCCACTGAGAAAGTTAGAGTCATCAATTAGTACTTGCGTGTGTTTGGATAACAGGAGTAAACGGGATTACCCAAGGGGCACCAGTGTGACACAGAGAGAACGTGCAGGTGCCACATACACAGAGCACAGGTAGGATCCAATCCTCCATCCCAGGAGGTGTGAGTCAGCAGTGCTATCCACGGAGCTACCATACCATACTCATTCATTATGCTAATCACAGTTAATACATACTCATTTACATGACCTTGTACAGACGCTGCCTGCCTTATCTGACTCATGTGTCTCTCAGCTAATTTCCTCGATTTGCTTCATCTCGACAGAATCGCCAGTCAGCTGAAAAACCCACCCGTTTACCTCCTCTATCGGTGTACAGCGTACGTACATATTCAGCAGCAACCGTAAGAAGCAGCTCGAGCTTAAAAACAGAACTCCAGCATTCGGCAAGCGAAAGTGCTCTCTAGAGCGCGCAGTATTAAGATCTCTATCTCTGCTGCACTTTATGCATAAATGCTGTGCTTTCTCAATAGGCTCTCCACACAGGAAGAGCAGTGACTGTTTACATAGATGCCGGGGCATCCTGAGTACTATTACCGAACCGGATTGCCATACGCCTTCCTTGATAAGCCGAACGGGGCGGAATGTGTGACCCGCTCTTCAATGCCAACGGCGTTTCCGTGGCGTTTTGCTGTGGCTACAAAACCCCGGTATCGCTGTGAGGGGCAGTTAATGTACATACCAACCACTACTGCTGCTGATATTGGGACAAAGAGAGGAAGGACCCACGAGAGTATATTTACTTTGCTGAACTTCCAGATAAGACTGAAGTGTATCCGACACCGTAAAGTTTGGAAAACACTCTGAGGGAGTCATTAAATGTCACATTGCAAGTAAAATTATAAAATACGACTTCGTACGTTTCGGTAGTTTAAGTCTCTTTATTGCCAGAATATTAATAACACTCAGTCAAATTCGAAAAAAGAGAAATGACTTAAATGCATATTTTTCTAATTTAACGTTTAAGGCATCAAATATCTGGAAACTAATCTAAAAACTAAACCAACTGTTGCAGTATATTTCAAGCCAAGCATTGTAGTCTGTCTGGCAAGATAAAATAGTCAGATCAGAGTGGAATATTATTGTAACAGTATATTTTTCAGGCAGGAGGCAAGAACATGAGGTAGTTGAAATTAAAAAACAGCATTGCGTACAATCATTTTCCGAACCTCTATTTCATAGCTAGAAGCTTTCAATGTTTTTCTACACAGATGTTGTGTCATCTGTCTTTTATGACAAACAACTGCTTGATTGTTTTTTCTTCTATTGAGAAACTCAGGTTGAGAAACTTCTGAGAGAAAACAGCAACTGGTCAGCAAAAATGAATGTGAAGGGAGTGGTGAGTGGCCTTCATGAGCCACTGCAGTGCTGACATAGACCCAGGCCCAGGAGAGGTGAAGGGGAATGACTCAGGCCAGGGCGGAACACCCATCTCCAACTGACTCACAGGTCACAGTGCTCCCCACCCCACCCCCGTAAAAAATCACAGTGGTGTTTTCCGGGGTACAGCCTCAGACGAGATTCTGAAGACGACAATACCTGCAGTTTTCTTACGCGAGTAAAATGCGACAATTTGCTCAGTCTACACTAGTGGCCAAAATTGTGTAAACACCTAGTTTTTTTTGGCATTACGCTTTAGAAATGACTACACAGACACTGGTGGCAATGTTTATAAACAAAGAAAGTTTACAATATCATACACTGGATGATTAAATAAGAAACTAGAGCGACAGTTCAATAAAGTTCTCTAAAACCTGGAAGTGCTTCCACAGTTTTGGCCACTAGTGTTCATTGTCAAACAGATCGACAGCGTGACAAATGCAGTGAATAGGTTTATGCTAATATACTTTGTCCATCTTACTTCTCTCCCACTTCTGCATCGTTCTGTCATCTGCACTGGTTTTGGTCTCAGTCAGTGGCCTTCTTTAAGTCTGCATTGCCAATCCGCAGCTCTTCAGGTGGATGTGGTTTGACAGCCTTGCCAAGGAGCAAATGGCTCAACGTACAGAGAGAATTTCTCGTTATGACAACAGGACAGTTCAAGGTTCAAGGAAGCCAATAATGCCACAGCATTAACTGAATGAAGTCTTTGATTGTCATGAAAATTATTAATTGTTTTGCAGGATACATCCAGTCTGCGGTCACCAGGGTTCAAAAGCACCTCTTTAACCGTTATGCAATAACAAAGCAATTCTGCATGATCATGGGACCTACTTATTCAAAGTGTCCTTCACACAGACAAGTTTTACTTAACGAAGGCTCCATTTTGTAAAATGTACTTCATTCCGCTCCGTGAAGCAATAAAAAGAAAGTAACCAATTAGTGTGTCTACAGTAGAGCAGGAGTCCATGTAGGGTGTTCAGCAGGACAGGATCTAGGCTCACCACAGTGCTGAAGTGGCTAAGTGGACAACGTACACAAATAGAAGGGTGGACGGACTAGTCTGAATCTGCCCTTTCTGCCAGGAAAATGCAAGCTCACCTGCAGAATTACAACCAATCAAGCATAAACTTGGGTCAGAATAGATTTTCTGGGATTTTTGGAGATTTGGGGAGCGGCCGACACGTCTAGCCTGGAGGTGACGCCTGCGTCCTAATGAAACACCCTGTTCGATAATCCATCACCACCACTGAGCACCAGGTGCCGGACTGAGACATCCTAATTCCACTGGGTGTCAGCACCTGATGTGAGCTGGCAGAGTGACAGGGCCCGAAAGGAGCGGAGACAGCGGGCGACTGAGGAACACTATGGATATCAGCACGGCTCTGCCAGCAGCGTGTCGCCATGTGAGGCAACCCAGACCATACATGACAGCATATGAAGATGTACTACATGAGATCACTCTCCAAATCTGACCGCATGGGTCTGTATCCCACAGGAGGGGCAAGACGCTCACATCTGATTCGCTTTTGCTAGGTCTGTAACCCACAGGTGGGTGAAGAAGCTCACGTCCGATTCGCTTTCGCTGCTCTCATCCTTTACCTTCTGTACCCATGTGAAAAAACACAGAAGTGTTTGAATAGTCAAATTGCGCATTTCAGATGTATATAAAAGTAAAATTTTACGTTCTGCTTCACATCCTAAAAGCTCTAAAAACTGGTTATTACAGGTTATATACAGTAAGACTGCCAATGAAAATTATGTTTAAATGATCTTAATGCTGATATAAAACTATCACATGTCTGCCAAAAAGTGCCAGCAACTTCAAACCCTGATGTCACATATATTGATGTCACACGTATTTGCAGCAACCATGAAAATATATACAGATATTTTGACTCAACCTGCAAACATTACAGGTTAAGCTAATCAATGCCCCATCAAATAGTTCAACTAAGTTAATTAATTAAGCAAGCTGGTATCCCAGTAAAGAGTGAGTGTGTATATGTATGTGTATATGTATATTTAATGACTGAGGACTAAAGTGTTTTTTTTTCCTAGACATCCAACAAGTATCAGAGAACAGAAGAGATTATTCATATTTTTTATTATTCATATTATAATTTTTTTATCATTTGCAAATATTATTCTTTTCAATTGTGTTTTTCTGAGCACACATACTCATACTATGTAGATAAATAGCTATTTTCTTTGACAGCTTAAGACTTTTGTACAGTACTGTATATTATAAAACTAATTAAACAAGCCAGTCGAATACTTCACACATATATACTGCAGTGCTCTGTGCGGTGCATCATCACAAATGGCCTTATTTTCCAGACTTGCGGTTCCATAAACAAGATCAACACGACCACTTTTCCTTGCAATTCATCATCAGTTCCGAAAACGAGCCCCTGCTATTGTGCTGTCTTGCATGATGACTTTGTTAAACGCCGCTTTGTACTGCAATCAGCTCACTCCTCACATTTGACCTTCACGCACAGCTAATGGGGTTTATTTCGTATTTAAATTACCGTGCAATTTCAGCATTGCAAACAAAAAAATATTATGCGCAAGAAGATATATTTCCTTCAAAACAATTAGCTTTCTTTTATAAATTTTAAACACAAACAAAAAGGCCCAAAAGGTGGAAGAGCTTACATGAAGTCCACATGCCTTCTGTCCTCTTAAACTTCTGAATGCCACACATATTAACAGCATATATTAAAGTTAGAGAAAGGAACGACACAGTATCTTGTGTTAAACTGTGATTTCAGAGGCTAAAAAATAAAAAATAAATAATAAAAAATAAAAAATCAATATTGAATTTGCAGGGCATCATTTCCCATAAAGCAATGCTGTTGCCTGCTCTGACAGTAATGATGCAGTAATGAATAACATAATGGCATTTCTACAAATTGAATGGCCCTTGAAAGAAGAGTGATAAGGCACTAGCTGTATTAGAGGCGTGTTTAGATGAGGCAAAAGAAAAATTAGCATGAGGAACCTAATACTGTCAGGCCCACAGGAAGATAATGAACAGGATTAAATTGAAAGCTTGCTTCCTTCTCTGTCCACAGTGTATGACTATCTGGGTGATTGCAGACAAATGAGTAAATCTTTACCTGAGTGCTCCGTCGTTTGCGTGTGGAGCGGGAATAGGTGCATAGCAGCCTTTCGCGCAGAAATACAGAACGACACATTTGATCAGAGAATTTCTCTCTTACAAGAGACAGGAACAACAGGGAAAGTCTTTCACATTCTGAATTAATGAGATCAATGCTGTACAACTCCTCTGGTATAGTTTGTCTGTAATATATCTCCAGAAATGAAAGAGATTTGTGGTAATTCAGATTTCAGATCAGATAGTCTGAAGGAATCTTGACAGTCTGTAGGGAACTGGAGAGGATAATCCGACAATGTCAGCGATTTCAGTTAGGAACATTCCGGTCTTCATTCCCAGTCATCAGTGCCTACCTCTTATGAATAAAAATTAGCAAGCATATGGTAGTATTATTTTTTCACAAATTACTCATTTCTACTAACTGTAATAGTGCAATTAAACTTGCAAACCAAACCATTGGACATTTTAAGTTATTTATACAAGGTCTTTCTCCAGCCAGACTTTATAGTAATGCTAGTAGTGTTCTGAAATTTACAATGTATAAAAAAACACGTGAATAAATAGTTGTTGGTTTACAGTGGAAGTAAATAGGTAAAATGAATGAAGCATAGATGAAGGAATTACAGGTTGGTTATACTACGATTTTAAGATGAACAGCTCACTACCATGCAACCAGCCAACAACTGCACATCATTAGTATAAATGACATTTAAACCAACATTAGTTCTTTTTTACCCATTTGTCCATTTGATGAAAATAGCTTAGTTTATACACTCACCTAAAGGATTATTAGGAACACCATACTAATACGGTGTTTGACCCCCTTTCGCCTTCAGAACTGCCTTAATTCTACGTGGCATTGATTCAACAAGGTGCTGAAAGCATTCTTTAGAAATGTTGGCCCATATTGATAGGATAGCATCTTGCAGTTGATGGAGATTTGTGGGATGCACATCCAGGGCACGAAGCTCCCGTTCCACCACATCCCAAAGATGCTCTATTGGGTTGAGATCTGGTGACTGTGGGGGCCATTTTAGTACAGTGAACTCATTGTCATGTTCAAGAAACCAATTTGAAATGATTCGAGCTTTGTGACATGGTGCATTATCCTGCTGGAAGTAGCCATCAGAGGATGGGTATATGGTGGTCATAAAGGGATGGACATGGTCAGAAACAATGCTCAGGTAGGCGGTGGCATTTAAACGATGCTCAATTGGCACTAAGGGGCCTAAAGTGTGCCAAGAAAACATGCCCCACACCATTACACCACCTCCAGCAACCTGCACAGTGGTAACAAGGCATGATGGATCCATGTTCTCATTCTGTTTACGCCAAATTCTGACTCTACCATTTCAATGTCTCAACAGAAATCGAGATTCATCAAACCAGGCAACATTTTTCCAGTCTTCAACTGTCCAATTTTGGTGAGCTCGTGCAAATTGTAGCCTCTTTTTCCTATTTGTAGTGGAGATGAGTGGTACCCGGTGGGGACTTCTGCTGTTGTAGCCCATCCGCCTCAAGGTTGTGCGTGTTGCGGCTTCACAAATGCTTTGCTGCATACCTCGGTTGTAACGAGTGGTTATTTCAGTCAAAGTTGCTCTTCTATCAGCTTGAATCAGTCGGCCCATTCTCCTCTGACCTCTAGCATCAACAAGGCATTTTCGCCCACAGGACTGCCGCATACTGGATGTTTTTCCCTTTGCACACCATTCTTTGTAAACCCTAGAAATGGTTGTGCGTGAAAATCCCAGTAACTGAGCAGATTGTGAAATACTCAGACCGGCCCGTCTGGCACCAACAACCATGCCACGCTCAAAATTGCTTAAATCACCTTTCTTTCCCATTCTGACATTCAGATTGGAGTTCAGGAGATTGTCTTGACCAGGACCACACCCCTAAATGCATTGAAGCAACTGACATGTGATTGGTTGATTAGATAATTGCATTAATGAGAAATTGAACAGGTGTTCCTAATAATCCTTTAGGTGAGTGTATATGAGTATTTGAAAACTAAACTGAAACCATTTCCATAGCAGCAACTTTATGTGATTGTCATAGACAATGATGGTAACAATCATGAAGACCACATTTTCAGTTAAAACAAAGGACTCTTTGGGAATGGGCGGAGCCAGCAGTGTCGACGAAACAGCTGTTTGCCTCGCCTGGACAGTCGCCACACAAAACGATAATCAATTCCTTTCCTTATCTCAATACACTTATGTACAGAAGGAAGATGACTGTGCCATTTCAGGATAGTTCTCTTGTCACTCACGGTGATAAAAAATACAAAGGAATTAACCGCAGTGGAATGTCGACTTCGTTACTGCACTTAGACGGTCAAAACAAATGAACGCTGTGTGTGAATTCCTGCATGACAGTGTAGTACTCCAAGGATTCCTTTTGTTTTAGATAATTAATTTTGTTGGAAAACTATATAACAAGTGCAGAATACTAAATTTATATTGAATGACATAGGATTGTGTGCGTCAGTGTATGTGCCCTGTGATGGACTGGTACCACCTGCTTTATGGCCTGTCCTGCCAAAAGTAGGCTGCAGCCTCACTGTGATCATGTACTGGGCAAGTGATTCAGATAGATGGATGGATGGATGTTTGTATGGATGGATGGACACTGGTCATAGGCCAAGTTGCTCATTTAAATGTAGAAAATAATATTTTTTGGAAACCTTTTCTAAATTGCCATTCCTAAAATTAAATTACTTGCTAATAGGTCCTGGAATCGAATCTACCATCTGGATTTTCGGGATCTTAAGTAAGCTTACATTTTTATCTGATGAGGAGAGTCACTGCCACTGGAAATGTGGCATTTCACCTGCAATTTGCTGAATTATCCAAAATTGCAAAGAAAGGAGTCCATTAGAAATATTCAGAATTATGAGGACTAGCAACTTCAACGCTTAACGCACTGAGCAGCGAGTACATGCAGACTCCTTAGGCTAATCAAGAACTGAAGCATCATAGAATCCAGAGCGGCATTTCTTTCTGAGTAGGGAGCCGGGTTTGCACTCGGAGGATGTGCACAGCAGGGGCAGAGCCTGGCTCCGTGCCTCAGTAAGCGTCTTCTGTTGAATATTTATGCTTGCTGTAAGATTTCCATAGACTAGATATAATCCTCAATCATCATGTGCAAGAGTGAGTCACAATCTGGACTTCCTTCAGTCTGTTTAGAAAAATGAACAGTGAAAACTACAGTATTGGGTTATAAACATTGTTCTGAGAGTGAACCGGACTCACGAGAACCACTGTCTTAAGATTTATGCTTCTCTTTCACTTTTAATTCATGTGATGGGTCCTGATTACTCTTAAAACTGATGATATGTACATGATGGTATTTGGAAAAATCTGCCAAGTGGATAATTCAAATACAGACCTTTCACATTTTCACACAGACCAACAGGAAGGTTTTGAAAAAATATTTCAGATGATTTACAAGGCAGAGACTAACTTCCAGTCTTTCCCTTGGTGTTGCAGTTGTTGCATTTACTGACATTTCAAAACTTTTTTTTTCAGGAAAAAAGGCAAAATATCTTCATGCTTTAAATGAAGAACTTCACACTTACCCTCGTGATGTCTGGAAAGGGACCTGAGAGCGTTCTGTCCATCCTCTTCCTTGGCCTGATGAACATAAGGAGCCTCTTTTGTTTCTTTGATCTTCACTGTCACCGTGGTGGGTGTGCTGGGTTCTGGTGTCTCGGGACGTGTACTGAGGATAGCAGAGTGTCTTTCGTCTCGCCCGGACCCCAACCCTGAGGAGCTGCTCTCTGCTATGTTAGCGCCATGCATGCTTCCATGCTCACGGCCAGCTTCAGATGACAGATGATCTTTTTTGATGAAGTCCATTTCATGAATAATATGCATATTTTTGTGTTTGCTCTCTGTTTCAGAGGACACATTGTGTCTTTTGTTGAGGTTACTGTTCATTTCCTGCACATGACCTCTTTGTATAGTTTTGTGTTTGGGGTCAGCTTCAGACAAGACATCTTTGTTGTTCCGGTTACTGTCCAATTCCTGCACATGACCTCTTTGCATAGTTTTGTGACCTGGGTCAGCTTCAGACAAGACATCTTTGTTGGTCCGGTTACTGTCCATTTCCTGCACATGACCTCTTTGTATAGTTTTGTGTCTGGGGTCAGCTTCGGACAAAACATCTTTGTTGTTCCGGTTACTGTCCATTTCCTGCACATGACCTCTTTGTATAGTTTTGTGTCTGGGGTCAGCTTCAGACAAGACATCTTTGTTGTTCCGGTTACTGTCCATTTCCTGCACATGACCTCTTTGCATAATTTTGTGACCGGGGTCAGCTTCAGACAAAACGTCTTTGTTGTTCCGGTTACTGTCCATTTCCTGCACTTGACCTCTTTGTATAGTTTTGTGACCGGGGTCAGCTTCAGACAAGACGTCTTTGTTGTTCCGGTTACTGTCCATTTCCTGCACTTGACCTCTTTGCATAGTTTTGTGACCTGGGTCAGCTTCAGACAAAATATCTTTGTTGTTCCGGTTATTGTCCATTTCCTGCACATGACCTCTTTGCATAGTTTTGTCACCTGGGTCAGCTTCAGACAAAATATCTTTGTGGCTCCGGTTACTGTCCATTTCCTGCACATGACCTCTTTGCATAGTTTTGTCACCTGGGTCAGCTTCAGCCAAGACATCTTTGTTGTTCAGGTTACTGTCCATTTCCTGCACTTGACCTCTTTGTATTGTTTTGTGTCTGGGGTCAGCTTTGGACAAAACATCTTTGTTGTTCCGGTTACTGTCCATTTCCTGCACATGACCTCTTTGTATAGTTTTGTGACCTGGGTCAGCTTCAGACAAGACATCTTTGTTGTTCCGGTTACTGTCCATTTCCTGCACATGACCTCTTTGTATAGTTTTGTGACCGGGGTCAGCTTCAGACAAAACGTCTTTGTTGTTCCGGTTACTGTCCATTTCCTGCACATGACCTCTTTGTATAGTTTTGTGACCGGGGTCAGCTTCAGACAAAACGTCTTTGTTGTTCCGGTTACTGTCCATTTCCTGCACATGACCTCTTTGTATAGTTTTGTGACCGGGGTCAGCTTCAGACAAGACATCTTTGTTGTTCCGGTTACTGTCCATTTCCTGCACATGACCTCTTTGTATAGTTTTGTGACCGGGGTCAGCTTCAGACAAGACATCTTTGTTGTTCCGGTTACTGTCCATTTCCTGCACATGACCTCTTTGCATAATTTTGTGACCTGGGTCAGCTTCAGACAAAATATCTTTGTTGTTCCGGTTACTGTCCATTTCCTGCACATGACCTCTTTGCATAGTTTTGTGACCGGGGTCAGCTTCAGACAAAACGTCTTTGTTGTTCCGGTTACTGTCCATTTCCTGCACATGACCTCTTTGTATAGTTTTGTGACCTGGGTCAGCTTCAGACAAAATATCTTTGTTGTTCCGGTTACTGTCCATTTCCTGCACATGACCTCTTTGCATAGTTTTGGGTCCAAGGTCAACTTCAGTCAAAAGCTCCTGTTTGCTGACATTACTGTCCATTTCTTTCACTTGACCTCTATGCATAATTTTGTGTTCTTGGTTAGCTTCAGATAAAGTATGACTGTGTTTGTGTTCTTGGTCTACTACATACAACACATCTTTTTCACTGACGATTGAAGGTTCTGTGTTCTCTTTCAGTAGAACAAGACTCTCTTCCTTGTTCCTTACTTTCAATAAATCAACCACTGGTTGACCATTTTGGGTCTCTGGAACTATGTCTCGAGTTGACGTCTCCTGGAGCCCTGGGGTGGCCTCATTCGCCGTCTGGAGACTATCAGTTGCCTTTTCTTTGCTTACCTCGACTTCATGGCTTCCGAATCTCTCTCTGAGCTCTTGCTTTACAATTTCATCAAATCTGTCCAGCAGTGAAGGATTTTCAGATCTTGACACCCAAACTACAGAAGACTCAGTTGGCAAAATATCTTGCGACGGCATATCTGTAGGCAAGTAGTCATAGTCTTCCTCATCTACTCGATGCGGTTCCTCTTCCGCAGGTGGCAAGTTCTCATCAGGAGGAAATCGATGTGCTTGAGACAGACGGTCTTCATTGCCTTCGTGGTCATACATGAAAGGGTTACTGTGGCGGCCTTCAAGTGCTTCGTCCTCACTGGGGGTTGGCAGCATAGGCTTCTGAATTCGCAGCAGGTCGCAGTTGGGAATGGGGTAGCACATGAGAGGTCCACCCTCGTTGGGACAGTGGCAGACCTGACACGGCTCCATCTGGAAAGTGTGGCCCGCTTCAAACTTCTGCCCCCGGTGGGTGCAGCCGATGCGCTTGCACTGTGCACAGCCGTCAGCCGGCTGTGACAGTTCTATGCAGTTGGACGGGACATCGGGGCAAGGAATGAAGTGGCACGTGATCCGGCCGCCGCCTTGGGGGCAGGAACATTCTGTGCTTCCAAAGTCCACAAAGTAGGACTCGCCCTCAGGAACTTTTCCATTATGAAATCCTGCCTGGACGCAGTCATAGTATTGGTAGCCCTCGCATTTGCAACCTGTCTGCAGGCACGTAGCGCAGCAGGCGTCTTGTTCCAGAACCTCCTCGATGCAGAACTTCAGCCGCGGACAGTCCACTCCTGTGCAGTCCTTCTGACACAAGTAGCGGCCAAGACACAGCAGGGATACACACTTGAAAAGCAGGGACTGTATGACCGTCTCACCCGCCATTTCACTTATGCCGCTCCGGAAAGTTCCAAAAATCCGGTATCAAGGCAACCCAACCTGAACAGAGTGCGCCCAAGTGCCTCCCAGAAACGGGCTCGATTGCAGCTCTTTTCATTAATTGATTGCACTTTGGAAAACCTATTAAAGAGAAAAAGAAACTGGTTATAAACCATTTCCCGTGAAGTGCTTTAGGCCGGCCGGATTCTCAAAGTTAAAGTCTACATCTGGCCCATTGAGCTCAGCCACAAGTTCGTACAGAACCCTGACATTAAGGGCACACATCCCCCCACCAGAGATGCAAAGTGTAATTTCACAGATTTTATTGACATTAGAAAGAACCATTAGGAAGTCTTCAGAAAAAGGTCTAATTGAGACGGCAAGCTTTAGAAACCCTGATATATTAAATATAATTGCTTTTTCTGTTTCACTGGCAACAACTTTCAGCCTGAGATATTCCTCCAAGCAGCTGAAAGCACCCTGAAGAGTAGAGCAGTCATGACTGCTGGATTATTTTGCAAAGCAGCATGACGACAGACCCAATTATACCATATTTCTGTACCGACCACTTACATTGGATTTCATTTGGGTATAAAATTAGGTGTTTAGTGTATAACTGTTTTCAAACCCTCTTTTATCCTGAATTGGAAAAGCAGAGTACTCCATATATGTTAAAATAGCACAATAATATAGCAATACACCCATTAATACACTAATTGATTCTTACAGAAAAATACTACTGATATTGTCTGGTGTATGTACTCATTTGCAATAATGTGATGCTTTTTTGCCACTAAGATTTTTTTTTAATATTTTTAAATGAAGATTTAGCGAAGAAACTTCACCAAATTTATTTGTAGCATTGGTAACCACAGAAAATTTTCAGTCTCACATTAAGGTCACCGATTCAGATCTTGTGGTCGACAGAGTGACTTCACTCTTGGGCCCTTGAGCAGGGAGACTGACCCTGTTTTCTCAATTGTACGTTGCTCGGGATAAAAGCGCCGGCTAATTAAAGGCAAGACCCCCTTTATTTCCTCTTTATCATTCCTTAATGGGGGATGAAAAACCATTCAATAACCATTCATTATTCAGAACAAAGTATTTAAATGAAAAACAGAGTAGCAAACATTACTCTCAGATAGTGGAGAGTGGTCTCTTTTCTGGTCCTGCTGTTTGTTGTGTGCCTATTGTATGGTAAAATCAGAAAGTGAGTTTTGTTTGTTCTGGATGCTCAGCTGGGGCCCTTCAGCCACACTTCTGAGCTTTCACGGCAAACGTCCGAAAGGCCCCGCCGTGTCCAGCATGGGCCGCTAACTCCCGCCATCTGAAAGCCTCAGCAGGAGTGCCATGCCGAGGGAGAGACGGCGGCGAAAGGCCACGGGTCCTCGGGAAGAGAGCCATCGGCCACCGCTGAAGGCGACACGGCAGCGGCCTCTCTCCCGGCTTGCGTTTCCCTCCCAGCAGGACGTGATGCGAGTGCATTTCACAGCTCACCGTGTGTTTTGCAGCAGGAGGGACAGCAGTGGGGTGCCAGCGACCTGTGTCACCCACTCGCACAACGTACACGACACGGTGACGGCAACAAATCAGAGGAACGCGCGCTTCAGACCTTACATCACGGTCTTGTGATTTGTTCTATTTGAAACAGTACCTTTAATTTATTAAATCCATTTAAAATGGTTTAGTGAGGAAAGGGCAGCCAAATGTCTTTGGATCGTAGGACATATCTGGCTGGTCCTTGTGTACTGTTGTGCATTCCCAGGCACTGTATTCATGAGTAAGGGTACAGCCCCATGTTGGCTCTCGCCCTCGCTCTGTTTTAGCTGCCCCTGAACTGCCTAATCTTGAAAGGCTATTGTTCTAGTGCATGGCAAGACAAATACAGCAGAAGAAAGCAGGGGTCCCGAGGGAAATAAAGATTCTTAAAAAAAAAAAAAAAGAAACCAACTTAACCTTTCACTGAAAAGCATTTAAATTGCACAAATTACCATTTATGCAGTCTGGCCAATTTCTCACTGTATGTCGTCTCCTTGGTTTGAACACAGACTCCTCTTTCTACATCCCCCTTTTCTCTGCCTGGGAAATGAATGACTAGAGAGACTCGTAAATGCTGTTTGTTTCTGAAGTGCATTTCCAGCTACACTTAGTCCCAACAGTAAACATTCATGACACATATAACGTAGCAGTGACAGAATTGCAAAAACAACGCCCGACTGTAAACAGATATTGAAAAGGGACAGGAATAGGAAACAAACATTTCACAAACATTTATTTACTGACACAGCTAACAAATGTGTCCTAGAACTAACAACACATTAACTAATTACACTTGCAAGTACAGGGATTTAATAAATATACAACAAATGAAAATGCTAAGGACTACAATAGGAACTAAGCACCTTGTAACCAACGATTTTTGTGTTATTGATCTGAAAATGCAGGCTGCACTCTGCATTGCAAATAGACTCACTGCACTATTGTGCGTTATTTTGCATTATATGGTACAGCCCATAAAACAGAAAGAAGTTACTAAGCAACTGCAAGGAGAGAAGCCGGCTTCCCATCCAGCTTCTTAAACCTCACAGTGAAACTGCTGACTGGCTTCTGCTGATGGTTTTACTTTAGTGGTCTAATGATGCCTTAGAAAAGGCCTGCATATTAAGGTAACCTTTTCAGACGCAGTTTACGGTAAAGACAGCGATTACTGGCATTTGTTTTCAATAGCATTATTTTACCTCTTTTGGAAGAAAAAGAACGAAGGAACTCATGGCAAATCCCCCAGTCTGACAAGTGGTGATGAGGTGCAGCACATTTTTGGCAGAACAAATCGATGATGCGTGAGTTTGGATATGAACTGATGAGCTAATGACCAAAAGAAGTGTGAAAAATGCACCCATACAGCAAGTATGAGTTATGGCCATCAGGCATTTTTGGAGGTACTAGGTCCTTGAAGCCCCCAACCCGCCCCCCCCCCCCCCCCCACTGCTTCCCCTAAGTTTAACAACTTTTATGCTACTACTGGTTGAAATGGAGGTTCTGATTCCAGCACATCAGGGTACGACTTCCTGCCAAGAATATACCCATGATGCGTGACATCAGCGGACCCCCCAGTCAAGTTGCACTTGCACCAAAGAATCAGTGAAGCATAAAGAGACTGATTAACAAATAATGATTAAGATTGTAGAGGAAGTGGGTCCAAGCCGCTAGAGGAGGCAGGACCTATATGTCTGAGTGGCTAGTCCCACCTCCTCTACAGTCTAATTGGCTATCTCTCTGGACCAATCATTTTTTGTCCTGACCTCAGAATATTTTTGTGTAAGTAGAACACCCAAGAGGAGAGTAAGCAATGTACTAATCCACATGCAGGGGACACAAAAACACACACAAAGTGCACATTTACATTAGGAAAACACATGGCCCCCTTCACAACTTTGTGTACAAATCACAAAACTCTTCTAGGAACACCGTATCTTAATCATGCGGTGATCATTCCCCCCCCCATTTTTTTTTGGTCTTAATGAGAGGCTGCTGTTTCTTATGCATAAATTAACCTTTTCACGCCTAGCCATACCCAATTTGTCAGAAAGACCAAACACTTTATCCCTAAAGTAATGCCTGTCAAAATACCATCTGTTAACTTGGGAATGCTGCATCGCTGCCTGAATGTCTTCCTGTTTCCATAAATTAGTAGCTTCCTCCTGATGAACAGGCTCCGTTCCACTGGAAAACAATATGAGGCTTAGCCAAATGGAACGCCGTCTCTCATTCTTTTTTTCCCTGCCAAAGGACACATAAACAAAGTTGATGTATGCCGCGTAAACGGCACTGCTGCATGCTATTCAGTGAGCATTTCTAAAGGCCACCGAACTAATCACTTTGTTTTCAAATTTCAATTATATTATGCTGATAGCATAATATCGGTGCTTGGCTTCCAGTCAATTTTTATATGTAATGATAATTGTCATCAAACGGATTTTGCAATAACTGTATGCCTCTCCTTTAAATTAAAAAGACGTGGGGTTGTTGCTGGTGGGCTTCTGTCATAAGATGGGATGACACCAGTCATTCTCCGGGGAGGGTAACTGGAAGTGGAACAGTCATTCAAGCACCAGAGGAGGTGCTTATACAATAAAAGCCAGAGAAAGTTTTTCTTTTTGAGAACGCTAAGGTCATAGGTCAGGCCAAAGTAGCGGGAATCTATTAACGCCAGGCCCTGTCAGCAGTAGTATATTTGGGTTTACCATAATAAGAGGTTCTGCGATTCTTTGCTCTATAGCCTCAAACCTAGCTTATGCCAAGATTTCCACAGGCCTTGGTCGCAAGATTGGAGGGCAAAAGTCGTCCTGTATCAGCAGCCGTATTTCTCCCATCAGACTTCTACTCTCGACCATGCATGCATTTTATGAAAGGCCACTTGTTCCGACGCACCATTCTTCAAAGCTTTCCATCTCCTTTCAAGGCTTCCATTATCCTGTCGCTGTCCAACGTAAACATGAGTGAAAGAGAAAACATTATACGGAAATGAGAAGCGCATTGAAATGCTTATTGGGAAATAAGAAGTCTCCTGTGTTAAAGGCCTTGCAGGTCACCCTAGGCTATGGGAGCTGCTGGGATTGCAGCGACACTCTTGCAATCGCCATGCAAAACAGTGGACCTGACGTCCCTTACGCAGGTAAGAGTCCTGCTTCAAGCCTGCAGTGCGCGCGTGTAAAAATAAGCACATCAGCAGCTCTTTCCATATGTGCTCAGTTAAAACAAGTAACATAACAATGTTGGTCTATGTACAGTTGTCAAAGTAACATGGCCTAAGAATACTGGACAAAAATCTGACACCGGCTGACTGCTGGCTAGACTTTAGTTATTGTCACTCTTTATCGAGCCATGAGATCCCTTTAAAAGTCATTGCTGGGTCTGTAAGCCCTCTTGGAGGCCTGTTTCCATTTTAGCTTGATAAAAGTAACGCTTGAGTCACCTTGGCACCAGATTTATACACGTCACATGTGTTCAATATTCCTAAGTTAGCTTGTCGGCCGGAGTGCATTGATGTCTTGCAGCTGGCTTTTTGATTGAAAGTTACGGCACTAGTGATAATTATTAGCTTAATACTTTATTCAGTGCACATACTGTAATTGCAGCACTTGCTTATATAAACTGCAGTTAAAACTGACAAGACCTTGCTTTTAATACAGTGAGGACAGTTTGTAACCTTGCTACGTAATCAACGAATCAGTGGTCACACCCCGGTGTGATTCGTATTTGAAGACTTGCATGACATTTCACTGAAGAACTATTACTGAATGCTGTCGCCATGGCATCACATGTAATGCTGACATCACCCCTGTGTTATGGCAAGAGTTTAACAGGATCCCTTTCATTCAGGGGCCTAATGCTTTTGCCTGGTGGTAGTATAGGTTACATTGAGGACCGTCACTTAAAAAGTATTTCAAAGACTGCTTAACAGCCTTTGATAACTTGTGAATTCGTTAATTCCAATCAAAAACAGTAGACACGTGTATAAACCACTCACTTAATCAGTGTGTTACTATTGTAAAAGGTCTTTTACACATTAACAAGAAAAACACACATTTTGCTGGATAACAAAATTATACATTAATATTTATTTGCATGTGAATTTTCTATGCAAAATAACAATACTCAAAATCAATCCATCCATCCATCCATTTTCTGTGCCCGCTTGTCCTATTCAGGGTCAGGGTAATATTCAAAATTAAGTAAAACTTTGACTCATTAAAAATATATTCCATAATTTGACCTCATAGTTGCAAACATTACTTATGTTAGGTGAACAAAATCACCTTAATAAGTCACACAATCAGTTAAATGGTCCATGTCAATGTGCATTAGGTGTGGGGGGGCAATATCTGATGACAGATTTCCAGATAAAATCACCAGCATTTGTGAGGTCCCTTAGTCTGGAGCAAAGACATCACGTAGAACAAGACACTTTCAAAGCTATGCAGAGATCAGGCTGTTATCACAAAGCACAGATTAGGAGAGGGATACAAAAAAATCACAGTGCCTGAACAATCCTGTGAATAGTCTATTCAAGAAATAGAAGAAGCATCAGACAGCACAGAACAGAGCACCCAAGCAAGAAGGGGATGCCATTCCAAGGGCAACTGTAACTTAGAAACAGGTGCTGAGTTCAGTAGTTGCAACAGGAGAAAATCAACCATTTCCAAAACACTGCATAAAAGCAGCCTGTTTGGCAGGCAGAGCAGAAGGAAGCCAGTGCTTAAAATTCCATATGAAAGTTCGTTTGCAGCAAAGCACCTGAGGAATCTGGCAAAACAAATAAAAAAACAGAACTTTTGGGAGTTCACAGAGTTATGTTTTAGTGCAGACCCAACATAGCACATCACCCCAGTTAATGCATGGTGGTGGCAGCAATGTGTTAAAGGGTTAATCTTCATCAGCAGAGACTGGAAAGCATGTCAAGATGGAAGGACAAATGGACAGTGCAAGATGTAGGGAAATACAAGACGAAAACCTGTTTCAGTCTACTAACGACTTAAAATTGGGCTGAAATTCCATCTTCCAGCAGGGCAACGATCCTAAATGCAAGGCCAAAGCTACCCGGGAGTGTCTTCAGAAGAAAGTCAGTGTCCTAGAGTGACCCAGTCAAAGTCCTGAACTGAATCCAACTGAGAATCTGTGGTGAGACTGCTGTGATCTCCAAGCAACTTGAGAGAGTTTGAACGTATGTGCCAACAATGGGCAACATTACACAAAATTGCATTAAAGCAGTGGTAGACACTTACCCCAAAACACTTTAAGCTGTAACTGCTGCCAAAGGTGCTGGCACCAAATACTGAGGAATTTTATGTTTTTTTATTGTTTTCATAATGTAAAACTGATGCTGACAAATTCATGTTCAATATTATTTTGTATTAAAATACCATGCAGAAGAAAATTATTTGGTTATCTAGTAAAATGTCTGATTTTCCGTTTAACAAATGAGTAATACTAAGAACTGTCCTTGTTTACTCATCGTATGTCGTACAAACAATTACAGAATCAGGACTTCCCAGCCTGCACTATATGTCTGGAAGACGTCCTTCTGTTGCATTGGAAAACGAAAGACTCTCTGTTATCAATACGCGCTTACGGGCAATTTCACCAAAAAGCTCCCACATAGAGGTGTCATCAATTTGCATATGCAAGAAACGTGTTTCCGCATCAAGGTGTCCCCGCCCCCCTATTTAAAGAGACTAATCGAAAACATATACGGTGTAAAGCCCCCCCACCCCCTTCTCCCACCTGCTCCTGTAGAGACTCGATCTGTGGATTTTTGTCTTTACGCGATTCGCGGTATTTACAGTCCTTATCCTATTCAAAATGCACGAGCGAAGTCAGGTTAAAATTGTTTTATGGCTGCAAACTTAGTAATCTGTAAAGAACTTTATGCTAAACTTTAAGTAAAATTTGGAAAAGGATAAAGCAAGTGAGAGGTAATCAGTGTATGCTCACTAACTGTGTTTTAAACGTGTTACCGTATTTTCTCATCAATACATTTACGCGACATAACCCACTACACCCGGCCTAGCTTTTTCCATCCATCCATTTTCCATACCAGCTTGTCCTATGCAGGGTCGCGGGGGTCCGAAGCCCATCCTGGAACCTCATGACATTGTTTATTTGTTAACTCGAAGAATAACAAAACTCTCAAAAATAGCCACAGATTCGGTGCACCTACAGTATGTGAAGGATTTCTGTGTGCACCTCTGGTTTACACGATTAGCAGACCTAATTTAACAAACCTACAAACTTCCATTTCATTCTATAAATAAACGACAGTAAATACAACTGAACTTTTGTTCTATATTAAATTATTCATTCTGAAACAAAACAGTGAGAAAATCTAATTGCATTATGGTTATATTGCAGTTAAGAATTTTATGTCTGCTTTCTAATTTTCCCTAAGAATTTTCGATTTATCGCTGACAGTTATTCGTTGCCACTGTATAACCCATCTATTCTTTTATAATGGACGCACATCTATGTCACATTAACTTTAGTGTTTCATTCACCTTCCCAACCTTAGGCCACGCAAACTTGGTTTCAAGTAGGTTTTGTAACATATTGCGTAATGTCAGTAAATCTAAAAGTACATGCAGTTACTGGTACAGTAACTCCAAGCAAAACAAGTAGCCTATATGCACTATTGAACGTTCCAAACCGTAGAATATAATTCGCAAAATCAAAACCACTTTTCAACCAAATTTCAATAAATATTGTGATCGGACTGCTGTGCGCTACACCGGTTACATTTCATCTGACCACCTACCAGAAAAAAGTGGAATGGAAACGGACTAAATTAAAGTTTGTGCATGCATAAAATACAGTTTACCCCTGCATAAAATGTCTTAAGCAGCATGCACTTGCTTGGAGAGGCATCGTAACAAAAATAAAGTTAGAAACACATAGACAAAGAGTTTATTTGTTCTTACCTAGTGTTCCAAGTTGTGTCGAGTTCTGAAATTCCAAACCAAAGTTAGCTGTTTGACTTAGAGCGACACTATTATTGTACTAATACCGGCCAGACTGGGATCGCTTCAAATTGGCAAAAGAGAAACGAGGGGAGGGACGAAAGTTTGTCGCTGCCCAGCAAAGCGAGCGCTCAGCCCGAGTGGCAGATGCAGCCCCCCCGAATTACCTTTGTTTTTTTCTCTCCTTTTTCCCATATGAATGCCACTGTAAATAGCTCAACGCCCCCAACGCCCAAATACTTGATCTTTATTGCACTTATTCACAGAGGCACATCAAAGTGTTCAGATGTACGTATAGATAAACTCCAATGCTTCTGGAGATTTTTTCTTCTCAGAAACGTACAGTACTGAAACATTATTTATGCTCGTTAGGAAACACATATGTATATGTAGTCCTACTGTTCAAGAAAAAAAAAACTCAACTGCTTTCAGAAACTAAACAGACCGTGTGACACAACTGAGAAAAATACTTACTCATCACAAAATGGCACATCACATTTTATTTCTAAAATAAATCTGAAACACTTACTTTCCATCCTTAATGTTTCTTTCACACGCCCGCTTTAAAAAAGAAATCGCTTTGTAGGCCATTTTCACAAAAATTCATATCGCTGTCAAAATATATGCGGTTCCATAATTCTTTTTCCTAGTATAAACCTTTAATGTTTTATTTTAGATAATGACCAAGATATCCCAAAAAATGTTTTACTTGGTTTTGTAACTTGAAATCATTCCCTGGACAGTTTGGCTGCATTCCTCTAAAATATTTTTGAATTTTGCCAGTTGTTAAAAATAAAAGTATATAAACAAACTCGTGACACCTGCGATTTAAAGAAACGTGGAAGTTTCCAGTCACCAGTGTGTCCAGCTGTGCTGGAATGGAAATGGGAGACCACTGCATGCCTACCGGGCAGAACAGCCACGATGCCCGTTTGGAAGCAAACATTTTAACATTAAGCTGGCCAGACCACCGTTTAATGTTGAGTGAAAGCTAAACGCGAACAAGGGAACATAAAGCAGGAAATTACTGTTTCACTTCAAATGACACTTTCAAGTTTACAATACAGCTTATTTCCTCTTGCATCAGTTTTAACGGGGAATTAAAAAAAAAAAAGAAGCCCTGGGGCATTTAAGGACACAAACGTAAATTCGTGACAGTAACCTTGGCCGGTGTAACCTACAGGTTCGAGTTATAAAATGCGAAGTGGAGCTGCATGCTTTCTCATGCGCAATTTCTTAGTCTTTCAAAGAAACATTATTGTCTGTAGCACACAGTTAGCATTGTACCGCAGTTTCAGAGCCAGTGTAGTGTTACATCAATAACTGGATCGCCTGTTTCTGTTTCTTTACCAAATTAAATGTTGGTATGTGGGCACTGTGAGGTTCCCGCGCTTGTGAATGTACAGCACGTATCTGTTACACTCACCGCAGTTTCAACATTTTTTTAGAGTCTCAAAAGTAAAAATGATCCTGCAAGTTTAATAAGACTTGTAATTCATGCCATGGGCAAAATACATTCACAATCAGACCATAAAGAGCAGCCAGATGCCGGCATCCCCATTGATTCACTTTACATATTCAGCATGGTTTTGATAAGCCAATCGTAGGATGTTCCCTGATTTTGTGCAGTTCCGTGACTCAGGGCACAGGGGACACCCCAGGTCTGGCAGAGGACCAGTGGCAGTCCAACACAGTTCACAGTCAGTCTTGCCATGACCTAAGTTGTAGAAGTTTGGCAATATTTGAGAAAGGAAAACAGTTTCCTTAACAGAGAACTAGCACTGACTCAGAATAAAGTATCTCGCTGTCCAAGAAACTCTCAGCATTTCTTGTCCTATAAATATCCTATGGAATTAGTTTTGTCACACTCATATTTGTAGCATATGTTTATAACTTTCCTTACCGTCAGTGCTAAATGACTTGGCTGGCAGGGCACTTAAAAGTTGTGGAATAGTTTTCCTGTTGTTTTCAAATTTAAAAGTCATAACCAACAGTTATGTGAATTGGAGCAGAAGGACAGATTTATGCTTCAGGTGTTTGACACTATACCCTGCCCTTTTCAAAGCTCACGGGAATGAGGAATATTTGAAATTTGCAATGCAATCTCCCAGAATTCCACGTGGTAATGACTTACCGAGTAAGCCCGAATCACACTTCAATCCTCAGATGCCTCTGACCTCCAATAAGCCCTGAACTTGTCAAACAGTGGACAGCAAGGGTTATAGCAAAATACAAGAGGCGCTTTACTCCCTGTAACTGATACAGCAACATTGGGGCAAAATGCTAGCATTTAAGATGATAGTAGCTCTAGAAAACATGGGCTTTAGAAACAGCCTTACATGCTACGATTGGCCTGATTCATCAGTCGGTGGAGGTTTTATTTCATGCAAACGGTGTTACATCACTGCAGACTTACTACCAAGAAAACGAGCAGGTAGTGGCCTGAAAAAAAGCAAGTTAGCGACATTAGCGCTGCAGGTAACGGAACAGGAAAATGCAGCCGGACCCTGGGCGTGCCAGTTATGGTCGGGCTGGCTCATCCCTAGGTCCTGCACGCCGGCAGACTGGTGAGATTTGTGGAAGCCCAGCGCGATCTTGGCTGGGAGGTTATCGTACACAGACCATCTTTTGAAGAGGTCCAGAGAGGGGGGTTTATTGGGGGGGAGGGTACAATATCATGCCCTACTTTCTCAGGAAGCCCTGAGGAATGGTTGAGGGGTAGGAGTTGATGAAGTCTGACTCAGAAATCAAAATTAAACCTGTTAGGGTTCAGGTGCATCCCTGTGGAGAGAGGGGGGGTCTGCTTTCTGGTTGGTGACTTCTTTAATGAATGGTTTGCATGCTTGCAGGCCACCAGTGGGTTAGATTGCTAGGGGGGGGTCACCTGTCCACTAATTTATCCATTGCATATCCTGTGCAGGGCCACAGTGAGCTTGGGGCCAATCCTAGGAAGTAGAGGACAAATCCTAGAGCATATGGACTGTGGGGGGAAGCCAGAGCCCGCAGGGTAAACAGACACAAGCCCAGGGAAAACGTGCAGATTCTGCACACACTGAGCTGTGGTCAAGACTGAACCTACAACTCCAGAGGTTAAGGCCTCTGAGCGCCTGCACCACTTTAATAGCAATATTCTAACAAATAGTGTCCACTAACTTCAAAATCCATGGTCATCGACTGTAGCTCCCAGCATGCCTTGCAGCTTTGGCTGGCAGAAGGGTGAATCGAATAGTGATCCCTCTTGGAAATTTGTCTTTTTACCTGTTTTACGACAGACATGGACCCATATACAGGTGTGAGCACGTTTGGGGGTCATGGCACAAGAGTAGCCAGCATCTCCTACCACTGAAGCAGCTGGGGTTAGGAACCCAAGGGTGATATTGCTCTACCTGCCACGGGCCTGGCAGGCCTCTGATTAGAGGTACAATGTTTTAAGCCTCAGATCCACAGACTGCGGAAAATATAAAGAGCCTATGTGTCCTTAGTGTCTCATCTCACTCGCTCAGACAGAACATGACACCACTGGGGCAACAGGCCATAATTCACATTGTTTTAGGTCCATGTATGAATATATAAGTTAAAAGAGGACAAACAGCTGAAACTTCTCTGTGAGAAGACAGATTGGCTCTATTTATAACCACATAGTCAGAGGAGGTATAGGACTATGTTTTGATTACATCTAAATCAGGCAGCAAGTATTATTATTTCTGGGGGAGCGGAAGAGCAGAGTGTTTTGGCCCCAAATATGTATTGGGGTTTTCCCTAAATAAGACCAAAGTATGTTACGACATGTCATGGGCGTGGCAGCCCCTGGCAATTTGCCCAGGTCACCCTGATTTTTTCCACGAAGCACAGAACAGGAGTAAATGACTTTGCCCAGCTGCAGTGAGAGTCCCACACCCACATTTAGTGGTGGAAAAAATACTCAATTTTCATACTTGAGTTAAAGTACAGATTCCACACCAAAATGTCACTCAAGAAAAAGTTAGTCATCTAGTGAAATACTACTCATGTAACAAATACCTGGTTTGCTCTTGCAAAAACCAACCTCTACTTTTAAATTCACTCAATACAGGTTTGAATATAGCATTATAAGTTACAGTGTATCACAATAAGGAAAAATCGCAAGAGGATAAGTGGATATATTCTTTTTATTTACAAAATAGGCAGCTTGTAGGTGATTTGGTCACAGTTGGAGGCCACTGCAGTGCCATTGTAACATCAGACTAGAACTTGGCCTGTGGAATATGGCGATATTATCAGTGATCGACAATATTACACTAGTAACCCAATGTTGGTACCTGACTAACCAGCGATTATTGCCTTTACTGGGGAAGGAGGCATAGGCTACGCACAAAGCAAGATAACAGAAAGATGTATAAGAGATTAACAATCTGACTTTCAGGTCACCCTTCTAGGTTACGTTTCCGATACCCCAGACAACTTCTTCATGAGCGTAACACTTTCAGACGTGCTACGTAGTGTATGATAGAATAGAACAATAGAAATGTAACATGGAAAACCTTCCAGCGATACTTTAAAAACGATATTGTTAGCTGATAAACTTCCCAAAGCGTCACCGTAAAAGGGAAGGATCATCTGCAGTAAGTTTCTTTTGTCTCAGGCCAAAATTGGGGGGGGGGGGGGCAATACGATTCAGGAATTAAAAAAATCTCTGGGGCATAGATAAGATCACCATTATGACTATTTTGATTTTAGATCTTAAAAAAAAGCCAAAATAAAAATAAACTGCGGCCCAGTTTAGACCAGAACAAAACAAGTACAGTATATCTTCATATGAATTCTGGCTTTTCACTACTTCAGAAATGTGTGAATATGAAGGCTGCCTATTTCTGTTGAACTAGCAAGTGCAGGCGAGAATTCAGCTTCTTACAAAATAAATAAAAATAATAATTCTGGTTCTAGGTGACTTTCCAAGACCATTATCCTGATTTTGGGGCACAGAGCCCAGCTTCAACTTAACCATCATCTAAAGACACTTGTTTAGAGTGCTGCAGAACAATTCTTTCATGTAGTTTCCATCTAGCATGCTTTTGCTATTAAAATTTCAACATGTGCATGATATTATAAAAGTAGAAAATGCATGGAAAATGTGTGTGAAGTACTCCTGCTCACATTTCAATGTTTAGTTTTAACGGTGAATTTCAAATGTATTGTTAATTTTAAACACATTTATATCTTCATGGACTCTGCATTAGGTTGAACTGGGGAAAATATCTAGAAAACATAACAAGGGGTCCAACAGACACTTACAATTCCCATCACATTGTTTGGAGGAACTTGTAAAATTTCAAATGCATGGTATTATCCTCCTCCTAAAAACCTGGTTTTGTATCCTTCTTGTCTAGCAACCTATTTGAAACCTGATGAAAACCACGTGGATCTGGAGTAAATATGCACAGTCTTTATGTTCTGACAGTAAACACTAGATGAAATTCTATCAGATCAAATGATCAAATACCTGGACTATCATTTCACCTTCAGTCCCTTTCCTCTTATTCACGTTTGTAAATGTTTGAGGTAAGAATGTTCTGATAGTTAGTCTTAGTGAGGCCTAGAAGATTGTGGCGGTAGGTTGAGAACACAAGCTTGTAACTAGAAGGTTGCAGAAATTTAAATAATTGACCAATTTGTATGAATGGTTGAAACTGTAAACCACTTCAATACAAACTATCAGCCAATGACAAAATATTAATGACGTATGTGCAACTTAGTAGAATCCTAGCCTTTTTATTTTGGACCAAACATTATCTAACTTGGTCTATTAGAAAATAAATATAGAAGTGCCTTCTTTTTATCTGAAAATACCATTAAGGTATGGTCTCTTTGATATCTCTTAAGTGACCCATTAAAGAATCATCAGAGCTCACAAATGGTAACGGAAACATAGCAAGATGTCTTATTTAAAGTTCTACTTTTCTAAAAAGGTGTACAGACAGAATATTGTAAGTGACTAGTAAATATAGCAAATCTCTGAAACGCCGTAACTCACTGCATGTTTTACCTGAATATGATGATGGCTCAGTGCCAAATGGTTCACACAAACACCGCATGGAAAGTCCCTCCCGAGATGTATGGATCACATGAGTCGGATCACACTTGTCCCAAAGGCTGTGGAAGCCCACGGTACTTTGACATGGATGTAACATGCCACAGGCCTGCCGTGTTTCCGGAGACCACCAGCTCCCTGGGAAAGTCCCTCACCTGAAAGCTGAAGCTGCAGACACCGTCTATTAACGAGGAGAGAAACAGGGACAGACACATGACAGGTTTTCTTTGGCATAGACCATTGTTCTATACAGGCACATGAACAAACCTTTTGCTGTATAGAACATGTCTTGTATACATAGCGAACAAAGAAAACCGTAGTTCCAATAGAGACATGTTGGCCCTTTCTATAATGTAGACTGAATTCAGGAGCACCATGTATGAGGGCGTGAAGATAGATCACAGATAAATCATCACATAAGTCCAGCAGAGAGGATAAAAAACCAAGAAAAACTGAAACAATGCAAGTACTGGGCCAGATCATCAAGGCAGCTCAAGATAATTTTGGCAAGAGTGATGCAGAGCATTTGAAAAAAAATCATGACAAGATGCATTGCACAAGATACCAAGGTCATAAGGAATATCAGGAATTTTGTACCTAAAACTAGTTTATTTTACCTGATAAAATCTATTTAGCCTATGTTTGCACAGCGAATACTTTTGCTCTGCTCAATTTGGTAGTGGTGCATAATAAATTAACTGTTCATGAGACTAGAAATGTCATAAAGAAGAGGTCTGGAATAAACCAGAGTTGGAATGTAGTCTTTTTGGATGGTTCTAAAGCCAGCCACTGGATCATGCGGAAGTCAAATTCAAGATCGTCAGACTTAGGTGAGGTCGGGGCACATACAGGGGCGGGGCCACAGGGTCAGGGGCCCCAGCTGAAAGCTGATTGGATCCTGGAGTGCCCCCTTCCTATCCTGGGTAAGCTTTTTCAGATACTTCCAAAACAGACATAGAAAGCTCCCCAGCACATTCTTAGCACTGATGTGATTTGTAATTAGTAATTTGCTGCTAGTTTCACCTGATGTCTTTTGTATGGTGTGTCAGCCCTGTGAATCACTATCAATAAGCTGGTTGGCCAGATTTTTGGAGAGTTGGGTGACATTTAACCACTTGATATTCCAGTTTGGTTTAATTTCTGAAGAGTCACGTTCTCGTTCAGAAAAAAAACAATTTCGAGTTAGAAAACTTAGTTAGAACTAGAGGAGGCATTTAGCCAGTCATATAATCAGAAGTGGAAGGTTCAGGTTCAGAAAGTACAAATACAATCAAGACGTCGTTTCAACCAACTGGTAATGTATAAAGAGTCACAGACACAGAGTGCTCAGCTGGTTGGTTGAAACAGAATCTTGGTCTGGATTTGTACTTTCTGGATATAATAAGGATGCCATGAATGACCCCCCCCCCGGCACCCCCCATGACGGCCTTTCTGACCTGAGTTGCGAATCAACAAAAGGGGATGTGCAAGAAGAGTAATGGATTCTTTGAGTTCCTGCAATGACTGTGTTATCTTATTTAAAGATGCATCTCTATGTGTAAGACATACACTCCCACAGAATACATAAAAGAAAATGAAGGAAAACTAAATGGTCACTGGTTTGCAGTGCAAATGTTCTGGCCGGCCTTGTGCAGAGCAGGCGTCCTGAAGTGTGCAGGGACGATGAAGCATGCGGCGCACTTGGCCGCGTTAGGTATGCTGTGGCAATTTGCAGACAAATTGGACTCCCGAGAGAGGAACCGGGTGTAACATGGGTCCGCAGCCTCAGTCAGCATGATACGGGGGGATCCTGCCCCGTCCTGATTGTCTTCTTTTAACAATCCACCAAGCATGGTTTGTTGAAAGCACCAGGAAATGTGCAAGAGATATGAGAGGGATTTAAGCTTATGCACACCTTCTACACAATCTGTGCCTTGGATCTTCAATCTCCACGCCTTTCTTCTCTGCTCATTGTACTGTGAAATACATATTTTTTCATCTACATCCCATTTATGTAATCTATTTCCAAACTTCTCCAGATGAACAGCTGCAGAGACTGATGCATCCTTTTGAACGTGACGTCTGAAATGTTCACATCCACCAACTAAATTAGTTCATTTTAACAAAACCCACTCAAATGAGCTCGAGATACAAATCTCTGCTTTCAATCAACAAAACCTGGAGTGCCCCTTTGCACTTGCATCATCCATTTTCTCATCAGACAACTGTCTACTGGGCCAAGAAAATCTCTCAAAAATCTCACATGGTCAGTCATTTACCATATGTGGCTGGACATTCAGAGCAAAGGGTGCCCAGGCCTATATAAAACAGGCCTAACAGCTTCTTTTAAATAGCAGCAGCCTTCCTGTGTTTCCGTAATGAGGAGCGTTTCACTGTAGGTGCTAACTGTGGCACCGGAAAGAGATGATGTCATATCAATTTGATAGCGTGCCTGGAGTTGTTTCATTTGATACTCCTTTTCTCAACTCTTTTTTCACTTCCTTATTCTTCTGATTTAGTGGATGTAGCCCATTCCAGGCCTTGTATGGGTGGTTCTAATGAATTTGGAAACCATCTAAATGATGATAGCATGATGCAGACGGGAAGTGTGCTGGACAGATTTTAGAGAAGAAGATGGCACATTTAGGTTACTAGTTATTTTCTTGTTAACGTGTCAAACAAAGAAATTCCATTTAAGGTAGGTTTTGTATGGTGGTGTAGTGGTTAGTACTGTTGCCTCACATCGCTGGCATCATGGCATCAGGGTTCCAGTCTCCGCCATGACTCCGTGTGTGGAGTTTGCATGTTCCCCCCATGTGGGATTTCTACCGGACCCCCGTGACCCTGAATAGGACAAGCGATTACGGAAAATGGGTGCATGGGTAGCTTTTATACAGACGCTCCTCTACTTACGAACTTTCAGACATACGAACGAACAGAACTGTAAGTCCAAATTGTGTTCCCTGGGCTCCCGTTTCCTGTCCACAACATAATTGTTTTATCTGCACATCAATTCCACCTAGTACGACTTCTGGCCGCTACTCCCGCCACACAGCAGCGTAGCGTGCGTACTCCCAGCATCCTAGTTCTTAGTATTTGCGTATACCCTTAAAATGATGTTGAATAACGACTTATGAACATTACAAGTTGCAAACAGTCGTTTGGATTGTACCTCGTTCGTAAGTAGAGGAGCGTCTGTACATTAACTTGTTTTAAGGTCTTATAGATGTCAGGGTCAGCACCTGATTGTCGCAGTCTTTACTGTCTTCCCCCGTTGTCCTAGCCTTTAGTGTTTCCCTTGCTCCCGGAATGGCTGCATAGCTCAGTGAGCTGAGCATGTGACCACCTATTAACCCCTCTGTGTGTTTGAATCCCACCTTCTCTGAGATTTTGTTCCCTTGTGTTTCATTTGTGTCAGTTTTCTAGTTCTTGTGATTTGTTTTATGTTTTGGTTTCTTGCTTTGTGCCTTGATTGTGTTTTTACCGGTCTGTTATTCCCAGTGATAGATTCTGTTTCTGTCAGTGTCTTGGTTTTCCCCTCCCAGTCCCTGAGTTAATTATTAGTTTCACCTGTTGCCTGTTCTTGTGCCAGTCCTTGTGTGTTCAACCCTGAACCTGCAACATCCCCGATTGGTTAATTGTCCTCACCTGTCCTGCGTTATTTTCGTTATCCCTCTTTATTTAAGTTCCTGCCCTAGTTCAGTTCACCAGTGTGTCATTGATGTATGTTGTTTTGTGTCAGTCAAACTTTTGTACCCTACCTGCCTCTGGTTGCCGTGACCTTTTTGTAATTAGTCTTTGTTTATTCCTTTAGATTTTCACCCCATCGTGGTCCGTTTTTGTTTTATAGTATTTCTTGTGTTTTCAGTTTATTAATAAACACTGTTGGTCCACTGAGCCGCCAGTAGGTCACCCACTTTCCTGCCCGCACCATGCCTCGCCCTGTATCCGAACCGCTCGGGTCAATAACAATATGTCATTGTGTTCTGATTCATAATTTAAAATGACTTTATGCTGTACAAGGAAAATGCATTCAGATTCAGTCAAGTTCAAACTATTTGGTGCATTAGGACATCATGTATGTGCTGAAGAATAAATTTAACATGTGCCTTGGTCTGTTTGGACAAATTTCTCATCCAGTTTGCTTAGTAACCAAACCCCTACATTAATGAAAGACTTTGCCTCTGGGTAAGCTTTTTCAGATGGATTTTGTCATGTGTACAGTGATCAATGAGGAAAATGACAGGTATATCGCCAAGCCTAGCAACACGCTACAGTAAATTACGCAGGTCACCATGGTGATAAACATGTTAGCGTGTAAAATGTTCATTGTTGAGTGTCCAGTGCCAAAGCTTGCCCACACTGCGGAGAAGGTCATTCTTCAGTCCACTTCCTTTATATGGTGATTTTGAGCATTAGCTGTTCCCGTGTCTGAGCCTATTTAGCAAGTCTGGAAAAATTAACCTTAAATAGAATAGTGATCAAAGAGATCAGAAAGTTAAGGCAAAAAGAGCTTGATTTGTGAGGCGAAAATAGCAGCCTTCAACAACAATTAAGTGATTTGCTGATATATAGACATATAAAGGAAAACATGCACACTTTCAAGACTTATGAATCACTTTTGAAAATGTGGGTCTGCTAAGCAATTTAATAATGATCAAAATAACATTAATGTAACCTGGGGGTAAATTTCTCATTGCTGTATATAAATGAAATGAAAGGCTGAGTCGTGTCCAAATGCCATAGCTATTGCAGAAACACTGCAGAGACCCAGTCTGATCCAATTATTCTTTATATCACATTTGAATTTTGAAAACGGGAAATAATATTCAGTCCCTTTCATCTTCTCATAAACAAAACTTTGCAAAAAAAAAATCACAAGTGCTGGCTCTTGCCAAAAGGTATAACCCATTGCAAATTATTTCTGAGAGGGAATGACGATATTAATTTGGTCTATTTAGTCCTATTGTTCACGTGGGCTGTTTTAAGAGAGAGCAAAGGGCCAGACATACAAATTGCTCCATTACACTTAGAATAAATTCTAAAAGACCAAATGTACCGGGACACCAGTTGGAAAGACACAGCGTCATAGACGAGTATAATTTGTCCTTCACTGTCAAAGTCACCTGTTGAAACAAGACCCGTTTGTATAAATCGGCCAGTGGTCTTTAGCAAATCACCAGCTCAAGAAGTAAGCAGAAGTAATCAGCAGCCTCATTTCGAGGCTGCTTGAGGATAATTGCACACATTCTTCCTCGGTAATGATAGTAAAGGTTGCTTCAGGTTAATTTCAGTTCATATATGTAGGGTTTTGCATGTGTGTGGGCCCACCGTTGCTATTATGGGGAAAACATTAAAGACCTCAGTACGTAATACGAACCTCACACATAGTTAAAACCACAACAACACACAATATCCTTCCCCGGGAAAAAAGTAATTACGCTACCCACAGCTGCATCTTCAGGATGCTAAACTGGCACCAATTTAGAAAGCAGAGGTCATTTCAGCTCAGGATCCTTCAATGCTGAGATACTGAAGTCTCAGCAATTCGAAAAGTTAAGTATGAGTTTAATGGTGTTTTTATATTATTATATTATACTACATACAGATATTTTGATGTTTGCGAAACTGTGTTTCCATCCCAGGAAGCCTAATATTCCTCCGCATCGCTTGCTAATTATTGCCATTCGCCATCGCACTTTCCTGCAGAGATACCAGCCGCTGTAGTTTTGGAAGAGCTGCCGTACATCGCGGCTCCAATCGAGTGAATCGCATCGTGGACGCGGCCGTTCGGCTCAGCTAATCAGCTTGTGATTTCATTAGATATTCACGTGTTACCTGCGGCCTCTCAGATCGGCTCCGTCTGCTTTGTGATGCGTGGGGTGACGTCCTGGCGGGGGAGGGTCACTCTCCGGAAAAGGTGTGCGCACACCTCCCGCTGCCGGCGGAAAGGCAGTCTGGTTGCTATTAATGCTGCGAAGATTGAAGGCTAGGCCACGTGGAAAAGAGCAAAAAAGCTAAGGAAGAAAACATGCGATTGTTCCTCGATGGAGACTAGGGGTGTGGCGCAATCAGCTCGGACTGGGCCTGACTCCTGACGGCACCGGCCCGTTTCAGGTGGCCTGAAGCCCAAACAAGCAAGCCGCCCGGCCCAGGCAGCGCCCATGAACCCCTCCCTCCCCTCTGCTTCCCAGCCCCTCTGTCCCAGGCCTTGGACCGGTGCCCCCCCTTTCCAGTGGGCATAATGTAATGGGAGTGTTCCCGCTGGCACAAAGCTGCTGTGTTTTCTTCATAAGCATGAGACTTCTAGCCTGAGAATTGGGAAGCCCTGCCCAGCACCTCTGTAAAGGGGCGGGGCTTAGCCAGGCCAGACCAGAATCCCTGCCCAACCCCATCACATTAGGGCGGGGCTTAGCCAGGACAGACCAGAATCCCTGCCCAACCCCATCACATTAGGGCAGGGCTTAGCCAGGACAGACCAGAATCCCTGCCCAACCCCATCACATTAGGGCGGGGCTTAGCCAGGCCAGACCAGAATCCCTGCCCAACCCCATCACATTAGGGCGGGGCTTAGCCAGGCCAGACCGGAAGCCGTGTCCAGCCCCTCAGACTGGGGCGTGGCTTACCCAGGCCAGACCGGAAGCTGCGGCCAACCCCCTCAGACTGGGGCGGGGCTTAGCCAGGCCAGACCGGAAGCCGTGTCCAGCCCCTCAGACTGGGGCGGGGCTTAGCCAGGTGGGACTGCATTCTGTAACAGAAGCCATAACATGCATATCACAGTAACCGTGACTTTTCCCAATTAAAAAAACAGATTCAGTTCTTTCTTGTTTATTTTAATCAAGTACGTACCTGCTAAAGTTATACACAGGAATCACTGGAGGAGATCAGTTTTAAACTTTGCTTGTCTAAGTTTATGTCTGTAGACTATTGCCCTGCTGGAATCCCACTGACAGCGGTGTGATTTAGGAGACGGGGGGGGGGGGGGGCATTACATCATTGTAAAAACACTCGTTTCTTGCATGTTTCCTAAGAAGTGCGTCAATTTCAAAACGTGAGTGAAGCCGAGGTCCGTGTTTCTGGCAGAATGAATCCCCCACCCTAGACTCAGAGAGGCCCACAGAGCCCCTGCTCTCAGTGTTACCGCACTGTGTGATTCTGTAAGCCTGACGTGCTGTCGGACTCGGATATGCTTTACTGGCTGCTCCTTTGTCGAGGTACCATCCACCATGCCTTACGCAAGTGTGTTAAACACCCCAGAGGGACACATTCGCCCGGCTCTGCCTCTTAACACACAGCTACAGCCCCCGGTTCTTTGACTCATGTTGCATCAGTATTTCCTCCTGTGCTGTCATTCAAAGGTGGATTAAACTATGGCACAATGCTATTGGTGCGTTCCATTTGCCCTTGGAACTCGGATTCCGATTCGAATTCCAGTTTTGAAGCCGGAAATGACGTTTCTTGGAGATCCAAAAAATATCTCGCACAGCACAGAGGATCCCGAGTTCAGAATTCAAGATGGCTGCTCCCTTTATCAACAGAAGGGAAAGTTGTAGTTTTATCCTGTTTAAGCACTACTTCTCATTTGTGGCTCATTAAATCGGTCGCACACACTATACCGTCCAACTTATCTGTGGACGTGTTGCTACGGAGTTTTAAGCACCGCGCGTAATGTGCTGTCAACTCATAACAGTGGCTAACAATTAACCGGGCTAGTATTGGATTTCATGATTAGTCAGATTATTTGTCGAATTCGAGGTAGTTCGGGCTAATTGTAAGTGAACGAAGATAAAGGCCATTTAAACTGAGGTACCTTAAATCCGACAAGTTGTCCGGCTAAGCAAAAAATCTTGCTTTTTCATATGAGTCCATAATATTGCTACTTCTATGGCAAATTAAACGCATCCGACTCGGTTTTCCCGAGTTTTTAGCGGATGTGACCGGATCCCAAGGCAAATGGAACGCACCATATGTCTTCACTGTTAACTAATTATTTTAACTACTACTACTGCTCTACTACTACTAGCACTACTGCTACTACTACCACCACCACTACTGCTACTAGGGGTGTAATGCTATACTCATATCGAGACACGATATTGGGTTCACAAGAACGAGACAAGACGATATTTTAACAATATTTTAAGGAAAACTTAAAAGTGGAAATATATTACTGGAAAGCAGCCTTTTATTTGATTAATTTGAAAGACAAAAAATGCTAAATAATGCAGATGTATGGTGAAATGTGTTAAATAATCACCATCATCATATGCAGTAAAGAACAGAACAAATATCTAGCACCATAAAATATTTCACCACAAACTCAAATGACAGGCTTCTCTCCTATTTGACTTCTCAATTAAACATAAAATAGATTATAAATAAAACAATATAAATAACAAACATAACAAAAAACTTTATGTTTTCTTCACTGGTGCAGTGGATTTAAGTAAAGAGCTTATGATGGTGCTGAAAATGGCTTTGCATAGCAGTAGCGTTTTCCTACAATGCTTACAGATGGTTCGTGTTTTGTCTGTCACCCTTTCGCCGTTTATATTTTCCGCCGGGTACCCAAAATGCTACCACACAAAAGATTTAAAAGTGTGTGGGGCATCTACTATATGCTAATTTCTTCAGACGCCGACATGCTTATAGTATCTGATTTGCAGCGCGTTTGCGAGGCCGCTTTTCGCTCCGACGAGAAATCTCGTCATGTTGAAATATCGCAAGATCTCGTTACACCCATAATTACTACTACTACTACTACTAATAATAATATACATGGTTTGTTTCCCTGATGTCATGGAAGGCTGCCTTTACAATTAAAAACAGCTTTTGTCATCTTCTTCATTTTCATTTTTTAAACACAAACAAGACTTTCAGGCTGTTACAAAGGCCCAAATCTTTACCTACATCTTAATTTATTTTTTGGTAAATGTTTAAGCAGGAATAACTAAAATAAAAATATTAATATTATTTTATTATAATAAGATAAAATACTTCTTTATTATTAGAATTATTTGTATTATTATTATTTTATTATACCGTGCCTTGCGCCTTCCGGGATGGGCTCTGGACCCTGAACAGGATAAGTGGTTACAGAAAATGGGTGGATGGATGGATTATTTTATTAGAGTGGTTATGTGTGTATTAATCATGAAATTGCATACCAAATGATTCTTCTGCTCAAACATTGTCAACATGATTTTCCTTCATCATATATATAGACCAATGTAGGCATGATTTCTGAATAAAATGCAAATACCAATACTGTGAGAGTACTATGTGTTTTGGGGGGGGGTGGTTTGGGACTGATTTGGTCCCAATGTTACACCAAATCTGGATTCCACGACGTACAGCCTGAGGGGAAACGTGTATGTATAAGTATCATACCGTTTTGCATGTGTTTTCTCTATAGAATGTATGTACATTGGGAACCTTAAAGCACTGGTCTTGCCAAAATAAATTTTAAGCAGAACTACAAGTTTGCTGTGTCCATAGGGCATGGATTCTTTTAAATCGCGACGATCAATTACGCAAAACAAACACCACACTAAAAGATGATTGTCTGCATGTGATGGCGATAGATCACAGTGGACGGCTGAGAGACATTACAGCCTTCAAGCAGTGAGAGAGAGTGAGAGTCACAGATCATATATCACACTTAGGACACAGATGAGACCCTGTGCAGAATGAACCGCATTCCCATACCTTTGCTAACGACAGCAGATTGCTCCAGCTGTGTTTTCAGGGTGATGTAATTTTGGGCCAGCAGTTCAGAATAGGTGAAGCATCCCAAAGATCTTCTTCTGGGGCTCTTTCTGTTAAATTACACGAAGGGAACCTTTGGCACCGATTTCTTATATTTGTCTCGTCTACTTTGGAAACGTGAATGAACCTGGAAGCTACGCCTAGTGCACAGACCTTGCACAGAGTGCCCTGGCAAGAGCTCGTAACGGGAATATTTTAATAAATGGAAATTGCCAACTGCTTGTAAAGGGTATGAGGAATAATTCAATTCAAGTACAGGAGGTCCCTAGGTTATGAACGAGATCCGTTCCCTAAGTCTGTCTTTGAGTCGAATTTCTAGGTAAGTCAGAAAAACAACAACAATAATTATTGTTATTACTGTTGTTGTTGTTATATAGTAACAATAAAAGTAACTACATGCAATATTGTACTGTACCTCAAGCCAATGAACCGCTGAAGCTGCGCAATGTTTTCACGAGGGTCACAAAGTAGTGCACCTGTTATTACGAGCCATTGTGTTTAACCTGAATTTTTAATGTAATAAGCTTTATGGAAGTCCGTCCGTAAGAATGAGTTGTCCGTAAGTCAGACATTCTTACCCGGCCTAGACTGCCTGTGTCCCCTGCTGTATTACAACAGAGGGGGATATTCACTGTCTTGTGGGACTTTATTACACATTTTCATAGCATACTCACAAAACAGATAAGAAAAGGAGAAAAGCATTTCCATATGACTGTGTAAATGGTGTGCAGGCTCTGCCCGCATCCTCAGCATCCAGAACAAGTAAAGTTCATTCAGAGATCGACTTGCGAAGGACAGGCATGGTGACATTAATTGGTATTACTAACTGGGAGCATAATCCGGGGTGATCAAAAAGCTAAGTGTGTGAGATAACCACTCATTAGTGAAGCAGGGAGATGAGGTTCACTAATCACATGTAATAAACCACATTAATTACAAGTAATAAACTACAGCAATCAATATTCAGTAAGCAGGATCAAATTCTACTATGGGAGAACCAGTAGAGTCCCAGTTAGGCCAGGCAGACGGTTGCCTTCTCCTCTTTGCAAAGCTGTATCAGTTGATGGTGTTTTTAGGACTATGACTCTCACTCCTCCTGGGCAGCAGCTGAAGTGAGCCTGAAGTTAATTATCTCTTATGCAGTTTGATCAGCAGGAGAAAACTACTGCGCACAAAACCTTCAGGGGGAAACGACAACTACAACATGGTCAATGGAACTGACTCAGCTGCATGAAGTAGGTTTTTCTGAGCACTTGTGCTCAGGAATGACATTAGTGAAGGGTTACATAGAGTGTCACATAAGATAGCATTCATTATCATTATTGTCAAAGTTACAGTTGTACTAAGCCGTGCCCAGACTTGTTGTAAAAAATAATAATATGAATACGAATTTGCTCCATTAAATTTTAAAGTGAAACTTTGTGAGGTATATTAAGTCATGGCCACTAATCAGTCCTAGCGACTGTGGTGAAGGTTGACCACCTAATCCCTGTGGGGAGGGATACTATAAGCTAGGACAGTGTTTGAAAACTACCATTTCAACCATTTCAAATAAAAGGACCTGGATTTCACTTAAGCGCTGCGTTCTTGCTGTCTGCTGAATGGTCAGTCTCCCAAAATCTTGCATGTGTCACAAATGTTAATGCAAAACAGCTGGGTGAGTCTTTTAATCAAATAAACCAGTCAAAGAACTGAACTGTTTAGCCAAACATAGGAGCCGTTCAGTTTTAAAGTAGTTTGTAAAACCTGAAGTAGCTCATAGTGTCCCTCCTGACATGGATTAGGTGGTCACCCTACTGTGGTCTGGTACAGCTTCCTCTATCCTCCTGAGACCCCACCCATTCATTTATGTCCATTGCAGTGGACATGTTGTTTTTGCATCTATCTTTTCACTGATGTAAGGAAACGTATTTATTCCTGTTGTACACTAAAGAGGACATGCTGTGAAATTAAAAATAAAAATAAATTTGAAAAAAGATGTCTTATTTCCTCCAAAGATATAGAAAATCACAATTAACCTAAAACTGAAGGACACTTTTTTCCTTGGGTCTCAGGAGGATAGTCTTTGTTTTGTAGGGCTAGTGTTACATTGTCCTCTCAATCCAAAGTAACAGGCTTTTACATGTTTAGAAAATGCCTGTTTGTCCTGTCCTATCCCACGCAGCATAGAACTGTGGACAGCATTTCAACTGACTATCCCAACACTGATTTTTCAAGTAACTGACTGCTTAGTAGCAGAACTGACACTTTAAACTGACAGGACCACAGTCTCCTGATTACGGCAGGCCAGTAATACTCGTCTGCTGTATTTACCAAACAAAATGGAGATTTAAATGATTTGTTTCAGCCGAAAAAAGCAGCAAACAGTCAGTGTCAGTGCAAACATCACTTAAAAAAACACAGAGCTTATTGCCTCAAACATTTGATTAATAGCTGTGAAACATGCATACTGATACAATAAAATCTGTGGTTATGAGGTGTGTCCGCACAGCTGAGGAAAAGGTGCAAACTTGTGAAGTAGTCATCCCATGGCCTGATCTGCGACTCAGATGTTTGTGTGTTCAGGATGCTTTGAATCAGAGAGGGAATCTGGGGCGTAATGAAACACCAAGAGCTTCCCAAAGGCGACCGACATTTGTTTCGTATTTCTCCGTAGTCATGCATTCTGAATCATTGGCTCCCCCAAGACAGCCTGTGATTGACCAACATGCCACGCCCAGGATATATGTGCTGTGTCATCTTACCCTCCATCATTCTGTACCTTAATTATGATTTAGAGTCTTCTCCCAGCCTGTGTGTCAGCCACACCCCCCATCCCTCACTCAACGGCTTCGACCTCCAGACTCTTAACTCCCATGGGGGCCGCAGTTGCATCCATTTGTCCCGTCAGCTAATCAGATCTCCAGCATTCCCCCCCCCCCCCCCCCACGAGCACAAACAGCATCTGTGCAGGAAAACCGACGTGTCCACAGCGCTTTATTGGAATGGCAGCAACATGGCCGCCCTTGGACGTCTCCCACATCCTGCGAGGCTACTATTATTGGTAATGCATGACCTAAGGGCTGCAGTTTAATGCCCTTGTTTTTGGGTTTATGGGTTTGGTTGTGGGTGTATTTGAAATTGCTAAAGATGCACCAGATACTGTAGGATTTAACAGGCACTAGGAAAACCTAGAAGAGAACAAAAAAGGCAAAAGTATTCGTTATGGCATGCCGTTACAAGGGAAGATTAAAGAAGGTACAAAATTAATTACGATTATCATGATAAACTTTGCTTTTTTCTAGGCTTAATTCGATGGGTTTTTGTGTGTAATAAGCTGAGTTGTTTGCAATGATGCTGTTAAAAAAAATTATAGTGCGCATTTGTGATCTTGGGGAAGTAATTAGTTAGGAATTAGGAATGCAACAGGAAAAAAATGTAGCTTGGCAAAGCGAGATGAGGTAACGGCGTAAACCCTGTTCCAACTGCTCGCTGAGCACGTATTTGCATTGTAAATTCAGCTTTTCAAGTCCCTCCAATTTGCTCCTTGGGCCTTCAATGTCCATAAGATACTGATTTTACACGCTGAGGCGTTCCTGAAATTTCACTGAAGCACAAATGACGGTGAACCCCGCTTTTGTTTAATCTTACTCCAAAGGCCAGGCTCCCAGGCTTCGCACTGGAATGAGGTTCACCCTGGATGGGCTCATCTGTCTGAGGCTAGCAATAACTACACGCTCATGTACATCACCTGCAAGTCATTAGGCCCCTGTTCAAGGGGAACAATATGCATTTTGTACTTGGTCAAAATCAAAGGGTGTACAATATGCTTTATACATATGAAGATATTTTCCTTGACATTCTTAACTGACATGTACTTAAGCTCTGGCTGAGGAAAAATAACATACTTATTAGCTTTTTTCTTAAATGTCTATTTACTCAGACCCACGGTTTTAAAGTGCGGCTCAGTACTACAGCATCAGTGCTTGGGGGTCACAGGAAAACCCACCTTTACCTTGCCTGCTTCTTCACTGGATCCGGAAATACTAAAGGGCAGGATTACGTGGGTGGTGATGCAGTGTGAGAACATGGGAATTTTGGTAAAAATAGCCTTTCACCCAGTCGCTAAACTTCAAAAGGTGTCTGCTTAGTGAAGCTTAAGGAACGTATCCTTCTGAAAGCAGAATTCTGAAGCTGTTCTGTTACCACAGAAATGCTTATTATGTTAACTAAGCAAAACCCCTGTGTCTCATTTATCTTCAGTCTTGGAATAACCTTTTTAAACTTATATGTGTTAAATTGTAAAATGTATATTGTTTCTACCCCACACCCCCAGTTCCCCATTGCTTATATTGCACTAAATAAAGGAGGACCTGCACATTTGTGCATGGGTGTGCATTATGGGGTGAATCGGAGATGTAAGCCCCACAGTAATCAAAACCAGTTAATACAACCCCCTGGACCCCCTTAAATGGGTGGAGACCTCAATACCCCCCACCCCCCCTTGCATTTATGCGTCTGTGTTGAATACTGACCCAGGACAGAGTTCCTGCATGGAAATGGAACTGAGAATATAGCACAGATAGTCATGTGCTACAAGGATATTTAGAATTTTTGCAGTGCATCTTTTTCTGTTTCTCAAGCAGCACATGAGTGTTCAATCAGCTGACAAAGGCGCTGGGAGACGAAGGTCCCCATGCTGGAAGCAGATGGTTCCTCTGCATTTTTATTTTAAAATCTCAAAGAACATTAAACTTTATTTTAATCCTGCACACCGAGAGCACAGCCACCATTCATTTGCGCCGCCTGACGTGCATCTCATTCATCTCTGTGCAGTTTGAAATCCCTGCCTCCTCTTGCCAAGAGTTCGTCTGCGGTCTCTGAGAACATCAAGCCAGTGGGGGAGCTGGCCGCAGCGGAGCCGTCCGGTGGTCCGCTGAGATGTCAGCATTTGAGGGAGGGGTTTCTGCCGGGGTTTGTATTGTCGAAGATCACAGCGACCGCAGTGAAGATGATGCAGATGCTACATCATGGATGGGAGACTGGAGCTGAAAACCTGGAGCCACTGGTGCCCTGGCAAGGCATCAAACAGCCTCAGATGTGTCGCCCAAACTGTCCTCATTAGCTTAATCTTTGCAGAAGATGTCTCTGCAAGCCTGATCATACTAAAGACCTTGGTAAACATGCAGGTTACAAGCTTTCCAACTTCCCACCAGCACATAGCCACGGAGTAAAATTACAGGTTTCACACCCCCCAAAATTTGTTTGCTCCAAACCAGGCACATAGCCAGGTAGGAAAATGACGAGTTTTACCCCTCCTCAAAATTTGTCACACCCCCCTCAATATGCAATTTTGGCTATGGGCCTGACTGAATGGACACATCAATTCAATTTCACATTTCACATTGACCACTGGGACAGTAAAAGAGTAATATATTTATGTGAGTGTGTGGTTGTGTGTGTGTGTGTGTGTATATATATATATGTGTGTGTGTGTGTGTGTGTGTTTGTGTGTCTTTTTAATTAACATGACACGGAAAATGCTGAGAAAACCAAAATTCCTTCAAGCCCCCGTTGCAGTGTGTGACCTACAGAATACATTTTGCTGTAATGTGATTTTTTGACACACAATGGAGAACATATAGCTCAGCCTGGACCTCTCCCCAAAACAGATGTGAGGAACCACACCTTGAACACTGGGGAATCAAACACAAAGCGAAAGCACCACCAAAGTGTCTATCCGCAGCAATAGCCTTCTGTTAGACCACAGAAAGGATTAGCTACCTCAGACAGGAGAATCCCCATATGCTTGCTGATAAACATTCATTGCAGATTATTATGTCTATATATGAAAGAAACAAATAAAATGTTCAATAATTATTTCAAAGGAGGGGAATTCCATTATGTGTTACAAAATAATTTCAGACACATCCAAACAAAATTGAATTAAATCTGATCTCAGTATTACCATCTATTGTATGTATTTCTGTTGGTTCTGGCGAACAACTTGTTAAAAAAAACATTAACATTTTTTCTCTTTTAATATTGATGCTTAATATGTGTTCCTCTTACCCTTTTCTGGTTTCTAATTAATCTTCTTTTAAATCTTATTATTGATAATATGCGTTATTGGAAAATGTAGGAGGATGCAAAATACACTGAACCCCCACAGTAGGAAAACAAGCACAAATAAACTTATTTTAATATTTACTAGTGATATGAATGTTAATTAACTGGAGTACATCTATAGGAACTTCCTCTTAAAAGCTTTACCTCTTAGTAAAACTGTGAAAATAATCACTGGGACCAATTAACTGAGTATAATTTAATGTTATTGTATTTGCATTTTCCTCCAATGGCATTTTGCTTGGTATTTTAGTTTTTTACTTAGGCATGTGTATAGTGCTGTTCTCAAAAAATAATACAAACCGAACCCCGGAGATGCAGTAGACTCCTTTCTCAGAACCATGAGATTCCACACTTGTGGCATTTCCCGTCATTTTGCAAGAAACTGTTGAGAAAGCATTTGAGCCAGTTACATAAAGCTGTCTCCTGGCAATTATAGATGCAATGATCACTACTGTTATTATATTAAACCGTGAAGTTTGGTTCTCATTCTTTAACAGTTTTGTACACATCATGAATTGCCAAGCCAAGTGTGAGGGCTGAACAGTAATCCTGTAATCTCTCTTCCTGAACCTCTTTCCCACTTTTCCTTGGCGTGGATCATCAGACGCTGGATGCTGGGGGATAAACGCATTTCACAGTGAAAGAGTTTCATTCATTGGGCCGATAACACGTTCAAGCAGGGTTTACACAGAGAGGGTTCTGCAGTAGGCATTTGTGTAGTACCGCCCCCAAAATCCCCCCCTGCATCAGATTGATATTCTCCTGCACAACTGTGGCCTCACAATCAGCCACACCCACATCTTATGTTCGTCATCCATTGGACGCCCTCTCCCAATGCTACCTGGGGCTGCAGATCCCACATAACAGGAAGCGACACTGAGGGGAACTGGGTGGCGAAGCAGGACACAGAATACTTTTGGCTCAATCTCAAATATGCTCTCCTTGCTATTTTCCATGGCGTTAAGCAACTGATGACGGATATGTGTGTCTGCCTTTGTACAGGGAGGTGTTCCCATATGTTTCCTGGGCATAAGTTTATGCTTGTTTGTCCACAGATCTTTTCCCCTGCAATGAAATGCAAGAAATTATTCAAACATCTAAATTATTAACTTCAGTCTGTTTTCCATGTATTTAGAAGGAACTTTAAGGCGTCTCCAGCAACATCCCCACTATTCCTGTCCTACTAGAAAAGTCATCCGTATCCGTGTAATCAACTTAGGCTGTGTGAAGGAAATAAGGATTGTCCATACATAATGATCTTAAATGCTGCTAGGGAAGTAGGAATGTTTAGTTAAGGCTGATATTCGGTCTTTCTGTGGTAGTTGTGGGCATTAGAGTTTTTTTTTAACTGGTGAATGTGGTTTGTGGTCAGTTATATACAAGACCGCAGGTTAACCTATGAAAATGCAATGGTAGTGATGTCTGAGGTTGAGAAAAAAATGCTTGGTTTACCATCTATTTATGCTGATTGTACAGTCAAAGACTTGCTTCTGCTAGACCACTGTTTACCCACAGAAGTGTGTTTCCTACTTGGTTCTCTTGCTATCACCTCTCAGTCATCCACATGGAAAACTCTACAATAACCCTCACACCATTCTCAGCTAGACGCCTTTATCTGTTCCTGTCTTAGGTGACAGTTGAACCCATCCCCCGTATGTGGTGTAAAGAATGTATGCAGATAAACAGATCTTTCAGCACTAGGAAATTCCTGCTATGTGAGTATGATTTTATTATTTATGTGGGAATGGGTGACAAGACTTGGAATTTTTGATACGGCGGCTTGTCAAATTGTTGCATTGCACCGACTGCCAAAGGAATGAAGAAGGTCCTGTTATGTGTCCTGGCTTTGCAACCCGAAGATTCATTATTATTTGGATACCATCCAGAGTTTAGGCTTTATTTCTGCCTGATGGAGATTTAATGGCTAAGGGGTCATCTGAAGTAGGGCTGTCTTACAGTCCTGAATTACCATCCTATTGCTCCTCTCATGTAAAACATGGCTCTCCTTCTTGGGATAGCATTTTTCAAGGCTGGGGCTGTGAACCGTCAGTTTTAGTATATCTGGCTTTAGCAGAAACATTTTGGACTCCAACAGCTAGTTGCAAGTACGACCGGAATAGGGACCTTCTATCTGAGACGTCGCAACTAATGAATTGCGATCGTTAGACGACTGATTTCATTCACGTCGCATTTTTATCTGCCTAATTTCCAGACTTGGATGGCAGCCCCCCTGCTGCCTGCCAGCAATCACAATCAGCACCAGGGGAATGTTTACATACCCCCCCTCCATACAAAAGGACAGACTGCCCTGCTTACAAGCAGCCGTCGCCCTTGGCCCCCAGGTCTTCTGTACAATTTGTATGTATCTGAGAGGTCAAGGTCCAGACTCCCATCCCATGGCCTAAATCTGTTAAGTCACTCTGTCTCTCTGGGATTTGGCTGATATCCTTTTTGAAACTATATCTAATTAAAACCAAAATCATGATCTCATCATATGTCATCATCTTACAGAGCCACAGTCTTCATTTTTGTTACAATATACGATGAAGAAGTGAATTTTAATATTGATTGTATTGTATCACAAAATATGATATCATCAATTTTCTGCCCTGAATAAAAACAAGATCACAGGGGAAAATACTTGAAATCAAAACGATTTGCAGTCCGGCCATGAGTTTGTAATAACACACAAAAAGGTAGAAACACAAGCATCACGAGAAGACATCTCCCTTATCGCTGTGCCCCCTAGTGGCCAGGAGTCTACACTGCGCCAACAATGAATAATGTGTGACCATCTGTGAACAACTGGACACGCCGCAGGAATAAGGCACAGAAATGAGACAGAGTTTGCATTATTTTCTGGGAGTGCGGCACACACCATTCCAGATGGCCCACATCAGTCCAGAACTTAAACACACACATTTTACTAATTCTGCTTCACTGCAGAATGCCATAGATTTGGCATGAACAACCGGCATTGCATAATAAGATCAAAAAGACCAGCAAAAACAACAACAAAAAAAAAACCCTTCTGCATTTCCGACATTCTCAAGGCACAGTGATCTCTGGTGCATGCATTACCCATGAATCTCATATATTCAGAATTTCACAGCAGTGGAAGAATGAGAAACAGGAAAGGTTAAGGAACGAAATCCTCGAAAGCGGATTACGCGCAAGGTCTCGGCAGAGCTGAGAAGGCGTCACGCGCCGCACGAACCACAAGTTCATATTTTGCAGCAGTTCGTGGTTTAGAGTGACACGCCGTGTGAAGACGGGGATCCCAGAGGAAACGGGAGGCCCCATGCGGAGACACAGCCCCCCCCAGCGAAGCCCCGGAGCTGACCTGGGCCAGCCTGGGGAATGAGCTGACCTCATTGTTTTTGAACATGCTAGGTCAGTCCTGGACCCGTGTTCAGTTGTGTGACGGCTCCTTTAATCAAGCAGCATGTCGTCCCCCCCCCCACTCCCCACCCCTACAGGGCCAGAGAGCCTTTAGTGGGGTTGAACAGGGTAATGTCAGACAAGGGAGGGTTTGGCACAAACGCCAGGGAGCCGTTCCCATTGTAATTCAGGGCACCGCTCACCGCTGAAATGCGATCATGGAGAACAACGAGGATCCAGGATTTTAGGGCTTCCATTAGATTAGTGTTTTCGCAACCCAGTCCTTGGGGACCCTCAGACAGTCCACTTTTTTTCTTCCTCCCAGCTCCTAACACACCTGACCCAGCTATTCAGTGTTCCTGATTGGCAGGCAGCTGGGTGAGAGCAAAAACATGAACTTCCAAAGTGGTCTAGTGAAACACTGGATCAGAAATACACGGCGCATCGGAGCTGAGTGGGGGAGCGGGAGTGAGAGAGCACGGCTCTGTGGAAAGGCTGACGCCACCCAGCCCCACGTGCGACGGCTCACACGCAGGAGCGACGCACGACCTCCAGCTGCATCAACGCTCAGGGAGATTAACGTCCATACAGCGGCGGCGGCCGTGGAGTGGACTTATCGCATGGTAACTGCACACTTCTCCTCTCGAAGCAGGAGGCCAGTGAGATCATAGGAAATAAAACAACAGCCCGGAAACATCATTATTCTCTCCAGAAGATCACTGCGGGGAAGAAGGATAAAAAAAAAAAGCCTCCAATCATCAGTTTTTACTTTTAGAAAAAAGGGAAAAAAATCATTAGGAGGCACAACAAAAAACAAGAAAACATCTAAATGTCATCTGACTCCAGTGAACTGAGCAGCTCAGTATAAGGAAAACAACAAACTGTTTTATTTGAACTCTGTACTCTGATTATGTGTAAATGAACACCTGTCGATATCTGGTTAAGAACTCTGGAGGCTAATTCCATTTGAGATGGATCTTCACTTCATAGACACTGTCCTTGGATGTTGGAGATGTTCTCCTTAGAGGCTGATTTACACCCCAAACACCAGGGCGAGATGACACAGTGCTGGAGTAATTTCTTCGCTCATACCACTGAAGGCTAAGAGCAAACAGAAACCAGAGCACGTTGCGACCCTCTAGGGGTAGCAAACTCAAAGCAGCACAGAGCTAACATCATGTGCGTGCTGCTTTTTATTTCGTTCCATTCCCCTCGCTCCACTGGCCTGTGTAGTCGCTAATTTGACCCAGTAATTATGCTTTCACCCCCCAATGCCTCTCCCATAAAAAAGGGCTCCTGTCTCGACACGCCGTTCTATGAGCTGTGATGGTTCAATATAATTCCACAAGAAAATACAGCTGATTTCCAAATTACCAAAGGAAACATGGGTAAAAATCATCTGTAAACACATGGGCCTGAAGGAATAAAGTTTGATGAGTTCATGGTCAAGGTAAAACTGGGTTTTGTGGCTGAAGTATATCACTTTCAAAAGAGAGTGTAATGAGCCTGCTGGAAAAAACAGCTCAAATTGTCGTGCATAATTTGTTCAGCGGAAGCTAAAGCAGGCTTTCGGAGAGGCCTGCAAAGCTAGCGATAACATACAAGTGCCAATCACAGTGCCACAGTGCCGCTGAGCGGCACCAGGGCGTGCATTTGGCAGACATACCCCAGCAGGCCTCATGGTGACAGTCTGAGAAAACCCCTCAGGCAACGGCCGCACTTGCTATAAGGGACTCGAGTTGGATAAATACCTTAATAACAGACCCCTAAATGCTGCTTGCTGAACATTTCTTCAGATCCTGGTAGCAAACATCTCCCAGTCAAATACACAACCTTGAACACTGTCATCCAAAGTGTCACCCAGTTTCTTTGATTAAGCAAATCTGATTTCTTAATGGACATAATGAATATGTTTGTAAGAAATTGAAGTTTGACTATCCATCCATCCATCCATCCACCCATATATCCATACCTCCATTTGTCTTCTAGCCACTTATCCTGTTCCAGGCTGTGGTGAACGTTTGATCACATGCATAATTAATAATGGTAGCTTTCCTGAAGAAACATATGGGTCCAGCCTACTTGCTCCCAAGATGTAACCCCTTGGCAGAGCAGCATGTATTATAAATTAAATGATTAGCTTTAGCATCTTGTCAGCACCTCTTTCTGAACACTGTCACAGGGCACCACCGGGGCAGTATCAGTGCGTTACGAGCGCGCAGACAGATGGCCCTGTTTGTAAAAGCAAAGGAAAGGCACACAGACAGAGGCTAAAGGGGAGCAACCTCACATGTTTCTCTTAACGAAGCAGCGGGAAAGGCGTCTTAGTGGAGGCTAATGCCACCGTCTGGTTTCTCCTGTGGCCAAAAACCACGGTCACGAGCGGAGATGGAAATCTCTGCTGGCTCCAGGTCCACAGGCAAGATGCGGGACGAGGAGTGCAAATGACTGACAGCAGTTTAATGAATTTCCTGCTCTCCCCTGAATTAAAGCTTTAGCTGCATTATTCCATTTTGATTTTTTTTCCCCCAGAATATATTTACCAGTGACATGGGACTGGATCACCAAAGCGAGACCTAATAAGCCCTTCTAATCTAATTTCCATCTATATTGCCGTGCACTGTACAGTTGGCGAGGCTAAGCGGCCTGCTCTAATTCCCCCCAGACTCAGACCAGAGGCACAGCCTGTTCCGAGGCTGGAGGTCACGGTCTTTCTTTAATGATGTCACGCCGTGTATCTGAATGCCGCGCTTTGCCCTGATTACACCGGTTCCACACTGAGCTTCGAGGCCTACGGGTTCAAGACCAGTTCACGCAGTGGTACCTGAAATAAACCCCAGAGACCTTAATTTCTACAGAGAGACTAAGACACTTAAGTTGGCCAGCATTGGAAAACTTGTAATCATCGTGCAGCAATTTAAGTCTGTAGCACAGAGGATCACATGTGGAGTCGTACATCAGGGTGATTAACTGCAGCGAGAATATCTTGAAATTTACACCACATCCTTACACAATAAATATGGTCGTGTATTCAAATGTGTTCAGCCTGGCGTGTTTGAGGTGTTTAACGTCACCGCGGGGTGCCGGCTATAAACCAAGTCATGGAGATTCTGTGAAATAAGCGCCGATACCGTGGCAGAGCTGGTGCTGCAGGATAATGGCAGACTCCGCCGAAACTCTGGAGAAGAGCAGCAGCTGCGAAAGCTTCCTGGAGATACTTCTCAGACGGACAGCTGGAATGACGTCAGAGGCGCAGATGTTGGCTCGCTGGGGTGGTAGCCGGGGAGGATCCCCTGGCGGGGGCCGCTGGTGTAAGGCGCTACCCTTCAGTGCGGCTCCAGGCCTGGACACGGGTTCCCTGCTCACTTAGCACATGCCCTACTCGTGCCCCTCTTGTCTCACAGACACATGTTCACATGCACAGAAAACTCACAGACATGGCCGCTTAGCACAACACGGCTGGAGTCGAGGGTAAATAAGATGATTCAGAAACAGAAGAACTGGTCAGTGCTCATCTTGATCTTCCAAGTTAACAGGAGCAACAACAAACTCAGACGCATGGCGAGACTGTAGGTAGCATTGCTGCCTCAGACCTGCTGGGTTGAGGGTTCGAATCCTGTGTCCCACTCTATGGCTGCTCATTTTTTATTTTTTCTGCATATTCACCCAGGTTGCATGTGATTCATCCTGTAGCCCAAAAACAGGGGTTTCGATGCACTGGAGTCTCTGAATTGCCCCAAGGTCCCCCTGCCTTGTGCTCTTGTGATAGGCTGCTGGGGAAGGGCACAGCCCTGTATTGAATAAGCAGCTGGAAGATGGATAAATAACACATGGACAGAACTTCAACAGTAATGACAGTATGAAGCTTTAAACAGTGCAAACAAAACTGGCACATTTTTTGAGTTTATTATAGTTTGTCTGTTTATATACATGTGCACTGTTCATTTTAAATGGCAGTCAAAAATTGGAGAAAAAAACAATGTACGAATTTAGTAATGTTAGGTTTGGCAACTCATTACTAGTACAATTAAGCATTCTTCATTCCTTTAATTCATAGGAATAATATAAATCTTCATTAATTACAAGTAAAATCTAAACTAGAATTGCTGTCACTGGTCCAGGTTGCTAAAGCACCTATACAAGCATCAAAAAACTAACAAAAAAGCATCAAACTAGCACAGATGTCCATATGAGACCCATGTCACACATAGTTTGTTCATGGGAGTTTTACTTAGACATTTATGTTCTGAGGGCAGAAGGAGAAATGATAGGTTATCTCTCTGAACCAATCCGGTTGTAGAGGTGGTGGGTCCATGCAACTAAAGCAGGTGGGACCAAGACATATGATCGGTTGGTTCCACCACCTCTAGCTGCTTGGACCCACCTCCTCTACAGTCTGACTGGTTATCTCTCTGAACCAATCATTTCTCCTTCTGCCCTCAGAACACTTTTGGGTGAGTAAAACTTGCATGAGCAAATAGTTTAGTATTAAGTAAATGCGAATGACAGCGGGTTAGTCTTTGCATCGCAAGATAATGCAAATAATAAATAATAAATAAATAATACATTTAAGTTGGCTCTCCACTGGGCTGTTGAATCATCCACTTGCGCTTCTGTCTCCAGGGAACCTGTTTACTCGGTATTCAATGTGAATATACAGTTTGGAGCAACTCCAAGTCACAGACACTTCTCAAAGCTACAAAGAAGTAATAAACTGCACACATTATACCAGCTGTTATGACGCAAGCTTCATTTGAATGATCTAAAACTATGGACTACCCAAGAACATCAGAAGAATTCTTGTAGTCTTGAAAGTCTCTGATATTGAGTCCCTGTAAGTCCCTGATTGGGTTAGCATGTATTGCACCTGGCCAGCATGATTGGGTTAGTATCTGTAGCGCTTGCCCAGTCTGATTAGGTTAGTATGTGTAGCGCCTGCCTAGTCTTACTGGGTTATTATGTGTAGCGCCTGCCCAGTCTGACTGGATTACTGCATGTAGCGCCTACCCAGCATGATTGGGTTAGTATCTGTAGCGCTTGCCCAGTCTGATTAGGTTAGTATGTGTAGCGCCTGCCTAGTCTTACTGGGTTATTATGTGTAGCGCCTGCCCAGTCTGACTGGATTACTGCATGTAGCGCCTACCCAGCATGATTGGGTTAGTATCTGTAGCGCTTGCCCAGTCTGATGGGGTTAGTATGGGTAGCGCCTGCCCAGTCTAACTGGGTTAGTATGTGTAGCGCCTGCCCAGTTTGATGGGGTTAGTATGGGTAGTGCCTGCCCATCTTGACTGGGTTAGTATGTGCAGTGATTGCCCAGCCTAATTGGGTTAGCATGTGCAGTGCCTGCCCATCTTGACTGGGTTAGTATGTGTAGCGCCCGCCCAGTCTGACTGGGTTACTGCATGAAGTGCCTACCCAGCATGATTGGGTTAGTACATGTAGCGCCTGCCCAGCCTGACTGGGTTAGTATGTGTAGCACCTGCCCAGTCTGATGGGGTTAGTATGGGTAGCGCCTGCCCAGTCTGATTGGGTTAGTATGTGCAGCGCCTGTCCAGTCTGATGGGGTTAGTATGGGTAGCATCTACCCGGTCTGACTGGGTTAGTATGTGTAAGTCCTGCCCAGTCTGACTGGGTTAGTATGTGTAAGTCTTGCCCAGTCTGACTGGGTTAGTATGTGTAAGTCCTGCCCAGTCTGACTGGGTTAGTATGTGTAAGTCCTGCCCAGTCTGACTGGGTTAGTATGTGTAGCGCCTGCCCAGCCTTCATCCTGGCCTGCATTGACCTTCATCACTAACTCACACGGAGTTGTCTGCTAATCTTGTTCCACATGAGACAGACGGGCCTGAAACAGGTGCCAAAAACAACCAACCGCAGGAGGCAGAAACGTGACCGAGGAGGAACGCACACCTGCCGTTTACTGCTGCCCTTTGCAATTGAGCTGAAATTATACTTGGGAGAGCCCCTGAGGACAGAGGCGCTAACACAAAGCTGCCGCCGCAGCCCGACATGACGATGTTTACCGAAAAAGTCAGGAGCAAGAACTTCCTCTGAGCCTTTAGCATGCTGACAGTTGGAAAACCACAACACACAGGGCATGCGATAAGATAGAGATATTAATAAGCTCTATTTTTATGACTGTCAGACCTGTGTCTGTTCAATTTTTTTTTATTTTACAGGTCATGTTGATTTACAAACACTCTCACTATCAATAACAATGTTGTCTATCATCTGATAGGAACTGATCTGCATTTCAGCTGTTATCTCCTGCTGCCACTAAGCACTGCATGGCAGAAGGTTCCACTTGATAAAAACGTAGAAAGTCTGTATTGATTCAACAGTGGAAGTCATTAAAGACATTTAACCACTCCTTAAAAAAAGGATTCACAACTTCCCATTTGCAATAATTTACTGATAGGTCATGTAAACGGCAAACATTTTCCTGTAACATTAACAGGACTGAATTATGCATCAAAGCTCATACACTATCGCACCATAACAGCCTCATGTTTTCTAGGGTCAAAGCATTTTTACTTCATAACTATGTACATTGTAACTCAAAATGTGTTTGTTCATTTTCAAACATTTCACCCTCATTATGATTAAACACTATAGAGTGTTAACCAAAGATGGCGATAACATCATCTTAACGACTGAGATATTCATGAGACTCCTATCATTCAAGACCAGTAAAAAACAGAAGTTTCTGTACAAGATCAACAATAGTCTGTCTGACTTTTATCATTCAAGGTGCTTCAACTTTCTTTAAAAAGAACGAAAGAGGTTAAAAATGTAAACACATTATTAACTGCAGAATTCACTTGCAGCCTTGGCACAGCCCAAAGAATGCCACAGTCTCCCTAGCAATTCATGCTACAGTCAATACGAAAGTATGGATGTGCAAAGTCATTAGTGTTTAAAACAGGTCTCTGCCCTGGTAAGTGGGAGTCACCACACAAAAAAAATGAAAGTGCCTCAATTAAATGTCCTAGTAAAAATGTTTCCCCAAATATTTGCAGCTGAATCACATTTTCAGTTATGTAATGGTACTACAAGAATATCATTAGTAATTTTACAAAGGGACCAAATCTTAGTAGTGCAAATGCTTGAGAATGGTACTCTTTAAGTTTTATTAGCACTATTTAAGTGCTAATTAAATGTTTTGGTTTATGTTTCGAAAACATGAATGGCAAAGTTTATGAATTATTGATGCAGGGATTTCCCTTTATCCAAAGACCTCTACATCCTCATTCAAGTCAACTGCACAAAGTGAACAAAACAAATCTTAATAGTCTATATGTGCAAACAAGCAATATTCTTTGACAGTGAAAAAAAACACAGGTGTTAAGCACTCACAGAGACACATGTAGCATTCTAGTGTTGCCTTAAGTGTTGGATTAGTCAATCGCTGCCATATATAAACAGCAGCAGAGAATCCAAGCAGGGAACAAACACCAGACAGACACCAACCCATACCAGGACACCAGCCACCGCTGATTTTCAGGCCATTATTACATCAGGCTTTTCCCTGAGAGAGCAGCCCATTCCTCCCGGGACAGAGCTTGGAGGTGGACATTCAGCGAGGGGAGAGTCGTGTTCCCATAGAAACGGACCCGCCCGCCGCACCCGGGGCTGTCGAAGGTCCAGCCTCGTTGGTGGCCCCACTCCCCAGCAGGCCCATCCAGTGCAGGTTAAGGATGGAGTCGGCGATGATGCGTGCGGTCTTCCGCTGGTACCCCCCTGATGTCACCATGAGGATGGGGATGCCCTGCTGTCGGGCAACCCTGAAGACAATCTCATCCCTCTTGATGATGCCCTGCAGGAAAGATGTCCACCATCACCATCATCATCATCATCACCACCACCACCACCAACGCTCAACGTTCCCTCAAACCACCCCGCCAAAAAAGGGGGTGGTGAGTGACTTAGCGGGCTCACATACTCACAAGATACTCACAAGATACTCACAAGATACTCACAAGTCTGTGGGCCCTTGAGCACGGCCCCTAACCCCCAGCTGCAGGGGTGCCGCACGTGAGCCCTAAGCTATGGGGAGCTGGGGGGGGGGTTAGGTGACGAGAAGAATTCCAATGTACTTGTGCAAATGGCAAATAAAGGATTTATCATTTTTTAATCTTTACCATTAAGCTTTGCTCATGGTTTTTCAATCCCATCCTACTTCTTTTCTGTCCCCAGCTCGGCTGTCCGCAATGTACAAGGCGACGTAAGGGGTCTGAGGTGCGTCAATCCAGATAACGTCTCAATCTGGTTCTTATTACAGCTTCAAGAGCAAAGGCGAAGTACGTGCCAGACAGAACGGGGACACCACCACTGGCAATCAGCAACTCACGGGCATCGGACAGGCCGCCACAGGGGTCCGGCACAGCGACCAGCCAATAATATCCCGGCAGACCTAACCTCTCAGTTCTCCTCATCACTAACACATGGTACCATATGCATGTGGCAGGTAGTTTGAGCGGCAGTGGTCAGCCCATATTGTAACCCACATGAGACTCTGCATTGTGCGCTAAGAAGGCTGACTTCAGAGAACAGCTATCACGCATTGACATTAGGAGGGACAAGAGTGGAAAGTATTAGAAAAGGCATGCATCCTGCAGGGGAAGTAAGGGAGGGGATACATCTGTCACGAAAGGAAAAGGAGTAATGCTTCCTTCCACGACACACCCAAACCATAAACAGGCAGGTAAACTCAATAGCTGCTTCCGATCTGTTGCCATGGTAACTGGTAAAACACAACTTTAACGCTGGGACCTCTACGGAGAGGACTTTAGCAAAACGGAGTGAGGTGAACCTGCGGGGAGATGGAAAGGCCTCCGAGTGGATCGCCGTCCAGGATGTCCGTTCCGGCGTTGTAGACGATGATATCTGGCCGCATCTCGCTGAGGGCTCTCTCAGAGTTCTGCTTTACCTTCTGCAGGTACTCCTGATCCTCAGTCCCCCAGTCTAGCTCCACCTTCCTCTTGATGGCCCCTGTAGCCCAGTGCAGCATGGGAAATACAGATGAGACATGATGAGGGCTAATGGGTGATTGGCCCTAATCGCAGGGCCAGTTTGTACTGCCCCCTTGACCACATTTTTGGGAGAAAAAAACTACACAGTTCATTCATTTTCTACCTACTATTATAAGAAGACCATTATACATATAGCTTTTGAAAAGCTACTGACAGTCAACCCCAGAGCCTCTGTTTCTGTCTGTTGAATAGATCCAGGTCACTGTAAAATAAGCTTTCCAATCGATAGTGCCGGTCAGCAACATTTCAGGCACACAGCAACATAAACTGTGTGCAAAACTTTTGCCAAACGCTATTTACTATCCCACTGAGATTTCTGCTTACTTTTACCACAAACTCTTACAATAATTCCAAGGTGCCATTAGTTTTACCTTAGTTTAATTTCTTAGTTTATTTTTTTATATTTTTTTGCTGAGTGTAAAACAAATGAGGAGAATTAGCCGATGTGCTGGTCGTTAGTGCTGGACACATTGAATGTGGTCAGTGCTGAATTGGTCCTGCTGTGCTGAAATGTCTGATTCTGCTATACTGAAATGTCCTAACTCTCACGCCAGGATCCGCATTGTCATCCTAATTATTGCCCTGCACAGTAAAGAAAAGCAGAGTTTCATCTCCTTGTGAATCGGCACATAAGGGAAAAATGCTAAAGCCAGCGATGCTTTAGTCAACTGCCTATTAGCGAATTCTCCCTCTAGCCTAATTGGTATTTAAAGCTTTTTCTACTGCAGATGAGGACACTGGGAAAAACCAAGCATGCAGACTGATCTTTTAGTCTTTGTAGACATTCAACTGCTATGAATGCAAATGCTCACAGTAAAAAACCTCAAAGGATCAAAATCTAAAAGTGAAGTCGACAGTCTAAGCACACAATCTCTTAAAGGAGGGAAAAAGGCTTTTAAATCTTGGCTCAGAAATTTGTCTTCAGATATATTTTGCATACATTAAATGGGCCTCTGTTTTGCGGTGATTTCAGCGACATCGTTGCTTGGCAGAGCTTCTAACCAGAAACGTATGCACCATTTCCATAACCGCTGTCACACTCCACTACTACTTCATATGTAAAAGAGCCGCCTAGTGACCATGCATATTTCCAGTCTTCATTCATTCATAGTTCATGCAAAAAAAACCTATAATTTAAAATTGAAGTAATGTGGCCCTTCCAGATTAAATGATAAATATTGTCTAATTTTAATAATTTTGAATATTTTTACGGTTAAAACACAGTGCTTAGAAACACTTAGTGAGTTCCCAGTACCTGTCATCATATTTAACACTCTATTGAAAACACAAAGGTGACTTTGCCATTTAAAAGATACTGCAGTGTCACATGATACATAACACTGCCACCTGCAGTCAGGTTCGACAACTGCAAGCCCTCAGCAGAACAACCCCATATCTTGTTGATTTAGTTCATAGCTAATCATCTTTGCATATTTTCTATATGGATATCATATTTTAATGAGAAATTATAATTGTAAAATGTCACAGATTTCCATCTATATATGTAGCTTCATACTTACATCATGCTATATTTCAGACAAACCTCCCACCTTTTAAAAATAGTTCCATCTATTATCTTTTGACTAATGTGATTTCCCCCCACGGGTTGGACGAGATTCGACACTTTACACCAAAACAAATAATTGATGTCTGCAATGAAATGTAATTTACGTTTGGCATATCCGTCCCCGGGGTAGATGTAGCGGTTATAAACATCCATTATGTAGACCCGGTCATCATCCAGGAAGTCTCGCTCGTGCCCATTTCCCTGCAATGAGAATTGCCACTTGGTTACATCATCAGCACACTGGTCATTAACGATAATAATAAATGGCCGGTTATAGCCAATTAAATGACGATGACAGACTCAAAACAGCCGAGGCTGCTGTTGACCCCCTGAGGAAAATATCTCAAACAACTTCAGCTGCATAGCTGAGAAGAAATGATAAAAATGAAGAACTGCACTACGCAAACTGAAGAGCTGGGGCTGCTGACCTGTACTGCCTCTCCTGAATATGTATAATAATCATGGACGCCCTTTAACCTCATCCAAAAGCAATACTGAGTTCATGAGGTATACTGTATATTTCTCAGAGTCCCCCTCCCCTGTTGCATCTCCGCAGGTGAAGCCGACATCATTTCCATCTGAGTGGCACCACGTCTACCAGCCCGAGGAAAGACGTCATGGGTATCAAGGCTAGGAGCCATCAGTCCCAGCAGGCAGGTTGCCACCACGCTTCTTGGTCTCGTCTCCCGTCGGCGTCAGACGAGAAGCTTTACAGTATGCCATTGGCGTTAATGTCCTTGCAGAGACGGCCTTGTGCCCGGGAGTCTGGTGGTTCATGAAACCTTTAGGTGGTTTGAGAGACCTTTCAAGGTTTGGAAGGACAATGAACTGCTGGGAGAATAGTGCTGTCATACTTATCTGCTTTAAAAAACGTATTTTATTTTCATTTTTTTCTCTTTATTTGCATTTTTATTAGACTTTAGTAGCTTATTCAAAGATATCGTGAGATATTCTTTTAAGTACTTTTGGGGCTTTGCTTCTGTTGGTTAGGTCACTTCTTTAGCCAGATGGACACCTAGTAGTAATTTTTTTAAATCAGTATTTTCTATGATAAAACATGATTTCAAAACTAATGGCGCTTTTCTACTGGTATACAGGAACCAAACCATAGCGCAAAAAGAGACTAGTTACAGTGCGCTTCTAGCTCACTTCGGTATTCCGCTGCAGAAAGATTGGCTCGGTAAAGGCATTGACACACTGTACATCGTGATTTACTATGTGCTAATTTCTGCTAGCAAGCCTGTGAGAATCGCCATCTTATGTTAGCATCAAACACCAGCAGAATTAGCATTTGCTTGCATGAATCTACATCACGAGTCCATTGTGTTCAGCTGCTCTATAATACTTTTTTAAGTAGGTGGTTGGAAAAGTTCAAGTTCCGAGTTATTAGGAACGTTTTAATACATTGCGATGTGCGAAATGACTCGGGTTTGACTCGGTTTTTGTTGGCAGTGGAAAAGTGCCATAATTGTTTATTCATGATCCATTTAGGTTTAAGTACATGAATATCGGTGGTATGCAAACTACTCAGGATAAACTAGCTGGTAAATATTTAAGAATCAGTTGCACTGGACAGTGCAGTCCAGGTATATATACCCCTGCTAGCTAACAGACTTCCATTTTTAGGAAGTAACAACAAAGCAAAGGTAATCCTTCCGATTTGTCGGCATGCAAGGGAAAATACGTTTCTCAACGCCTGATAAGAGGCAGCTTTTTTCAGCCGCCACAGATTTATCCCACAATAATGAAGATTAAAGACTTGTTTTCTTTGGAAACTTCAGCCGAGCTGATTAAAGTATGAATGATCAACAAGAGCTGACTGCTGGTGAAAGATGGATTACAGCATGAACTCTTATCCTGCACTTCTGGGAGGACGGTGAGGCGTCTCACCCTCTGCTCAGAACCATTCGCCATATATTTGTCTATATATGTAATTACGCTAAGTAAACATGTACGATAATACATCAGTATAAATCCCAGAAGCACTGTGAGCAATCTGTACCAAAATATTATCCTTAACATGACCCATATACCAAATATTTTGTGAAACTTAAGTATGGAGTGTATTACTGCCCCCAGAGTTCACACTCTGCATGGTGTCAGAATTATAAACATCAGCAAAGGGCCTTCCAGTACATTTCTGCTGACCTGTTACCAAGTACCTATTATCCTCATTAACCGCTGCTTTTTGCCGTTCATGTCTCTGATATCATTTGTTTGCTCAGTGTTTAGCTTATCTGGTTCATTAGAAGGTGATATAAAATTCATATATGCAGAGGGCAGGGCCCAGGAAAGCGATCCCAAAGATGGCCCCAAATTACTCCGCTGGCTTAATTGGAATTTTAAATGTCGGATTTCTGCCCCTCAATATTTTTCCCCCGCTGAGGCAGCACTTTCAGACAGCCCCGGTGTTCTCATGCAGATTCAGAGCTTTGTTCTCTACGCTTCCTTCATGAATTATTTACTCAGCATGGCTATCGATCAGGTCCTCTCGCTTTGCCCTGTCGATAGCAAAGGGGCACAATTACAGCCAAGCTGCGTTTGAAAATAAATATGACGGCCCAGGACAGAGGGATCGTGGGTAGCAGTCAATGCTAATGCAATTACAGAGGGTGAGGTGATCAGAGGAGAAAATGTAGGGTGCAATGGAGAGTGCCGGAATGAAGTGAACATCCCGATCACAAATGACGGATCAACAAGAAATGGACGACTGTCATGAATAAAAAAACCATCACTAAGTCTGGAGACTCCAATCTAGACAGTGTCAAGTTAACTACAGTCCTCCTCCTTGCACGGGGAGGACAGAGCGAGGACCGCCAAGAAAAATGACCAGCCAAGCACAAATTAGGGTGAAATCCAAGCTAAAAGACCCACCCATCCAGAGATGCGCTCATGGTGCCATGAGTTTGCAGCTCAGCGGGCAAACCGGTGACAATGACCTCGAGGGAAACGCCAAGCTGTTTGGTGGCACTGTCACTACGTCGTCAAAACGCTCAAACTATCTTTAAATGTTCAGGTCGCTAGAGCTACATTGTCAACATACCCAGAGAGCAAGTCAAAAGCACCTCTATGCTTCATCGCAGCCTAACAGTACTATTTAGGTGGTAACACACCGCAGGCGGTTTACAAGGCAACGTCAACACAACAAGCTTGATTAAACATAATGAAGCTAATGGCACGTAAGAAAAAAACAAGCCCAGTTCTGTTGGTGAAGAATGTCTATAAATAGACAGTTCACAGGGCACCAACTGACAAAATGCTCTACAACTGGAACATTATTTCATAACACTTCACTCACATATATGCCCATTTGTGAAGCTCATTCAAAGACTTTGTTATTATATTGTGAGAATGCCCATTCATAATTCCAGCTGCTTGCTGTGTTAAACTTCTGAAAAGGTTCCTTCTTCAGAAAAGTTCTTTAAACCATTCTACTTTATGCTGCTGCAGGAGTCAGACAGCCATTTGAACCTTAGCCAAGAATACCCCCCACCAGAATAGGCATCCTAATGGGAATGGTCATCACTGGACGCTAATCCTCTCAGCACTAAGGCATACCTCTCCAATCTGCATTGTGCATGCATGGGAAATTGATTCATGCCTCAGTCATCTACTAACGATCCACATGATTCATCCCAAATCTGTTCAATTTTTAAATAACGAAAATTCTCATTATAAATCTCATATGACCAAATAATAAAGTAGCTCTTTTTTCCAAAATAATACAAGTAATAAAGACAATTTTACATTTTTACAGCACAGAAGGCCTTTCAAGAGGATGACTTGACTACTTAGCAGTTAAATGATTAGAGATGCTGATCCCTTAAACACTCAATGTCTGACAGCGGCAGTGCTGTAATAATAGAATTTTACAGTACCATGTGCATAGATACATAATAACAGTTGATGCATGATAATATGCATCTATGTGTTTCATCAATATATAAACAGAAAAACCTTCAGTCCATGTCTAAGTGAGTGGCATTTGTGGCAGTCTCCGAAAGATCTTCAAAACACCAGTCCATTTAGAACAGGGGTAGGGAACCTGTTCTGTGGAGGGCCAGTGTGGGTGCGGGTTTTTGGGATGACCTCTCGATCAGCCAGTAATAAAACAGTGGTTCTCAACTCCAGTCCTGCTGGCTGATTGAGAGGTCATCCCAAAAACCCGTATCTGCAGCAGCCCTCCACGGATCAGGTTCCCCACCCCCTGATTTAGAGGTACAGCTGTGTACAGTTTTGTCTTTTTTGTATTCTATCATACCAAATTGTACAAAATGGCATTGCATTTCTTTGCAAGGATAATGTATAGTGACATGTTTGATTTATGACTTTCGTAAAGCAGTTTTCCACATCTTTCCACATCTTAACCAAGCAGCTCTCCACTGCAGGTTATTAAATTGTCATGCTGATACTGAATGAGGTATTCAGAGATACTTTGGAAAAGTTTCCCCCGGAATGGCCCTGCAGGCCCCTGGAAGTAATGACGTTCCTCCTACGGCTACCTGGCTGGAGGCTCCTCAACGCGCCTCCTTCTACACGCCAGAATGACTTTCCTGGAGAACCAAAGCGCTGCGGCAAACCCAGGCCCCCTTTCATCCCCTCCTTTCTTTTTGGGCCCTCAGCATCCCTCTGATGCACAGCCAAGCAAAGGTGTGAAAACGGCAGCTACTTTCAACCTTCAAATGAAAGGCATACTGCAACACAAGACTGGAACACATGCCACAGCTGGCCAGCCTAGGGTCAACGTTGCCTCTTTCTCTAATCGGGCTAATGGTACAACCTCATGGTACCATGTGACTGGCCACTTCACCGGACGCTGCCATACAATCCTCCATTGTCAGAGGAAAGGCATTTCAAGCCTACTATGTACTAGAGAGTGATGTCAGATGTTAGCCAAGTAACAAAGTTGACCACTTGATGGCGATAGTGTGCATAGAGTAACAATCTATCACCTTGACAAAGAAACACCACTGCAAGAATAATTTAATGATGTAATGGCTGACGTTTTCAAGTATGGTCCATAACCTTTCTGTGCATGAAACAGCAATACAGCGATTATGCTAAGCATCTTTTTTCCCCAATTATTATTTACAGAAAAGGATGATTTCATTCTGCCACAGCATGATCTGGCACAAAACACTACAACTCTGAAAAAAATGGAAAAAAGCTGATTGGTAGCAAACGGATCACACAAATTAGACACTAATAGCAAGGCAATACATATTACTCAAAAGTTCTGACATATTACCATGATTTTAGATTTTACACTCTAAATTTTATATAACTTCACTAATCATAAAGAAATAAACATTGCCTAGTACTACCAACTAAAAAAAACAGTTTAAAATTCACTTCCATGGGCTATGATGTGGAAACAATATACCTGAAATCCCTCAAGTTAACCACTTCAATTACTAAAAATAGCTCATTAGAACCAGTGTACGCATGGCTCTAGAAGCTGAATTGGCTTATTTAATTCAAAGTAACCGATAAGAGCCAGCTTCCAGCAATGACTGCATGCATACCAGAATATTCCAGCAAATGATTTCCATATAATGATTTCTATAACCTTGACAAAACAAACACATCGATCTTATAGTTTGATCTTAGCATTCAAGCACTCTTCAGGATGCAATCACAGTGATGTATTGCATTCCCCATTTACAGAAAAAAGAATCATAATTTACAAGAGAATCTTACATCTTTCAAAAATAATATATACAGATCTACATTAACTGCAAGTGCAGTTATACTGGAGGGTTAAGTCAATCATCTGTAAACATGCCGCTCCATAATTCTTTGAACATATTGATGTTATAAACAAAATGCAAATTGCAAATATCAACAAATATAAACACTCATGCCGCATGATGTTTTTGATCCACTGCCTCCACATGCATGACAGTTGGAATATTCGATGTGGAGAATATTGCTCATGTCTTGAGACATGGTGGCACTACATTGACTGCGGTGCTAAAAATACAACATAATCTCGTCAAATTTGTCGACGCGGCTGTGGCGGTTTTATTGACGGTTACTGTAAAGACCAACAATGACTCACCTGATGAGCATCAAGGTCAATAATGGTAGCCTTGGATATCCCCTCCACTCGCTCAAAGAGAAACTGAGCAACAGAAGCAGAAAAAAAAGAGTCAAATGCTTCATAATACATGCTTATCCGCAGTACCTGCGACTAGGGGTTGCATTTTTATGCTAAGCTTGAAAATCGAAAAGCTACGTGGCCGCTACAGTCACCAAATCACACTGCACTTGAAAAAAGGTCTTAACCAGTCATGCTTCAGTACAAACATATAACTGTATAAGTAGGGAAATTGAAAGCCTTACAACTTACATGCGAACAAAGTGCAGCTAAATAAAATTTAGCTTTAATAAAACTATAGAAAATATTACCTTGATAGCTAATGTTATATCAGCGTAAGCACAGAAGCCACCTCCCTTGTCGCTGGAGCAATGGTGGAAGCCGCCCCCTGAGGTGGAAGGAGAGATCTGATGAGGCAGAGTTTGTCTGTTTTCCCCCAAACATATAAATAATTGGCCATGGTCCTTGTTAAGGTGTTGCTGTCGGGTTCGTATTGGCGCAGTATGAAATAACAATGTGTGTGATGACACCGTGGACTGCTCTGCTCTCAGCCACCCGTGACTGATTGGCACTGTTTTAATTGGGCGACACAGAATCATTTCAGATGCCATCCTGCCATCTGGATAGTCATAATGCTCAAATCACAGCCCAGAGGTGGGCGACTCAAAGTCGTTCAGCTTTTGTTGCAGCTCAAGCACATGTTGACACAACATTCAAAACAGGCACCTCTGCAAACAAGAGACCCCAGATGAATAGCTGTCTCACGTCAGTTTAAATAATGTTTATCAATGCAAAACAGTGCGCGGTTTCTCCTGATTCATCACTGCTGTGCGCCGAGAGGCTGACTTAGCAGGAACCACGCAGAAAAGACACGGATCAGCACACAATGTGCCGAGAATAATGAAGAGGCCTGGACCAAACACGTTCTGAACAAGGGCAAAAACGAAACACCAACTGCAGCAGCTCGTAATGGAAGAGAGTCGGCAGCTCAACTTAAGTTACACAGGGACCTTCCAGCTAAAAGTTATCTGATTTAAACAGCTTCCATATTACTTATTCAACTACCGTTAGCCAAGATATTGTGCTTGTCATTTCTGGCAATGCTTGGAGTAGAAAACCAATCTGTACTGTAGTAATATTGATCAAGTCATACGGAAAAATACATTACAACATATCATTGCCGTTTTCTGATTACATTCTGAGGCTAGGTAGGTAATTAGGTTTATTGACTCATATAGTTCTCATTTTAACCAATACAAGAAACTCAATGTTTAAAACTGAACAAAACCAATAAGAGATTACGCTGATGAAATTATGAAAAAAAACTTTGAAAGTGCATTATTTACTGTATCGAGTATGTTTCAGAAGGACAGCCATCAACCTGGTAGTTCCACCAATGTACTGTTAAACCGACCAATTTAAATATAATCTATTATTCATTTTTCTCCAATTAAAATGGTAACCTGTACATTCTAAGACATATTCTCTGGGGGACTGTTACTTGACCTGTGAAAAGAAGGTTTGTGTGACAATGGCTCAAATTTAGCACTAGGAGTTTTTCTAAGAGATTTAGTAATATATAACAGAGTGGAATAGGATTCTACACTAAGTTTAATACTCTTCAAAAACTTTGCTAATAATCTCATCCTATGGTACCTCTGAGTAAACATTTTGTTGCCAGATCAAATCACACATTATAGCCTTTTGAGCCTACGCTAAAATTCAGCCTGTATAACCGCTGAGGGATTTTCTTTTAAGGTTTCACAAAAAACAGCCCTTATCTTTTTAGGAAACCAGAAATAGTAGCATCTGCATATTGTTAAGAAGCAGGAGAAAGGAAACAGAAGGAGAAAAAATTAACAATGTACCAGTAATTAAGGAACTCTACTCGAAACGAAATTACTATTAACATAATAATAATTATAATTGCAATAATGATGATAATAAGAATCATGCTGGGGATCCCTGTTGCCCCCCCCTGGGGTGAGGCGTCCCCAAATGCGCTGTTCACATGTTCTCCCCCTGCTGTGGGGGTTTCCTCTGGCTACTCTGCTTACCTCCCACAGTCCCTAGACCTGAAGTTAGGTTACCTGGCACTTCTAAATTGCCCACAGTGTGTGTTCCCTGCAACGAACTGGCATCCGATCCAGAGTGTTCCACCGCCACCTGCCCTATGTTCTCCGAGATACGCTTTAGGGCTCCCAGCATGCACTGCACAATCAGTTAGAAGATGCACAGATTATCATCATCATCATCCAGTGCCGCATGAATGTGAGGAAGCTTTGTAAATACTGAAAAACACTGCGCGTGGCAACATGACTTCTTCAAAGTGGAATGGTTGGTAAGGATCTTTAGAGCGAGATTAAAAATCAATAAACTATCTGAAGAATACTGAAAAAGTGTCCATGTCTTGTAGCTAACTGGCAGCAGTAGACAGTACTGTGGCCTTACGCTGCAGTTTGTGTGTGTTTCCACTGGGAACACTGATTTTCCCCAAACGGCCAATAGAAGTGGTTTAGGAGGACTGGTGTCTCTATCTGGCCGTCAGTGTGTGATGGTGTGTTTGTGCGTGTGTAGGTGTGTGTGAGAACCTGCCCTGTGATGGGCTGGCGTTCTGCACAGGATCTCTCCTGAAATTCCAGACTCACCACACCCCTCACAGTCGATAAGCTATTAGAGATGGTGTTAAACTGCACAACAGCTTACGGCAAGATGCAAAATGAGCTCCATACCTGTTTGTTGCATTTATAACATTCGAAATCTAGAATCGTTTCAAGGGATTCAAATGAAAATATTTCAACTCACCAACATTGATCGCCCATCCTCGCTCTATGGCCAGCTTGCCTGCCTACAAATAACACAATTATTTCAGTTTATTGGATTCTCATTCGAGAATAAATAAGAGCTACTAATAACTCGGCATGCACATTTACTGGGCAGTGAGTTTTTCAGTTGTCTTACAAACATCTGGTTCTGCAATTAAATGTTGTTTTTATAAACACTGGAGACATTTACCATTTGTTGCATGCATTTACAGGAGGGTGAATTTAGACCATGTTTCATGCACAAACACACATACACACATACATGTGCCATTAGCATTCCTATGCAATGAAAGCTTAGTTACAGTAGTTCTAACACTAGTTAGAACATCTATAAGCAGGCTTTTTCAAACTTCTAAAAGTAGAATGAAACTGACCAATCGACTGAAGGCCTGTGAGGCCACCTGCTCATTCTGCTCTTTAAGAGGCTGCGGCTCCCCTGACCCGCCCACCAGGTGCCTGCCAGTTGGTGGAGGGCTGCATCAATCAACGCTCCATGAAACACAGCAAGCAATTCAAGGAGCAGAACCCAAAGGACACCAATCAACGGAGCACATGTTAATGCTCTGTGAGGACCTGCACTGCATTGATCACGGGTGTCAGACTCCAGTCCTGGAGGGCCAGAGTCCTGCACATTTTTGGGTTTCCCCTCATTTAACACACCTGATTCAACTCCTTGTGCTAATTACCACACAGCTCTTGAGCTGAATCATTTGTGGTGGAACAGGGAAAGAACTAAGCTACACAGGGCTCCGGCCCTCCAGGACTGCAATTTGACACCCCTGTCATAGATGGTTCTAGTACAATTTTTTCAAAAGTTACCTTGAGAAAAAAAATCATACAAACGATTCTCTTTATGCATTAGCTAAGTCATCCAGACACAGTGTTTTAGATCTAGAGACCATCTACATCTCCAATGCAAACACGTCTACCTGAGTTCCACAGCACAGTACAAAGCTTGCGGTCATCAGACCGGTTATGACTGAAGCTGAAGGAACTTTGGCTATGTGAGAACAGGAGAGAAACATTGCATTGTATCTGAAGCAGATACAATGTGAAACAGATAAAGAGATAGATATCGGGAAACAGCTCAGTCTAAGTTTCTGTTAGGTTTATATTGAATATAATTCAAATGCATTTAGCATTCAGACAAAAGGCAGCCTTTGTGCAAAGCTCCTCGGTTCTAGATTCTTGACCTGAAAGTCTGAAACGCTGCTGAACTTCCCACTGCAGTTAACGTTTAATTTACTAACCCGATTGCACTGAAGCTTGTGCATTTGCCGAACAGTCATCTTGAGTTTAGGCCTGGCCTGATTCGAGTACTGAATCTAACAAGGACTCAAGCACAGCAAAACTCATGTTACTGCTCACTCTACGATGGCGCCGTCTTATTAATATAATGTCATGTTTCAGAATGAAGGAGCAGTGGCCGCTCTGTATAGCTGATACTCGAAACTGATTAATGAGAAGCTCCCTGCACTGAGCTGAGCACACCTCACTCATCAGACACGTTCAGCATAAGAGAAGGCAGGCACCTGCCTGCAAGGCCTACAATAATCATGGAAATGTGGACGACTCTGAATGATGCCGTACTAGGTATGGCATAGTAGTTTGCATGATGACATAATCAATCAAGCCATTAGTTAGATTTCATTAGAGAATTATAGTAGCCAGGGATCATATTTTCATTTGACGTGCTTAGCTGCGTAGGTTTCATTATTCATAATATCGATTTATCTACTTATCAAAAATATTTCTCATTAAATAAATCCATTCAAATTACATTTCGAAGTGTTTTTTTTTTTATTAAATATAGTTTTAATCAGTGTAAAAGAATCCATCAGTGCTACAGCTACACAGAAGATAATGGTTAAGCGACATTAGATTTCATTGTTTTCTTTAGCATCGGTCAGATGAGGACTAAAGCATGAATATTCATCCGCACAAGCTCAGGCTCCGCCTTTTCCGCCTCAGGGAGGGGGTACAATCGAAATCCCCAAAGCACGATCGGACGCTTCACGAATCGCCGATTCCCAGTGAATGGTGCGGCTGGGCGGTTCCGTCACTCTCACCTACTGCATTACGGAACCTAACCCTCTGGTGACGAATGCTAGATGTGCCTACAGATGGCTACAGAAGGCTTTTGTCGGTGCCTGTGCATCTCACATAAAAGATTTTGCTTTACACTGTAAGTATCTGTCATTACTCATTTTATGATAAACTAAATCTCCAGGTCCATGGTTGATAGAACAGGGGGCTGCACCATGCTAAACAGCAGGAACTACAAACAAAGCTCACATCCTGTTTAATTCCCCTCCCCGTGTATGAATGGACATTGAGTATGAAAATGGAGTCCATGGGAACCACAAAGCCACCTCCAGCTGCTCCATCCACGAGATGCCTGAGAGACTCTGGGCCGACGGCTGGGTGTCAAAGCTAATAACGGATAGCAGTGGGGCGCTAATGACGCACATTAGCATGCAGGCACAAGCCAGACGAAAGGGCCATCAGAACCCGGCCGGGAAACACAACTGCGGCATCTAATATAGAGTACAGGTTCTCAATGACTTGCCTTGCTTTCTCCGCATTACCTTACCAAGGAAGAAGGGATTACCAGTAATAATTTTTATGGTAATAACCATATAGCAGAGAATAAAATAAGCGTTTGATTATATGTGTGATGGATGTACATCTGGGTGCCGAGATGGGAAATACAACCACTTACCCTTACATTAAGCATTTAGGCTTACTGATGTACGACTGATGTACGACTGATGCACGACTGATGCACGACTGATGTACGATTGAATTTAAAAATCACTGCACACACGTCACCATACGTTTCTGCATTTCTATAGTATCTCAGAGGATGTCCCAATAAATGCAGAACATCCTGAAGATCTAATATAGTTGACATTGACAAAACTATCGGTACGGCAATCAAGTCCACCTTGTAATAAACTTTTCATCATTCTTAATTGACTAGTACACCTTGCATAAAAATATATACGTAGATATTTCCTCACAGAAGATTTAATCCAATAAGCAAACATGTACTTGAATGGTATGCAAAGGCAAGGCTGCTCTGTTGGAGTCCGTGGCTTGTCATTGGCTCCCACAGAGTGTCTGCTAAGTCAGGGGGTATCAACATAATGAGACCTCACTGCTGTAAATTATGTTGTGGCTTCCTGTCACAGTTTGTCCCCTACAGAAAGAAACAAACAAAACTTGAGATTTTCTTGAGGCCTACACAAGACAGTATATGTTTGGGGACTTTTTATCGATAAAGAGAACTGACTCAATTTCTCATGAATTATGCCTACGGCCCCAAGACTTCAGGCAGATGACTCATGGCTAAAATCAGGACTCAAACGTTTGTAGATTTTCTGAATTGTGACTTGTGGCTTGAACTTGACTTGAAGGCTGATGAGTCGACTGCAAGTCTGCTAAGAATATCACCCCAATCAAGTGAAGCTTAGGTGACATTCTTCGGTATGCATCAGTGAAGCACAGGGCCGGTCAGAGCCCATGTGGCACCCTAGACGTGTTTCACCGCCGACCACCTCCGCCTCCGCCGATGCCAAAATAAATGGGCAAACGACAGGCGTAAAGGAATAAAGACTGATCATTGTCCAACATTACATAATAATGCAGTAAATTAGCAACATTATCATATAACTAAAAAATAAATAATTGCAACTAATAATAATACTGATAAAAATATATCTTAACAGTTGCTTTGAAGGCGTAACATGTTATTATTTCTTGTAAATGATTGAGTTATAGTATGAGCAGAGATTTTAATAGAAATTTTACACTGAAGACTATAAAATTAGACTATAAAATCTTTTTTGATGGTATTGCAACATGATTGTGTGTGTGATTAATTGCAGTAAAAAAATTATAGTTTGACAGCCCAATTAATAATTTTGGTCACCATGCCAACCTATAATGCTCTTGACACGCTTCTCCTCCCCCCATTCAGCGTAGCTGTTCTGTGACGGCACTGCAGCGGGCGTGAGGACTTCTCGGGGCTCAAGCCAGCCAATTTCACTTTGCCTCGGACAGCGTGTATTTTACGTAAAAGAGAAACAGGCTGCATAAGTCTGCAGCCCTCAGAAACTGCCGTCCTAGGCGGCCACCAATATGACTGACCAGGCTGCTGTAGCAGCAGCAAAACTTAATACACCATAATGAATAATATCCTCCTGAGACCCGACCTATTCATTTATGTCCATTGTAGTGGACATTGTATTTTTGCATTTATTTTTTCACTGATGTTGGGAAACGTATTTATTCTTGTTGTGCACTAAAGATGACATGCTGTGAAATTAAAATAAGAATAAATTTGAAAAAATCGAAATTGTAAGAAGTCTTATTTCCTCCAAAGACAAATAACCTACAATTGAAGGACACTTTTTTCCTTGGGTCTCAGGAGGATATAGTATAAGAATATACTATAATGTATTTAATAATTGTCACGCCCCGCTCCGTACGATCCCGATGTGTGCCACGCCCCCCTTAATACCTCGTGTGCATTCCCGATTGTGATCACCTGTGTCCTGTTATGTCTGGCTAGTCTTTTGTATTTAGTCCGTGTCTCAGTTAGTTTCCCCAGATCTGTCATTGTAGTGTCATGTGTTGTCAGGACGTTTGCCTTTTGTCTGCTTGTCTGCCCGTAATAAACCCCATTTCTGAGGATTCCCGGCTTACTCGCCTGCTTCCCGGCTCGCCTATTCCTGATTTGTGACAATAATGGTCCCAATTTTGCTATGCCTAATGGTGTTTGACAACTTTACATTGAAGTACACAGGACAGTAAAAATTTCCTTTCCGGTTCATGATCGTACATGCATTTAATGTAATGGGTAGTTCTGAAGCTGACATTGACTTCCAATGGACCTTGTTCTATAATATATGTGAGAAATCGTCCTTAAATTCTCCTTTGTCATGTCCTCAACTTGCAGCAGAAAACAGAAAGTCAATGGAGAATAGAGGGTTTTCTTCCTTTTGAAAGACTTTTAAAGTCTCAAGAAAATTTTATTAAGAATATCATATGACATCACCAAATATGCATACAGTCATTTATATGCAGAGGAGGGAACTTTTACCAAATGTTTTGAAAGACTGAAACCTGTCTTTTTAAAAACGATCCCCAAAGGCACTTTTTCTTTATCCCTAAGAAAAAACATAATACAGCAGCACTATAAATAGCTATAATAGTAGTACAGTGATTACAGTTTCCCCAATCTCAGATGGTGGTCTTGTGCTTCAAAAGACATTTATATAAGCTCACCATTATGTAAATGCAGAGTATGGAATAAAGAAAACATCATTGGCCTTCAACAAGCAAAGATCCAAGGTCTACCAGCACTTTTTCAGGTAAATCTCAGGTGTGAACATCACAATGGTGTCATAGCGTTCTTACAATAAAGAACTCTATGCTCTTTATCTTCTAAAATGCACTTCAGCTCCAGCATAAATCCCTACAGATTTTCTGATAATGATGTTCAAAGTCTTTAAACCAGATCATTGCTCCCTGTGTAAATGAAAAACGCCTTGCTTTGCACCTTTTAATTGTACATTACGAAAATATTGCAAAGTTCAACTTTTTGAATAAAACAGAACCAACTGAAACTTTCTGAACCTTTTAGTGGGTTGACTACAAAAGCAGGTATTTTGACCGAAAGGTTGGAGACTGATTAAAATTAAAGCAGATGACTGTACTGCTCTTTTGTGACAGACTAAAATTTGCATTCCCGAATTTATTAAAATGGGACAACTGAGATATACAGCTTGTTATGAACAATTGCTGCAAAATAATATGATATAGTGCCTTAGGGGTATCAATTACCACCTGCAAGCTGGTGCAGTTGATACAAAGATGTCAAAATGTCAGAATTCTGCCCTTTATCATACCACAACCCATTAACTCATCGCTGTCACTCTGTACCTCATAAACCACACGGCCTGATGCTAGCTGATTTCTCATGAAAGTTTCACTTGTACGAAAATGTTCTGAGGGCAGAATGAAGAATGATTGGCTGAGAGAGATAACCAATCAGATTATAGAGAAGGTGGATCCAAGCAACCAGAAGAGGTGGGACCAACCAATCAGATGTCTTAGTCTTGCCTCCTCTTGTTGCTTGGACCCACCTCCTCTAAAAAAAAAAAAAAATCATTCTGCCCTCAGAACAATTTTGCACAAGTAAAACTCCCACAAGCTACCTGGTGAGTTAGCACTAAGAGTCGATCCACTGATCGAATTTCTTACCATTATAGTGCCACCCGTTTGCGTGCGAAGCGGCCTCAGCACCTTCCTCTGCACCAGGAAATTGGGCAAAAACAGGAGCGGTGGGATTTCTGTGATGGTGGCTACCACCAGCGACCACTGCAAGGACAGTGGGACAGGTGTGACATGACACAAGCATGCTTCAGTGACACGATAGACAGACCATAATCTACTGGGCTGTAAGTGGTCCTTTAGCTTCAGATCTTTATAAAAAAAAAATAATAAACCACAGCATATTCATAAAAACACATACAAGACCACAACTACATATATAGAAAGGAGCAGAAACAAAAAAGAATAGCATGGCAAATGTTTCAGGCACCTGCAGAACCACACAATGCACTAGGATGGAGGGAATAGAGCACCTCAGGAATGACATCCACCCTCTGTGAGGGGGGGCTTTGGGAAGAAGGGCGTAAATGAAAGGCGCTGTTAACTGCTGCCAAATGTCACAAAGGAAAAAAAACAATTCCAATCAAGTATGAAAGAGCATTAAAGAAATATATGTAAATATATATAATAACAATCCAAGCAGGCCACTGGGATACCTCTCTCGATCCCTCCAAGATATGGTTCTGCATGCAGTAAAAAGAAGAGAATATACTGATATGTATTGAACTGTAACAATGAACTACACTAATCTCCTTTATTTCAATGATCTGCTGCCTGAGGACAATGTAAAATTTGATATTTGAACTGGGACTTGGAGACATTTTGAATTAAAAGAAGTCAAAGAAACTGCAGAATATTTTGTGAGCTACCAAAAAAAAAAAGAATGTTATCACCATGGACTTGCCATGGACTCTTCAAGGCAAAATGGTGATTTTTGATTATAATTATTTATTATTCTACTTAGTTCACAGCGACATTAAAGGTGAACCTATATGCTTGTATGTGGAACTGATGCACAACACGAGGTGTGTTTGGGTATCAGCACCTCCATAACAACCCCCCATGCATCCATGCACTTTGAGTAACTGCTCATCCCGTAAGGCTGATGGTGCGCCTGGGACGGTCCCAGGTGGCATGTGACATAAGGCAGTGTACATCCTAGAAAGGAAGTCACTTATGGGATGGAGGGGAATAACCCAGGGGCATTATCATTTTACGGCAGTAATCTCCATTAAACATATTGAAATAAAACGGAGAAACTTAATGAAAAAGCACAATTGTGGCATTAAGAATGGTCAGCAGGACATTCCAATGAGTAGCTCTTGCTGTAATGGATTAAAGACTGTGGTATCGATATAATTAATAAATAAGAACATGTTATTTATAAAATTAAAGATATTTAACAGTGATATATATATATATATATCATATATTTACAAGTGTAACTGACCAAATAAAATATGTCAATATAACATAAATCCTGGATTAAATACGCAGCTTCAGACTGATGTCGTCACTTTAGCTGCACGTCCATTGTTCACTGAGAGTACAAAGGGAGAGGAGAAGAGGAACCCCAGGGGTCTGACAGAGGGCAAACACGACACAGCGGCCAGTCACCTTCAGTTTGTTCAGGTAATGTTTCGTGTGGACAACCAGCAGGTCCTGCTCCGTCGCCTCCTGAGCCTCAACGATGTTCTCATCTGTGAGAAACTGCTCCTCTGAAAAGAGTACAGCAAGCTACCATTAGCACTGCTGTGCAGAAACATATAACATACATTATTAAATCATTAGTTTCCTTCATGCTACACATGACTATAGACATGACAAATGAATAACAATTAAACTGATGTACACAGAATACTGGGCCATGTATAGATTCGCCACATTCTATAACAAATATAGAGGGGTATACATGAAAATTAAGGGGGCCCTAATGAAATGTCGCCTTGGACCCCCCTGCCTAAATCGGTCCATCCATCCACCCACCCATCCATCCGTCCATCCATCCACCCACCCATCCATTTTCTGAAACTGCTTGTGTTATTCAGGGTAGCGGGGGGAAGCCTATCCCAGAGGCTATGGGGGCAAGGCAGGGAACAACCCAGTGGGGGGCGCCAAGCCATCGCAGCGATGTCTAAATATTTAAGGGGCCCCACCAAGCACTGGGCTCTCAGAATCTGCCAGGGTATCCATGCCCCTCCACCTGCAAGACATACAGTATAATGCTTGTTTGAACCACCCCCCCCCCCCCCCCCCCACACACACACACACACATATGCCTGTCATGTAACTGGATAAAGGGCAATACTTAATGTTGTGGTTAAGGAATTTAACTTCTTACCTAGTGGTTTTAGATTTAAAAAGCAGCCCACTAGAAAGCTTAAACTGGCTGTGTAATTGCTTGAATTTTAAAAGTGTAAGCTAGGTATGTCTCTGGAGAAAAGAGCTCGTTCATCAAAAAAAGGTAATGTAATGTATTGAGTGTGGATGGTGATTTTATGCTGTCTATATACAGTATAGAATCAGAGGGAGAGTGCTTTACTTATGAGCTTATTATGAGGTTACGCTGGATTAGAACCCATATCAGCCCTTCATTTCAAAGCCATGGTGGGGTACCTGCAGGTTGCAGGAGGATTCATCTCTTATAATTAACATACAAATACTTTTCACCCCCACATACAAAAACCTTCAAAACTCATTTCAGTGATGAAAAATCCCATATATTTCATGATATAATGAATGAGGAAAGTCTTGCAAGTTTCCCATTGTCACATTGCTGAATATACCTTTTAAGAAGTGAATCACTTTCCCCCATTTTCCAGCATCGAATGGGTGGAGCTTCTCAAGGCCCAAGAAGGTAATGTTGTAGTTCGGAGAATAAACAACGGGCAAGCACGTGGACGGCGTCTCGCGGTAGAGCTCTGTCTTATGAGAGCTGAAAGACAGGTTTAAAACATTTAAGAAATATTCTTAAAACAAAATAATAAGGAGAAAAAGAACAATAAACTGGAAACTCGATCAATGCAATCAATGCAATGCAACGCAAATGCTGATTAATAAATTTGTCTGACTAATCACCATGGAAGCATCATTTCTTGATACTATATCCAGCAAATTGTACACTTCTTAACTTGTTAATAAACAAACAAACAAACGAATAAGTATATCAATCTGCCATAAATACTGCTATTTAAATATAATTTCTCTCTAGCTAATAAGCATCTTCGACTCCGCTGACGTGCCGTAACTGGGTACATACCATTTTTTTTCTTGCTTGGGCTCTGTCTGGGACATTTTTAAAATCGTGTTTTCATCGTCATCTTGAGAAAAACAGAACAGGACAAGCTCGTTCACATCAGTGTCGCCCCCAAACATGAAAGCGCACTCGATGAGACAGGGGAAGCAATGAGGACCGCGATCACTTTTTTATATAAAATATTTTTATTATTCCGCCATTGAAATAAATCGTACTCATGAACGTGCTTTGGTAATTTGCTTAGAAGGGGACTAGCAAATTTCTTCTCCAGCTCTTTATTTAAAGCAAACCTTATGTCATGGGCTCTCGATCGTTGCAATGTGGAGGAACTGTCAACAACATTATTATGCAATATTCCTCGAAACATTCTACAAAATTTGCAGACTGCTACCACTGATTCAGACGCATAATCTTATGCGTACGTTTATAATATCAGACACTAATGAAAAAGAAGATGACTCTATTATATTGCTTTAATAAACTAAAAACAAATCAAAGTGTTATTTTCGATAGTTTCGTTTTCATCTCCAGCTGCACCATATGAAAATAGCTCCACTCACCTGGACCGTTTATTCATTACTCATTCGTTTTCAGTATAATGGTTTGCGAACATCGCACGGAATCTATTACACACTTACAAGACTGAAATTGATAACTACGGAATGTTGTTTTGTACCATCTCACACATTAATACGTACAGACTGGCTTACTTCCGCCCTGCTCGCGCCAGCACGCATGACACTTACGTCACTTGTCAACGCTGACTTGCCCAAATGGGCTGCCGGCGGGTCGATCTGAGATGTCGCGACAAAATCTAAAGACTTAAGAAAAATCCCACGATCTGAACAGCGTTACTCACCTTTATTTCTTTATATTGGTTACATAATTGCCAATCTAAAAAACTGTTTAGTAATCGCCTTACTTTTACTAGTGTATCGCTAATAAATTTTACAATGATTTCGCATAATATTACGTTTATTAATATTTGTTGTAGTTTTAATCGGGCCCTAACTATGCATGTTAAGTCCCAGTGTATTCCCAGTATATTTACCTGTACACTGGTTTCGTCACACAGGCCTGTCGCCTGTTAAATACCATTATTAGTAGTAGTAGTAGTAGTATTGGACGGTTGGATAACAGCAGAAATGCCAATTAAAACTGACAAGTGACTTAAACGGAATAAACAGTGCCCTCTATCTGCCGACAGTTTTACCAGATGTACAGTACAGTATATAAATTTGCCTCAAATACGAGCAAATCAAAATGCAGCGGTTATTTGGTTGAACCAAAAAGTTTCTTCATTAATTCAATTCCACAGAGTATGAGGAGGCAGATCTCTATCCCAATCAGACTTTTCAACAAACTCTGCATGGTAATTTGGATTAAATAACTGAATTTTTAATTAAAGTACTGACACCCGCTGTTCTACAGTAGGGAGACGCATGAATTGTTGTGTGGGCATGGTATTGAGTGAGGTTAGATTTAGGGAGTGACCTCTTTTAATTTTGTTAGCAAGTATTTGAAATTTACAAATAAACAACTCACAATCACCTCCACCCTGCTTCACTCTTTCATTCATTTGTTTGTGTTTCAAAAGAGACATATATTTACCAGCTGATGGCAAAGCATTTTTCAGTCTATTACTGGTGCCCTGGGCCAGTCATTCCTATAGGCAACACAGGTGACTGGCTAGGGCAGCAGCTTCTGAGGCTTGCCAGCCTATTTCATTTTGCCTGGCAGAGGCGGCAGTGATACTCTGCCAGGGCATCACATACTGCTGGTGGCATCTATTTTTGGTGTTTTTATTTATTTTTATTTTTACTTTATTATTTGTTTGTTTGTTTGCTGACAGAAGACCAGGAGCTATATGGTTCTGCATATACAACAGGTGTAGTTTAATTACATGTGCATGACTAACAACCACCTTGTCTCTCCATCCCCCCGTTAGACAAAAAATGAACTAGCTATTCAAAATTTCATTTCATTTTTACAGTATGACCCTGTCTAGTCCCCATTCTTTTCTACAGACTGCAGCTATCTGAATCCCTTGATCTTTTGACTCACTATTAGATATTATGACCTAAAAACGATGCAAGATTCTGTTCACAAGATTATGTATGACAGACAACATGATAATTGATTGAAAATGATTGAAGTTGGTGCAGTTTCGTTATTGATTTGGTTTTATTTCAAAAGGGAAATTAGGAAGATGTTAAGAAACTGATTAATTAAGCTACTTACAATTCTTTGGGTCTGTTAAAATCAGTTTTAGTTAATTCATGATTTTTCTGTAAAATCCATTTCCTAGTGTTTCAGTACATGTACTATATTAATATCTTTAATTAAAAACAATATCTTGATCAAAATATCTGCAATTTTTCATTTGTCTTTTTTTGTATTTCATTTTAAAAGTAATATTTTAATGGACTACACTTAATGTGCGTGACTTGTGTTGCCCCTTTATTTGTTTACTATGTCAAAGACTTTTTAATGTTGGCAAATTATTTCTAAATGGGTTTTATGAGTGTTAGTGTCTGGCGCTGATCCAAATTCCAGCTGAATTCTAATGGCCCATTATAATTTTATGGCTTTTAACTATAAATATTTCCTCTGCAGGACCTTGATTTCGTATGTGGCTGCATGTCGACACTCTGGTTTGAAGTCCTTCAGTAGTTAACTTATTTTTATAGTTTAGTTTTTTCCAGTTACTGTATTGTGTATTATCATGTAGTCAATCTAGTAGGAATTTCCTTGGATTATACTGTAAAACAAAGCAAGTTAAGTGAAAGACATCATGGCTAATTTGTTTGTGTTGTTGTGTAACGGAGAAGCCAAAAAAGATACAATACCCACATGAGATAGCGCTCAGGAAAAAATTAAGAGACCTCCATTTTTAAAACCTGGTTTAATCCTGGTTCTGCTGGCAGAAGGCTACACTGCGAGGCAGGCTGATTCCAGGCTCTATGTTTCTAAGACAGCAGAACAGAAGAACAAGGTGAAGCAGGAGACGCTGGTAATGATCAAGCTAGGTGGAGGGCGGAAGTGGCTTTCTAATGCCAAAGACTGGTAGCTTTTCCGGCAGTGCCTCATAAATAGGAGGATGACCTCAAGTGACCTTCAAAAACAATGAGAAACTTTAAGTGGTTTGAAGTGCACTACAGCTAGGACAAGTTTGAGGACCCATAAAGCAAGGAAGAAGCCCTTCAGTAATGAGAAAAAGGGAAGAACCAGGCTGGAGTTTGCAAAAAAAAAAAATGCATATTTTACACAGGCACATACCCATTAATTGAGAAATCAGTGAACCTGCAAATTTTGCTGTTGTTTCTTAATTTTTTCCAGAGTTGTATTAGTAACAATATGGGAGTGTCACAATAATTGTGCTGTCCATACTACATTTAATTTACATTTTACAAATGCAAAATGACATACACATGAGGCAAATAGCACCATGCAACCGTACACTACCAGTGAAAAGGTTTTGCACATGACATTTTTTTAACCACTTCCCCACTTATTTCATAAACTGCAGATTTTTTTTATTCTTAATCACTGGAAAGTTGAGTGAACAAATATAAATGAAGATATAAGTAAAATAAAACAAGTTTCCTTTATTACATGGAAAGAGTATGTAACAGTGCATGTCTGACATCCTATTAACTGGTTGCGTAATGATGTCATAGTCAAATTCTAGGCTGACCTTTAACACTAAGTGCACTAGTTAACTATTTCATCCCATGAAACAGAGCGATATTTAATGTCCCTTGTAGAAAGAATGCCTCAAATTTTGTCTGCTGTTTTAACTGCTAGAGGAGGTTACTTTGATGAATTGAAGATATGACATTTTCTTGCTAATAAAGGAACTAAAATGGTGAACATACTGTAAATTTATTTGTTAGCAAAGAATGTTGAGGTTATTTTTAGTAAATGTTACCTCAGTAACATGCAAATGTAGAAAATTTCAGTGTGCAAAAACTTTTGACTGGTAGTGTACATGCTGTCAAGGAGTCAACTAGGCACAAGTGCAGTGAGGGTGAGTGTCCAGTGAACGCCCAGGTACGTAAGCAGGGTTGGAACTGTAGCAGGAACAACTTCTATCAAAGCAAGAAGCTAATAAGGTTATTCAATGACCAGAAGTGCAACATGAGAACGTTCAGGGAACATAACGAATCATTAGGCTAGTACTATGTACTTGTTATATGGTATATGATGCCAGATCTATTGCAATGGTTAGTTTCTCCAGTGTAATTCAGGCACCATCATTCTTCTAGGTGGGTATCATCGTCAGGGCCACAGGGGGATGGAAGCCTATTCGTGGGCAGCGTGGGGCGCAAGGCAGGGGTACACCCTGGTGGGATGCCAGTCTATCACAGGGCACAGGACAGGGGTACACCCTGGTGGGATGCCAGTCTATCACAGGGCACAGGAAAGGGGTACACTCAGGTGGGATGCCAGTCCATCACAGGGCACAGGGCAGGGGTACACCCCGGTGGGATGCCAGTCTATCACAGGGCACAGGGCAGGGGTACGCCCAGGTGGGATGCCAGTCCATCACAGGGCAGGGGTACACCCGGGTGGGATGCCAGTCTTTCAGAGGGCACAGGGCAGGGGTACGCCCAGGTGGGATGCCAGTCCATCACAGGGCAGGGGTACGCCCAGGTGGGATGCCAGTCTATCACAGGGCACAGGGCAGGGGTACACCCAGGTGGGATGCCAGTCTATCACAGGGCACAGGGCAGGGGTACGCCCAGGTGGGATGCCAGTCCATCAGAGGGCACAGGGCAGGGTATACCTGGGTGGGATGCCAGTCCATCACAGGGCAGGGGTACACCCGGGTGGGATGCCAGTCTTTCAGAGGGCACAGGGCAGGGGTATACCTGGGTGGGATGCCAGTCTATCACAGGGCACAGGGCAGGGGTACACCCCGGTGGGATGCCAGTCCATCAGAGGGCACAGGGCAGGGGTACACCCGGGTGGGATGCCAGTCCATCAGAGGGCACAGGGCAGGGGTACACCCAGGTGGGATGCCAGTCTATCACAGGGCACAGGGCAGGGGTACGCCCAGGTGGGATGCCAGTCCATCAGAGGGCACAGGGCAGGGGCACACCTGGGTGGGATGCCAGTCCATCACAGGGCAGGGGTACACCCGGGTGGGATGCCAGTCCATCAGAGGGCACAGGGCAGGGGTACACCCAGGTGGGATGCCAGTCTATCACAGGGCACAGGGCAGGGGTACGCCCAGGTGGGATGCCAGTCCATCAGAGGGCACAGGGCAGGGGCACACCTGGGTGGGATGCCAGTCCATCACAGGGCAGGGGTACACCCGGGTGGGATGCCAGTCTTTCAGAGGGCACAGGGCAGGGTATACCCGGGTGGGATGCCAGTCTATCACAGGGCACAGGGCAGGGGTACGCCCAGGTGGGATGCCAGTCTATCACAGGGCACAGGGCAGGGGTACACCCAGGTGGGATGCCAGTCCATCACAGGGCAGGGGTACACCCGGGTGGGATTCCAGTCCATCACAGGGCAGGGGTACACCCGGGTGGGATTCCAGTCCATCACAGGGCAGGGGTACACCCGGGTGGGATGCCAGTCTTTCAGAGGGCACAGGGCAGGGGTACACCCAGGTGGGATGCCAGTCCATCACAGGGCATAGGGCAGGGGTACACCTGGGTGGGATTCCAGTCCATCACAGGGCAGGGGTACACCCGGGTGGGATGCCAGTCTTTCAGAGGGCACAGGGCAGGGGTATACCTGGGAGTGATGCCAGTCTATCACAGGGCACAGGGCAGGGGTACACCCAGGTGGGATTCCAGTCCATCACAGGGAAGGGGTACACCCGGGTGGGATGCCAGTCTTTCAGAGGGCACAGGGCAGGGGTACACCCAGGTGGGATGCCAGTCCATCACAGGGCACAGGGCAGGGGTACACCCAGGTGGGATGCCAGTCCATCACAGGGCAGGGGTACACCCCGGTGGGATGCCAGTCCATCACAGGGCAGGGGTACACCCGGGTGGGATGCCAGTCTATCACAGGGCACAGGGCAGGGGTACACCCGGTTGGATGCCAAGTGGAGTATCTCTGTCTTTCGCTCTGCTAAGACTTCTTGTAAAGATTGTCACTATTTTAAAGCTGTTGAGCAGGCAATGTTAAATTTAAAGTGACAGATCATTTACTTTTCGTTTATTTCATACAGCCAGATATTGTTCTACATTTACATTTATTTACATTTAGATACATTTGAGACACTAGCTAGTGATGGTTCTAATAGCTGGTTCCTGCAAGGCACCCTGAGTGACGAGTTCAAAGATGGCATTCTTAATACCTATTTATATTGGGCTTGTTAGGTTACATACTCTAGAGGAAGACGGTTTTTTGCATTTATTCAGGAGGGATGCCAACAAAAGGGAGAACGAACCACGTCCAAAGCTGCTGTCCCACAAATTGAAAATGTTCACTGCCGATACTTCAATACCCTGCTGACAAAACAAATTAATTGAATTATGCCTGAACCTGGAACGTGTTTCCAGTGATAAGTTGTACATTTATGATGGATTCCGAGCGAGTTGTGATTCATTATGAAAAACACAAAATTAAATCAGTTTCATAATTGGGGCCGTTGAAAACTCAGTTCAATCTGAACCAGACATGACCCCAAAGACCTCATGCTGCACACAAACGTCTGACGGTGTATATGAATGAACTTCAGGATCACACACAGAAATGGTTCATATTTATAACAAGATATGTTTAATCCTGTGGGGGGGGTCGGAGGGGGGTGAATGTCAGAAACTATTACGTGTGACAGAAAAGTACTGACCATGGGTGGCACCTTTGATTTTTAATGCTGCTCAGAAATTTCTGGAAAGGCAAGCATTCCATCACCAGATGAGTATGACAAAGAAATACCCCAGAGGTAGCTGGCGCTCAGACTCTAATGCCAAGACGTATTCAGCTGGTTCATTTTCCTTACATTGCACACAGGATTGAGAATTCAAATTTTTTTTTCTCTTCCTGTATTGTACTTATTATCTGGCTATAATTTCTATGATTTTTATGAAACAATTTTCCATTCCTCTGGATGTAATCAAAAGTATTGATGTTACTCTGATTGTTTTTAATATACCCCTTTTTAAATAATCATCAAAACGCACATACAAGATCCAAAAACAAAACATCTTTAGAAGGACAATGCAAATCATTACATTGAACAGGTGCTCAAAAACCAGGAACCACAGTAGTGTTTTCTGCACATTTTCCTAGGTAGTCATTATCATCTGTAAGGTCTCTTCTCGATAGTGGAATTTGCATTTATATAAAATTCACACTTGAAAACAGAGGCTTAAATGCATAATAGTAACAGCATGTTTAAGTCCGTCCTTTGTTAGAAACAGAGCAGAGAAGGGAGTGAGTAGAGGACATGTAATTCCGTTCAATTGCTTTAATGCTAATCCCCTCCTCTTGGCAGACATCTCCAGAGGCATGGTTGCTAAAAAAAGCTCACTTGTGTAATGATGATGTCACCTGTTCAGCCTTAGTGTTTATGTCAGGAAGGAGCTGCGCACTCATTGGCTGCTGCCAGGGGATCATGGACCGGTCTTGCCCCCATGACATCATTAATCCATTGTGCATACAGGTAACAGAATGAAAATTAGAGCCCACGATTTTTATAAGTAGAATGAAATTCTTAATACAAAATGTATTGCTAAACCTCCACGCTGTTCTGTATGTTTCTGAGTTTTAAAATCATATCTTTGTGTGATGTTGCCCTATGTAATGCAAATAGCTTTTGTTTTATTTCAGGGAGCCCTACATTGTTCTTCTCATGTTTTAAATGCCACATGAAGTCTGAATTTGTTTTGAGAACACCCAGCAGTAAAAGATGACTCTAAATTGTATTTTGTTAAATATTTTATCTGTTTTTATGCAATGATTTAATGTTTTTGCAGTAGGTCATCGTCATTAAAATGTTTGGCAAGTCAATAGCAATATTTATATGTCAAACACACTTAACCGAAGTAACTGATTTTAAGGTATATAAAAGTATACTTAGGCCTATGCTACAGCAGCACGTTTATTGTGTGAGGTGCAAAGTGTTATTATTTGTTAGATATAGGTTGAGTAACCTGAGTTTAAATGTAAAAAGAATTCTCCTATTATCGAACATCAGCCGCCATTTGAAAGCAAATATGGCGTGCTGTCTTGCTTCTATGCTGTAAGGCAGTGTTTCCCAATCCAGTCCTCAGGGAGCTGGGAGAGATCAAAAATATGGACCGTCTGGCAGGGAGCTGGGAAAGAGCAAAAAATGTGGACCGGCTGTGGGTCCCCAAGGACCGGATTGGGAAACACCGCACTAAGGAACTGGCACAGTTAGTTCAGGGAGAATTTAAAACTTCAGCAAGAAACTCTCATGTGTCTCATCAATTAAAGGCACCTCGCCTGAGTAATATGAATCAAATGAAACCTGGAGCCCGACCAACGTTTTCCTCTGACTGTGACCGAAAGCGTAGCAGTGCCTGAACGTAACGGGCATTTATTAAGGCGGCATCTCTGGGGCAGCTTGGAGGCAGTGATCTTGACGCTTGTTGCTGGAGTGGAGGGTTCAGCCTAAGGGTGGGACTTTGCCATTTCACATCACGCTTGCTACCCCAGTTTCCCTCCTATGATCCAAAGGTCATTGCGTTTGTCATTATAAATAGTTTTTTAATGTGTCAGAATGAACACAGTCTGTATGTATGTGCTTGTGTTGGTGAGAGACCGGTTTCCATTCTAGCCATTCCACACCGTAGGTCTTTCACCTTAGGTCTTCCAGGCTAGACTATTGCACTGACATCACCAATGTTTTTCTGAGTTCTTTGAAGTCATAATAGACACAAATCCCATCTGGTGTTTCCCACATGGCCAGATCCATACTACACTCCAGAGGGAAGTAACTTTAATCCCCCTTGAGCAGAATAAATTGCACTACAAAAGCTATCTAATACAGAAAGACTCTGACGGAGGCTGTGCTTATATCTGTGGAGGATTGGGTTTACATGGGCATCCTCTCCATAGCAGTCGTATTTACCTTTATGCTATTCGCATGTTATTCATTATTCAGAATTTCTGCCGTCAATAATTTCTGCCTTTCGTTTTCAGTGGAAGGCCTTTATAGGTCTTTGCCCTTAGACTGCACTTCATTTAGTCATTATATTCAAGGCCCTTTATTTTTCATAATTTGTCTTTTAATTCAACATCAGGAGAAGCAGTTTGATTATTAGATTTGCCAAAATGGGGTTCATCCAGTGGAATTCGTTTCTTCTCGCATTCGTGCTGTAGAAATCTAAGTGTTTTCCAATTCATTTCACAATCAACGGGATGTTGAACCCTACAGTCTCACAGCACTCGCTCACAAAATTCTCACATTCCCATGGCAACCCAAAATAGAAGTACAATATAGGTATTCACTGCACACTAATTTTAGCTTAATCAAAGCCACCTGAGTCTCTTCTGATTACTGATATTCTTTCTTTAGTAAGGCACTTCAACCAATTCAGCCTCAATATACACACAGCAATATCTTCAATAGGGAAATATTATTAGGTTGTGACATGATAGCTATAAATTGCAGGGAGTCGTCAACCTTCCATTGACTAAATACTCTGAAAATGAATATGCAGGATGTTGAAGATGTTTTTATGGGTGTCAGACTGACAGTTTGAGGAAGCATTGTGGCAGATTGCATATTCACTGACAGGCTTGAAGATATTGAAAATCTATCATAGGCCAGTGCTCATATTATCCCACTCAAGGAAGGCAGCTCTGCTGTCTACATGCATCCTGAATATCTGATCCAGAGTTTTAAAAAAGTTTTGTCCCCCAAGACTACAAGCTGTAGTTTGTATGTCATAAGAAACAAGAAATATTAGGCTGTATGGGGATAAAAGGAAGGTCATTAACATTATGCATAAGGGTAAATATGTTTTACTGTTATAAAAACAGCGCCCAAACCAAATGCCCTCACATAAAATATAATGAAGCATGACTTTGCCACATAATTAATTAGCTTCAAATAGCACCTAATTAATCTGTCTGTTGACTATTAGTCACCATCACAGGGTGATGTCAGCTTATCTTTCATACCATCGGTGTTACTTTCAAGCATTACACTGAATACACTGCATGACACGAGGAGTAACAGGGATCTTCTACGAACCAGCAGGGGGCGATCATCATCACATAGGCCTTCAGCAGTGCTCGCCGACTGGTGGATTGCGATCAACTGGTCAATCTTTAAGACATTCCTATTAAATCATGACACCATTACCAACCTAGCCCCAGATCATTTTCTATGTATAAGTAGCTATCACTATAAAAGGTTGGACATTGCTGGTGTACAGTAACTGTGGTTTCCACGTACTTGACCACAACACAATGCTCATTGCCACAATTATGATCGGGACTGTCTTCCCCAGTGCAGTTTACTGGGGTGAAGGTAAAGAGAAGAAGATAGGACAAACCAGATACCTGCTCTCTCTGCCTTCATGAACAGCCCATTTGGAGGGCAATCGCCCTATTGAAGGGACCGCAGCCTCCTGACTGATCCTCTCTGTGCCGTTCAGGTGACTCTGTGTCCTTAAACTGAGAGGTTCACCGTGACCCTGAATTGGAGAAGCGATCTGGATGGTAGATGGATGTAAAAAATTTGATCATCCAGGGAAGAGGCTCCAATTCATTCAGATTTCCTGGCAGACCATTGTGCTTGTGTTATGGCCGGAAGGAGCTTTTATCCCATGTAAATATTTTTTTTAACTGATTCATAAGATAATCTCGGGATATAATATTTAAATGAGACATCCTCCACAGGATGATGAAATGGCTGGGAAGCAAATGGGACCGGGCTTTCCTTTCTAAGGATGAGGAACAGTAAGGAACATGCACTGCTCACAATCTCAGTGCCATGGTCTGTCTCTAAGCGTGGCTACCGGCCTCCAACACACAGTCAGATGGGCAAATAGCATTGTGCAGCACGAAGTAATTGCGAAGTCAGGAATACCCATTTGTAAATCAGTCTCCCTCCGCCTTCAATGAAATCATCAAGCTGAAGGTCAGGAATTGAACTAAAAATGAGATGAGCACAGCTGAGTGTTATTTCACAACATGTAAAATGCCAACATTACTTGCTGCCAAGTACAACGAAGAACCCAAGGCTCAGACGACAGAGGTGAATACAGTTTGGCGCTTATATAGCTAAAGGCCGTGTAGCACGTTTGTCTTCATTTTGTATCTGTTGCTCTATTTTTTGTTTAAAATTATATCACCCTCTTGCACATGAGCATGTAGGGACCCCATATTAGCCACTTCAACATCCAAACACTCCTCCAGAATGATCCTAGCCTTTGAACACCACACAGATATTTTTAAGCTGTGTGACATAAATTTGCTGGAAACCTGAAAAATGTTCAGTCCCTTAGCATTTGATGTACCTCACTGGGTTCATTTCTCTGCTCAAAGGGCACTCAGCTATGCCCTAAAACGAAAGATTAAATTAATGTCTCACCATTACAGTTTTAACCAAAAAGGTAGTCTTCTATGCAGTAACATTACTGGGAAAATACTGCTCTGGGAGTATATTTTTGTTGTTGATTATGTTAATCCATGCATGAGAAGTTAGTGTACTTTGATAAGCGTCTCACTGGAGGCGGCTCTCCGCATTATAAGCAGTGAGCGGATTCTCCTTGAGTTTCCCCATTGATCTTTTGATAACAGTACTGGCCTCTTATTGCCTTTGTGTTTATAGAGACTGGAAGGCAGCCAGGACAACTGTAATGGTATTCATGCCTAGCCCTTGGCTGAACGACTCGGCACTTAGCTCATCCGCGAATGTTTAATGTAGCTGATTCTGACATAGCTTTGTTCGGTAATCCAGGCAAAGAGGACTCAAAGGATGCGCGGTGACTTCCTTCCTGGGTAATGGACTCTGCTTCTACTCCCCTTCCTGAGTTCCCTCCTGCACCTGAGTTTCCGTCTGCATGGAAATAAGCATGGCAGCAAAGCTTTTGAGACAGTGTGACATCGTCAGATAGAGGGATCAAAAAAAAAAATGAAGCAAGGAAGGGCACGAGGCAGAGGGCACCTTGGATAGGATGCCAGTCTATGGCAGGGCGCATCAATTCACCTAACCATATGTTTTAATACCATGTGGGGAAACCAGCTCACACACAGGAAGAACATGCAAACATCACACATGTAAATCAATCAATCAATGTCATACACACCTGATAAAATATTCAGTACAGTAGGATTATTCTAGTCCAGTGTTTCTCAACCTGGTTCTTGGAAAGTCCCAGACAGTGCTACCGGGAGCTGGGAGGGAGCTAAAATGTAGACTTTCCGCCAAGGAGTTGGGAGGTAGCAAAAACATGAGCTGTCTTGGGGTCCCAGAGGACCCAGTTCAGAAACTCTGCTCTAGTCATTTGTTTACAACAAAACCACAGATTTGTATTTTCCAGCCTTGACAATACAAAATCATGTTAATACATTTCTACACAAAATACAGCATATGATTTAAAACCAGTGTACTGAATGTTTTTACTATTATGCAACCACAGCAATTTGCATTTTTTTCATCATGCCAAAAGTTCAGGTGAAAAAGAATTGCCAGGGAAATAAACCTACTGTATTAGATACTGATTACAAATCCTTTTTGTTTGTGGGCTACAAATCAGTCAAATTTCCTTTAAAAGCACAAAAGCTGCAATAGTCCTTAAGGACATTTAGTGCTGGGTCTCATCACACTGGTGACCATTTGGTTTTTATTATACATTCAGGTTTTCCAATTCTGAATATAAATATAACATAAATCGGGACAATTTGTCTGGCTGTCTGATTTTTTTGCACTATATTTTGTAAATTGTGTTGTCCATTCTTGCACCTTAGGCTGTCTGTTATCTGCACATCACACCGTGGACCTGAAGGCACGAAATTTCATATCAGTATGTACCATATATATAGCTGTGTTGGCAATAAAGTGAACCCGACTTGACTTGATAAATACAATGATAGAAACACTGAACCACTATGTGCATAAAGCAAATAGCCTTCATAACCTGAGAGGTGCTGAGGATACAGGTGAGTAATACAGTGCTTCGCGTGAATCACATCTCCGCGTTTCTTGACTGACACTATTAATTGGACTTCTAGAATATTACTTTGTGACTGGCTTCATAATTCTTCTTTTTAAATTTTTGATAACAGGATCCTTAGAGGTGCTTCGTAGCATAGCCTTGTTTAACAAGCTTTACTGCAGGTAAACCTCGATTGTTTCCTCCAAATACTGAGTGTGCTGTCCTTTCCGTTCACCTCCTCATTGCTTGGCCAGGATTATATGGGATATTTTACTGTATATATGCCAAGTTAAAGACTATAGCCATTACTGTACAATGTGAGTGCATACAGTACTGTGCAGTAGTCTTAAGCAGCAAAAAAAATGTTTCCCCTGAGGAGAGGTTTGGGAACTGAAGCGGTTTTCATCCAGCCATCCAACTCTATATCAGTATCTTTTTGGAGAATGGAAGAGATTCTTATGAGTTTTTATCGTGCTACTCTTAATTTGCATATGTTCTAATACTAAATTGTGTCTTTTGTTCTGAGCAAAAGTGCATTTAGTACCCAGATAAATAGCTTTAAACATTTCTTTTGCACAGTACTGTATACATACACATTGATCAGGTCTGCATTTCTCATGAACGTTTCACAGGGTGTATACAGGGGCGGGGCCACAGGGGCACTGCATCCAGCTGAAAGCTGATTGGCCCCTGGAGTACCCTGTCCCCTGTCACTCACAACTCAAAACATATAATTGGTTCATATGGTTGGCCCCTCTGTATGAATCATGCCCCCTTCACCTTATAAAAATCCCAGAATTGCCCCCAGCTGATCAGCCCTCCACTCTTACTGATGTTTCTCAGGACTGTGATGAATATTTCTGTTGTTCACCTTCCTCGTGTTGTAAACTTGCAAAGTCAGGATCCGCGGTTCTGAGGCCCCAGAGCGTATTACAAGCCATCCCCTGGAGATAATTAACTTCTTGTCTACCCCCACAGCGGCTGCCATTATGCACAAGAAGGTCACCCCAGCAATCTGAACAGGAAGTCATTGATGAGCTGCAATGCAATTACTCTCAGCCAGCGACAGGAGCAAGTGGAAACCCACTGAACTCTCTGCCTCTCCTTTACCTTCTTAGCAGTTGGAGCTCATTATTTTAACGATACAAGCACACAAATATTTTATTATTCTCACAATTTTAGCAGTTAAATTGAACTGTTGGTAAAAATCTACGCTCTGCTCCAAATGTTCAACACATGAAGTACAAACCTTCCATAAAACAAGAAAATTAAAGCCAAACTCATGTACATGTTGTCAAGTCCACGTAAATATTCTTCCCCCCTTACATTTCATTCATTATCAGCTGCTGCTTCTGCACATGAGAAGTTGTACGATATGGTGTTTGTTGCATCAGTGGCACAAATGGCATCAAAGGTGTGTTTTGAAATGCAAATGGAAATTTTGATTGCATGAAAACATCTCCAGCATCACTTTCCTTTATTCTGTATCCACTTGAATTTATGTTACATGTTTGGATTTTCACACACTTGCAGCAGTTCCTGAGGTGGTATAACAGCTTAGTGAGCACTGATGCATCATAACATTGAAATCCTGCTTCTTCTTCATGTACTGTACACGGGATTGTGCATGTTCCCCATGCGTTTTAACTGGATACTATGGTTTCTTTCCAATGGTTCCCGGGCACTTCCACAGCCCGGACCAGGATTAGCGTTTGGAGGAAGGAGCAATGTCAGAATCCTGGTCTGTGAAGGGTTAGTATTATTAGTAGGGTTTATCAAACTAGGCAGGAGGTTCCCCATTCAGGATCACTTTCAGGCATTCGCTTCAGACAAAAATTTTAGTCAGCACATCCCAATTGATACATATTGACAAGTGTGTCTTTTCCTGCATTAAAGGTTTTATAGGTGATATAGACCACAGGATTTGGCTTTTCCAAGGATTTATGATGCCAGAATGCACCCAGCCCAGCTCTAACCTTGGCAACATTAATCTCCATCTTGGCGTCTAACTCAGAGCTCTGTATGTCATCAGCCACAGCCAAAGCGGGGTTTTTGCGCTCTCAAACAGCTCCACGCTGAACTTGCAAATGTTACTATGTTCACTGGATGACTACAACAATATATCATAAGGGGAAGCATTTGCATATATTCAGTAATGTTACAATACCCCAGGATTGATGATTCAGAGCAAAGAAAGTTAGTGTGAAGGTAAATTCAGGTATCTCTGGCTCAGAGGTCATCCAAAACACGTATGAAACACACTCATTGGACATGAACATTTATTTATATAGTTATATGGCTAACACTTCTTTTGCGCCATACCTTTCAGCATCTATGAACACATTCATAACACATTATAATGCATTCATAAAGCATTATAAACATGGGTGTAAATATTTAATAAAACGCACAGCATATTATAGTCATGTTTATTATGCATTATGAATGCCTTATGAAGTTTTCATCTATAATGCACTATAGATACCTTCATAATGCAGTACAAAGAATCCTTAATGCTTATACTGACCATTATAATTAGGGGTATAACGATACACTCAACTCACGATTCGATACGATTCACGATTCTGAGTTCACGACACGGTTTTCTCACGATTTTTTAACAGAATGAGCTGCAGACAAAAAATTTTAAAAATATTCATTTATTTATCTTTCTAAACAGTGCAAAATGTGTCCTCTTCTTAACAGTGCAACTGAAATTGAATAAAATACTGTTTAAAAAAATCCCAAATCAAAAAAAGTAAATAAAAAAATTCTTCAAATAAATAAATTGAGGCTTGTATGTGCAGCTTTTTAGCGTGGTTTGCCCTTTTAATAATCTTCGCTCTGGCGGTGGTGAACTAAGCTCACTGTGGTGCCGGTGGACATGCTGAAGCATGTTCCTTGTGCTATTTGTGTATGTTATCAGTCTTTTACAATGTTTGCATGCAGTTTTTGTCTTGTTTGTGCTTTTCTTGCCTTTTCCGTTTGTGATTACCGGAAAGCTAAAATGCTGCCACACCGCCGGTTTAAGATCGGTGCTGGACTGGAGCCTATCCCGGGAACAATGGGCAGAGGCAGGAACCAACCCCAAGCAGTCGCCAACACACCACAGGGCGCACACACTCACACAACTACAGGGCCAATTTAGACTCACCAATGAACCTGTCCTGCACGCACGCGTTCGGTCAAAACCAAAAGCTGATGTACGACGTCGATGTGAATACGCAGTGACATCTGACATCGAACTGACGTTGTGAAATGAAATGTAATATTATTTTTCTGTTAAAGTAATATGAAGTACTCTTAAAGTAGCGATTCATTTTCCACATCAGCCGGTTTAAATCGTCATACATTTACCTTGATTTTTAACCGATTCGCGATTCATCGTTACAAGCCTAATTATAAGGCTCTATAAAGGTACCTATAGTGCATTATAGATTATCTTCATTGGAGCTTATAAAGTATTATAATTAATACTACAATGGCTTATGACTGTCAATAGAAAATACTGTAATACTTTATTAATTCTTATAGCGATCATTATAATGCATTACACATGTATCTATAATGCGTTATGGATGACAGTTTCAAGTAAAGTGTTACGGTTATATGTTTTATTTATATAATTGAATGGCAAAGTAACACCCAAATATACAAGCATGTAACATTTCAGGTCAATCACAAATCATGCAATACGAAAAACTCATATTTGTATGGGACAAACCTCAAGGGACAGTGCAAGCACCCAACTGAGACTATCCAAACGCATAATAAACAAAAGGTGTCTCTGCCAGTTCAGTGGATGGATGAGACACTTTCAGCAGTGACAAGTATTTACATCAAGAGATAAGGATTTGAATTTCATTAAAAAGCCAACATAGATAAGAAGGGAGTTTGCTAGTAATTGTTTTGTAGATGAAGATAAATCCAGTGAGTTTGCTTACAATGATTTAATGAGGTCATTCATGTCATAAAGAAATCAGTAATAAAAGACTCAGTATTTAAAATAAAACAAGAAGTGCCATTAGAAAGTGTCTCCAGTGTGTGCAGGCAGTACCAAGCTCTTTGTAAACAATGTAACAACGTAGATTTTCAGAAACATTTGAGAAGTGTGTCAAAATATCTAAGGTTCCATCCCAGTTTCTTCAGTACAATTGAAAGATCGGTCTAGTTTCCTTCTGTAGATGCAGCACCTGCACAATGCCCCAAAGGTCTGTTTCCTCTTTGCCAGTTGTCACCAGTGTCGGTTTTATGATGTAGCAGATGACCTGGAACATCACCCTCGGTGGACATTTATCGCTGGAGCCTGGACCAAGTGCCTGTCTAGTATTAGATACCATGTAAACACAGGATTCCGGCAGCGAGGCATGTGGTATTCAGACACAGAGCTTGCACAAGGCTGGAACATTAATCTATGTGTGACTCTTTAGGGACCCAATTAAGTTATTTATTACTCAACACGTTCTTTGGAATTCATAGTGACGCTAATGTATGCAAAAGCAGTCGTAATCAGTTATATTGTCAGCACTGCCTGTACTGTGGTAGAGGAGTGAGCAGAGATGGGATTTGCGTTCTGCCCGTGCCATTTTTGCTTCCGCCTGTTCGCCTGCATCTTCCTGTCCCCACAGTCTCAGAAGTAGGGTGTTACATTAACAGAAGCAGATGTTGGTGTGATTTACAGTCTAACTTGAAACAAGTTAGCTGTCAGTGGACATGCCAAGAGAAGCCTTGCTGTTATACGTTTGCGATGGATATCGGAACAATTTCTGTTCGATATCCAGCTGTGTAAGGTACTGTAGATCAGTGTCAGGTGTGAAACTTAAGCTACAGTCTATATTGTACATTTTAAATGCTTCTGGTCTGAAACAAAAATGCATAATTAAATGAATAATTTATGTGAAGTCAAATCAATACAGCACAAGGCCCGTGATTATTACGAATGAAATAAGTCATTTCAGTTTTTAAAAGTGTAATATGTTTATTGCATGTATGCAAGGGCATAACGTTGGTTTGAACATTGGGGGGTTGAGGTTTCCACTCATTTATGGAGAGACATGATTATTGGAGGGGTGGTGGTGGTGTATTGGCCAGTTTGGATTATTGGGGGGTGGGTTTACAACCCCCCCAGCCGCCCATAATTTAAGCCCATGCATGTATGTATGTAGGAGGCCCATTAACTGATAGAAGCACTTTTGGCAGCATGTTGTGTCTCTGCCACTTAGCCCGACGTGGCATTTGCTCACTCCGCTCCGGAGCTTCTCTCAAAGTCTCTGCTCTCTTTTCACAGATTCTCAATGAGATTCAGTTTAGGAGTTTCAGCAGAGCACCGGAGGTCACTCACTCCTGCCTAGCTGTGCTATGCAGCTGCTGTTCTCTGAGTTGACAGTTTTAAGTTTTCCCTCAGGTAATAACCTTCTGCTCTCTTCTGAGGAGGAGCACAAGCCGTGCTAAAGATGGATTATTCATTACTCTGAGTCTATGGCAAAAAAAAAGTGCTTGGCGTTTACACCTAAAATACGAGGGCAATATTTTTTGCTGCGAGCTTTGATCCTTAAACTGGGATTAGAAATCGGTCCTGGACTTTGGGGTCCCCGTGGCCCCACGGTAAATTTTACCAGCTGACGAGGCGATGGGGTCCCTCAAAATAAATTTTGTCAGCTCACATACCTATAGGCCCACCGGGAAAATACCCCGTATGCCAGATGGCCAGTGCAGCCCTGCTCCTTAGGCATTATCTAGATAATAAACACTTATTTTGATCATTTTCCTTCATACATTTCTCACCCTTTGCTTAATATGGGATTTTCAATGGCATATTTTCCCAATGAGTGAATATTTGCTTGAAAATTACCTCCTGACCATTTGTTTGCAATATGAAATCATGAGAAACACTTAACTATAGACAGAAGGTACTCGGCTAATTATCTGCCTTGCCAAGGTTACGTTGTGCATGGAAAAGTAATTTAAGTTTCTCTATAATGAGAAGTTTGGATAGCATATTCAATCAGTTGTTAAATGTCCAGCTGACTCACTTAAAACTGATCGCCACAGTGACAGATGTGTTAAGTGCACAGTTGTTGAAATCCTGAATGACCAAAATTTTTGCAGATAAACTCGGTTTTTCAAATGGGCTTAAATGACTTGCGGCAGGCACATCGATTTATTCCGAGGCTTTATTTAGCCCGATGTTTATGCATGTTGTCTGTGGTTTATATTTATGACTCGCAGATCACAGCATGACTGTTTCCCGCCGCTCCTTGCCGATTCATCAACTTGTTCAGTTTGATTGATTGAGTTTATCTTCTGTAATGTCCTCATTGTGACAGTGACAGACTGCTGCCTCGCTCTCCACGTTCTTCCTTAAACATAAAGGAAGGAATCACTTCAGGCAAAGTCACTTCAGTCAATGAATATAGTGATGTAGGCCTTCAGCAGTAAAACTTAGAGATGCAGTGAGGATGTATACAACACACAGCATATGGAAAATGAAAAAATCTGCATATCATTTAGTCTTGAACATATTGATTATTCTTCAATACCAAGGATGTTCCTATTACTGGAAACACTGGATTATTACCTAGGAAGACTATTAAATGGTTCAGAAATGTTTAGGGTTCTGGTTGGCCATTTGAAAGATGTAAACAATTTAAATATTTTTTTTGAAGATTTACAAAATATTGAAATGGTTAACCTCAAGAGAACAATTTGTATTGGTTCAGGGTGAATTAAAATCAACAGCTTTTAATATTAAAAAAATAAATAACTGGATAAATTATATTTATGATACATATGATAAATCATATATAATGATGTATATAATGTGCCTAATAAAATGTTACATTAAATAAACTTCAGTCAAAAAACATGCAGTTTTTACTCCCGTATAACATGCTTTGTCAGAATTACTCTATGCCTTTAACAAGCCTAACGAACATTCCGTTTAGGCAACTGAAAAGAAACATTAATTATAATGAAGTATTCAAAAAGAAAAAAATCCATATATGATTAATGTAAAAACTTTCAAAAACTATACTATGTCGAAAAAACATTATCATGGGTTACAATATAATAAAGTTATAAATTGCATGCAGTTGTTCAGTGAAATGTTTATCAGAAGCAAGTTTACTGTTAAGTAGCTCATAATTTTGTAAAACATCCTTGACATGGATTGTTGCATGTTTGTCATAAACAATATTGGTTTAACATGAAGCACTTTCTTGTTATTTATTTTTAAAGTAAATTATAGATTTTTTTATTGTGCGTTTTGTTGAACTATATAAACTGACAAATGCAGTTGTGTGTTAGACCAGTGATCACACTTCCTTACAGCAATACTGTCCAGGTAGAACTTCTACTGCTCTGTAACCAAGATGGATGCTAAGGTTCAGTAGTCCTTTTTAAAGCATCCTCCTTGTACAAATGAGACACATTAGAGCCTCTTTACATATTCACATCCACCTTACACTTACAGAACTGACATCTTCTCACATTCAACATTTAGGGAAACAATTAAGTGAAACATAGAAAGTTCCTTTTCACCCCTAGAATTGTCACTGACTGCTTAAGTGGTTGGTTACATTGCACTGGCAGGCAAGAACCCTAATTTCCTGGCAGTTAAACTATTCAAATCCTTCTATGTGTGAACTTCATTTACATTCCTCCATTCTGCAATAAATGTGAATGATGGATCAGTCACTATCAAATGTTTGTAGCCTCACAGTGTTCTCTTCGGGCTCAAAACAGCCATTACAGATGGGCTGAGATTTGGTAGCTTCTGAATTAAGGAGGAGGTCAGTATTCAAATTTTGTGTTTGAGGTCCCCTGGCTGTTGTCGACCAGGGACTGGCTAGATGGCCATTTTACATCAATGTTTCTCAATCCAGTCCTCAGGAACACACAGACAATCCACATTTTTGCTCCCCCCAGGGAGCAATAATGTGGGCAATCTGGCAGGAAGCTCAGAGGGAGCAAAAACATGGACTGACTGTGTGTCCCCGAGGACCGGGTCAGGACACACTGTTTTAAATTGATGGGCAGGCACATAATTTCACCCTTAGAAGGGGTCCCTGAGCTCCCAGATCCCCCTCAAATTGAACGCTGGTTTGACTGGAATTAAGCAGCAATTTCAAGCTCATAAGGAAAGAAGAGGGATTCTGAAACATGGCTGCACCGATTCTTCCTCGCCCTCGTTGCTTCATTCCTGGCTCACTTCCCACTTGAATGTGTCTTTGTGGGAGCTGAGAACATTCTCTGGCTCCAAGGCAGATGTAGGAACCTGTTGGCTCATTTGTCACCCTCTACAACCAGAGTCTCCCTCATCCTCCCATCCTCTCGCAGACATTTCATTTTCAGCAGCCGAAAACAGGGTCATTGAGATCACTGGCAATAACTGCAGTTTTGTCCCAACAGATAAGGACACCCTCCTTGGCCCAGTGTAACATATGAAACCGGCACCCACTTCACCCGTTAATATTTACCCCAACAAGCTCCTACAACAGCAGCACCTTTTCACTCGATAAAGACAACCTGAAAAAACAAGCGGGGAGCTCTCTTTCAAAGGGCAACTTTGGGGTTCAAAGGTGAATCATTGCTCTCTTGCCTGGCTTTCTCAATTTAATGACCATTTCCTGCAGTTGATATTTGGGATTCCGGCATATTTTAATTCTACTTTGCAGAATGTCGATTGGTACAAATGTTCACATTTGTCCTTAAAGGCTACACTCTGCCTCCATGCCCTAAACAACTGGCATATTTTATTTTGTACAGGGAAAAAAATATATACTATAAACACTTGCATTGAGATGTTGTTTTTCTTGACCGTATAAAGTTTGGGTAATAAAGAAGGACTTCATTTTTAATTAATACTAATATCTTTTCAGTACGCTTTACTAATCTCTACAGAATTGTATGGCCTAGTTGTTGATGCACGATGGTTCAAAAGAATCTGTTTCATGGGTATTGTGGCCCTACTAGTCATTGGAATCCCAGTCAGAGACCTCAAATCACAGGGTTCCCATGTGGGTTACGGCAAAGCTTACTGAAACAGACTGTGACCGCAATGTTCACTAACCATTGACATGATTTTTTTTGTGACTTGGTTGGATCTGAGAGATTTTGTATGGCTATTGGTCGCTAAAAGCAAATAACTATATAGAGCGATGCAACCATTTTCTTAGGCGTGCAATGCTGGGCAGGAATCTACAGTGAGAATTTTATGATTGTTTCTTTTTATTGGTCCTTTAAACACATGAAGTTGCATCAATACTGGAAATCTGTGTGCACACAAAGGACACAATAGACCACATGCAGTCACATTATAATACAGCAATTATTAAATTACATCGGACTGCCGCAGCCTCATACCGCACATTTTCATTACTATTTTAATTGATATTTTTCTTCCTTTCAGCACATTATTAGTTATTTGTCTTACATTGTATCCATGTAGACAGAAACCAATTGTTAAAGTTTCCATTTAACTTTATACGAATGTCTGCAATGAGAGATAACAAGCATACAGCAGACTCACGAACTGTATGAAGCTGTATGAACTCATCACTGCTGCACTCCACAACACATTTTAGTCATTTTAATAGAGCCATTTCAGTGATACTGGGATTATGTTTTAGGGAAAAATTAAGTCGAGGCCTCCCTAACAGAGCTGTTTATCATTATTACGTGAATAAAAATGAGACAGTTCAATTTGTCCGTGCATTTGAAAAGTTTTAAACATCATTGTTTACCATAAGTGGACGGCAGGGCTCATGGCACAGGAAATGGGCACCAGGAGGAACTGCCAATGTTTTCTCTTTGGATGCATTTTTAGAATTACATTTGGTAGTTCTTCTTCGTGGGCATCACGCTGACACACTGGATAGCACTGTTGTCTGACACCCCTGGGACCAGAGTTTGAGTCTCTGTCCAGGTTCCATCTGCGTGTACTTTACATGTTCCTCTCATGTTATCATGGGGATTCCTCCAGGCACTGCAGTTCCCACACACACACACACATAGCTGGAAAAACCATGCTGAAGTTCATTGGAGTTGCCAAATTGCCCATAGGAGTGCATATATGAGTGTGCTTTGTGATGGGTTGGTGCTCTGTCCTGGGTTGTTCCCTGCCTTGTGCTCATAGACACTGGGGGTTTTTTTTTATTTTAAGCACAGTATATATTAAAGGAAGAGCAGCATATGTTTTATTAAACAATAAATTTGCGTAATGTTAGAGCCCTCAGTGAACTTAAAACTTCTGCCCCCCCAAGAACAGGTTACGTTAGTGTCTTTTAATATTTTTAGATGTGCACCCGATGTTCATCAAATTGACTCTCCAGCAGAGACAATTATAGTTTATACCGGAGTCAGCTGCAGGCAGGTTTATCTTCTGCTTTTGTCTATAAACCTCCCTGAAAGCTCAATGCTTCCATCCGCCCTCCGATCAGGGAACCTTCTGCATAATAAACCCTTATTCCCATGCATAATATAACCTCATGTAGTTAATCCTGATCATGGACAAATGCACCCTGTGACACTTGCTTTAACTGCTAATCTAGCAGCTTAAAACTCTCAAAAAATTCATTAATTGCTACACATTCCTGCAGCAACTATAGCTGCTCATCTTACACTGCAATAAAGCTCAGTCTCGACTAATGTAAACAGAGTCTGCACCAGTTTTTTCCAGGTATTGGCTCAGGATGGGGAAATGGCTTTATTTTGGACACCACAATGAATTTGAGTAAACAAAACAAGGTTATTCTTGAAATACTGACAGAAGTGCTTGCAGGGAAATCTCAGATTAGGCGCCACACCTGCATAACCTGATCCACCTTTTTATTCAGGCAGATATCCTACCTGACAGGCAAAACAAACTGTTAAGCAGATGTACCGATACTTATTACGCACCACGGGGCAGCAGCAAGCCAATGCCACCTTTGGCTTTCTGCAGCGGGATCAAGTCAAGCACACTAACGGTCTAGTAAGCATGAACCCACCCCATCTGCGAACACCAAGGGGCTGCAATACAAAACTGTGCATTCGTTTCATTCAGCAGCTTATTGGAATAGCTACTGGAAAGAATTCTGTAACTAGTTTACAGCCGTGACATTTTATTGGAAAAAACATTTCAAATGTGCAGCATATAATGGCACATATAAAGCTTTACATACATATAAAGAACTAAGCTATACATTAATGAGGTAATATAAAGCATATGAAATAATATCATCGTTTTATTATTTATTCAGTTATTCCTCCAGATTCGCAAATTTGACATTTGCGTTTTTGGTTATTCATGAGTTGGCTATGAACAATTAAATGGCACTATTTTGGGAGCATACTGAAAGATCACAAAGACTCACAGACAATTTGTAAGCCAAAAATATATAAACAATACTAAAAATGATTTTGATCACATAAAATCATATCATATATAAATATTAGTGTTATTTAATATTTCTTAGTGTAAGTGTATACTACATCAAGGGTGCCCAACTCCAGTGCTGGGGGGCCGGAGCCCAGTGTAGCTTAGTTCTTTCCCTGTTCCACCATAAATGATTCAGCTCAAGAGCTGTGTGGTAATTAGCACAAAGAGTTGAATCAGGTGTGTTAAATGAGGGGAAACCCAAAAATGTGCAGGACTCTGGCCCTCCAGGACTGGAGTTGGGCACCCCTGTACTACATGTTTAATATTAAAAGTGATTTTTGATTAAAACAAAGAAGAATCTTGGCTCGGGTACGTTGGGTGTCAGCGCCAATCCAACCCTGCCCTACGTGTCTCCTCCCTGTTTTGCCAGCAGGTGTCACTGGCCATCCTGTTCTCCTCCCTGTCCCTTGTCTGTCAGCCGCAGTGTGCTCTCCCTATTCCCTGACATGCCACATGTCTCAACAGGTTGAGTATGTGCTTAGGGACTATATTCCCCAATCATGGGTTCGAGGCTGGTTAATGATCAGTCTTATCTCTTTCTATGCATTTGAGTTTGTGTTCCCCAGTGTTTTATGTTTCCTGTTCTAGATTTGTCCTCCTTGCAATCTGTTCCGGATTTATGTTGTACTTTGCTTTCTTGTTTATCTTCATAGTGTAGAATTTCCCTAGTTCTTTAGTTCTGTGTTCATTAGTGTCAGTTGCTTCACCTGTGTCTTGTTGCCCTGTGCCCTTGTTGATTGGTTGTTTTTGATGATTCACACCTGCCCTTTGTTAAACCTTGTTATCGGTTTATTTAAGTACCTGCCTTTGTTCATTTCCCTAGTTGGTCATTGCCCATGTTACTGTGTGTTGTCTCTGCTTGATTGTCTAGTTCCTGTTCCCTTTGTTGCCTGGCTTCCCGAGCATGTTGATTTATGGGTCCATGTTACTTGTTGTTTTGCCTATTTAGTTCTGACCCCTTGTGGTAGTTTTCCTTTTGTTGTTTTTGTTAATTAATATATCCCTTGTCTTGTGAGCCAATGGATCGTCACCTTTTTCCCGCCCGTACCACGCCACGCAGTAACAGTTGCGTATCTTTGTCTGGGTAACCAGCCTCACTCATCTGTTAGCTGTTTCTGTGACCATGTAATCTTGTGTTTCTTGCAGTAACATTTTAACTTTTCAGTATGATTTTGCGTTTTCAATAATGGGCCCAAGTATTATCTGCAAATTTTCACATTTGAGGGGATCTTCCGCCCCTAAGCCTTATGTGAAGGAGTGACTTTACTAATTTTGTAATATGAAGACATACAGTTAGAAGTAATTATTAACCCATTGGAATGGACTGTGAGAAGGAAATTAAAAGATAAGATCATTCACTAATTTATTTTCACTATCAGAAATGAGTGAATTCTGGTTGGCTGAGGAGGCAACATGGTAACAGTACAGCTGTTGGAGAAGCGGCTTCCACGATGTGAAGGGTGAAGGATTCGAGGGCAGGCACTGAGGTGAAAGGGGCTTTTATTAAACTCATAGCATATAAACGGGAAATAAACAAAATCACAAGGGATCAAGAACGGGAGGAGCGGAGCAAGGCAGGGTACAGGCAATATGAAGGTACAACATCAATGACCAAAACGGGGCAACAAGCGTCATATGTGGCTCATCAGGGCCCCGTGAGGGAGGAGACAAGAGGGTCAGGCGGACATGACGGGCAGGACGAGAGTGATACATAAAAATATAGGGTTAAATAAGTGTTGTGACTGATATCCGGTGATAAAGGGATCTCACTTGTACAGGTAAATATATGCAGGTTTTGGCAAGAAAAGGCACCTCTTGCCCCTAAGATACAGGCTTGCATTGATTGGGTGGCGGTCGCAGTTCCCTCAGGGTGGCTGTCGAGTTTTGAGGGGGCAGCAAGCCTATAAGTAGTTGCCTTATCCATTGTCTTCTCTCCTTGACCTTCTCAGTGTAATTTCTAAGCTGCTCAGGAGAAGCTAGGCCTGTTTACACTCCTTCAGACCGGCCATGAGTTAACCTCAGTTACCTTTATCCTACATGGTGCTCATCGCCCTCTGCTGGTCTGCAGCTGATTCCCAGCAGTCCAGGTCCCATTCGTCATCTATTGTCCTTCATCTTGCATGTATGTGTCCCGTTCAGGGCTGTGCAGAATCTTCCCCATCCTCCTTTCTCTTTCTGCCTCCCTCTCCTATTTTGCCTCTCTTACTGCTTTTTATCCAGGCATATTTCATGTGGCTTCCACAAAACCGATAACATGGCTGCCCGCGACGGTGGAATGATGCAAGCTGATTCCATGGCTGCATCGGAAAGGCGGGAGGCAGAATTCGCCGGCATTGAGTATGAGCCGGCACAGTACGGATTAGCTGCATGAAGTAGCAGCCGCTCTGTGGAATCGGCTGGTGTGGCGTTTCCCTGGAAACGTCTCATATACTGTATGTGAGTAGACTGATGGGCGTCTCCCTGCTACTTCCAGCAAGAAGCCAGAGTTGATGCGGTGAATGCCACCTGACCCTCAGAGGTATTGTCCAGCATGTCACGTGGCAGCCGCTATCACCTGCTTATCTCTGCAAGAGCCCCTTCACACATCAGCTGACAGCATTTGGCTGGGAAGTGGCTCGACAATAGGCTTAATTAGCTCTGCTCACAGCGCCTAAATTGAGAATTTCTAGGAGTCTGAATTGGGATGGATTCAATTTGCTGCCCTACCTTCCAGCAATCACGCTGCACTTCTTTGTGTATTTCGGTAAATATTGGAGGGCATTGTGGTGTCACCCAGAGTGCCGCATGGTGACTCAGTGGTTTTCTTTGCATAGCTCTATCTCGCTCTGCCATGCCCTTGCTTTTTCATCATCCCCCCACCCCCCCAAATAGCAAGACCTGAGAGGTCACTAAACTGTTTTCTCTAGAAACTTCATTTTGGTTTTTTTTTTGGCTACACATTTTTGATTGACATTAAGACATGACGCTAAACTGTTTGTAGGTCATGTTCCAGCCCCCACCCCCACCCCCGGTAAAAAGTACCTCTTACATTAAATAAGTTTGGTAACCCCTGTCTAAATCCTTCATACAATTCTCAGAGCCTGAACATGTATTAAATATTTCACTGATGGCTCACAGAACAACTTAGAAACAATAGAGGAGCGAAAAATGACACAGAGGTTAGACGAAAAGCAAAATCACTAAATTAAATTATAACTACTGCCATAACTATGGCTTGACTCTGAAATGACTGGACTATTCACATGTTGCATTTGCATCAAATACTGTATCATCATCTTCAACAAAGCAGTAACGTCTGTAAGTAAATTCTACTGCAGACAACTGAAGACTGTACATATATTTTCCATTACTTACAATTCTAGGGTTTTGTATCAACACAAGGTCTTGCACTCTATTAGCATAGTGGTGAGAGTCTCTGAGGGGGCAGATACATTAATTTCCAGAAGAAATATCATAATGGATGTGGCTGATGATCAGTTGGCATGCAGGCTGTGTGAAGGGAGTATTTTATGAATAAAGCAAGCGTGCTGCGTCAATGAACAGTTGGATACACAGGAAGGAATAATACAGATGTCTATTAAAAATCTTTACTCATACATATTCCCGTATTTGGGTGTCAAAATACCGCAAAACATTAACTTTGACAAGCCCTAATTTTACTACTTCACGAGTTTTATTAATGCTCCAGCTCATTGTTTCAAACTCCGGTCCTAGTCAGGCCATGTTTTTGTTCCCTCTGAGCTCCCTACTAGATAGTCCACATTTTTGCACCCTCCCAGAACTAAGAGAGAGCAAGAACGTGGACTGTTCTGGGAAGCCTTACATTCCATTCCTTGAGTCTCCCAACCAATTTTGGAGGGTTGGCAACCCTACATACACTATATGTATTGGGACACACCTCTCACTCATTGAATTCAGGTGTTTCATTCAGACCAATTGCCATAAGTCTATAAAATCAAGCATTTAGCCATGTAGTCAGGTTTCTAAACATTTGTGAAAGAATGGGTTGTTCTGAAGAGCTCAGTGAATTCAAGCATGGTTCTATCGAGGGATGTCACCTTTGGAATAAGTTAGTTTGTGAAATTTCTTCCTCGCTGGATATTCCGCAGTTAACTGTAAGTGGTATTATTGCAAAGTGGAAGCGCTTAGGAGCAACAGAAACTCAGCCACGAAGTGGCAGACCGTGTAAAGTAACAGAGCGGGGTCGCATAGTGTGTAAAAGTTGCCAACGCTCTGTTGACTCAATAACTGCAGAGTTCCACACTTCCTCTGGCATTAACCCCAGCACACAGACTGTGCCAGGAGCTTCATGGAATGGGCTTCCATGGCCGAGCAGCTGCATGCAAGCCTCACATCACCAAGCGCAATGCCAAGCATCAGATGGAGTGGTGTAAAGCACGCTGCCACTGAGCAGTGGAAACGTGTTCTGTGGAGTGACAAATCATGCTTCTCTAACTGGCAGTCTGATGGACGAGTCTGGGTTTGGTGGATGAACATTACCTGCCTCACTGCATTGTGACAACTGTAAAGTTTGGTGGAGGAGGGATAATGGTATGGGGTTGTTTTACAAGGGTTGGGCTGGGCCCCTTAGTTCCAGTGAAGAGAACTCTTAATGCTCCAGAATACCAAGACATTTTGCACAATTCTGTGCTTCTAATATTGTGGGAACAGTTTGGGGAAGACCCTTTTCTGTTCTAGCATGACTATGCAACAGTGCACAAAGCAAGGTCCATGGGTGAATTTGGTGTGGAAGAACCTGACTGTCCCACACAGAGCCCTGACCTCAACTCCACTGAATACCTTTGAGATAAACGAGACCTGAGATTGCAAGCCAGCCCTTCACATCAAACATCAGTGCCTGACCTCACAAATGATCTTCTGGATGAATGGGCAAAAATTCCCACAGACACTCCAAAATCTTGTGGAAAGCCTTCCCAGAAGAGTGACAGCTCTTATCGCTGCAAAGGGGGATTTACAATGGGGTGTCACTAAAGTTACTGCAGGTGTAATGGCCAGATGTCCCAATACTATTGTCCATATAGTGTATGATCACATTTCTGGGGTTAGAGGGGTAAACATTAATAGACCTGAAGTGGATGTCCCTGGTTGGTGTGAGGTAAATATCACTAACTAGTGGTTCTCCATCATCATTACAATCCATAAAATATGGAGGATATGCTGGTCTCTTTCCATACGGAGAGAGAGCGCATTTTAAGAGCCAGAGGAAACGTCGTACATTGTCATTTGGAACAACATCAGCATTGATCGCTCATATCGCAAAACGTCATCCTCAGTTTTCAACTGAGAACTTTCCATTTTTCTCCCCGGCGTGTCTTTTGCCCGTCCTCGATGCAGTTGAAGGCTTTCCCATCACACCGATAGACCGTTGCTGACAGCCTCTTCCGGCAACAGGGCCTCACATGGAGATGCGAGTGCTGAGGCACGCCTGGGCTAGGGGCATCACGACAGCCGTCTCCACCCTGGTGGCTTGGCACAGGAACCCTTTGCTTGTAATACTGATGAGCACATGTGACCAGACATGTATGAGAAGCATAGAAACACTTGTCTTACTCTATGCCTGATCACAGCAATTGTCAGTTGTTAGCATGAACTGTCCTGTGTAAATGTCCTAATTTTTTCATGTTAGATATATTTTTGTACATTTTTATTTGTACATTTTACATAAAAATAAAAATCTGAATTAAGAATTTTCTCAATTATATTTGTAATTTCCATTTTATCCTCAGATTATGCAAAGATGTTCCACAGATATGAATAAACTTGATTAGTTATAATCATGGGTTTGTCAGCCAGTGTTTGATTGTATTACAGGATGCGTGTAACTTTTTCAGAATGAGCTAACTAGTTTAATCATAAGTGGAAGAGGTTCGGAGAACCACGTGCATAAATTTGAGAAAAAACCTATAATGTATCACAACACAGCGGTTACCTTGTCAAACGTTCATGAATGTTGCAACTCACCTGAAACCATGTGCTTGCATTAGGTGTTCATTGATCCTGAAATATTATTGAGATAGACGTGACGATGCTCTATTCCGCATACATGTCATTATGATTAATGTCAAAAACTATTTGTGTTAAACTATAAGTGTTAAACTATTTTACCCATTTTGTCATTGTATTGATATGAAACATAAATGAGTATGAATTCTTGGGTTGAAAGCAAATTTATGTGATGATTCACTTGACAGCATCCTGACCCTCACCTTCAGTGATCTGCATGGCATTCTCCTGTCAAACCCCATTAAGGATGAGTACAGAACTGCTGTCTGTTTATAATGTTCATATAACGCTCAAAGCACGCAATTTCTCACATGGGGCTTGTTAGCCTATGCAGCTGGACAGAGATTTAAATTGCAAATGGTGTCTTTGTTGTGTGGGGCCAACATCAACCTATTACCAGTAACTTGGGTAAGAAAGAGTGTAACATACTGTAGGCAGCACTTAGCACTGTCATACAGGTCACTCCAGGCATGTTTTATTCACTGAGCACACTGACTTGTACAGAATGGAAGAAAACATAACGAATTTAGTGCATCAATGAAAATTAACTGGTGTTTTCATTAGTCATCATACTGATAATGTGCAGTAACATCTATCCAAACAGCGGAGTGTTTTAACGCTATTTGGGGTACAGTCGAACCGTGTAAAGGTCCTTCATGCAGAATGTTAATTATGAAAACTGGGTTCCTTGCAGTATCTATCAGTGAAAAGCAGGTAGGGAAGACAATCAAAGCGAGTCCCAAATTAAACTCAAGCCGCTATGAAGAGAATAAGTCATACTGACGATAACGCACAGTGTATCAGCAGATTAACATGTATTGTTTTATCACATTTGAAAGAAAGATAATCAGGATGGTTACAACTAAATACGTGATTTAGTACATTTCTGCTGGGATTTCCTCATTGGCTGTGATCACACCCCTGGGTTTATGGGGAATCATGTATTTATAATCATTACCCAGGCAAGGTCGACCCGCTCACTAACACAAAGATATCACTGAAATGAGGCATATGCATGACAAGGGTGTCAGCGAAGGGCTGGATGGAAGGGACCACTGAGAAGCATGAAACACCACCTTGAAACCCTAAAATTTATATTCTATCTATTTATCCGTGTTCATCCAGTCTGCAGTTCATTTGGGCTGCTGTTGCAGGACATTTTTCTTCTGTTGACCTCAAATTCCCTAAGCAATATTTTTTTACTTTATTCTCATATGAAGTTTTTGCTCTATATTTGTGTTAGACTTTATACAATAGAGTATGCATTTAATTGGTAGTAAATGTGATATATGGGTCATTCATATAATCTCAGACATTTTCCCATAGCAATCTATACATCAAAGTCTTTATTTTTAAAAGTCTTTTGCAATTTATGATTTCTTTTAAGATGTAAGAAGTGCAAGAAAACTGCACTATCATACACATTCAACATGATTAATGAGAAATAGGTAGCATGGTGACTCAGTGAGCAGCTTCTGCTCCTTCAGAGCTGAGGGCCTGATCCCACACTGGGATTTTGCATATTCCCCCATGTGAATTTCTTCTGAGTTTTTTTTTTAGCTCCATCACACTGTTCATAAAGCATGCTGTTAGGTGAATGGCCCATAGTGTGTGATTATGCATATGATTGTGGTGTGTCCTGCAATGAACTGGCACCCTATGCACGAATGTCCCTGGATCGCCGAAAATCTGAGCTATGGAAATTGGATCGATAATGAAAAGCAGTGGGCAAATTAATGAAGTTTACATGGTTTCTGTCCATAAATTGTCCTTGCTATGTGGTTGTGGGTTTATCTAAGGTCCCAGCGGCAATGTCCACCAGCATCATCTCCGCACCAGGTCTTATAGTTCTGTAATGTGCTTCCTGTATTAGAGGTTATTGAAAATGAAAGGATGGACAGATGGTTTTCTAAAAGGCATACCTCTATTTTCACCAGCTGCTGCAGCGGTTGGCATCTTGTTGATGGAGGATGATATCTTTGTGTTAGTGTACCGGGTCAACCTCGCCTGGGTAGTGTTTATAAATACCTGATTGGTTGTCATGGAGGCTATTGATCATGAGACATGTCTGATAGGGCGGGGCGGGGCGGGGTGAATGAGGATGGGATTGGGAGCTCTGGCTTTCAAAAGGCATCTGAATCATCATCTGTCAGGTTGAGGTTCACCACACATCAGGATGGTAATTGCCTGCCCTCCATCCCCAGCTCAGTTGGGTGCCATCAAGGCCGCGTCAGACCGATAACAAACACGCATATCTGTGACTTATGGTACAGGAGCTGTGGGGAAAGTACTGGAGCTCATGGCTGCGGTGGAGTTTGAACATCTCACCTCGCTCTAAAAAAAATGTATCAGTGCTGGACCCAACTTCTGGTATGTCACTACAATGTGTAAACATGGTGCAGCAGAAATATCTCAGCTGCTCATCTGCTGTCAGAGTACTGAGTGGACAAGGCTATCAGACTCTACAACTGTTAATTGAGACCTGCTGTGTGTTCACCTTCTGAATCAAGCTCAGGTTATAGCATTAAGCCAGCTGTTATACCCTAACTGAAATCCCTGGAAATGAAATATCGATCTGTATGAAATATTCATCTGAAATGTAGAAGTGCAGGATTATTCTTACCACTTCTTTTAAAAATATCTATAAGCAAATACAAATTAATAATTGGTGACTGTCGGAGAGAGTGATCAGCCCCCCCCCCCCGGCCGCTGGCCCACAGAGTATGAGACACGCGCTGTTTTACTTGCAAGGGTGCACACCGCAGTGTAGCTACAAGGGTGTGGCACCACGAGAGGGTTTATTTATACTTTAAGGTGATCAGGTTACATTGTGGGTGTGAACAACATTTCGAGTGGGATAGAATGGGATGTGGAAGTGGGAGTGGAAATAGGAACAACAGAACGTACAGCAGAGGTGGGCTTGTCTGCTGCACGTGATAGAAAATTACTGTTAAGCACTTTCACAGTTGCCATATAAAACAAGTTATACATTCATAAGAATACACATGAGTGATAATATATACAATCTCAACCCAACAGTGACCTTCGGGATTTGCATAGTTTACGTATACTTAAACTGTGGGGCGTGTCCCCCTGGTGGGACGTGAAGGAAGCAGGGGGGCTGAGGTGAGGGGGAAAAAAAAGATCTGTTTCTGGGTTTGTGGTAGGGGCAGACCTATGTCAATTTCAACTTATACAAATGTGAAAAATAATGCCTGTCCACATTATATGATGCTAATAAATTAAATTGATAACTAAAGTTTATTTGGGCTCAGTGTTTGTGTGTGCGTGGGTGGGGGAGGTGTCAGAACAAAGATATTAGCCCTGGGGGGGACTGTTAAAAAAAAGTTTGAATACCACTGGTCTAAACAATTTTAACAGTATACCACTCTGTGCTATGACTCAGTAACTTACAGTACATATATAGTGTGAGGTTTTATTATGTCTAACGGAAAATATGCTTGCACTTTATTGTATCTCAGATTTAGACTATTTCCCAACACCGTGATTCAGCCTAGTATTTTGACTATGACAGAATACATTTTCTATCTGTAGCTTGGAGGATGTGTGACAATGGTTGACTAGATAATTATTGCAGAACCTGTTTATATAAAAGTTTGCCTAGTCACCTTCTGAATGCTTGCTTTCTTCCTGTGACTATACTGAGAACAGGGAACACAATATAGCTTGTCTCCTTGCTTTAAATTTCTTGTTGAGAATCTTGTTACAATGTGTTAATTCTGTATTTCATAGCACACCCCACACATCAGAGTACCAATCAGCAAATGTCCTTTTGACAAAGCTAGAGTACACATGATAAACATTTGGATGATGATGTGGTGTAAAATTAGTTAGCACATTAAACGTATTTCCAGAATATTAAATGTATTTCCACAATTAACACAATGTTTTCCATGTTGATCATCTACTTATCAATTTAGGCTTCACCCATTTCAAAAAATGTGTTAATGCGTTATATTGTGTGTTCCAAACGGAAAAGGCTGTAATCCAGAGTCGCACGGCGAATTTGTATACCAATATACAGCCCTTGTCTTTCCATTGAATGTAGACCAGAAATGTTCTTCAGCAAAATCTGTTTAAAAATCGTGATACATATCCAGTCGGCAAATATATACATCACTATAAGTATCGATTCGGACGGACACTGCTGATTCCCACGCCTACTGTTCACTGAATTTTTTAATTCTGTTGTCTGCAGTGGGGACTTGAGACCCGCTACGGGGAGGCTTCAGCGGCAATTTGCGGAACCAATAAACAGCGCTAAATCCCATAGCCTGAGCAACCGGCAACTCATTATAAATAATAATTCTGATATGAAGGAACCAGTGGAGCATTAGCTGGATCTAAGGTTACATTGCTACCAAAATACTATTCTTTATGGACAAAAAGGTTAGGCTACTAAAAAGTAGAAGTAGAAATAGCCCACATTATTCAACAATAACATGAATTATTGCAGGTTGAAAAACCCATATATTATTCAAAATGTGCTACCACGCTATAAAATGTGCTGTGTCTCAGAATTAAACGTAGGTGTACGTCACAACAGATTTATTTTAATTAGGCTAAATGGCGCTGCAGAGCCTTTAGGCGACCATGAAATTATGAGAATTCAGTTACATTCAAGCAAGCTGACCAAAACACAGAAATAACATAGAAATTGATAATAACAGGGAGAATGACAAAGGATCTTGACAGTTTCCAATAGATCAAACTTATTAACTTCATATGCCTCCAGTAAACACACCATTTAAAATTATATGCATCCATAATGCTTCATATCATATACATGTATGGTTTAATAAAGGAGAAAAATGAGTAATTGAAACGACATTCCAAGATTTTTCAACTTCTCTATATCCTTTAGCCAGCGCCAGAAATTGTGGGCAGATTAGCCAAAAATTGTACTCAAGTAAGAGTAGCATTACTTCAAAATAATATTACTCAAGTAGAAGTAAAAAGTAGCCATCCAAAAAATGACTCAAGTATGAGTACAAAAGTATTTGGTGAAAAGACTACTCAAGTACCGAGTAACTGTTTGATTGCAATGCCCGATTTATTATTTAGAAATTATGTAATCAGACAGACAAAAATATAAAATGATGTGTAAATTCTAATGAGTAAAATTAAATAACGTCTTTACAAAATAACTAAGGCACAAGAAACACAAATTTCCAAATCTCACTTTTTCACACCATAAAGCTTTTGAAACCAATATGTACTGTAGTACGATGCATCGTTAAACGACGCAGGTGTTTCTCGAAACCATACAGCAGGTAACGTAGGTAGTAGGTAACGTATTCATGTTTGAACGGTGCAAACTACTTCCAGTGACAAGATACACTGGATACTGTATATTCACTTGCCCTCCAAACGGCAGGGTCAGCAGATAGAAAATAACATTAGAACAAGGCAGCTTGTGTACATACTGTACAAGAAGTCTCGCTTTACCATAAACTGTGTGAGGGTGTGTCTGTGTCTGTTTGGTTAAAACGTGCTTGTTCTTCACTCAGTGAAGTGATGGTTAACATCTCAGGGTTGTTCTCATTGAGTATCCCATTCGCTGCCATGCTAATGTCCAGGGCCCACTGCATTCACTCAGCAGCACTGTGGCTTCCAGCAGCACCTCTGCCAGCGGACTACCTGCTTGAATCAGGAGTTCCTCAAAGAGTTTGTTCCACCATTTGACCATTTCAACTGTCAAAGTCAAAATACATTTATCCTTACAAGATACACTAGGCCTTGTATTGCTCTGTAGGTTAGGACTCTGTGCTTGTGATCAGAAGGTTCCTTTCAAGAACAAAGTCACTATTACACCAATGGGCAAGGCCCTTAACTAGTTGCTCCAGGGATACAGTCTGATCCTGTTCTCTCAACTGGTATGTTACTTGGAACGAAATGTTTCTGCTAAGTAGTTAAGATTTGTCAAATATATCAGTTTTAGCTTTCTGGATCAATCCATACGATACCCGTACAATTCATGTTAAGCCTGGTCCAGGATATGCAGAAATTATCCAGCGGATAATTGTGAAAATGATAAGATCACACAAGGTGGGTTTCAAACCCCTGATCCCAGAAGCACTACTGCCTGAACTGCTGCTCTCTCCCTTTCAGCATAAATGAATTAATGGAGACATACAATGGTGATTGTTGAGCTAATTTTGACAAATTTAGAAGTCTAAAATCTCAGGGTCTTGGAGGGTACACACATCTGCTTCATTTCCATCCAGAAATAAATTGGTCTCAAAGCACACTGTGAAAATGCAATCTAGGGATAACATTTCACAGTCATTATTTGTAAAATTTATGAAATGGCATCAGTTAATATTCCTAGAATAAACCCAGGTGGAGGAAAGAAACGTACGGCTACATTTCAAGTTAATTGAATGCCAACTAGATCTGGTGTGCAGAGGCTCTGCCGCATGGTATTAATTTAACAGCGTTTTGGCAAAAATCATGTTGTTGTTTTTTTTCAGTGCCAGTCATCAGCAGCTAATGAACATGACCTGGCTGAGGAATGGGGCTCCAAGGAACAGCAGGTCACACTCGCTTCAAAGAGGAACAATGATGATGACTTGGACTGCTGTAATTGTAGCATCGGCTGCAATAAAACGATCTGAAATAAAATCTATTTCATATTTACCAAGTAAATTATAGAATCAAGTTGATTACACATTAAAAATTATTATATAAAAAAAAATATTCATTATGGTTATCGATTAAATATAATAATGCTTAAATTAATGCTAACACAGATGCATTGTTCTATATCCAGTGCTAGCATAAATAAAATGTATTTTTGTATTCGAATACACAGTGATTGTGTAGCCGCCCCTGTGGAGCGCTAGTATAAAGTATCTCAGATCTCCGTCGGATCCCTGCTGTGCCTCATTAGTTGTTTCCGTGAGGAGACCACAGAAGGCACCGCCTCACGTTTATTCGGTGTGGATTAAATGGCGGGGTGGGTCCCCGTTCTGTCGCTCCGAGGTGATGAGCGCCGTTGGCCAGGTGCCTACAGGGCTGCAGGTGGAATTGAACAAGCAGCGCGGAGGGAGTTACGCCGCCGGATGTGGCCCGCGGAGCGCCAGGCGAAAACAATCAAGCGGCTGACAACACAAACATCACAGGTGCGCGGTGGTGCGCTGCAGTGCGCCCTCGCCGAGCCAGTGCTGTGAGCCCAGGGGCTCAAGATGGCCAAAAAATGAAAAGCCTTTGCTAATGTTTGCCAGGTTATAGCTTTCCCCTAAAATGTGTGGCATCTAAACTAACTAATTTTCTGGTTCAGGATTTGTACACTCGTTAACAATGTTAATTTGCTCTTCTCTCCATTTAAATTACTACTGTTTTATGCATCTTTCAGGACTTTTTCATTCGTCACAAAGACCTGCCAGGACTGCCCTGCAGCCCCTGCCTATGTATGACCCTTAATGCGTTCATTCCATAAAGAGGTCAGCCTACAGTATGTGTGTCACCGTTAACTACCATGCGGAGGCGCTTTTCCGTTTCCTTGTTTGAGGATGGGTCTCGTCGACTGCAGCAGAACGGGAATCCCCGCAGTTATGGCGAAGCAAATGTGTGTGTGAGTCTGTGAAAACCACAGGAGCTGCAGGACATGAAAACAGCAATCAGACAGATGGAATGATGAGATATGCTTCCAAGTGACGGTCTGATTCCAGAAAACAGAGCAACAGATGGGAATGATATCTGTGTGAGCAAATCAATCCTGGTAGAACACTTTACAATGTGTAAATATATTTATGTTTTATTTTGTTCTGTTTTAGTTTGGACATGCTTGCATTTTTATTCTTGGAAAAAAAAATGCATGCAATTTTATCCATTTGTTTACCAGTGCTGGATATGGCAACGAGACCCAGGCTACAACACAAACTTCACAGGTAACTTGTTCATGGACACCAGCTGTCAAGCAAGCAAGGCAATATCGGGATGAAGGGGAATAGAGCGATGAGTGTTAACAAAAAGCATTTCAATGGCAATGAAAGAGCATGCATGTCCCTTCACCTATGACACACGCATGTCTCTGTGTTTATGCTACACGCATGTCACTGCTGAACATGCCTGTTTTCAGGTAGGGGGCAGACAGCGTAATCGCTCTCCCAGGTACCGGCGGCTGACATGCGTCTTAATCTCACGATGGTGGGCCTGTCATAGACACCATATGGCACACATTACAGTGCTAATGTCACTGTCTTTCATTCATTCCCCAGCCCCCCCTGCCACACACACACACACAGCTAGAGTGTGTCACACGGCGGAGACGCCTGTGGTGAACACAGTCCCTCTTTGTCACGCACGAGTGTGTGAGTGGTGCCAAGAGAGGGGACACTCCAGCACATGAGCGGGGTGTGCCTGACAGGGGACGGCTTTCTGCAGGAAACAAGGGCTTTTCAGAAGCACCTCATCAGCCACGCAATGGATCATCAGTCCTTAGCAATTTGCGAAACCTTTATTTTATATATGAAACATGTTCAACTAAACAACCAAGTAAAACGTGTAGTAGGAGTTTTTTTTTTTTTTTAAATCAGTGCTTTTACAAATACATACTCATTGAAACAATTCAGTGCCGTCACTACAATGTTACTCTGTGTCACCGCATCTCTTTTGATCCATCAAAACTATGCTGGTGGCCAAAATTGTGGAAACATTTCCAGTTTTTAGGGATTGCAGAACTTTATTCAGCTGTTGCTCCAGTTACTTATTTAATTGTCTTTTGTATATTTGTAACATTCGTTGATTGTTTATAATCATTGCCACCAATGTTTGTGTAGTCATTTTTAAAGCGTAATGCCAAATAATAATGGATAGTTTTATTGATTGTGTGGGGAAATTCTCTTTTCACACTTCCCCCAACCTGCTTGCTGTAGATGAGAGCAAGTTGGCCACAAAGGGCAGCTGCTGAGGGCAGCATCCAGGGAGCTGGGGGTTAAGGTCCTTGATGAAGAGCCTGTAGATGTGTTGAGGCTGGAATTGAACCAGTGACCTTCTGAGCGCAAACACAGAGGCTTAGCTCATTGAGCCACACACTGCCCCACAAATGCTGGCTGTTTCCACAATTTTGACCACTAGTATATGTGAAAATGTGAAAAACTTGGTAAAACCTAAGAGGCATCTCATTCAGAGTGTACCCTGCTTTGTATCCTGTGGATAGATGGATGGATGGATGGTAAAGAACAGCTCAAAAGATATTGCAGCATATATGAAAGAAATTCCACCTTAACTATGCTGATTATCCATTGCTGATTAATTTATATTTTATCATAACCTGGGCCCAGTGGAACCACATTTATTTCCACACCTCTGCATCACTTTGGCACTGTGCATTAGTGAGATAAGTCCAGTGTGTTCTGGTGCCCCACAATGGGACGACTGCTTTTGGCCTTGATAGATTTCGCTATAACAAAAGTTGGCCTCAATTAATCCAGTCAGAGCTTGTACTTATCCATTCATCAGGCGCCCGGAGGTAAACAAATCCTCATAAACAAACAGTGTCCTCTTTGAATTAAAATTCCCAAAAGGTGACACGGTAGCTGAAGAATTTCTGGTTCATGTCCTGGGAGAGACGTCGCTGCCGTACCATTTGAGAAAAGTGTGTTGTGACTCATTTTTATTGAACAGCAAATCACAGAAATGACTGAGATAGCAGGTTTGTTTTCATTCCTTGGGGACCAGCATACAGTAGGGAGCTGGGAGGGAGCAAAAACACGGACTGGCTAGGGATAACCCGAGGACTGGCTAGGGATAACCCGAGGACTGGCTTGGGATAACCCGAGGACTGGCTAGGGATAACCCGAGGACTGGCTAGGGATAACCCGAGGACTGGCTTGGGATAACCCGAGGACTGGCTTGGGAAAAACTGTGTCAGATGCATCTTGACAAGGCTCACACCTCCATGGTTGGGGTCTTGAACTCCGCCACTGCTCTGTGTACGAGGTCTGCATGCGCTCACTGTGTTGGGCGGGTTTCCTCCTGTGGTCCAGCGCATGCACTTTGGTGAACTCAAGTTTATTTTTTACTGTAGTGTGTTAGTGTGTGTTTATGTCCTGCAGTGGACTGGCACCCCATCCATGGTGGACCCCCACCTTGCACCCCAGACTGCCTGGAATAGGCTTCAGGCCATTATTGAAGCAGCCCCCTGCCCCCACACACACACACACACCGCTTCCCTGTAGTGGAACAGCAATTGGACGGTAGATGGATGTGCCATGATGACGTGCTTTACCTTCATAAGACTGAGAGGTTCAGGCGGGCAGTGTGGTATTTTTAATAAGTGCTTATTTTTTAAAGGGGTGGATGACATTATACTGACTGCTCATAAGGTACCTAACCTGATTGCTTCAATAAAATAGTTGTAGAAACTATAGAATATGATGGTTAAATATTGATTAGACTCTTGACTCTGGATAAAGTGTAGGAGATCTGAAGAACATCGAAAGTCATATCAGACCATTCTTGGTTCTTTAATATCCTATAATGACAAGAGTGATACTCCTTTTATTTAAATATGACATTAGGGGTATGTTTGATGTGTGGCAATCTAGGGATTTTTTTGATAAAATGGTTGCCCTTACACAGTGACGTGCACAGACATTTCGAAGGGCAGGTGCTCGAATGGGGGGACGTGGCTGACATTTTGGCAATTAGGGGGAAGGACCCCCGACCTCTGCACGTGTCTGTATCACAACATTCAATCCCCTTAATACTTAACTAAGCAAACCATTATCCTTGGATTTGATGGATGCCATAAAAACAGGTAGAACACAACTGAGGTTTGAAGAGAAAACTTCATATTTCTCACATATTTCTTTTAAAAGGGACATCATGTGGATTCCCCTCCAATACATTAGTTAGACTGAATCCAGAAAAATTACTGGTTATTTGAATGAAGTGATTTCTCTAAAAATGCATCTCTTCCCCCCTAAGCAGCCAGGTTGGAGGAAACACAGCAAATCAAGCTTCAGGCTCAAATCCATTCTCTCAAAGATCGTATGGCACTGATAAGATTATAATTTTACACTTCCTGCCTTAAAGGTGTGTATTAGACATTAGAATGTACGCTCACTTAGGTCAAATTGAAACAATCCTATAAACAAAGTAGATTTTTGAATACTAATATTAATAATAATTCCTGCAAAATAGGTTTTCATTACCTCGATGCTGAAGTAATTCAGCACACACAGTAGGAAGCTCGCGGGAATTTGGGAAATGATTTTCTGGCAAATGGACAGAATTTGCTTTATGAAGCTGCCAGATAATTTCTTAGAGCTGAAGACAGCAATCCACACATGTTCCCCCAGTGAAACCATTAGTGGCCAGCACAGTAATTCAGCCGGTGTTGGCACAGAATTAAAGTGGTCAATCTGATAAGCGGCCAGCTTAATGAGGGGGGGTGAAGAACGTAAAGTGCGTTTGAAGCCTGACTGATGGACATGCTTTCCTTCTGTCCTTAAGACGTGGCCTCTCCTTTGACATTATAAACTCACATTTGACTTCACATTCAACCTCTGATTCCACCTATAATATCTCATTGCATTCTTTGTGTCCTTTTTCATAGCATTTGCCCAAATTGCTCTTTCTAAATGTCCATGACAGCCATCTATCTCACAATGCAGAGCTGATCTTACCCAACAAAGTCTTTGACTGCAATCCTCCACCCGTGTTACTGTCTAATCCCCCAGTTGGTTTCTCATCATGACCTGCCGGATAGGTGATGATGACTTTGGCTTTGTGGGCATTTACTGTGGATAACTCTAAAAATGGTTTTGTCAGACATGACAAACCCTAAGAGTTCCAGTCCACAAAGTCATATATATCACTGTTCAGTCAAAATCCTTATAAACCCATAATCCTAGTAAGCATCTGTCTTAATCAACACTAAATTATGAGGAGAATCCATTCTCTTGGAAGTAGGATATTCAGGGCAGCGGTGGAAAGTTTAGGTCCAGAAACTACAAATCCAGACCAGGGTCTCGTTTTAACCAACCAGTATAAAGAGTCAGAGTCACACCTTGGTCTGGATTTGTAGTTTCTGGACCTGAACTTTCCACCTCTGATTCACGGTAATTGATTTGATTAATTCACCTTAACTAAGGGGATCTTCAGGAAGCCATTTCATCCTTTCAGTTTCAGGGGGTTCACAAGCCAATATCGCATATCCTGATTGGCTAATAAAAAATAAATAAATAAAAATAAACACGGGACGGAGTAAGAAGAGTAAAGCTCTAGAATTCAATCAGGCTTTAACCAGCAGTCTTCTTGGCACTACTTACAGGGTACGTTTGTTTTGGTACACAGCTGAGCTTCCTTTTAATCCCTCTCAAAGAGGAAGTTGTGATTGAACAGTAACAACCTTCCTCCTATAACTTCCAATGTAACGTAGCAACTTTAAACCTTTCGGGTTCTTCCCCCTCGTTTTCGCCAAAGGGGGGGCTGCCCAGCTCTGCTTCCGCGCAGTCGCATCCATCTTTCCATTTCCAATAACTGCTTATCCAGTTAGGAACCCGGGAAGCAAGCAGGCCTGGGACGGAGTACACTTTGGGGACGTTGCCGATCCATTACAAAGCGACCAATTTAGCTAGATTGCATATTTGGATTACGTTAGGAAAGCAGAGTGCACAGGACATGCATGCCACAACCACACAGCTGCCTTATTTGGGACTTTGGGAATTAACTTGGGACTGGAATTCCATTGTATTTCACTGTTACCTAGTGGTATTACGGCGGTCCCTGCACTGGTATTCTCATCAGCAGCTTCTAAGACAGGACAGCTTATATGCAACAAATGCCCTTACTGTACATATGTGAACTGGCTCAGTGCTTACACAGTTATTAATTAGCATTGTAACAGACTATACTTGTACCATATACTAAAAGCACTGGCTCTTAATTGGGCACAAATCACAAAATGAAGAATTTCATTAAAGTCAAAACTATTTTGCTTCTCTGCCCTTGCTTGCTTGTTGCTCGTAATCCTAGAATAGAATTCTGGGCTGCTCAGAAACACCAGCAGGAACTTCATTAAGCCACTTAGAAAGTTTAGATCAAAGAAAGAGCGGGCAAGGGGGGAATAAGAGAACCCAGCTCACTTGTCTGCTATGTTAGACCTCGTCTGCATCTCTAACTCCTTCCCCTGGCTTTGATGATGCCTGTATCAGCATGATCACAGAGGCTGCGGTGTGATTTATGCACATTATCTTACTGCTCTGCCTCATTAGAGATGCGCCACATTTCACAAAACATGCTAAAGAAAGGCATTAAAGAACGAGCGACTGCTCGCGGGGTGTAGAAGCATCATTCCGCCTCGCCCTCCTGGACCCACTACCTGTCTCTTACATTATTTTACTGTTATTTTCTCAGCATTAACATTTGCTTTAAGGTATGTGAGACTAATATTTAATTTCTTTCCCTGTCTGGCAGGGAATAGAAAAATAAAAATGGAGATAAAACATTTATATAGGAGTGTTACAGCTTGCACTGACTTTCCTGGCAACTTTTCCCTCAATATTCATTTTGATTTGTGTGTGCTGTCAAGACTGAAAGGGTAGCCTGTTGATAGAGTTGGTACAATTCGGACACCAAGTGTCTGAGTCATAGCTGTCAATCATGCCATTTATTGCACTGGCTCCGTGTTGTTATAAGCAATGGTAACCAGCAGGGAGCGCACTGTTCACCTCAGATGGGATGCCAGTGTGTTTGTTCTCAGACCGTAACAGCTGCAGATAAATCCATCTCTTTACAATGGCAAACATCTTTTCAAGTGCTTTTTTAACAAAGCTCCAACATTGGAATACACAGTATGAATTTTAGGAACACAATATTAGCAAGAGAATTCTAAATCCTTGGAATACAATATGTATAACCAGTAAAGAATGTCATTTTCAAATGCTATTCTCAAAGATACCCCTGGCCTGCCTTTCAAAATGAAGAGCTACCAGTATTATAAAGTGTATTAGGAATATGTTTATTATGGGTAGATGTGTTTGGAAGAAATATCCCCCTCCCATTAAAGCTAAGCCACCTAAGATAATCCTCCTGTATGAGGATATCAGCTACTGTTATTATTGGGAAGAGAAGAATATCGATTCCCTGCTTTAGAAACATGAAATCCTTCTTTTTTTTTTTAAAAAAAAAAAAAGCATATCAGTGCTGAGAAAACGAAATTCTGAGCAGATCTCTGTGACTTACGGTGATATAGGAGGGCCTGAATAATTACTTGATTTTTAGAAAGATGTCATGGGAGAATTCACCTCCCCCCCTCCGACTCATGTGAATACAAATCAGCCTGACTCCTGTAGCATGGAGCGGCTCTGGAGACCCGTCCTGCAGTAGAGGGACTGCACCGCACTCCCTTCGGAGCGGGCCTCTGGGCCGTAGCTCCTCCCACGCTCCCTGTGTCAGCATTTCGAGAGCTGCGTCAAGAGCCCTGCTCCATCTTCGGCAAATTCTTTCCAGAAGCAATAGCTGGAGACCTGCCGTATGAACAGAGCTCGACCAAAACTGGTCTGGCCTGGTATGACTGCTCACTTCCTTCACCCCAAGATGCACAGAAACACTCACCGGTCAATCAAGGAACTTTAAGCACAGGGCAGCTCCCTCCTTTCTCACTGGGTGGGGGTCCAAACCCACAATCAGCTGTTTATTTTAAGCCGATCGCTGCATCCCGTTCTGCCATTTGATAATTCGGTAAGAACTATGCAATTGAAAATATGTTTCTTGGAAATGAAGAAAGCAGATCTGAATTCAATGAGCTACATGCAATGAAAGCTTGGTGTAGGGATACGAGTGAGTGATACAACTGTAGTGTATGCCTTTGTGACTGCCCTGGATGGTGTAGGGATACGAGTGAGTGATACAGCCGTAGTGTGTGCCTTAGTGACTGCCCCGGATGGTGTAGGGATACGAGTGAGTGATACAGCCGTAGTGTGTGTCTTAGTGACTGCCCGGGATGGTGTAGGGATACGAGTGAGTGATACAGCCTTAGTGTATGCCTTTGTGACTGCCCTGGTTGGTGTAGGGATACGAGTGAGTGATACAGCCGTAGTGTGTGCCTTAGTTACTGCCCGGGATGGTGTAGGGATACGAGTGAGTGATACAGCCGTAGTGTGTACCTTTGTGACTGCCCGGGATGGTGTAGGGATACGAGTGAGTGATACAGCCTTAGTGTATGCCTTTGTGACTGCCATGGATGGTGTAGGGATACGAGTGAGTGATACAGCCGTAGTGTGTGCCTTAGTGACTGCCTGGGATGGTGTAGGGATACGAGTGAGTGATACAGCCATAGTGTGTGCCTTAGTGACTGCCTGGGAGAATGTGTGTACAGGAGTTTCTCAGTCTGCTTTTGTGGTGAAAACAAGTGTGTGAATTCTGCATTGTGGAAGTATGGACCTGAATGACATCACTGAATTCCAAAAAACAGAGGATTATAAATAAAATATTATTTATATTATAAAAGGCTTTAGCAAAAAAGGTTAAAAATAAACCATATCATCTTACTTTTCAATTAACAACCAAGTGTTCTTATCTGACACAATTTTAATTTAGAAAGGCCTGGCTATCCACCATTCATGAGGGCATATGAGCAGTGCATTGCTTAGGACTTAAACCAAATATCACCCAGAAGGAGCGTTAAGCTCCTTATTCAAATGCACGCAGTTCAATCGGGGAAAAAACATGCAGATGTAGCACGACTTAGCAGGGTAACATGACGTAAGGAGGAAATAAACGGCCTTTGAAACATACGTCATCAGAATAATTCAAGGTTTTTCTTCTCTACGGAATGATGCATAAGAATTGGATTATGAACCAGTTGATATTTATCAATGGGAAAAAGAGGATGTCTACGCCAAAATGACGTTTTGGAGACACTCCAAACAGAACTGTTTTCGCGTTAATTTCAAACAGTAAAAATATAATTTAAATAAACCTCAAGTTTCTGTCTCTAATATTCACGACGTTTAAATGTTTTGTTTTCAAAAGCAACACTGGTTTCCAGATTAAAACCAGCGCTGAGGTCTACGATGGGTAGTGGCTGTGCGCAAGAATTGGGAAACCAAAACCACACCGAACCTGTTGATTAGCCTTTTTTAAAAAATAAAATAAGTAGCAGAAATTTATGGCCAAGAGACCGTTGCAAAGGTTATCGCTTGTGAGAAAAAGAAGTTGTAGAACAACAAAGGGGTTTACGGTTTTCGAGGCTGGCGAGTAGATTTTAGATGCGGTGGCGGCTCTCGGCGCGCAGAGAGAAGCGTGCGGCTTAAGTGCGCTTCCCGGAAAGGGTTAAGCGCATTTCCCATCTTTCGGAGTGGTTTACAGGGGTTAGTTATTGTGGTGCAGAGGCTGTGGACGGCGCGCTGCTGCGGACAATCGTGCGATCAACTTCTTCCAACCCATCTGGATCGCCGCCGAAAGCCAAGCAAATGCCGGGGACGAGATACGCGGAGTTGGACCTCGACGGCGACTGGGTCGGAGAGTAAAAGTCGCCGGGCTGTTTGAATTGCGGATGGACGGGCGCTAGAGGCACGGCCGAGATGGAAAATGCTACGGAAAACCCGAGCAAGGCGGCGGAGTATCTGAAGGAGCTCAATAAGATCATAGAGACGCAGCAGGAGTTGCTGGAGAAGCAGAGGAGCCGCATCGAAGAGCTGGAGCAGCAAGTGGCCGATCTGTGCACGGAGAATGTCTGCTTGAAGGAGCAGCATCAGCGGCACCTGGCTGCCTGCAGGCTGCAGCCGGGCGCCGGTCACCCTACGTTAGTTGCCATTAAGGAAAATGTGATTCAAGAAAAGTAAGTCACTTCTGATTAGTACGGCTACGTTATTATTTCAAATGTTGTGAAAGTTCACCTGCGAAGAGGTAAGTGTCGATGATTATAATTGACAGGATCGTTGTGGATCTTGTCAATACATAAAAGCGGACATGATATGGGATTCAGGCAAGAAATCTTTAATAGCGCCAACAAAACGTGCAATACAGCGAACGAGGGAAGTGAGTGAGACGAAGCCCAGATCCCCTTCACCAGCCTGGCAGTACCCAAAGGTCCGGGTCTCATCCATTAGTTACTTGAGCCTTATTTGATATTTAAAATTCAGAAGCTGCGCACTAAGAAGGACATATTAGTGCCAAGTTTGAAAACGGAAAACATCTAGGCGCACTCAGATGGGATTTTGCTGTTGCCATTTGCCTTGTATAGGTCCTGAACTGATTTGGAGTAAATTGCATCACATGGCATTTGAATGAATTGCTTTGCATGCATTAGTGATTGAAAGGTGGTATGGCAAATAACACGTCTCCAATGATTTGTATACAGTAGATCCTCAGCATAAGACACTGAGCAGTAAGAAATAACATAGCGTCCGTATTTTGACAGTTATTTGTCATCCTTAAAAGTAACTACAAATCATACCGATGTAGTTCCACCCCTTATTTTAACGTATTTGGCCACGTACAGTGTGTGATGTGCGACTCAATGTCGAGGACAGTAAGGCACCCACTTAATGTGATTCCTTAATCTCAGTGGTGTTTACTCTATTTACATTTCCTGCTCTAGTAATATGGCTTTGTAAACAACACAGTATTATATCGCTATGATTATTCTTGAAGAAATTTCAACACACTGTAAACACGGACCTCTTTATGCTCAGCCAAAATAATTAACTAGGAATTGTAATATGTTAAGCTGGCACTTTTTATTTAATCTTCATATTTATGATTATTTCTATGCTGTATTGTTTGTGGAGGTATTGATGTTTATATAATTAATGTCGCGCCTTAAGATGAAGTTGAGGGGTTTTGTTGGTGACAAATATATAAAACGCTTTCTTTGCGAGTGCTGGCAAATGTTGTGAAATAAACCTCTTATATCTGTTACTGAAAATGCCAATATCTTTCGATCGCAAACGATCATCCCCCCAAGTGTCAGCATATATCTTCAATATTAATGGCAAGTTCCCGTTACAGAAACATCGGCAACTGGAAGCACTGGTATTGCAGCAGTGTGAGCGGCAACCCGGGGCACATTGACATCTTGGAAATATATTTTTGGCTGTGATCATTTCAGATTCTTACGCAACACATTAATAATAATAGGCCTACGGGAAAATTGTCATCTTACTATAAGGCAGTAGTACGTACGTGTTCGGTCTTGCGTATATCATCCATCTCTGGTTTATCTAGAACATGAAAATTTACAAACTGCTTTTCAGATGGCACTTTCAAGTAATTATGGGAACAGGAAGAACAAGCGACTGCGAGCGCCCTAAATATGTATTTAATTTATTATATTATATTAATGGTGTACTTCAATGCTGAAATTTTGTTGTTTGAATTTTTTTTTATCCCGAGCTCGATAAATTCTGTTGCTTCCTATGCACAGTATGTTAGTCTTTTAAGTGGATTAATCGCACAGATACGTATTAATCCGGGATATTTATGGAATGCAATATAGGCTTTGGGAGAAGCTGCCCCTGTTAAGCCACTGGGCATTGTGGTTACTTTAAGCGAGTTTACCTCCAAATGACAGAACTTTGGGAAAAGTGTCTCCTTACACTCATCTGTGTTGTTTTATGTATGTGCATAAAGCATTATTTTGAAATAAAATCTTTTAGACATATCATTTTAATACTGTTTGTAATCTAGTCACCTGCTTATTTTATGCTTTTTATAGCAGTATAGATATACTGGATTATTATTTTATCCTAAAGTCATATGTATGTAACTTACTTGAGTCTAGCTGTTTTACAGCATCTTATGTTGAGAAAATGGAAAGTTAATTTCTCTGAGGTTCTGGCTGTGAGATTACTTGGTTCTTCCCTTTTACTGCACCTTCCTCATCCAGTATCAGATGGAGAATGACTGCTGCTCCGGGGCTGACCTTAATATGAACGCAGTTTGTAATGTGCACCATCACACATTAATGCGCCAGCGAGCTTCGGCGCGGGCTGCTGTTAGGAGGAAGCCCGTCAGCTTTTCCTTTCCTTGTGATTCTAAAAATTTGTGACAGCCCTCTTGCTGTAAGATGCTTTTAGCCATTTTTGGAATTTTACTGTCTGGGCTGTTTTTTTATGCAAAGCAGGATTAGATGCAGCACTGCACAGTTTGATTTTATTACAGCATTTTGGAGACATTCTGCATATCCTTCAAAGTAAAACGGTGGAAGAATATTGCTGTAACTCTTTACATGTAAAGACTAGATATACCTTTATAGATCCCTGGGAGGGGGGGGGAGGGGGTTTATCCTACAGCATTAAAAAGGTATTTCTCATTCAATGTGTGAACAGGGAATTCAAGCTCACAGACTGTAAAAAAATTTTATGAAACAAAAAACAGTTACTTTGTCCTGATTCATATTATGAAATTCTGAAAGATGAGTGAAGTATTGTTAATTCTGCTGCATATATAAGGCAAAACTGTGGTTCGGTGTGTAGTGTCACCCCACTAGGTTTGGGGTTCGAATCCCACCGGCTGAGTGTGTGGGGTTTGTATGCTGTCTCTGTGTTGGGTGGGTGTTTTTCAGCTATTCCAGTTTCCTCCCACAGTACAAACACATGCAGTTAGGTGAACCAGGAATTCTGATTTGTTTAGAGTTTTTAAGTGTGTGCATGCATGTGTCCTGCAGTGTACTGACATCCTGTCCAGGGTCTGCTCCATGCTGCCTGGGATGGGCTCCAGGCCACCACAACGCAGTATTGGAAGGGTGTGTCTGGATATACGTACAGTAATGTGCAAAGGTCTTTGGCAGTCAAAAAGTACCATTAAATAAGCCTAATGCTGGTGTAAAACTATGATATTATATCTCTCAAAGTACCTTAGCTTAGCCATTTCAAAACCTCTCCTAAAATCACCCCATTTTTTTCCAGTAACCATCTAATATTCCGATGTATTTGTTGACGCGACCATTAGCGGATCTTGTTTGGCTAATCAATCCCTCATCAAATCATTTAACTAATTAAGTTAATTAATTAAATGAGCTGGTGGCGAAATGTAACAAATACATGTAATGGCTGCAGTACCCTTGAGGAAAGGATCGGGACCGGAAGCGGTGTTCATCTAGCCGTCCAACTGGATATCATTAGCTACCTGGAGAACAAAAAAAAAGTTATTTTTCTTCTTCTTATTTTATCTTATTGTTTATTGTGTTATCCGCAGTATGTTCATTTGCATGTATTCTAACATTAAATCGTGTCTATGTGTGTTTTTTGAGCAAATGCATTCTTATTATCCGGATAGTTAATAGTTTTAAACATTTTCTTTACCTGCCTAAGACTTTTGCACAATACTGTATGTTAAAACATAAGCAGAGCATTGGGCTTGTAATTAATTTTGCCTTTTTTACCACTTGAACTTTATAATTAGACTTGATGCAGGGCAGGACTGTTGGGTCTCTTTGATTTGCCCCTTATTAATTGATTGTGACCAGGATCTTCGGTTGTTGTTTGTGGCTGGTGAAGAAAGAGGCTTTAGCTACAATGAAATGTCTTTTAAAACCATGTGTGAGGCACATTTTCTCAGCTTAGTTGGGTTAATTAGTCAGCTTTGTATGCAGAAGACTAGTCAGTACATGTGGCTAGTTTTTAGTCTTCTCAGTGCTGGCTGGTGATGTGAGCTCTGGTACCAGCATGCTTTGTTATTGCCCGCCAGCCTTTTCCCCAACGTTTCCAGTGACATTTTAGGTATTATTGAAATTTAGTGTGAGAGAAGCATTTAATCGTGCGTGCCAGTGAAATTCAGGTTTGCGTTTCTGTACTGGGAATGCCTTAAAAGTATTTTTTGTCTTTTCATTCGCAGCATGAAACATGGTGGTTTTATACACTTGTGGGGAAACCCTTTTCCATCACTGAGACTGCATTTACCTTTTCAAAGGGCCGTGTGCTTGTGGTAAATTGAAATACAGGGACATTGACTGGCACGGCAATCAGGAATTCATAGACAGTGTGTTATGATCCAGGTCAGATCACACACACCTTCTGGTGACTGTTGTCAGGTGCGGATTTTGTAAAATGCTGAAACTTAGAAGGGCTTTCCTTCAGACTTTGCAAGGCATCTTCTGCTGATAAATAACATGAACTTCAAGACCTTTTTGGTTTAAATTCCATATATATACGCTGTAACATACCAACCTGTATTTGGAAAGCAGTGAGAGAAATACTATGGGAATGTTTTTGGTGAAATTCACTGTCTGCTGGTCTGATTCAAGGAATCAGAATCCGATCAACTTTATTCTTTAAAAAGCCTGGTGGACATTATTGGAGCACTTCTTAAAATGTGATCTGTTAAAGAGTATGCAGCTCTCTTATATCGCAGGGAAATGCGTTTTAGGAATGTATGTGGGTGCAGGTATTTTTACTGCATCCTCTCCTGGCAGCATAATACACTACCTTCACTTGGGAGAAGCTGACTTGGCATAAATAGTACAGATAATAAACATCTGTTAAGTAAAAACTTTGGCCAGTGAAATGAGATGAATTCAGGTGTAATCCAGCATTTTAAGCACAAGCCAGGAACTGAGATTTACAGTCCTGCTGCAAATCATTTCACTTTTTCTCAGTTTTTCTTTGCTGTGACTTAAATTTTTCTTTGCTGTAACGTCAAGATCCTGTGACTTATTTGGTCTGCTAATAGCTAAAACAACCTTATAATGTCATCTTTGCGGAAAGCCGCTTGCCGTCAGGCTGTCTGAATCGTACCGTGGGTAATATTCAAATGATTAAAGGCAAGCAGAAGGGTTTGTGGTGGTGAGTTAATGTATGTAATCAAGCATTTGTTGAGTGGCTGCTTTGCAGTGAAGGGCATTGGAGACTGTGAGGTTATTACTTTGAAGGATGTTGTGATGCTTTTGTTTTTTAGGAACTATTTAGCATCTGTAAATCAGCTATTTTTGACTAGTTTCAAAAGCTACCATTATGTTTTTGCGGAACCTCTTTCAAAAGTGTGATGTGCCGCAAGCACAAGAGAGAGAGAAACGAAGTGTCTGTCTGTTCATTGCTGCTTTTTAATGTTAATTAAATGCAGAATCTCGCCAAGTCGTAGCTGAGTTTCGACGTCAGATTCGGCTGCAGAGCTGCCTCCTGCGATGTTTCTTGCGCCGCGCCGCGTGACCCTTGCCTCAGGGATGTCACATGGCTTTGTCACTCGCACCCAGGATGACGGGGCTTGAAAACACGGCCCTGCTGCCCTGAACAACTCCAGCGCAAATACGTATGAGGGTTGTTTTTTTACGTGGATCCAGGGACGAGACCGGCCCCTGCTCCGAGGTCGACTCTGGCTTCCTGCGCTTCCCCGACGGCCCGCCACGTCAGCTTTTTATTTGTGCTGACCTCAGGCAGCTGGAAGGCCAAGCCTCTGTAAGTGGGCTTTCCTCACAAACATCACCAACAGTCATCCTTTTTTCCCCACTGCATCTGTATGCTTTGTATAACAAATCCTTAGATTTTTGTTTTAAGTTTGTAGTACGGGTTAAACTAGATGAATCGCTGGCTTTGTGAAGTTTAGCTGCCTGTGAAATCTTGTGGGAGGTGTCTTCACAGACGGGTACCTCTTAGGCATTTGGTTGTCGTAACAGCGCTATAAAATTTTGATGCAATAACTGTCCGTCTGTGATGGGCTGGCACCCCATCCAGGGTGTCCCCCCCGCGCCTTGTGTCCTGTGGTTTCTGGGATAGGCTCCAGGCTAACTGCGGCCTGTACTGGATAAGCAGCTGTGCAAGATGGATGGATGGATGGATGGACAGAATACCCTTTTGTTCATATTGTATTGTTGAAGTTATTTGTGTATACTACTTCACTGGTTAAGATAAAAAAAAGAAATGTATTGATCCCAGGGGAAGTTTGCATACAGCACCAGGAACACAGTGCACAGATGAACATACATACAGTGCAAAGTACAAAGATAGTACACTTAGTTCAGACAGATTTAAAAAGTACTCAGTACACAAATAAATGACATATTTTGAAAAAACAGAATGTAATAATAAAGATAAATATTTAAAGATAATAATAATTATGTACAAATTAATCGTGCAGTTAGAATAGAACACGCCAGGTTATAGGCCTATTTAACAAGACAGGATGCTTCATGGGAGTTTTACTTGCACAAAAATATTCTAAGGGCAGAACAAAAATTGATTGGTTCAGAGAGATAACCAATCAGATTGTGGAGGAGGCAGGAACGACTAATCAGATCATTTTAGTGTAAGTATAACTCCCATGAGCTGGGGGTGACATTGTGGTGTCTGATGGCAGCAGGCAGGAATGATCCCAAGTAGTGTTTTTAGCACAAGAATGCGCTGGTAGCTAAATGTACTCCATTACAGCGCCCCCTGCAGCAAATGGGCAGAATTGATCATAATATCGTCTGGTTTTGCTAACATCCTCTTTTCTGCTGCTGCGTCCAGCAGGCCCAGGGTCAGTCCTCTACCTAGCACATCTATGTTTCTGTTGCTTTTTACACTAATTTTCCTTTGCGGAGATAAAAGAAGCTCAAAAGATCCTGTTATATAAAAATAGTGATGGAGGTTTCTCCTTGGTTTATTTAACACTATAATTCTTGAATGGATGGAAGACAGCAGTTTTACAATTGATTTTGAAGCTGATTGCCTGTGTAGATGAGTCGCTTTTGTCGGTTTTATATTCTCCAGGTCCATTAGTCATTGATAGAATCGTTTTAAGACGAGTCGCTCAGTGCAGTAAATGTATTGTGATGAGTAAATTGTACCATTTAACTGTGCTTGAAGCTATTGCTATGTGTTTCCTGTTGACCAGAAGCACTGCTTTCTGAAAAGGAAGATATCATTCTTCTGGGAAGTTGCCGTCTCTGCAAAGAAATCAGTTCTCCATTGTGTAAGGAGAGAAAACATCACCTTTTCCAATGAAAGACACTTGGTCTGCAGTCAGGTTGTGTGCATTGATACTGGACAGCCGGCATGCTGTGGCTAAGCATTGTAAATTGTGGGTTTCCAGTACACTGACTTATTTTGATTAAAAAACTATACGTATAAGCTTTTACAATACAGTGTGAATGGAAAATTATTTCTGAAGAACCTCAGCCAGAAGTTCATGGTTGTTGTGATTTCGAAGATGTACATGCATCAGATAGTTTGTCGACTCAAAGACTCTATACCTAGGAAGTGGTTTTCTGCGTGTGAGAGAGATCCTTGATTTGAATTTAGCCTTTTTTTTTTTGTTTAAAGAAACCCTGCGGCACTAATAGATAAATGTTGTGATGGAAGTGTCTGCGAAGCAGCTGAGTGAAATAATGAAGTCTGGCATGAGGCCTTGTCTAAATCTCTCGCTGGAACCTCTGCGGGCAGACCGGACGCACTTGAGGTGTTGCCAGGTGATAGGCGACACACACGCGACTGGGGACAGCCAGCTGGGAACAGCCTCACCGAGCTTCTACTGTACCCACAAGCCGGCTTTCTCTCGCGGACTCGTGCTGCGCGTTAATATTGCAAACAACCCCCGCGGGTGGCCAGGTGTGCCGTGAGAGGAGAAGCGCTTAACGCGTTTGTTAAAGCACTGTCACGTAATTTAACAGGCTAATAAAAATAGCGAATTTCTCTTTACTAACCGTGGCAATCTGTAATTCGTAGTGCGGCGCATATTACCGTTTTGACCCGCCCCTTTTTCTGCATACTGCATGGGTTTCGGACTCACGGAAGCCAAAGCAGGTTTCTCCTGGTACATGCTCGTCAGAGGTACTACTGATAATGTCACTGCTGCCTATTAAATCAGTTCAGTAAACACTCTGAGTGAGTAACTGTTTGCTTAGTATTGCCGTGATTGTTCTCTTCCCATCTATTGTGTGTCGTGGGGTTCCTTATTACTGCACAACACTTCTGTCAGAACTTTGTGCCTGCCAACATGTAAACATACAGCTCTGCCGGCCTACTGCTGGTCCTGCCCCAGTGTAAGAGTAACAGTGACTTTCTTTGATGGCTTCAGGTTGCTATATTTGTTTTTCCAAGGTTTGTGCCCTTTTACAGTAGTTTAATCAGAAGTGGAAGTTTGCTGTATAATTGTATATTATTATTTTCTGGAAAATATGATAATGAAAGTAGGGGCTGATCTTGACCAGTTTACAGGATGGATTTGCAGGTCAATGGCATATGAGAGAGAGTATTGGGGGGGGGGGGCACAACTTAAATACAAAGGTCAATTTATTGGGGGATGAATGAATCTAAATTAAATATTGGGGGGGTACACATCCCCCCCGTGATGCTTTTTTGTGACATCAATGGTCTCTACAATAAAAACGAGGATCAGGTCGGGATGTCTGTCAGTTTTAATGATTGAGAAATGTAGTGGTTAATTTTATGATTAATGAAATAATTGGCGTGAGGCAGGAACCAACCCTGCATGAGGTGTGAGCCCAACGCAGGATACACACTCACTCACTCACGCACACACTCACACACTCGAATTCACGTAAGTCGCACGTTTCTGGACTGTGGGAGGTTTATATTGACAAGGCATTTTATGTATGTGCGATAGCAAGGTTTCATTATGACATTTTTAGTCTGTCATAGGAAACAAAACTTAATGGTTGCTTCTCAAGATAATTCAGTACAGTATTTGTTAAATAAATTCTAAAGTTTAGAGCCGCTGCTTTTGCATGCACTGTGTATGTGCACTCAGAGGCAATAATGATGTTGGACTCATAGCCAGTGTGGTGCGTTTCTGAGAAATGAAAGAAAATGAGTAAGGAGAAGTAAAGTGATAAGAAACCAGTGTTCAAAAGACATTCGTTTTCAGTTCATGTTCAGCCGTACTTAATACACAATACGTTAATTTAAAAAAACTATGTACTGTATATGCACATATCCTCACACCTGTGGGATCTGCAGGGTACGAGTCTCCGCAGGGGGATGTGATCTACAATGGGCTGGTGTCCTGTCCTGGGTGACTTGTGCACCTGTAGCCTCTGGGATGGACTCCGGATGGGCTCCGGATGGGCTCCGGAAAATGAGTGGATGGATGGATAAAATATCTCTCTCTCTCTCTCTCTCTTCTCTCTCTCTCTCTCTGTAAGATTGTATGGCTAAGCCATGGAATAGCCTTAATTTTGGCAGCAATTATCATGAGATACAGGAATCATGGAGAGTAAATTAAGCTATATTGTTATCTACAGTTAACCTCCCATTATTGGGTGAGCCTGTAAATGTCTTATTTTATGATGTCGCATTGTTGTCATGCCGTATTTAAGTTCCACGAGGACTGCATTTTTATTGGCTTTTAATGTGAAGTGCTCCCACACAACTGAGGCTTCCCTTCTCTTTTTATTGGGACCTCCATCTGCTTTTCCTTGTCGTCCTCCTGCCATATTCCTGAATAGGGTTGCAAAGGTGTGGTAAATTTCCAGAAACCTTTCATTCGCTGGGGAATTTTGGTAACTTTCCATGGGAATTACCGGGGATATATGGGAATTAACGGAAAAATTCCCTGCATTTTGCAGCCTTATTGCTGAGTGATCAAGAATATAACTCTTAATTGATGCTTTTTAAAAATCGAGTTTGATTGCATAATCGTGACTGCTCTGAAAGTAGTGGGTGGTTAAATCCTATTTACCAGTTTGTCCTCTTACAGAAAACAGGAATAGTAATATGAATGTTCTGCACTGTTTTGCTACCCTTGTCTTGTTTTGACAGGCAGTGTTTTGCTCTTCTGGCGTCAGCCCTGCATATGTTGTACGGCACACTAAGCGGCAGACTGCAGTGGTTCAAAGCAAAACCCCAGTGTGGGGAGCTTCTTGGGAAGACCTCAAAAATGACAGAATCTGTACAAAACTGCAGTCTCTCAGAGGCCGAATTCATTCTGCATCCTTATGTAGAGGCATCTTCTTTAATGCAGACATCGGCTCAGTCCAGCTTAACTGCTGTGGTGTGAACAAGAGCTGCCGGTTTTAACATTTGTTATTTCCTGCTTTGTGTTCCTGTAACCTCTTGGAGCAACTCTGGCCCCCTGTGACACCCTGACCAGGACAAGTGGTTACTGAAAATGAGTGGAAAAAATACAATTCCTCTCTCTCTCGGGGTTCTGTATATCATGAGATACAGGAATCGCAGAGAGTAAATTAAGCTATATAGTTATCTACAGTTAACCTCCCATTATTGGGTGAGTCTGTAAATGTCTTGTTTTATGATGCTGCGTTGTTGTCATGCTGTTGTGATATTTAAGTTCCACAACGACTATTGGCTTTTAATGTGAAGTGCTCCCGCACAGTTGAGGCTTCCGTTTTTCTAAACAGGCATGAGGTTTTAGCTATGCGATTTTACAGACAATATGGATACTGCATTTAAAAATGAAACAAAACAAAACAAAAAACTGAGTGTTCAGTATATTGGAGGTACTGTATTGCTTGCAGAAATTCTCTAATTGTGGAAAATAGTCATTGAATCCCCAGGGTGATCATTATGATGCAGTCCAGTTAGGACAGTAAACAAGCAGAAATGTACTCTGGGATGATAAAATCCAGAAGATGTAACACAGCCTCAGAATGACTGATGCACATCCATGCCTGCAGTCTTCACATTTCACTCCCATGTATCCTGACTGTCTCCTCCACTCCAACAGGATGCAGGGAAGACCAACTGAACTCAGCTCGCAAATCACATTAATTTAGGGGCTAATTAGCAGTATGTTGCTTATGGAATCTTCCTTTCCCCTCAGTCCCTGACCCAAATGTGTCTGAGTTTTCTGGATTATTCTGATTAATCGCATTCACAGTATTTTACATTGTCTTGTATCGATCAACATATTAGTCATATCCACAGAGAAAGAGTTTGCTTTTGAGAAATCGTATAATCTTTTCATTCAATCATTGTTTTGTTACTTTTTAGATTACATTGTCGTCATTGTTGCTCAAAAGCAATAACCTTTGATAGACTGATGCTGAAAGAATTTGTTTTATTGAATGAAAAATTCAGAAACACATCAAACTTCACCCAGGTTCTCTATAGCACAATGTGAATTGGCAATTGAGTATTAATTATGGAATTGATAGGATAAACCCCCACCCCCAAGCTGTAGACGTAATGATTGATAATTTACTGACCCTACACAATTATACTGTTGTCAGAACATTAGGATCAGAATTGTAAAATAAGCATAGATGATTTTATATTTCTTATCAACTTATGAAATACCGTGTTCAATTTGATCTTAGAAATTTATTTTCTAATTGTATTTAACAAATGCAAAAAACATTTTAATATTCCGTTGTCTCCCTGTTAACTGGTGCAAGTGATCGGTTTTGTACTGGGTTTGAATGTTGTTTCTGACATTGTTTTGTCAGGTGTCTGTGACGGGTGACAGTGTGACCTCCTAGCAGAGTACAATCGTTATCCTATTGTAGCTGTAGAATCTCCTTGACGATACATGCTCTTGTACACTCAGCTTTTGCTTTCTCCCTAAAAGTACCCAGAGTACTTTCAGTCACCCATGGGTGAATGTCAGCCTACCCCTCACACTTGGTGATATTAGTTTTGCATCAGCACATCACCAACCTTGTAGCTGATGTTGAAAAGTGAATAGTACACCAAACATATAGCAGTCGTCCTAAGGTGTGTTTTTAATTAGATTTCAGTTTTGTAAGCACAGTTATTCAATTTGGCACATTCTCTGTAAAATGTAACTTTGTAATTTGGAATGCTTAATTGGTAAAGAAAAAAACTCCTTTGTTGGTAGTTCACATAGCTGTATAATTTATTATATCGATACTGCTGTGATATAATTATAGCATTACTCTCATTTCTGTTTTCCTTACTGTTGGTGTTGAGTTAAATAGTTTTGGTGCTTATGTTTGTTGGCTTTGCTGCTGCATTGGTTAGTGAGGTAGAGCTGTTTCCTGACTCCCTTCCTGTTATGAAAGCTGACCAGTTTTTTACTTGTAGACCTATTCGGAAGCATATTGAGTTAGAAGCTTCAGCTCTGATACTTGGACATGTAGATGAAAGCATAGATTCTCACTGGAGCCGTGTCCCTGGGGATCCATGGATTCATTTGACGGAAACCACTGAAGAAATTGCAGTATCCAGACTGTAAAATCTAACACGGTACTTGTGGCTCTTGAGTTTGCCTGTAATCAAAATGGAAGTACAGTCAGTCTGAAAGTAAAAGACAAAAAAAAACACACAGCAATAAGGAAACTGGGAAAAAAAAAACATTAGAAACTTCCCACAGTTTGAATGGATATTGGTTCAATTTTAGAGATCTCAGAAACAGCTTTATGGACAATTGAAAAATAATAACTGATGATGTTTTGATAGTAATTGCATTGCTGTAATATGTCCTAATGATGGTTTAAATGATGTTTAATTATTACAGTTTTGCTGTTACAGCTTAATTCTTCTGGTCAGCACACAGTGCGTTCACTAGGAAAACACAAGCAAACGTGAGTGAGTTGTTAATACTACAGGTGCTGCCTCATATTTCCATTGTGTGTGGTTTGATCGATTGCTGCCATGGTCCAGTTCTCACCTTGGGCATGTGTAAGACTGCTAAAACAGGGACTGAACGGTCATATATTCTCAGTTGTCGCCACTGAATCCGATTGATGGGGACAGCTTGGTGGCAATTTGAAATCTACTGATCCCACTCACTTCACAAATATACGCACAGCGGAACACTAGCCACTGCAAATTCCCAACGTTGCAATGGCCTTGTTCGCCACTAAGTCTGTAAATCTACGGCAGAAGCTCTTGTGCGACATTATGACTTTGAGCAGGATGGAAAATACGGTGTCCAGATACATTCATTGATCCAGAGCCCAGCAAAATGGAGCTTATTCTGGGCTGGCTTGTCTGGGGAACAGTGTAAATAACAAAAAATAACACAGATGTCTAGTAGCAGAACAGTGACTAAATCAAGTCAAGTCAAGTGGGGTTTATTGTCATGGCATCCATTTACTGGTATACAGTGGCAGGAGATAACATTTCTTCCTGAGCCAGTGTCATACAGACAGAAAGTGACAAAAGGAGGGATCCAGCATGGTTTTAAAGGTCAAGACATGGGGGGAGGGGGGGGGGGTGGACTCAAGACTGTGGTGCTGGCTAGCATAGTGTCTACACTTCCTGTGTGTTTGGCTTGATTAGGATTTTTTTCCACACAGATTGTGATCATTTGTCGAGTTATAAACCACAAGCAGTGCATGACTGCTTAGACTTTTATGATGGCAGAAGAAATGATGAATTTTGTTACAATGAACAAGGAACTCTGGGATACGGGGTTACCAGCAAATTCTAGTGGCACTGGTTCACTTTTGTCTTGATTGACTAGTCTGTGTGCTGATCATCAAAGGTGTTGATAGATGGGTAACATTTTTTGTAAACTAATACAGTTTTAAGAAATCTGTTGCTGAAGGAATAGATGTCGAAGCTATGCTCGCAGGCAGCGGTATGCTCATGGGAGTTTTACTTATACAAAAATGTTATGAGGGCAGAATGAAAAATGATTGGTTCAGAAAGATAACCAATCAGATTGTAGAGGAAGTAGGTCCAAGCAACTAGAGGAAGCGGGACCACCAATTAGATGTCTTGGTCCCGCCTCTTCTAGTTGCTTGGACCTACTTCCTCTACAATCTGATTGGTTATCTTTCTGAACCAATCATTTTTCATTCTGCCCTCAGAAGATTTTTGTGTAAGTAAAACTCTCACAAGCCAGTGGTATTGCTAGTGCTGAGTGGCTCATTTAGTTTTTTATGTGATTAAAGTAGCAGTGGCTAAATGTACCCTATACCGCCCTGATAGCAGGAATTAAAATGAAGCTGATTACAGCTGGCATGCAGATGTTTTCAAAAAGGATGATTTTTGGGGTGGATTTTTGGGAGAAAGGTGTTTAGAAGTTGAGAAATCCAACTGAATTAGTAGGTTTTTTGTTTCTGGTTCAATTTTCTTGCCAGATGCTAATATTCAAAGAATATCGTTTATATTCTGTTGAATTCCTGAGCTACTGTCAAGCCTAAAAGTCCCTTTTAATGTGAGTTGGTTCCCTAAGTACTACACCACCTGTGCGGTGTTTCCATTCTGATCTCAAAGGAATTCAAATGATTGTTCCCATTTGAAATAATATAACAGAATTCTAATGAGTTAGCAGAATGCGCCTCATTTTTCCCTATTACTTTATGGCCACAGCATGTCAAATTAAACAGTGTTTGGAGTAAAATAACTTTACTCAGCAAATAGAGAATACGGTGTCAGTCTAATATGGGGAAAACAGGAAGAAGCCTTAGTAATATTAATTTGTTTGGTTTGCTGTTTTTACCTGTCTTTGCATTTCAATGGAATACATTTCCTAATATTAATTCTAATTAGGTCTGTCATGGATCGCTTGACTTGACTGCCACCATATGGGTAAATTTTTAAGTATGCAGCTGCAGCCATTATTTTCAGGTATTTCACATTGGCGCAAATCACAAGCACAATGGTGCAACTTTTTCTCACTCGCAGCGTATATTTCAATACCGAAGCGAGATGGTATCAAACTTATAACAAATCTGGTTTCACGGTTGCTTTTCACATGAAGCGCTGGCGATAAGATTTCCTGCTGGGTTTTATAAGGTGTTTAAATAGAGGTCATCTGTCAACTGCCTATTGCTGGAGAGAGTTCAACTTTCGGAATGATTCCTATTTACAGGGCTATCTGTTATATTGACTTGATTCATGGGAGGTGGTCACTCTAGGGCAGTGGTGGTATGATGGTTAGAGAAGTGCGTTTGTAAATGAATGATTGCTGGTTTGAATCCCTGACCAGCAAAGTACCGCCCCCAAGAGCTGCCCCCTGGGGGGCCCCAATGGGTTGCATGCAGGGGACACATTTCATTGTTCTGTGGTGTATCAACAATGATAACTATTTCATTTTAAAATTTATTTAAATTCACATACAGATTTGCCCAGCACTGCAGTTTGAGTCTGGTCTATGTCATTCATGACTGTGACTGGTAGTAACTGGAAATGCTTTTGACTTGCTGCTACATTAGGCAAGAACCTGAGAGCTGCTGTGTTCTTGCAAAGAGATGCGTCGTTTAATGCACTATTTGGAAGCTAGGGAATGGATGTATTTAATTAGAGGAAGATCTAGAAACCCAAGGAAAGATACCATGTTGTGGCTTTTTAATTAGAAGAACAAAGGCTCTTCCAAGCCAGTGAACCATCACATTTGTGCGCGTCCTGTCAGGCTCTGAGGGCTTTACCACACGAGTTTGATAATTTTTTTGTTTCGTTCATAAGAATGCTACAGATGACTAGTTTATAGTTTGATGGAGTCAGATGGAAAGTATAAGATGTAATGTAGAGCCGATATGTTTTAATGCAGCTACCCTAGATGTGTTTTTGATGAGCGGAGCATATATCATTAACTCTCCAGGATATTGGAGAAATTTCATGTGCATATTGCCTTATGTCAAGTCATCTCATGCAAATATTATTTCTTGAAAACATTTCAGTTCTTTCAAAACCAGGTAGTATATCAGTGGTTATTAGCTTATAAGTAATTCACAATCCTTTTTTTTTACTTTTTTAGAATGCTTGTAGTGCTATGTAAACTGTTACAGCTATATATGCACTTGTGTCAGTTGCAAGATGGAAGGCATTTGAAGGCAGGATCAGTGAAGAACATTAGCTACAGAATGCTGCCGTTCTGTTTCTTCTTCATTAGCTTCATTTTACTGGTTTCTGTTTGAAGTTTGCAGGCAAACCATGGCTTTGCAGATAATGCCGTAGCTCCTGTGTACTTGAGTGCTGAGAAATGGCCACTCTTGGCTTAACAAAGGGGAAAGTATTATTCCTGGAAGCTGAGTATCGACATTAGACTTGTTCTTTTTAGCCAGCAAGGCTCGAAAGCACAGTGTTTGGTGTAATCAGAACTGAGCATAAGTGCCTTCTGTGGATCTAATCAGCTAGTTATAGGAGGCAGACAGCCATTCCCAGATGTGGACCTATCTGTTCATTACTCCATTTATGGGTACTGTGATCAAATCCCAAGCAGGGTTTCTGTTCTGAATCCAGCACAGTTATTGTGAAACTCTGTAAAATAGATCCAGTATAATTTTAGTTGAAGTTTGGGTTGATGGCGTTTTAGTTTTTTCAATGCGTTTGATGATTGGTTACGTTGGCCTGCAGTGACAAGTTACAGCTCATTTAAAAATGTTTGAACCCATGAGCTGACTGGAAGAGCATCATGCTTGTTCTTACATCTCAAACACACAGTTGCTTTGGAAATCCTCTAATCCCCTTAAGCCAGCGAAGATATTTTTTAGTTTAAGTTTACTTTGAGGATCTGAAAGACATCTGAGTATCCTTAATACCACAAGTTTGCTAAAAAGTGTTCAGAGGACAATGTGACAGTTTTTCCAAGGACAATATTTCTAATATTTGTACATAGACAAGCAGAAACATATATTTTTTGTTGTAAAGTTTTTAATAATATGATTGTTTTTTGTTTCATTTCTACTTGTTGATCTTGTTTAATACATGTTACTCATGTTAGTATACGATACTCGTATATGTTACCGGTTTGATACTTAAAGCGTGTTGGGTGAGTGTCCGTGGTTGTTGTCTGGATACCACTTCCTTCCGACTGTACGGACATGACCGCCGTCGTCTTCCCTGCCACTCAGCATAGGCACAGCCTGCCGTGAGGTGACTTGAGGTGATCCCATTTAGGGGACAGGCACATCTACAGCATATTTATTGCCAACCGGTTGCGGCGAGTTAAATTTGCCGTCATACCGCAGCACAGCGCCACCCGGTGTATCACGCCCCCTGATGTATGAGGTCCTCGCTGTCGAATATGATAGGTTGACCCTGGTAAGGGGGGGGCGGGGGGGGGGGCGACCGTACTCAGTGTCCCGGGCAGGTGAGCTTCATCACCCTGGCGTGTGGCACTACAGTGGGGATTGAACAAGTCACTCTGCTAGGGGAGATTTGTGACCGTGGTAACGGTGTCCCTCGCCTGATAGGCTTAATGAAATCCTTCACAGGATGAATAAAAGTGATTGGCTGGCAGCACCAGTGCAGTGCCGCTGTCAAGCTTTATGACACTGTGGGAAAGGTATAAACGACGTGTGACTGACAGCAGAGAACCTCGAGCTGCATGTCAAAAGCGATCTGCCTGTATCACCCAGCCCCCCCCCGGGCCTGAACTCCCAGGCACACACTGACTCTAATGCACAAATGTATCTCTTTCCTGGCCTAGGAAATGGAACAGATAAAATCCTAGTGTCGTGCAACCGATTTGTGATTTCAGAAATCCTGCAAGCGCTACGTGTGTACGGTTCGGCAGCATTTAGCGCTCGATAACCTCGTACGACAGATTAAGCTCGAGACTGTAATCATTCGCTAGCCGCCCTCCTCATCAAACAGTATTTTTTGACAATATGGCATTCTTTGAAATGCCCTTCTGCTTTAAGTGTTAAAATGTGGGTTTCGGGCTGAAGTTCATTCCCTCACCACTGATGTTTGCGGTTCCCATCTGGCGAGTTGGTGCTGATGCAAAGCATATTATATAAACACTGCCCGGCCATACAGGAAATGGAGTTCATCGCTGTGCCACATTAGCGCTCAGCTTGCCGACTCACTCCTGCTTTCAATTTATTTTAATGCGGCACGCTAAGGGTAACATCGAAATAAATTATCTCAGTGCTTAGCACACACTTTTAAGCTCTTCTAGTCATCTGGCTAAATTTAGAGGCTTGTATATCTAGATGTATGTATTACCTATATATGTTTCAGCTATATTACTCTAGCTATAAGATTTATCGATAAAGTGATTCTCAATACTGGCGCTACTTTCTTTTGTTGCTGGGGATTTCTGACTTTAAATGTATACAGTACCAGTCAAAAGTGTGGATATACCTGCTTTTCATCTTAGCTACAGTATGTTACCAACCTTATAGTAAAAGGCCTCAAGGCAATGAAAGATTGCATGCCAAATACTGCGATGATCAAGAGAAGTGTTCAATATCTCCACATTTTCTCTAATTTTAGAGCTTCCAGAATAGCCCCTTTTTTGTTTTAATTACAGCATTGCAGACTCTTGGCAGTCTTTCAACCAGCTTCCAGATGTAGCCGCCTGGAATGCTTCTCCAACAGTCCTGATGGAGTTTTCATAACTGGGCACAGATTGGCTACCTTGCTGTTACTTTTTTGATCCAACTCACCTCAAACCAGCTCTAGATAGTTCTGGACCGGCGACTGCGGGTGCACAGCCACCTGTCTCGGCACTCCATCTCTTACCTTGTTCATAATAATACTTGCTGCAGAACGTCAAGGTCTGCTTAGCGCTGTGTGTTATTGAAAAACAAATGAGTTTCATTAGTATGTGCAGACTATTGACTGGTACAGTATTGATGCTTGCTGAGGACGCTGGCCTTGTGTGGTGGAGTATAATATGTAAAACAATGACCTATCCTTCAGGCTCATGTGCACCTTCTTGAAACGTGGCTGAAACGGGGAATTCTTGGTATTTGCTCGCTTTTGCTCTGGGGTTTCTCTGGGTGGTGACGCCGTTCCTGACTGTGCATTTTGAATCCATCTGCAACAGGGATCCCTTCTCTCTCAGAGACTTGGCAAAGTCCGCTTTACTTCCTCTCCCCAAAAACAGCTGAGCACAGAGCCAGTTCCCGGAGGCCTGCATCTAGCTAGTATCTAGAACCATCAGCCCCTACCGAGGCATAATAAATGTGGTTTATTTGTCTGCTTTATCGCTGAAACGCAGCGGAGCTGTGCGGCTGGGCTGCCCCTCCTCCCACCTTACATTTGGGAGCTGTCTTATTGAACGTGACAGGATACTGCGAAGCCCTCAGGGCCCTTTGATCCAGGACTGAGGCTGTCTTTGCCCCCCATGACAGCTATGTGCTGTGCTGCTGCTCCAGGCCTTGGGTTACACTAACAGCAGTGCCCCCAACGTCATGGCGTCATGCTGACTAGGTTTAAGGGTTGAATGGTCCTGATGTCAGGTTCCACATACAGCACTAGTCAAAAGTCTGGACCTACCTACTGAAACTCATTGGTTTTTCAGCAGGATAACAACTCTAATCACACCTCATGGTTACATAAGTATCGTATTATCTTGTGAATAAGGACAGAGATGGAGTGCTGTGACAGATGACCAGACCCCCACAATTCCCCCACCTAAACTCTACAGAGCCGGGGCGGGATGAGTTGGATCGCAGAGTAAACATGAGGTAGCCAACTTTTGCCCAGAACTTGTGTAAACTCCTTCAGGATTGTTGGAGAAGCATTCCTGGTGGCTTCATCAGAAAGCTGGTTGAGAGAATGCCAAGAGTCTGCAATACTGTGAGTTTAAAATTTGAGAAAACTCTGAGATGCTGCACACTTCTCTTGGTCATCTCAGTTTTTGATATGAATTCCTTCACTGTTGAATGAATTGCTACAGTGACCTCCTCTGTAGATCATCTCTCTGTAAATATACGTCTAAATCCAGTTTGGTAACTTACTGCAGCCTTCATTTGCTGCTTCATTTTCACAGTAATGCAAACCAAGTATTTAACATAATTTGACTGCACTTGAAACATTTAGTTGTTTCCATATCATGGGTGAATTCCTGATTTTCACATAGCTCTGTAAGCCCAGTCATCTTTCATATGAAAAAACGATGATGTACAACAGGGGTCGCAAACTGGTCGATATTTCAGCCATTCCCAGCCGATCGTGACCGTGTACCATGTGGGTACAAACAAAATATGGAGGGAGGCCGCAGTATATTCCACTGCGACTCACCAGGTTTTTTTTTTCTTTGCTAAAGTGGCTCTATAAAAAATATTGGCAACCACTGATTTACAAAGTCTGAAATTAAGTTCTCAGAAAAATCTAGGGATGGTTTACTTAATGGCGGGTTTAACTTGCCCCTCGTTGAAGACAGCATCTCCACCTCCCCATCTGAATCCTCCGAGATTAACCTAGAGTATCCCCCTTAGCTTTGCACGAACACATTTTTCAGTTAAATTCAATTCATTTTTATATAGTGTCTTTCATAACACGGTTGCCCCAAGGAACATGACAATGCATTATTAGTACATAGATACTCGATGGTTTAGGGATACAGGGGTAAAGAGTAAGAAGGATAAATGCCAGAAGACGATGAGGAGGAAGCAAAAACTTCACTGTATGGAGCAAATAAACTTCTGAGGGCCCAAGACTGACCCCTCTGTGCGTGCCAACATCGTATAATGCAAAGATTATCCTCCTTTTAGAAATGTAAGGTAATAAATTAATAGTAGCAATGATATTTTATATAAAATATAGAATTTTTTTAATTCAATTTCAGGAGCTGTCTACTTTTCTGTCCTGTACTTCCACAACATGCACCCATATTCGAGTGAGTGCATCAGAAAATAGAGCGTTTAAATCTTCAAAGTCTTCAAATAAATATTAGCCAATAGAATCACATTAATGTAAGGAAGACAGACTGTGTTGGGCCCTAAAGTTTTAGCCAAGGACAGCATATGGCAGTAGAGGCTTTTTAAAGATTTTCGTAATCTAACCCTAATCTAACTGCTGAGTGATAATCCCCAAGCATTGCACGTCTGTCCAGCACATAAACACCGCCTAATGTAATGTTGTGATAATGCGCTATACAAAAACAAATTTGTTTGTTTGTGTGGTTTTATCTGGGCTTGGATCGTATTTCATGTGATCGTTCAACTTACTTGCATACTGGTGCTGATTTTAGCTGTTTTGACTGGGACACTGAGGGGTTGTTTGTTAATCAGGTTGCACTAATATGTATGGAAGCCATGTTTGCAGTTTTATCCGCTGGGCAGTAGCCACTGAGCTACCAGTGATTAAACTGCCATGTCCTTTATTCCCCAAAGCCTCGATCTGCTCCTGAGTGACAGCGGGTCTGAGCGTGCGATCCTGAAATGAGAACACAGTCTGGGTCTCCCGATTGGTGACAGTAACACTGCATGACACGTCCCACCACTGGCTTGTCGTACTTTCTGACTGGTCTTATCCCTGTTTTGCAACGTTAACAAGGTCTCATGACCCTATAGGTACATTTTACAGCGGTGTCTTGTATGTGTTATAATATGTGGTCGTTTACAGTACCAGTCAAAAGATTGGACAAACTTCCCCATAGAAAGGTTTCTTTACATTTTACAGTAATCTTAAAGACTATCAAAACTATGAAATAACATATATGGAATTATGCAGTGACCAAAAAAGGATTTAAATTTATTTGTTAGGGGGGGCAGCTCTGGGACTCAGCAGGTCGTCGGTTGAAATCCCGTGGTTGGCAGAGTGATGCCACCATTGGACCCTTAACCCCAGTTGCTTCAGGGACTGGCTGACACTGCTGTCTCCTCTACACCAGTTTCATGAGCTGGCCTCCTGGGATACTTTTCCAGCTGTCCTGGAGGAATTCCCGCATATGCAGGGCACCCACCACATGTATCTGATGCTTTTATCCCAAAGCTTCTTCCAGTACACAGAAGGGTTGCAATTTATGTGTGTGCCCTGGGATTGGACCCATCACCTTTGTGTTGTTAGTGGGAGTGTAATGGTACGCAAAATTCACAAACCTCAGTTTAGGGTTTATGGTGTGGTGTAGTTTCAGTACAACAGGGAAATTGTTTATTATTAAAACTGCAAAGACAGTCAGAAATAGTTGTGAACCATAATGGAGCGTCTCTGTTGACCTGTCTGAATCAAAAAACCTAAGACGCTTACTTGCACATTAAAAATCAATATGTAAAATAAATGAAAAATTGAAAAGAATGCATCATAATGAAGTCCTGGGTTCTGTACTACCGAGTATGGTCACGTATCTGTAGAGATAAGCACCCCTATAGCCTTAGTTATTTTTTTTTTTAGTCGGGTCTGAATTTCCTAGAAAAGCACCTTAAATGCCTTGGGGAAGCTCACTGGCAGAGGCTGTTTCTGCCTTGATCCCATCATGCACAAACTTGGATGATGTCGCCTCAAACCAGTTAGCATACTGGATGTTTTCAGTAACATAGCTGCGTTTGGTGTGACTGAGCCAACAGAGAGTCTTGGTTTTTATACTCAGCTGTTTGTCCAGCGTTGTTGTCATTTATTGGGAAACCAAAATGTTCCCAGACCGCTGATTATGCCTGACTGTCACCAGCTCAGAGCCACAATTAGCGTAATGTTTTCCATGATGAACATCGACTTGTGGATTTAGGTTTTGTTTTGTGTCGAAAAATGCATTAATTCACTTTATTGTGCGTGACAAACTGAAAGTGATGTACCCAAATGGCACACAACAAATATATGTCCTGTTACAGCCGCAGTTCTTAGCACAATGCTCTACTTATCAGAAGCACTTCAACAGTTTATAAATAATGTTGACTTTGCAATGTTGCTCTGTGCACCCAGCTTATTCACGGCGTACCTGTCAGAGCCAGCAAAGTCACACGCTAAGCTGTGCGTGATCACGCATCCGCACGCCGCCTCACACGCACGCTGCAGCCCTGCAGTTAGCTGTATATTTACGCTCTTCGTATATCATACAGCTTTTCAATGTCCCTACAAAGCATGGTGCGGTATCAGCTGCTGCGTGTTGTGTTTGTTTGGGGGGTGGGGGTAATGAAGACCTCCTGTGTTTGATAGGGCCTCATTGAGTAGGAGTTACTGGCCTGGGTGAGTAGGGAGGCCTGCTCTGCGTCCCTCATTAAAACAAAGTTTATGGCCCTTTTAAAGCCTTGCGGAGGGGTATCATTCTCAGAGCATATTAATGAATTTTATTTTCTCTCCAAAACCGTAGACAGGTGCTCCTGATTTTAAAATTAAATGGATAATTAGTTTTGAGGACAGACAGAGCCTCTCGCCTTCCTGTTTGTCTTGCTGTATTCTTTATGCAGACCTGTCGGCTAGAACCTGAGCTGAAATAATGCATTTTGTTCTGTCTTGCAATATTTTGGTATGTAACTCACTTTCTGTTTTATGAGGAGAATACCAATATTCAGTTCTTGGCTCTTTATAAGCATTTGTTTTTTTGTTGTAGAGACGAAGGGCATCGCTTCGGGGTGCAGGACTCCCACCAGGAGTGTGGAGGGTTAAAATGCAAGGAAACAGAAAGGAGCCAATGATGTAAAAGTCAGATTTAAGATTTAAACTTAACCGCTTTGGTACCAATGACTTTACAAATGTGTACCTGTAGCTTGGTGATTGACAGCAAATCTGCAAAATTGTACTGCAATCATAAGCAGATAAAGTAAAAGTAATTCTGGTTTTGGACAAATATCTCAAAGGGCCTTTTCAGTGACTCGAAGCTGATCGCCTCGGTCTGTAGCTGATCACGTTCGGTGCCTCGGTCTTTAGCTGATCGCCTTCTGCGCCTCGGTCTGTAGCTGATCGCCTTCTGTGCCTCGGCCTTTAGCTGATCGCCTTCTGTGCCTCGGTCTGTAGCTGATCGCCTTCTGCGCCTCGGTCTGTAGCTGATCGCCTTCTACATAACAGTCTGTAGCTGATCACCTTCTGCGCCTCGGTCTGTAGCTGATCACGTTCTGTGCCTCGGTCTTTAGCTGATCGCCTTCTGCGCCTCGGTCTGTAGCTGATCGCCTTCTGTGCCTCGGTCTGTAGCTGATCGCCTTCTACATAACAGTCTGTAGCTGATCACCTTCTGCGCCTCGTTCTGTAGCTGATCACCTTCTGCACCTCGGTCTGTATATCCAGCAGTCAGTATGACCACAGAAAGACATGACATTCCCACCTCTGACCTGTTGCATTGTGGCCAGCTAGGAACTGAAAAACATCCTGACATTATTAAAAATTGATGTCAGAATGATACCAGAGCAAGAAAAATGATTTCTGTGGAATACCACTAACCCTGAGCTTTGGTATAAACATGTGCTCACTGTTGACTTCTGCTGTAATAAAAGAATCTAATGAAAAGATCATTATGGAAACCATCAATGTGACAGTGAATTGGCGTGAAAAAACAACAGTATTAATATGTGTGTAAATTTCAAATAATTTTTAATTAAATGTTCAGTAGCTGCGGGTTAACAACAATTTTACGATAAGCTTATAAACTGCGTCTGACAAGATGAGATGAGCATTCACAAGCTGGGAGGGTGTTTCCGTGGTATGTACGCGGAGTACATGCCGCAAACGTGTCTGGGATTGGAAGCTATCACATCCTGTTTCCCTGTGGAGGCCCATCCCAGCGGAAGAGGTGCACTTCCTGTTATCCTAAGGAAATGTCTGGGGCATGAAGATGGAATCCTGCCTGTGCAGTGTTTCATGCGTGTTGTTTTTTTTAGAGAAAGCGCCCCCTAGCTGCCGCACGTGATGTGTTAGCGGCACTGTGACAGCCCCCACAGTCAGATGTGCACTGGAATATTTGACAGGGAAGCAGCTCCCACCTTGGGAACCCCTGGCCTTCATTCTCGTAGGTGAACCTGTGCACTCTCCCGACCTAGCCCCCCCCCACCCCCCCGGCCCGGCATCTGCAACCTGTGAGCCGCTCTGAACTTGTAAGCTTCTTCCACTCCCAGTTTCCTTCCTTACTCCAGCCCGGTGGAGATTATGTCATAACCTAGTTATGTAAATCAACGTGCTGGACTTTCAAAGCCATAATTTCTTTATTTATGAGTTTTTCAGTTTTTGCTCCCACTAGGGATATACTTGCATCCTCTTCCTGTTAATTTGACTGGTCTGGACCATTTAAATGCACAACTGAAATTTTAGGAACTTACACGGTGATGCATGACTCCCTGTTTCACTGGAATAAAAAAATGCCAGTTAAGACACAGGCCAGATCAGCCATCGACATGTGTAAGATCAGACACAATAGTTTGCTGACCTACATAAATCAGGCAGTGGCTATGAAAAATAGCTGCACGCTTCCCACTATTAGAGCAGTAATTAAGCAGTGTAAAGGAACTGGGGCTGTGATGAATCTGCCTTTGCCTGCACACGCAGTTGGGCCCTTTACCGCAGCTGACTGCAAGCTGGAGCTACCAGATCTCCAGATCTGCAATTAGACGCCACCGCCATGCCGACAAACTGTTTGGCAGGCTTGCCTTAAGAACACTTCTGCTGACGTCACGTCAAGTGTTGCAGGAATTTTGATTGGAAGCTGTTTTTTTTCAGGTCAGATGCAACATATATGTATATTTTTTTTACAAAACACCAGAGGTGGGTTAGGGTGTAAAGTAAGTCATGAATGAAAGTGCCTTACCACTGCTGTGAAGCAAAGTGATGTGGATTGTGGGGCTGGTTTTCATCCAAAGGTTCTGGGAATTTTGTTAGGATACATGACATCATACATTCCATGTCATGGAATACAGAATATCAGGTTTTAAGCCGTAATCTGGCTGCTGACAGGTTAAAAGCTGTGGTTGGGTCTTCTAGCAGGACAGTGATCCAAACGGGAATAGCTCACAGACCATGGAATCTAGTGTTTGCAGTGGCCGTCCCAGTCCCCAGGAAAAGCATGGGATGAGCTGCAGAGGAAAGTCTACAAGCAGAGGCCAGGGATTCGGAGAGATTGTGTAAGGAGGAATGTGTCAGATCCCTGTAGATGTGTTCTCCTCCAGCATTTTAAGAGAAGATGCAGTGCAGTTATATTGGCAAAGTGCAGGTGTGCAAAGTCCTAAATGTTTTGAGTATTTAGTTGAATTAATTTACCAGTATGACTCCCTTTGCCTTTTGGCACTTATAAGTGGTATTAATTCAGTTTTTTTTTAAAATAAAATCCTCTAATTGTCTATTAATGATTTACAACCTAATTAATAGCCTCATTATAAACCATTCCATTCATACTGACCATGTTAATGCATTATGAAGGTATCTATAGTACATTATATAGAGAGCTTCACAGAGCATTCATAATATGTTATAAACATCACCACAATGTGTTATGCCTTTTTATAAATAGTTCTAGCCGTGTCTATAATACTTTTTGAATGCATTATAATACATTATAAAGGTATGACTATCAGAGGTGGAGGTTTCGGATCTAGAGAGTACAAATCCAAACAACTATTTTTTGTTTCAACTAACCAGTTGAGTATAAAGAGTCATAATCACAGAGTACTCAACTGTTTGGTTGAAACAAAATCTTGGTCTGGATTATGCATCATGATGACTGCTTTAAGTGAAGTGTTACCAATTTACCTCAATGAAAGGTGGGATTTCAGTCCTAATTTGAATACAAGATCAAGTTATCGAACATTTTCTTTCATATCTGTTTTTTGGTCATTTATACTAAGCACTTAACATGCCAGTAAGATGGATTGTGAAATATTTATCTGCTTTTTTAGTGTAGAAACATGAGTACCGTGATAGGTTGCACACTCGACGGCTGCACCCAATGGGAATTGTGGGCTGCTGTTCAGTTCCCAGAATGCACCACCTGCCCGAGGCAGTGCGGCCTGTGGCGCAGGGAGGTTCAGGAAGTCAAGTGGCGGAAGAGGGGCCACGGCTTCTGTGCGCACTGGGGAGGGCCTGAATGGCAGGAACACAGAGGGGAGGGAGATAAGGTGACAGGAAGCAGTGGTATTGAAATTCCTCCTCCCCGCGGCAGCCCTGACTGGGCTGTGCCAGCCGGCGAATAAGCGAGATGGGCCTGGCGTGGAATGATATTTCCAAAGGGATGTGACATTTCATGCATTATTAATCAGTTTTTCCCGATTCATATCCAGTGCCTGTATTTGCGGAGAGTGCTCAAACACAGAGCTAAAAGCCAAGTAATGTGAGGTATTCATGGCGGAGACTCCCGGCCTGGCTTCCTGGTCAGAGAGTCCGCTCTGCTGTGCCAGTCAGTCCATCCAAGCTGATTAATGTACCAGAGCATTGGAATGACAGCCCTCTATCTGTCTGTCTGTCTGTCTGTCTGTGTTTTAAATGATGCGATGGAACTTCCTCAGCCCTATTATAATACCCAATTGTAACGAGATGGCTTTAGGTTATACCTCAACAATGTGTGTGTGTGTGTGTGTGTGTGTGTATATATTATTATATACATATACATACATATATATATATATATATATATATATTATATTTATATTATATTTATATTTATATATTATATTATATTATTATTTTTACGTGTTTTGCTGTATCTACTATTATTATTCTTATAATAGACCTTTAATCTGAAGGTTGTTTTTCACAGTCCCAGGAAGTAATCTTGCATCCTCAGCACAGTATAAACAGTAAACATTTTGGATGAAGCTGCTGTAAATTGGAAATTGGAATCAGCTTTACAGTATGTGCACCTGATGAATCTGGGGGTAGCTGGAGCTCGGCCTGATCTGCAAGTTGGCCGGCCAGAGTTTGGATGCATTAGGCTTGCTTCTTCATCCTGATATACAAGAATTCCTGGCAGTCACAATTTGTTTTCAGTGGATGGTGTGGTTTGGAAACATAAGGATATGTTGGAGGAGTGACCAGCCCTGCCCAGCAGAGTGAAAGCGTCAAATCAGAGCCCCTTAATATTTTGAGATTAGCATTGTGCCAGCCCCTGTGCAGCATTGTGCATGCTGGTCACTCATCGAGGGTTTACGGGAGAAGAAAACGACTGGTACACTGGCCAGCTGTGCGCAGTGGGAGCTGTTTTGCCAAGATTTCATCGTGCCTTGTAAAAAAATTATACAGTGCAATAAGTTTTGGCGGCTTGTTGGTTAAGATTCTGACTCATGGGTGGAATAGCTAAAGCGAAGTTTTTATGAACAAAGCGTTAAACGTAAAATGGCATCGCAGCCCCTTTAATTAGCTAGTGCAATTAAAGAGTTTTTTTCCCACCTGTTTTAATAACGCAAAGCAAGCAGCAAGATGTACTCGCTTGTTTTAAAAATGTATCTAATGGGGCAGTGTCAGCGTTTTCATCACTGTGTCTCCCCTCTATGAAAGTTATCAACATTCACATTCACTGCCGGCGCAGTGGGCCCCACGTTCAGTGATGCTAGGCCATTGGGGCTTGGGGGGGAGGTGGGGGGCTTGCTCTTATATTCCCTATATTGTCTGGTGTGGTGATTTTGAAAAGAAATCCTAAAAAAAAAACAAAAAACTGCCCGATCAGCAGTAAAACAGGACGGCGTGATCTTGGCAGTATCTCAATATCTTTTTAAACCTGAAATGGTCTTGTGTTAAACTTTACCTCTCACGGGGGGGGGGGGCTACCAAAGCCTCCTCTGACTACTCTGCTATTGCCAAATGCTTCTTCACAGCACCAGTCCGAAAGGCCGTGCTATCCAGCGCATGTGCCTTAGGGTGATCCTGTGTCCCGCGTAAGATCATTATACTGGTACGTCACCAGTAGGGCTGGACGACGTGACCTAAAATTATTATCATGGTATTTGTCCCTTTTCGGATGGTGACGGTCTAATATTACAGTATAACATTTTTAGGAGGAGGAGCATGTCCTGTCCGTTTATGTAAATGAAAAAAACATGACATATTAAGTGGGTTGTTAAGGAGGCAGCATGTGCCTCAGCGGGCGAAGCCTGTGTAAATGTGATTGGAGGGTCGCCGGTTCGAACCCAGCATCGGCATGTCTGCGGGTCCTTGAGCAAGGCCCTTGACCCCCAGCTCCCTGGACACCACGACAGGTGGCTGCCCTTCACGGTCAGCTTACTCTTGTCTACAAAGAGCAAGTTGTGGTGGGCGGAAAGGGAATTTCCCCACAGGGAAATAACACATGTTATTAACTTAACTAGCTAGCCTGAGATTTTCAATTTGAGACAAGTCTGCACACACATGCACACACATTTACATGTGTACAGTTGTATTACCTTGTAAATAGTCTGTAGGGTTTGCAAACTACCCCAATGATTTTGATGTAGCTAATTTTAGGTTTATAATGGAATGGTATTGATTTGCCGTAAGATTTCTTGGCTGAGTGTGAGAGTCAAAAATTGTGAGTGTTACGCCAGATGCGTGAGAGTTGGCAACCCTGTATTAAGTACACTTTAATTGCTATTTCAGTTGGGTACGGATGGTCTATAAAAATATAAAAAGTGACATAGGTAACGTTTTCTCATATTTGTTTTATAATTTCAGAGCAGCAAGGCAAACAGAATGGCAAGCTGCTTCAGTCGAAAATTTTACAGTTCATTTCAAATAAAACGCAGGGTTGACTTACCATGGTGTTAGACTGTTGACTTATCGTGGTGTTAACAGTATAGTGCAAATCCATATCATGGCAGACAATCACACCAGTAATAACTATGACACTGGTGTTCCACCCACCCCTAGTCACCAGTAAGTAGGGATGTAACGATACACTCAACTCACGATTCGATACGATTCACGATATGATTTTCTCACGATTTTTTAATAGAATGAGCTTCAGACAAATTTTTTCAAAAATATTCTTTTGTTTATCTTTCTAAACTGCAAAACGTGTCCTCTTCTTAACAGTGTAACTGAAATTGAATAAAATACTGTTTTAAATCCCAAATATGTAAATAAAAAAAATCTTTAAATAAATAAACTAAGGCTTGTATGTGCAGCTTTTTACCGTGGTTTGCCCTTTTAATAATCTTCGCTCTGGCGGTGGTGAACTGAGCTCACTGTGGTGCCGGTGGACATGCTGAAGCATGTTCGTTGTGCTATTTGTGTATGTTATCAGTCTTTTACAATGTTTGCATGCAGTTTTTGTCGTTTGTGCTTTTCTCGCCTTTTTCGTCTGTGATCGGAAAGCTAAAATGCTGCCACACCGCCGATTTAAGATCGGTTTGTCCATCCATCCATTTTCTGAAACTGCTTAATCCAAACTGGGGTTGTGGGGGGGACTGGATCCTATCCCAGGAACAATGGGCACAGGCAGGAACCAACCCCGGGCAGTCGGCAACACACCACAGGGCGCACACACTCACACAACTACAAGGCCAATTTAGACTCGCCAATCAACGTATCCTGCACGTTTTTGGACCGTGGGAGGAAACCGGAGGCCGCGGCGAAAACGGGGAGAGCATGTGAACTCCACACAGAAACGAGCCGGGACCAAACCATCTTGCCGTGAGGCAGCAGCGCTAACCACTGTGCAACCGCGCCACCTGGCGGTGTGTCCTGAATTTCAAATTCGATCGCCATCTTGTGTTCGGTCAACACCAAAAGCTGACGTATGACATCGATGTGAATACGCAGTGACATCTGACGTCGAACGGACGTTGCGAAATCAAATGTACTATTACACCAGTTTTTCTGTGAAAGTACTCCTAAAATAGCGATTCATTTTCCACATCAGCCGGTATAAATCGTCAATACATTTACATCGATTTTTAACCGATTTGCGATTCATCTTTACATACTTAAAAGTAAATGAGTGTATAAAATGACACAAGGGGCGTGTCATACCACTGCATGTGCTTTGGGATGATCATGTGACCTGTGTATGATCATTATGCAGATACATATAGGGCCTGTGCTAAATATTGTCCCTTCCACCTAGTTTTTTTTTACATATCTTGATTTTTCATTGTGTGTAATTCCTTACGGACTTGCTCACTTGCTTAAATCAGGAGATGCAGGACTAGAGCAATCGGGATCGCCAGGGACTGGTCTCACCCTAGTAACCTGTTTCGGCCAGTATTGTGGCCGAAACAGAGAGACTCAGAAGGAGCTTCTATCCTCTGGTCGTAAGGCTTCTTAACCAGGGCAACTGAGCCCCTAATATGAACTCTATCCGCTGTCACATATGGAGCGTGTTTTGTGGCAATATTCAGTAAGTAAATGTTAATGATTGATTAAATGACTATTTAAATGATACCAGCAACCATTAAAATTACTTGACATATTTATTTACTGAATATTGCCACAAAACAGCCTCCTTAAGTGACAATTACACCCTGCACTTTAATATGCATGAGTATACTATACTTTTACTAATTTTCCCTCCATTTTTCTCTGGTGTATCTTCTTAATTTATTAATATTCTTCTCATAGGAGTGACCAGCTTTACAATTTATTACATGTTGTGCATGTATAGCTATACATGTGACAAATAAAGAATCTTGAATCATTTGCTCAACATTTTGAGAAGCTTCTTAGCTGCAGCTTACGTAACCATTCAGTTACTGTTCTTGATTTTGGTTGTGAAAACTTCGCTCATAAAGGAGAATTCAAATCCTTTCAAGGTAAATGTGTCTGACTTTTTATAAGGCCAAGAGTTGGCCATTTAGTCTGAAGGTGGAATGAGGAAGACTGAGGTCCTTTGAAAAGTAAAGTTACGGAAAGTCAAAAATCACGGGAGGCGTGTTTCAAAAAAGCTTTCAAAGCAGTAGAATATCCCCGACAGTCCAGACAGGTCGATTAGTGAAAGCGGAAAGGGATACAGAACATTCCGGAATATACTTAGAGTGGCCAGGGAAGAAGGGCAGGGCTCACAGAGGTCTCTGAAGGCCAGTGACAGTTCTGGAAGGTCGCTTTGTGTTCCTCACTTGGAGCAGTCCAGGCTCTAGTCTAGGAAAAGTGTTTGCAAATTGCAATTTGTTCCACTTAATAAAATTACTTGGTTTCCATGTGAGTAATTAAGCATTTCCACAGAGCCAAACGTGGCATGCCTCAGGATAAAAATGACTGAACAGCATTTCGTCGCCTTCAGTCATTTAGTCCTGATGCTGTATTAATGCTTCAAGGAATTTTACGGATTTTACATAATTTCATTTAAAGCATTTACTGGCGTAACCTCCATTATATAAGCAGGATGAATGAGACTTTAGTGGTATTTAGAAAACAAACATCATATGTTTTTTTTTAAAATAAATCCTTAATTCTGTATTTGCTAGTAGGGGCTAACATTAAAACATTGAATTCGTTCTAGGTTTATCTCGAAGCTTAATTAGAAACTGTTTATTTAGCAAACACTGCTTTTCATAAGAAGCCCTTATTTGTGAAGTTGTGTGTGGTAATGGGTCCTAGACTGTTCATCAATGAGCAATACAATAATTATTTAAAATCCAGCCTTACTTCAGTGTATGACTCTAATACACAATGTAATACACCACAGAGCATACATATATACTGTGGAATAAGCCTGGCATGTCTTGGGTGAGATCATTAAACATATTGCTCCACCCAGCATCTACGGAGTATGTACTGTACTGCCTTTAGAGGTCTTTACTGCTTTACTCTTACAAGCCTCTGTGCTTTTCACCTTCTCGTTGCTGTTTTATAATGTTTTCCAGCATGTTAAGTTTGTTGATTAGCTTTGTGTGATAAAGGTTTTATCTCCCTGAATGTTGTGCTTGCTGATAACCATTTGAGTGCCCAGGCAGAGACCAGCAGACCACAGGCGGGCTGCCGCAGCAGAAATGGGAGTGAGAACAGAAATGGAGGCACCTTGCAGTATGACTGTCGTACTGAAACCACGCCAGACCTTTTTTTTTCCTTCAAAGAACCAGAGGGAAATGCAAACAATGCCAGAACCCTACCATCCCACAGTTTTATTTAGCAAGCTGGTGGCTATTTCTTAGACTTCAAAAGCATTTCACCGGAAAATGATCTCGTGCCTTCTGGGACCGAGAGAGAGATTTCCTGAAGTAAATGTGATAGGAGGTACGGTGGTAACATTTTTGAAAGAGGCCCCAATCACTTTTAATGAATCCTTTCCTTTAAATACAGGAATATTTTCTGATTACAGTTCATGTTCCTCTGACCATTCTTGGGTGTTTTGTTTAACCAAAACAAATTCTTCAGAAAATCTACTTGTATTTAGTAGCTTTGAAAAATGTAGATACGGTGGTTTGCTTTTAAAGAAAGACATCTATCAGCGGAAAGCCATTGCCTTCATGTACTTGGATTTGAATCCCCTGGTGACCCCGAATCCCTTCTGACTATGCAATGGAATGACCGAGTTTGCATGACTAAACATGTTTGAACAGATTACAGTATAACATCATACCCAATGGGTGGCAGTAAATCAGTGCATGACAGTTATGCCTGGCCTGGAAACAGAGACCCTGTGATACGGCGATTACGGATACCCCCCCCCCCCCCCCCCCCGCACTCTGCCCTCAGGTCCCCGTTAGCTTGGGCTTCACATGCACGTTGACCTGCATGTGCCTCTTGGGGTGTCTCCAGTCCTGGTTCTGCGTTGGAGGCCATCCCATGGGTCCTCGAGATGTACTCTCAGCTCGAACGGTTCCAGTGACTCCTATGCGAACAAGGTCTCGGGCTGGTCTGCCCGGGGTAGCAAATGGCGTGTGCGTGTGTGTGTGTGTGTGTGTGTGTGTGTGTGTGTGTGCGTGTGTGTGTGCGAGCGGGTTTACCTATCCTTATGGGGACACAATGTCCCCATAACGTGATAAATATCCGTTTTTATTTCCCTTATGGGGACCGGTTTCCTGGTCCCCATAAGGGAATTCTCTATTTTATAAAAATTGGTGACTGCTATGAAAAAACTAAAAATGCAAAAACTCTTGTATTTTGTTAGGTTACTTATGGTTATGGTTAGGGCAGGGTAGGGGTTAAGGTTGTCATAGTTAGCGTTAGCATTTTTCCCATTAAAATGAATGAGCGGTCCCCATAAGGATATGTTTACCCTACATGTGCGTGTGTGTGTGTGTGTGTGTGTGTGTGTGTGTGTGTGATGGGGCTTTTCAGTGAGCCCCGTGGATAATGGATGACAGGCTGAAGGTGGGCCTTGGCTGATGTTGCCTGCCTCCTGCCCATCCTGTCCTCTCTGACTCTCCACACCTTCCTGCAGTTCCGCAATAAGAGCGTCTGCGCCGGGGGGCTGGGGTGTGCGATTGCGATGGAGGTTCCGCGGTGGGGGCCAGTAGACGGGAAACGGTGTAATGGACGTAGCTTATCCATATGCACATGCTGACTGCCCATATCCATGATGTCCAGCGTTTTCTCCATACCTCATTTGTGCATTAAGTGGCCTAACCCCCCCCCCCCCCCCCCCCACTTACAACATATCAATTTCCAGCAGCCTGCATTTGTCCTTTGGGTGTCTCAGCTTGTAGGGAAAACATGCCGTGGGAGCAAACTGGGTGCTGGGTCCCTGCCGCTGGGTCCCCTCCGCTGGGTCCGCGTCGCTGGGTCCCCGCCGCTGGGTCCCCGCCGCTGGGTCCCCGCCGCTGGGTCCCCGCCGCTGGGTCCCCGCCGCTGGGTCCCCGCCGCTGACTCTTAGCTGCCTTCCAGATGTTTCCCTGCGATCAGAAGTCTCACGTTGCATATTTCTCTAATGGTTATTTAATCATTTTAAACGGCGATGCAGATTCTCCTTGTCGATCGCTGCCTGATGCTGTATTCTCGGCTGTCCCGACTCATTTCAAATGCATTGTCATTCTGCGGTGACCTTGCAGGGAGGCATCGTCTCTGAACACTGTGAAGTAGCTCTGTGGTGTGTCTCTGTCTCTGTGTGTGTAGATTATATTTCTCTCTGTACCGTGTTGTAGTCCAGAGCCCTGGTTGGAAAAAGCCTGCTGCTCTTTCTCAATCCCATTATGAAACCCCCTCACACGTCAGCCTGTAAATCACCATTTCGATGGGCCTCCTATTGGTCCAGGGTGTTTAACTCCGGCTGCTAAGCGGCGCTTGTGATTTTGATTCTCATGGATGAAGGGATCAGGTCTGGGAGGCGTGTTATAACCCCAGGAAGCGAAACAGGGAGGCATGTCAGGGGAATGAATGTACATCTCCTCGCTGCTTTAACGCCAAGCCTACAGCATGAACACCCGACCCAAGGATAGCTCATGACGCGGATGATTGGATCTCGCTCTGCTGGTGTCTTCACCCAATTTTTACGATTGTAAAGAAATCCCTTGTATGATGGCAGAACAAAATATTCAATAAACGGATTTAAAAATCTGCCATGTGCTGGCATCCCATCAAGAGTGTTACCTGCATAATGACATCTTCTTAGGAATAGGCTGCAGGTTTGGGATGGATGGATAGATCGATGGATGAATTTTTTAATGCTTTGGTCTTAACAGACAAGAGATTTTGCTTTTTTTTACTTTTAGAAACATCTGTCGATTTTCTAAATCTGCTTCTCCTATTCAGGGTCATGGAGGTTCTGGAACCTACAGTATAGGTGCAAGGCAGGGAACAACCCAGGGTGGGGCGCTATTCTATCACAGGGCCACTCACAGCGATGGGCAATTTGGTAACTCCAGTTACCCTCAGCATGTTTTTGGACTGTGGAGGGAAAACCAGAGTACCCAGAGGAAACCTCACAATGACATGGGGAGAACATGCAAATTCCACATACACAGAGCCTGAGTGGAGATCTGAACCCTGATCCTAGAGGTATGAGGTCACAGTGCTAACCACTGCACCACTGTGTCATCCCCTTTCAAAAGCCATGCATCATTTTCTGCATTGGAATGTTAATAGCGTTCTCATTTTCCACACCTGTATAACTATCAGCAAACTGCAGATGAATAAAGCCCCTGTTAGTCTCTCCTCCAGTGCGCGCGATGGTCGCCCCCGGCGATTGCCACATGCCACCGCCACTGCAGACCGCCTGCTCAGTACACAGTCCCGCACTGTCGCTCTCTAATGCTTTGCGGCATCCCAAAGTGCCCCAGTGCTCATTCTCACTGGGTGGCCCATTCCCCTCCCCCGTCTGTCCTTTGTTTTCAGGAATGATGTCAGGTCTGATGTCTCTTACTAATGTGTCGTATGTTTGAGATTTGCTGTAATTTATCTCCTCAATGTTTTACTGGAAGAACACTCTTTGGGATATTTAATGTCAAATCATTGCAGCAAATACGTCCCCACATGGTGAACAGTTCTAGAGCTGCTGAAGATGTGAAATCTTTATTAAACTATTATTCCATTGAACCCCCCCCCCCGTCTCGTTACTGAGCATCCAGCTTTTGATCAGCTTACAGTAACAGCTGCACAGTGATTCTCCCTTTTCCATGGTTTCACTGTCTGTATTTTAAGTTACCTGTGATCTGAAAACATGAAATCACAAGTGTTAAATTGTGCACCTTTCTGAGTGGCACGACAGAATCTCGTGCCGCCCCGCCCCGGATGTGAATCCTCCCTCTTTCCAGCGTGCCCTCGCTTTATATGCTACCGGCCCATTAGGCACGTGGCAGCCGTCTCCGTTATCACACCGACAGTCACAGTGCTTGTGTTCGTTACCCTTTTTGTAACACAATTGTTCTATTTTATTATTAGTTATTATTGTTAATTTCTTATTGTGTCTCATTTAAAAATAAAACTTTATCATAGGTATGTATGCATAGGAAAAAACATAGTATATTTAAGGTCTGGTACTATCCAAGGTTTCAGGTATCCGCTTTGGATCTTGGAACGTATCCCCTGCAGATAAGGGCTGCGGGGGGGAGGGGGGTACTGTATAAGGCTTCTCGGCAGTGGAGAAATTCATTATTGTGCAGGGTGGCATTCTTGAACATTTCTCCATAGACCACCCTGTATTACTGAGGATTACAGGTGCTGTGTCAGCAATTGAAGGTTTTGACACAAATGCCGCTGTCAAAACTTCTCACCCAGTTAGACTCTTATCGATAGGCTTCCTGCTATAAAGTTTGCAATAATAAGAATCAAGCTTGGGAGCAATTGCTGGTATTAGGTAATATGGTAGCTATAACAAATATCTCATTAGCGACCATCTAGAATTTACTTCTCATTATAATAGTAGAACTGCATTGAATCCCTATCAGATATGCAATAACTGTAGCATACTGTAATTTTAATAAATGTTGAAATTCACACAGAACAGAACAAAATTAGCATAGCACCGATTATACTGGTAATGTTGCCTTTTTTGCTGCCATATGACTTAATATCCTACTCTGTAGCTTTCTGATCAACACAAAGACATGCGATTCTGCATAATGAAGAATGAAAAATTTTACTCAAGGTTGCAGTTCAGCATTGGCTGAATATGCAGTTTCAAGAAAAATGGAATTATCTGGATTTATGCATGCGGATTAATGTCTAAGTAATAATAAGAATTAAACAGTCATTTTATAAACAACTCCCAGAACATCTTGCATTGCCGCATACTTATTGAGCAAACTTTAAACAGTGATCGATGGGGAAAATGTGACCTTCTGGGATGATGAGGTCTGAAGAACAGCTGCTTGAACTTGTAAGAGAGAAAAGGGTCACAAGATGTTTTCTAAAAATTTGGATCTTCGTGAGTTTATAGTGGAAGGTACTGGTTGAAAATTAGCATGTGGGTGTCCGACAAACATCATCGCGAGAGCCTGGTGACAAAGAACCCACCACCAAAAGCTGAGCCCAGCTGAGCTGAGCCCATGTAGGCTGGAGTGTAACGGAACGGGGCTGCTTTGTGTCTCATGGCCAGCATGGACTGCGATTGCTGAGAGAGCAATGAGTTTGGAATTCTACAGCAGAATATCAGGGCGTCTCTCTGTGATGTAAAACCCAAAAGGAGCCGAGTCATGCAGCACAACAATGATCCACAATACAGGAGTAAATCAACTAGAGAGTATCTCAAACAGAAGCACTTCAGAATGGCCAAGTTGGAGTCCTGACCTCCATCCCATTGAAATTCTGAGGCGTTATCTGAAGCAGGCTGTTCGAGCAAGACATCCCGGAAAAGTACAGGAACTGAAACAGTTTTATATGGAGGAATGGATCAAAATACCTCATAACTACAGTGCAGGGCCAATTAGCAGCTACTGAATGTGACTGAGGCAACTGCCAATGAAGGAGATTTAACTACTCACTAAATATGAGATCCCATGTTGTGCGATTACTACATAAGACTTTATTTATTATTATGAATTAGATGAAGATCAGATAGTATTTAACAATTCGCGCAGAAACTTAGATAATTCAAAAATGTTTGTAAATCCTGCCCACAGCTATGCTTTGTTGACAGTGTTCTAGATAAATCAGCATATACTGATCAGCCATGACATTGAAACTACCTGCCTAATATTGTGTACGACCCCTTGTGCCACTAAACCAGCTCTGGCTTGGACTCCACAACACCTCTGAAGGTGCTCTGTGGTATCTGGCACCAAGGTGTTAGCATGAGATCCTTTAAGTCCTGTAAGTTGCGAAGTTGCCTTGTGACCAATTTTTGCTGTGTGGCAGCTCACATTATCTTGTTGAAAGAGGCCGCTGCCATCTGGGGATATCGTTGCCATGAAGGGGTGTACTTCATCTGCAACAGGAGTGTTCATTCTTTGTCCTGGAGATCTACTGTACCACCTTGCAGAGCTTAGATATACCCCTGATTTAACACTTGATCCAGATAATCAGGTCCTTCAGTAGCATCTCAATCATAGAGCCATCTGCATGAATGCCAAGACCCATGGTTTCCCAGAAGAACATTGCCCAGAGTGGCACACTGCCTCCGCCGGCTTTCCTTTTTCCCATAGTGCATCCTGGTGCCATCGCTTCTCCATGTAGACAACATGTAACGGAAAATATGACTCATCAAACCAGGCCACCTTCTTCCATTGCTCAGTGTTGCAGTTCTGACTCTCACGTGGCCATTGTAGGTGCTTTTGGCGGTGGACTGGGGTAAGCATGTGCCCCCTGTCCCATCCGTGGGTACGCATTTTAGTAGTAGCAGTAGCTCTCCTGTGGCATCAGGCTAAATGGGCTAGCCTTCTCTCCCCCTGTGCAACAGTGGGGCTTGGGCACCCATGACCCATTGACAGATTACCAGTTGGCCTTCCTTGGACCACTTTTGGTAGGCATTGACCACAGCTTACTTTGACCCTTGTCAAAGTCACTCAGGGGTGAGTTTCCTGAAGCCGCCTTAACGCTACGTCATTTGAAAGTTCTACATTAAAAGACAGAAATTACGAACTACAAAGCGTTAAGAAGGCTTTGGGAAACTCACCCCAGATCCTTATGCTTGCCCATTTTTCCTGATTCCAACAGATCAACTTCAAGAACTGACTGATCACTTGCCTAATGTATAATGGCACCCTTGACAGCTCCCATTGTAACGAGATAATCAATGTTATTCACTTCACTTGTCAGTGGTTTTAATGTTACGGCTGATTGATGTATGTCCGTCCACCCTCCCATCCATCCATCCATCCATCCCTCTTTCAGCCACTTAATTTAAAGCAGGAATAGCGGTGAGTCTGGACCCTAACCTAGGAAGCAGGGGGCCCAAGGCAGAAGGTCTCCTGGACAGGATGCCAGTCCATCCCGAGACACTATGTGTAAACAGCAGTTCATGGGATTGATGTGTTACTTGACTGTAGTCAACAGGACAACCATCTTATTCCATATTTCCATGTTGCTTATTACTCTTTTACACACAACTAAAACAACAATAACAAGAAATAAAGATGAGTGTAATTATGAAATTGGCTTTGAAAGGTCGGGCTGAAGAGGATTATATTAATTTTAATACAAAGGAGAAAGAAAAGCACAGAAATCAGTTTCTGAGCACGTAGAGTCAGGGCTGTCTCTGTGTGCGGTGCGGAGTGGCGTCCTCGTGCGAGCACATGTTGGACGACGCCCTGTACTTTCACAGCAAATGTGATTTTCAGCCATGCCTGTGATACATAGCCTGCTGGGTGAAAAGGGTAATTTTATTACACTGTCAGATTAAACAATTGTACATTTAATAGGGGCACTGAAAGGAGAAGGCAATGCAGACTTGACTCAGACTGACCCTTAATGAGCGGGATGCTTGTGCTGGCTGCACTCTCTCAATTCAGGGTGGTGAGGCTGCAGAGGCCCGGAAGTGCGTCAAGAGTGCCGCCCTGCTGGTTAAAACGTCACACTCGCACGCCCTGGATTATAAACAATTATGCAAATTAAACTTCGCAGAGACCAGCATTAAGTTTTGTGTTGTTCAATGGTATATTTGGACACAAAAAGTGAAATTATTTCTCGCTTCTGAATTACCCTTTGCCAAGATGACAGCCGGACGAATATCAGCTCTGCAAATTTCACAGTTAATGATTGTGCAACAAGGAGCTAGCATGCAGTGATAGTGATGGTGCGAATGGTGGACAGAACTGTATTAGAGCCCCAAAGATACAGGAACATAATAAATTTAGTCATAACCGTTTTGAAGTAAAAATATATGAAAAGTGATTTTTAATTACCACTGTAGCATTAACCTTTTGCCTATAAATACATGTGTTATATGACACCACAGAAGTACTGCATCTCATAAAGAGCTTTATTTGAAATTTAACAAATATGTGGAACGGCTGAGGTGCCCCTGAGGAGAGATTTGGGAACTGAAGCAGTGTTCATCTAGCCATCAGTAACTTTTTGGAGAACAGAAGAAATTCCTGTTAGTTTTTATTGTGGTGCTCTCACTCCTTTCCCCCATTCTCTGTTAACACTTGTCCTATTCAAGGTCACAGGGAGTCCAGAGCCTACAGGCACAAACCAGGGCAGGACACCAACCCATCACAGGGCACCGACACTCACCTACAGGCATTTTGGTAACTCCAGTTAACCTCAGCATGTTTTTAGATTGTGTGGAACTGGAGTACCCAGAGGAAACCCCACAATGACACAGGGAGAACATGCAAACTCCACACACATGGAGTCATGGCAGACACTCAAACCCAAGTCCCAGAGGTGTGAGGCAACAATGCTAACCACAGCACCACCATGCCAGCCTTGAACCCATCATGTGCATATGTTAAATAGTGTTTTTTTAATTTTATTTTTACGCACTTACTGCCCAAATAAACAGCTTTAAAATTTTCCCTTTTTTGACTTTTGCACAGCACTGTATATATTTAAAAAAAAAGACTTCAAACATCATTTTCTCATTTAGTCTTTGGTACAGCTCAATGCGAATTCATTGACTTCATTGTGGTGATCTTTTAGTAAGTTGTCAAGTCTTTAAAACAAGCTCTATTTAGTGGATGGTCAAACCTCAGTCTATTGATGCATTCTTTCTTTTCTGTCACTGCCTTGTGCTTTTCTGCGGGTGCTGTTGCCATGATGTGTGTTTGTTATGCGGTTCGCACTACAGAGTCACTGACGATTACAGATTAAGCTATAATGTATCTGTACTAGGTATCACTCTTTTGTTATTGCATCGAAGTAATAAATGAGGCTCGTGCATAGGCCTTATTCCAAGTAAACAAAACCCATTTCCTGAGCCTGCGTATATGAAGTGAGCCCACAGCTGGGTATTGCACCATGTTCCGTTGCTTACGAAGCGATGTGCTTCTGACAGTATGGCATTTTGTCTTCAAATGTGACAAATTGAACTCATAAGTCTTTGACCTGCAATGGTTTGATGCAGGCAGATACAGTGATGAACCTAACATGGATCTGTAATCTATGAGGAAAAAGTGCATGTGTCTGCTATAGGGCTACAAACTGTGCCTTGTGGGATACCTTCTTTGTTAGTGTTTTAAAATAACCGTGCACCACAGATTATTAGTACCAGAAACAGTAAAATTTTGCTGACTTCTTGTGCTCCTCGATATGCTTGGACTGCAGGTAGTCTGGTGCTTAGCTGGAAAGGCCTTCAGTCTTCCAGTAACTTTAAGCAATGGGCACGATAAAGTATTAAACTATGCAAATGGACGAGACTGTAAGGTAAAACCACTGCCCAGCAATGTGTGCCATGTTTTTAAATTATTTCGATCACATGTCTATTCCATTCTATTGCTTAGCTACATTTTAAGTGAAGCAGCTCTTCACTGTATTTAGTTGTTGTTTGGTGGAGCGGGCTGTTTGCTTGCAGGTGCACTCAGTAGACTGGCCAATGTGTGCATGTCTATTATAATATTGGGATTTTGCACATGGTTTCATACGGATTTGATCATTATTATTTTGTGCAACATCTTACAGCATCTCACTGTTTCTTCCAGCACTATATTGAAGTGCTTCCTGCATCTGAGAGGTTTGTTGAAGGTTTGTCAGTTAGTATGCACATCAGGAGACGCAGGGTATAAGGCTTATGGCTTAATGAGCCTCCATATCCCACAAAGAAACCACATAGCATATCTGAACTTCAATTATCAGGAATGTATGTGTTTTTCGTCCTATTTCATAGAAGCCAGTTCAGCCTTTTGTGATATAAGGTGTGTTTATTATGGTTTTCCCACTAATTAAATTGCAGTGATAAGTCACAGCAGTGGGACAGGTGTGTCAGATAAATGGAGCTACTAATACCAGTTTAAATGATTCATTTTGCTGGTTTTGTTAATGATGGTTTTCCATCGATATGTAAGGCAATATTTTCAAAGTAAAATCCCCGTTTAGCATGTGATCGTAGCTAAAAGGTTGACATGGAGTAATTTATATTAATGTAGATGCATATGGATGGTGGAGGTCAGGTGTATTACCGTTTGGGCGACCTTGGCGATGCACACTGACTTTAGGAATGTGGAGTGTTACCTCTCTGGCAGGAAAGCAGCGCAGGCTAGTGGGGGAGACTGGAAGGTATGGGCTCATTGTAGTCATCCTTACCTTCACACACAGTGTGAAGGCTTTGCAGTTCCAAATCATGCAATACCTCAGGTGAGTACAAGTACCAGGCTGAGGACCGTGCAGGTGCAGTTTGTGCCAGTGGACAATCAATCCCACTGCAAGTTTCAAAGTGGAGAACTGTGTACTGTTGTTTATGCATATGGGCCAAATTGCAGTTGGAGTATCCAGTCTTCTTAGAGAACGTGGGCGAGGTGCCTGAAAGAGTAGCACCAATGGGCCCTATTCTCCTGCTGTGTGACTTCAATGTTCACGCAGGTAACGATGATGATAACTTGGGGGAAAATCACTGGGAAGAATGGGCTCCCAGATATAAAGGTGAGAATTGTGAATTGTTATCGGATTAATACACAAGCCATGGATTGTCGATAACAAAAACCATGTTTTGGAAATTTTGTTGTAGTGGAAATGTACAATGATGATACAGGTATTTTATCCTCTTTCTGTCTTCTGCGTGTGAGCATGAGGATGTTTGTAAGTGCGTAGGAGGCCAGATTGCCCAGGACAACTCAGAGGAGCAGGCAGAGTTTTTTGGGAATTCTCGTGTTTTGGCCTGGCTATGGAACAGTGAACCAACACTTCTCCCTAGCACAGCTTTAGGATTCCTTGGAATATGCTAAACCGGTCTACATGTGCTTTATAGACTTGGAGAAGGCATGTAACATTGTGCACTGGCACATACTTTACTGCAGGAATATGGGGTACCAGGACTGCTAGTCTGTAGTCTTTGGTCCCTGTCTGAATGCAGTAAGCTACAGTATGTCCTTGTTCTTGGCACTGAAATGAAGCTGTTTACATATGGCCTCATTTAAGAGTATTATCTTGTCATATCTTCTGTTTGTGATCATCATGGAAAGGATAGGAAAAGTGCAGCAATGGCTGGACGGTCATCTGGTATGAAAGGCTATAAGTGATATCCCTGCTATTTTCAGATGTTGTGGTTTTGGCGTCATTTGACCTGGACCTCCAGCATGCGGTTCAGCGATTTCATGACTAGTCTGAAGTGGCAGGGATGAGAATCAGCAGCTCTGAATCTTCGAAAATCAGTGGACTGCTCCATTCAGGTGAGGTCTACCCTTAGTGAAGGAGTGTTAAGTACCTTGGGATCTTGTTCATGAGTGAAAGTGTGAGATTGACACGTGGGTCAGTTTGGTGCCTGTAGTTTTGTGACCACTGTGGAGGTCCATGGTGGTAAGTCGAGACTCGCAGTTTACGGATCAGAGTATGTCGCTATTCTCACCTACGGTCATGAGCCTTCAGTAATGACCGAAAGAACAAGGTCACAAGCGGCCAAACTTGGGTTTGTCCACAGGGTTGCTGGAATCACTTTCTGTGATGGGGAGAGGAGTTTGGTCAATTGGAGGGACCTCGAAATAGAGCCACCGCTCCTTCGGATCGAGAGAAGTCAGCTAAGGAGGATTGTGCATCATTCAAGATCACTACCTGGATGGTTAGCAAATGTTCTGTTTTATCACATGTGGTTGGGCAGACGCCTCCGAGAAGACACTTTTAACTCCAGAGGAATTGTATCTCCTAGCTGGTTTGGGACATCTAGGTATCCCCCAGAATGAGCTAGAGTCTGTGGCTGTGGAAAAAGACATCAGGTTTAACCTTCTCAGCACGCAGCTGAGAGGTGGGAATATTATAACAATGAGGAAAATCCCACTAAAAATCCAGGTGAATATTGGTTGTTGTCTCATTTTTTTTGTTATGCTGCTTGTGTCTTTACTATCTGCTCGTGTGTCCCCATCACAATACGAAGTGTCAGAAATGTATCGATCATGTTTAACATCGAGAAAAAATTCTGTATTCATTGAAGAAAATTGTTCCCAGTGATTAATTATAATTCTGGCTCCATGTACACAAGTGAGTAAATAGAGGTAAAACAGACCTGCAAGCAGGAAGCTGGATTAATTGTTATTCCTGTCACAATGCTGTGCTTGGTACATTTAACAACAAACAGCAGAGCGTTGTTGATAACATAAGTACTAAATTAGAGGTGCACACGTTTCAAATGTCTGTCACAAGGAGAGCGGTGCCCTCCCACCACTAAATGTGCACTGGCGTCTGGTGACAGATTCAGGGTCGGACGCCATGTTAAGTGGGTGTGAGGCCCTGTGCTCTTGATTGGATTGGGTCTGGCATAGATGAGGGCAGTATGAGGTAACAAATGTTAGAGCAAAAGGTCACTTTGTTGTGTTACAGAAAAGTACTGAAGATATTTTTAATAGATTCCATTTGCGCTTTTAAATAAATTGCTGCTTAAACATGACTATTTTTAACTTGTGTATGGCAAGTGCCCTGATCATGTAATTATAGTAAATAGTTACAATACAACGTTGAGTTATTGTAATCCCTCTAGCATTATTATTATTATACTAGCTGAACATTTTTATTCATACATTTTGCTTAACTAATCTAGTACAGGGTAAATTCAAGCTTGGAGCCTATTGGACTCATCCTGGATAGAGATGGCAGTATGTGCATTAAAAAATAAAAAAAAATAAAAAAAAACACACACATTGTAATTTATAGGGCTGTAATGTATTTGACCATACACTTACGATACACGTATTGTAGGCGTTTTTGGTTTGGTACACAATGAAATGGACTAATGCATTTATTGGAAATGGGAGGAACCTAAATTTACAATTGGATGTTCAACATTGAAAAGACTATGCTAATTGTGGTTGTCAGTTGGTTATAGCTAATGCTGGTTGCAGTCAGATATAATTGGTGGTTTGGGAACATTTTGGCTTCCCAGTAAATTACACCAACACTGGTGAGTGAAACGTGGATAAGACCAAGAAGGTCCCGTTGGGTCTGTAATTCCCAGTTCTAATATGTAGCTGGAAACACATCCAACATGTCAGCTCATCTAAGGTGACATCATCTATACTGTACGTGTGTAGGATCTCAGCAAGGCAGAAACAGCCACTGGAAGTTAGTCTCCCTGTGACATTTAAGGCTCTTTGAGTGTTTATCACTACAGATATCTGACCCTACTCAGTAGTAGAGAACCTGACTTTTAGTTCATTATGATTGCTGTGATATTTTGGATTTTTTTCTTACGTATTTATATTTACAATGTGCAAATACATGTCTGTTAGTTGTTGTTATTCAGACATGCCGACAGATGCATTGCCTTTGGTTTATACGCGTTCCTGCCAGGGATATCCCGAGCCCATATCAGAGATCCGAATTGTTTTCCCTGCTGTACTGAAGCTGAAACCCAAAACCGAGGTTTGTATCAAACCTTGAATCTTGTGTACCACAAACCTAGAATGTTGTGTACCATTACATTAATTTATAGACCCTGCTTTAGGCTATAGAAGAAGTGGGGTAAACATGGCCATGGACTTAAGGAGGGCATTCAGCCTGAAAATCCCCCAGTCTGGACTTGAACGCACACATCTGGAGGTGTGCCAGTGTAGCAGATGTGAAACGGCAGAGACAGGAACCAGGCATGGAGGGGTCAATGAGGCCTTATTATCAGCCACACGCGGTCAGTAGCCGTCTGTCCCGCTCCAGCAGCAGCATCCACCGGCCTTCTCACAGAGATATGCTAAACCCATAATGCCTATGACATGTACGCCACAGCATGCATACCGCATAGAAATAAAATGTATATATATATTTAAACAAAAAAGTCAAACAATACACAATGTGCTCACCGACAAACGAAAAGCTATAATAAGAGCTGCACCATAATTGTATGCTTTTAACTTAGGTATTACTGCGATTTTGCACCTTTACACAGAAAAAGCGGCAAAAACGCGATTACAAATCGCACAGAAATAACAAATATTTGAAATTATTAACCGTTCTGAACCAGTGAAAATGTCGGCTGGCTCAGTTACCTGCACCACAAAAGCAGAACGGGGGCCTATCAGCACGAACACGCGGTCAGTAGCCGTCTGTCCTGCTGCCTGCATGGAATACATGGAAAGTTATGAATGGCATGAAATACATGCGATTTTGCACCAAAACATAGTTACGATTAATGAAACATACATATAAAACGACTGTACAGCGTTATGCATTCATGCACATCATTAATTAAGCAAGTTTAAGCCTTACCAATACACAAATGTGGGAGAGTTAACTACAGACTGCTTACTGCAACAGCATCCGGCGTGCTTCTGACGAGCCGCAGAGACACGTGGCGAGGTGCGTACGGCAGGCATTGCGCTAAATGAAGCCCTACCTGCAGCCTGAAGCTAAGGAACTTTCAGTACAAAAATAGACCTCACATTCACTTATATGTACAGTTGCAATTCACAATATATATTCACGTTATATATATATATTTTATTTTTTTTCTAGCTATATAAAAAGAGTTTTTAGATATATAAAAGAGTAAAGGCTAAGTCAAGTTTACCTAGGGCTTGACTTTTTTTGTTTTTGAAGGGTGATTGACATCGGGACTAAAATATTCGGGCCTCCTCTTAAAATACTATTTGTATAAAAACATAAAAAGACAAAATATTTCCACTACTACACCTGCACATGGCAGAATGATCCTTTCACAGGATATCATTATCCTGTTTTGTGTAACTGGTCCTATGAAACCTGTCTTACAGTGAGTTATTTTTCCATAGCCATTATATTTGCATTGAAATGGGAACCTTTATATTTTTTTGCATACTTTAGATGGTGGTGTGGGGAGTCTCTGAGGTCCCTCAAAAGATTTTTTTAAACACCCAGCAAATGTCCAGTGAGAGAGATATAACTGAACTCTAGGACTTTGATAGCTTTTCAGAAGCCTAGCAATTATCCCGTTCAAGCAGGACTTGGCTGTAGTGGGAATTCAGCTGTCTGGGCCGCGCTCATTAGCACACCGTTAGGAGTGTAGGGTCACACGTACCAGCAGAGCGCGCAGACTTGGCCATCCCAGTCTTCAGAGAACTGGAGTAAAAGTTGTGGGAACTCCTCTTAAGTTTGTGCCTGTGGTGAAGGAAAGGGAAGCAGTGAAGTATAGAAGATAGGGTCATTCTTGAAAAGTGCTGCATATGGGATTTCACATAAGAGTGCGTCAACCAAATTAGATTAAGCCCAACAGAAGTGTCTGCCTGACAACATAGTAGATTTATTTGAAAATGCCAACAAACACAGCTGGTCTGCCTTCCTTTTAAATGCCATCTAATTAGCTACCTAAATACTGCTGAACTTAATGAATCTGAATTGTTGTTCATTTTCCCTGGGTTTGTCAGGTGCCCCGGCTATGTATTTAGGTGATGTTTTCCAAGTGCACGGCCTGTTAGAACCGTGTCTGCAGCTGTCCTTAAAGTATACATATGACCTTGAATTGTTCAAAGGTTTCTTTTTGGGAGGGGGGAGGGGGAAAGAAGAACTCCATTATTTTGGTCAGAAATGCCTTTAATTTTCTATAACTCTGTTTCGGAATGCACAGGGTTGGCTCGTGCTATAGCTCGGCTGTTTGTAATTTCTTAGTTGGCATGTTAAGATCTATTTAAGTTGAACTTTGCTAAGTCCAAAGATACCTTTTAATTTAATGTCAGAATAACAGAATAAAGATAAATTTAAATGTCTTAGAAATCCATTTGAAATGTAAAGGCCTTTTCTATACTGAGAGTCCAGGGTTCTGCTCTTCCTAGGCATTGGAAAGTAAGTTTTTCCTCCTTCTGGAAAAATTAGGCTGTTTTTATTTTAGTTTGTTCCGTCAGTCTAGTGTGAAGCATGAGGCATCAGCTTGCTTGTGAATGTAGCTGAAACTTTTTCTTTTTTATTAATGTTTAATAATGGTATTACTGTTTTTTTCCTTTACCAAGAACAGAGAAGGATTTCACATCTTAGACTGAGCCATTCATTCATTGGTTTATTTGTTTGTTTGTTCGGAATTAGGCATTTGGTGTTATGGGGCTGGTTGTTGTTGTCGTTGTTGTTAAGTGGGAACTCTTTGTTCACTGAAAAGCAGGGGTCCTGCGACAGAATGCCATCCTAGGGCAGACCTAATGAATTATGAATGTGTCCTCACAGAGACTAGCCTGAGGAATATGTGGGTGCGTGGGGATCACGGCTCTCCATCAACCCTGTACTTTGCTGCATCAAAAGCGAATCATGTCTGACTGAATGGCTTTCTGTGGATGGCCAGTGTCATGGAGGTGGTTTCCCTTAAAAGCAAGCGGCGTCCCCATAGATTCGCTCTGTTTTACTTTCTGTCCCTCATCAGGATTTTATGTTGCCTAATGAATTATTTTTCTTTCGTCTTTCTCACTGAAAACTCAAAATGTTCTAAAACAAGGCCTTGTGTGACTGTTGACACCGATATGCTCTGTTTATTGCATCATGATGATGAGTTTAATATTAAGTAAAGGGAACAGCTGTCAAATTTGCACATATTCTCACATCTTGCACTCAATTCATGCTGCTGATGTAACTCAGAAACTCCGGCTTAGATTAGCGCTTTATAATTATTTGAATGCACTATTGACCAGTAAATGACCATTACTGATTGGGTATTATTTTGATAACATGAGTTACCTTCTGTTTGAACCATATGCTGCTGTATTTTTGATTAATCTCCTCCTCTCTTGCTCTCTGTCTTCTTCACAGATTTGAATGTGAAAGTTCTCGAAGTGTCAGGTATGTATTGAGCATATTATCCCTGTAGTGCAGTCTTTCTCAACCCAGTCCTCAGCGAACTCCAGCCAGTCCACGTTTTTGCTCCCTCCCAGCTCCCAGCGCACCTGTACCAGCTATTCGGTGTTCCTGATTGGCTGGGAGCTGGGAGGGAGCAAAAGCGTGGACTGGCTGGGGTTCGCTGAGGACTGGGTTGAGAAACACTGCTGTAGTGGGACACCCATCGGGTGCCCGGAATTAGAGCGGTCATGGCGGGGAAAGTAACACAGGTGGGGATCCAGTGTTTACTAGAAATAGGCGATCAGGTTTCAATTCAGTCCAAGGTTGGTATCGTCAGTACCGATCCTGATATTCACTGCTTGCCCAACCCTGATGATAAACATTACTGACCGGCGGGTAGATGGTCCCATTTCCTCAGTGAGAGGGACCCCTCCTTCTTCTCCCCCCTTATAGCACTGTAGTGCATGTCTAGAATGTTCGGGGGTAGGGGGGTGGGGGGTGGTTGGGCTGACAACTGAAATAGCCCAGGGGCCTTGGACCGTGTTAGTGTGCCTTTGTCTATAATTCTATAAACATTTCAATTACTAGGGAGAAAAATCAATATTTTAACATTAGAACTGATCTCAAATTGAAGTATTCAGATCGAAAGAATCAATGTTTCAGTATTGATCCACACATCCCTAGTGTTTACATCTCTTAATTAATGGAATTCATACGTTTCTTAATGATTCCGTGTTTTTGCCCACATCGTGTTAATTGTGGCAGTGAGTTGGTGACGGTTCGTGCTGAAGGGCTCAATGACCCTCTCACGTCACTTAAATCAGTAGTTTTGGAACATTTTGTTTCCCAAATAATTGCATTAACACTGGAGAGAGAGTCGTTGATAAGACTATCTGCCAGCTGTGTTATACTGAATATGTTGCTGGAAAGACATCCAACGTGCTAACTCATTTAGGACGAGATCATCCAAGTGTGCGTATGACCGTATTAAGGCAGAATCAGCCTTTGTAAGTTAGTCTTGCTGGCATTTAAGGCTATAGGGGTGTTTAATGCTACAGATATGCAACCATTCTCAGCAGTAGCCAACATGGGATTTACTTTATTATGATTATTATGATGCAGACAGATGGTTGAAATTTTATTTATTTTATGTATTTATTTTTAGTGCACAAATGAGCATCTTAGGTTTTGTTATTCAGACATGCCGACAGACGCATCAGCTTCTTTGGTTTACAGCTATTCCTGATTGTGTTTGCAGTTTTAATAATAAACAATTTCATACAGATTCTTTTTCCCAGCTGTACCAAAGATTGCACCGAACTGTGAACATAAAACTGAGGTTTGTACTGCACCGTGAATTTTGTGTTCCGTTACTCCTCTAATGATGATTAATCTTACTTTAAAGAGCCTTTATTGAGCAATTGTTTGAAGTTGTGTCAAGGGTTGTTGCCTTGCACATGAAGCTACAGTATGTGTTTGTGGTCGTCCGATACAGGATGTCAGGAAACGCATACAGATGTTAGTGGTATTACACAGCAAAATCCTGCAGACAACCGTATTCCTGTCCATAGTTCGCCCAAACTTCTCAATTTAAATTGAAACGGTGCTGGAAAAGTCTCTGCACATGCTCATTCATTAGAGCACCATTCCAAACTCACACATGTCAGTAACTTAACAAAATGTGTGTGGAACTGGGCAAATATATTAACAGTAATAAATGTGACCAACACAATTGCGGTAACCTACCTTTAAACTGATATTTAAAAATCGATTTTTAACTTCTGCGGTGATCTAGAAATTGCTACCTTGAAGAATCGTAATTTGTCACTGAATTGACTCCCCCCCCCGCCCCCGCCCCTAATGGTTAGCCTTAGCTTTTATTTTATAATGACTTGTGGAACTTGGTTTTAACGCTGGGCTGAGTGCATCACAGGGCCATCGCTGCAGAATTGCCGGAACATATAGGGGGTATCACGGAACCCCCACGCTGTAACCAGCACGGTGGTTAAGAATGGGCAAGTAAAGTAATTAAATGTGCAGCATCTGACCACGGGTCATTCTTCAACATCGAAAGAAAAGCCAACGAAAACCATTAGAGTGAATTAAAATTTCCATTCCTTTTCAGGATTTAAAATGTTATTTGCATTGACTTATACGTAAAGCAACTTTTAGACTGTACTGCAGCCTAAAATATATAGTGTGTCTGTAAGGTTTCAACAGCCTCCAGTTCTAGGAACAAGGCATCCATAATGCAAAGGAGAATCAGTTTATTACGCCTTATTATTTCCTTAATTTACTGCTGGTTATGGGTTGTGTTTTGTTCTCTCTCATCGTTGGTAATTGTTTTAATGCCCTAGTAAAAGGTGAGCACTGATGTCACATACATCTAAGACAGGGATCTTAAGGCTTTCCAGCTGTATAGTGCAGTGAGGAAATTAGACTCCTTAACACTGCAATGCTGAACAAACACTAATGCACTAATGTGTATTGATGTCATGGAATGGTCAGATCGGGAAACTAGGCTCATTGTGTGTGTGTGTGTTATGTATGAATTACATTGTGGGGACCCCACAATGTCATAAAAACCTGTTATTCTGACATTGTGGGGGGCACTCTTTTGGTCCCCACAAGGGGAAACTACAGGCAAAAAACTAAAAATGCCTTGTATTTTTGTATAAGACTAGTGTAAAAGTCTTGTATTTTGTTTGGTTACTTATGGTTAAGGTTAGGTCTGGGTAGTTGAGATCATCATGTTGTGATTAGAGGTTTCCCCTTAGAAATGAATGGAAAGTCCCCATAAAGATATAATTACAAAACTAATGTTTATATACATGCTTTCTCTGAAAATGGCCTTTTGGAGATACCCCCATAAGGTAAACTCTATTATTTAGTTCATTATTTAGTGGAGAAAAAGAACTGCTCAAAAACTTTTATATCCATTATAGTTCATTACCATGAGTACTAATAAAAGTTATAGATTCTCACCAGTGTTCACTTTATGCTGCACTTTAGGGGAAGGAAAGAGGTTGGCTGTTTAATTGAGAAAAACACTTTCTCAGTTGTAGAAAGATTCCTGGAGAGTTAAAGCTGAATTTGTGGAGGCGCTTAAAGTGTTCCATGTAAGGTTGTGGTGGGGAGGAGAGGGAACGTTCCTATGTAGAGCGATACGGCCTTGCTTATTGGATTCCAGGCAGAGGGGGACAGAACGGACACCTGGACTTTTAGAAGGTGTCGGAAGCCCCCGGAACTGTTTGGAATGCAGTTATTTTGAGGGGGAGGAATATGAGTTTGCAGCAGTGTAAAGACAGCTGGCTAGCAGGCAGTCAGTGACAAGCATGACTGAAAAGCTGAAACCTGAGTGCTATTTGATTAGATGCAATTGAAGCAAATTGCCGAGATTCCATTTGTTCTGCTTCATCGAAATAAGAAAAGTAGTATCTTGTTTTTTTCAAAGTTCTCAGGATCATTGATGCTAAATTGAATACAACGATTGATTACACTACAATCGATAAAACAAAAATGTGGAACTCGACAGCAAATGGATTAAGCCTGCAGTCTCAAACCCATAGTGGTGTTTTATCTGTTACAAAATAGCTGTTTTAGGTTAAAGGACAGTCAACGTGCATACATACATTTCATATAATAACCAAGTTCCACAAGTATTTCTGATTTTATTCTATCTGTTTTGCTCACCTATTGAAGTCATCCCTATCTTGTCACCTTTGTATTAAATATCAGGGTGACCAATCAGCCACTGCTATTCTGTTTCCTATTAATGTTGGTTGTTACAGTAAATGTCCACCACAGTAAAAAGATGCTTTGTAGTGACTTCATTTTGTTGGAATTCTCCATTAGTTAATGTACAGATCGTGGGCTTTCAATGTGGGCCAATCAAACCATTTCCTGTAAAGCTGTCCTTGGTTTGCCGGTCATCCGTTCCCTTTCTGCTCCTCATAGTCACACATTCCCTACTTGAGGACAAGCTGGCCCTCATATGCATAGAGGGCTCGCGCAGATGAGCAGCATAAGACTAACACTCGTCCTTAAAGGAAGTCATTGCCACTCGCGTCAGACGGGGCTGCGATCGCTCCGCCGGTGAGAGCGTTTCCGGGGGAACACCGAGATATCATTCATACACAAGCTTGACGGTGCGTTTTATGGATATTCCTCTGGATATGAAATGTTCCATAGCGTATGCTTTTATAACTGCTTATCGGGCGCTTCTGTCCTCCCCCCGTATTTCACCGGTGACACATACAGGCATTAACCCTCTCCCAGGCAGTCTGATGTGCCGTCCTCTTTGGTCGTCGCTCGGCACGGGGTGCCGCTGCACTGTGCGCTGAAAGCAAGCCCATCGCTCTTTTGCACTTGAATAAAATGTATTGCAGTTTTTGCAACATGAAATTTTAATGAAATAACGTCCAGGAGCTGGAGAAGCATAGTGCTGTGTTATGTCTTCCCACAAGCCTGTTCCTCACCTGATACCCACCTTGATTTGTAGATAGTTTTCGGTGTGTTTAAGTGAGTTAAGGAATAGTAATGTTAATACATTTATTAATTAATAGAAATGATTGATTATGTATTGTTTCTGCCTGCACTCTTTTTTATTATAAGTACTTTGTTCTCAATGAGGAACCCTGACACTGGAGAATATGGGGCGAGTGAGAGTGTCCCCTCATGGACTCCATGGAGCACTCGTCAGAAAGGCTCTACAGCTGCTGGACCTGCATGTTACCCCCAGACGCTTCCTCTCTGCTCAGGAGGCCAATCATTCACTGGTTGCCCTCAGCTAACCCAATGATCTGGCAGTTATGGGGGTGAAAGGTCCGATTTGCCTCATTGTTGAATGTTTTTTTTTTTCTCTGCATGGGTGTCGATGTAAGGTCGGGGTTAAACTATAGCCGCTTGTCTTGTAGAAAGCGTCTCCCCAATGTCAGACTTCCTGTTTTGTTGCAGCCCGTGTCAAGCATACTTCACTACAATGGAATCTTCTCTGAACTATAGAACATAAGTACATCATGAAGTTGGAGGGCTGACAGAGTGCTTTAGTAACATATACCATCCAGACGTGTCCCTTTAACCTGTCTCTCCCCTGGACCCTGCAGCCAGTTCATTGTAACGATGGTGTTATGTTTCCCAAGTGTGTGTCGAAATATAAGTGCAGTGGTACCTCAGAACTAGAACTAAATCCGTTCAGAACTCCGGATCGAATCCTAAAAAGTTTGAGTTCTGATCGAATTTTCCCTATAAGAAATAATGGGAAACCAATTCATTGGTTCCCGGCCCCCAGAAATTAAACCTAAATATGTTTTGTTTTTTTTAGCATTTAAACACAAAATGAACCAGATAAAACAAGAACAGCATATACTGTACTAAACACATCTAAGCACATTTATCAAAACAATAATTTGTAAAGTAAGAAAATAAATGTATCCAAACAATGTGTAAGGTTAAAAAAAGACAATGTGCCCTGCCCTGATCGTCTGCTCCTTCTGTGTGCCACGCCCCCTCGTTAACCCTGTGTGGAATCCCCGTGTGATCAGCTGTTTCTGGTTGTTGTCATTATTTTGCGTGACTCATTTCCCCATGCGTACAAGTTATCATAGGTCGGCGTTCACGGTTTGACTTCTGAGATTCAGATTGAGTTCTAGGTCTTTTTTTTTCGAACTGGTTGGTTCGACTTTTAAGAAATTCGAGTTCTAATGAGTTTGAGAACTGAGGTACCACTGTACTTTCCCATACAAATGGGAGATTGTCTGATTCTGTAGACTTACAATACAGCCGTGTGAGCTAATGGACAGGGAATTTGAGGGGGCCGGACATATAATATTAAAGGTGGGGGTGATGGTGGCGGGGGTTCATATAGCTTAGCACTTTGCAGTGGACATTGATCAGAAAGGTGGAGCAGTGACATAGTGGCAGAGAAAAAAAAAACACTTTGAAAAAACAGTTAAGTGTTGACTGTGGAAGACATACAACTACCACACCGGCATACTTTCCTATTTTTTTTCACTAAATAATGCACCAACTACTACATGTCAGTAGGCAGCCTCCCCCCCATGCCTGTTATGGAAACTCTACAGAATCAAGCAATGTCTAAGTACTTATATTTACACATACACTTGTGAAATATACAGCTATTGTTATAGCGTCCCCTGGGAATGACAGAACACTCTCCTTGAACTTTACTACATGGCCGTCTCTCAGATTCTGATGATACGTGTGATCCTGCACCATGATTTTAGGACATCTCCAGGTTCTCTGGGGATGGTTGCATGTATAAGCAGCAGTGCCAGACCGTGTGGATGCCTCCGTGCCCCTATTGCGTTCTGGCCCCTCCTGACGCAGCCCCCTCCCCCCAATGCATGTGAGCTCTGACATATGATCTGCCGTTTATCCAGGCCCATCTCCATCGCGCTAAATCATAGAGAGCCTTGCTCTTTGTAGTACCATTCACCCTGTGGCCGGCTCTCAGTGGCATTAATAATTCATAGACACTGAACTTACTACTTAATGCTATAAATATCCACCCCTTCTAGATTTCAATACTTTGAAAGAAGGAAGACAGTATGACATGCCGAGGGCCTCAAGCGGATTTCAAGCCGTCTGTAAATTTCCCGCAGCCCCCGTTTCGCAGTTTCTGACTGCATTTACTGTAGGATGTTGTGCAAATTATAGGACTGTCGGTGTCATTCCTGAATCTGAAGTTTTCAAGGATGCATTAAAGCCACATACAGTTTACACTCAGTAATAATGCGGAAATCTGTTTGCCTGTGACGTGAATGAATTTGTTTTACTGCTAGTGCTGTTTCAAAGAGTGAAATGGTTATGGGGATTTTCATTACAAGTAACGGGGTCTCCTTTATTCTCATACCCCTCTAACCTCTTTGATTAGTGTTTGTAATATGGTGTGTGAGAAAGCCTGCATGAAGTCAATTATCCTTAATATCTTTATCATCTAATTATGTTTATTTGGTTCACTATCCATTTAATCAAAGAAATCTAATTTTTTTAAATGGTCATCAATAATAGTGTGAGTAGACCTGTGAAAGTGAGTCTGAGCTGTTTCATGGTAAATGTCAGATGTCGTTTATCACCTGATATTGCAGTCACTCAGTGCAGCTGGCCACCATTTGCCTGCTGACAGTCTTTTTGCCCATTTAAGTCCAGATGGGTGTTACTTGAAAATTATTTGTTCACTGTTATGGTTCGCATTTGTTTTTTTTTTAGGTATTCAGTTCAGAAATTAGGTTATCCACAGACAAATGTAGATGGCTATATCTAAATGAGGCGGGTGTCTGTGAGTGAGTGAGGTGGGTGTCTGTGAGTGAAGCGGGTGTCTGTGAGTGAAGCGGGTGGCTGTGAGTGAGGCGGGTGTCTGTGAGTGAAGCGGGTGGCTGTGAGTGAGTGAGGCGGGTGGCTGTGAGTGAGGCGGGTGGCTGTGAGTGAGGCGGGTGGCTGTGAGTGAGTGAGGTGGGTGGCTGTGAGTGAGTGAGGCGGGTGTCTGTGAGTGAAGCGGGTGTCTGTGAGTGAAGCGGGTGTCTGTGAGTGAAGCGGGTGGCTGTGAGTGAGTGAGGCGGGTGGCTGTGAGTGAAGCGGGTGGCTGTGAGTGAGGCGGGTGGCTGTGAGCGAGTGAGGCGGGTGGCTGTGAGTGAAGCGGGTGGCTGTGAGTGAGGCGGGTGGCTGTGAGTGAGTGAGGTGGGTGGCTGTGAGTGAGGCGGGTGGCTGTGAGTGAGTGAGGTGGGTGGCTGTGAGTGAAGTGGGTGGCTGTGAGTGAGGCGGATGTCTGTGAGTGAAGCGGGTGTCTGTGAGTGAAGCGGGTGTCTGTGAGTGAAGCGGGTGGCTGTGAGTGAGTGAGGCGGGTGGCTGTGAGTGAGTGAGGTGGGTGGCTGTGAGTGAAGCGGGTGGCTGTGAGTGAAGCGGGAGGCTGTGAGTGAGGCAGATGTCTGTGAGTGAAGCGGGTGTCTGTGAGTGAAGCGGGTGGCTGAGTGAAGCGGGTGGCTGTGTATGAGAGTGAGCCGGGTTACTGTGTATGAGAGTGAAACAGGTGTCTGGCTGTTTGTGAGAGTGATGTGAGTAACTGGCTGTGTGTGACAGTGATGAGAGTGGCTGTGTATGAGAGTGAGGTGGATGTCTGGCTGTGTGTGAGAGTGATGTGAGTAACTGGCTGTGTGTGACAGTGATGAGAGTGGCTGTGTATAAGAGTGAGATATGAGTCATTGGCTGTATGTTAGAGTGATGTTAGTGGCTATGCATGAGAGCAAGGTGGGTGGCTGGCTGTTACAATGAGGTGGATGGTAGTGTATGAGAGTGAGGCAGATGGTTGGCTGACTGTGAGAGTGAGGCAGGTGGCTGTGTGTGAGAGTGAGGCGGTTGACTGTGTGAGAGTGAGACGGGTGTCTGTGTGTGAGAGTGAGACGGGTGGCTGTGTGTGAGTGAGGGTTGGATGTGTATGAGAGTGAGGCGGTTGACTGTGTGAGAGTGAGGCGGGTGACTGTGTGTGAGAGTGAGACGGGTGGCTGTGTGTGAGAGTGAGGCGGGTGGCTGTGTGTGAGAGTGAGGCGGGTGGCTGTGTGTGAGAGTGAAGTTGATGGCTGTGTTTAAGAGTGACTCAGAATCGAAAGGTCACAATATTGAACCTTATTTTATGTTTTGATACAAAACTCTGGGTCTCCTAAAATCAGTTTAGCTCAGTCAGTAAAGGTCATTAAGACTTACAATAAAAACTGCTTGTGAATTATATTGTTTGAAAACGAGACCTGCCTTATGCAATACATCAACATTTAGCTTAAATAGTAATTTCAGTCCATTTCCAGAGGCCATGAGACCAATTTAAATACAGGTCATCTTGACTCATTTTCGAGGCCGTAAGGGTCAAAGCAGAAAATTGCAGCCTGAGAATGGGATGTGACAGGAGTGCAGGGCAGCTTCTTCATGATGTGAGTTCTAGTTACTCTTTTAATTAAACCATGATTAAAATCCAGAGTAGTGCATTTGTAAACCATTGCAAGTATGTAATTTATATTTTTTAAGGTGAAATGTTCTCAGCTAGTATAGCTATATAGGTTTAAATTCTTAGAGTGCCAAATAGTATTTCCTTAAAATGCTCTTGCGACGTAGTTAATCTTGTCAACCAGTAATAGTAACTACATTTTTAAGGATGGATTTCTTTGTTTTGATGCAGTTGTGACTTATACTCTGAAATTGACCTGCACAAACATTCCTTATGGAATACATAGTTACTCTTAGACAGGATTTTCTATAAAATTTTCTTGGTTCTTTAATACAGTTCTATATTTGACAATGTCACGTTGTGAGAAACAAAGGACTCAAAAAAAACCAAAAACAAAGTGTAGGCATCAGGAGAATGAAAGGGGCTTTATTAACAAAACAGGAGTGGGGGATCCAACAGGACCCTGAGGGGTCAAAAAGGGGAGCAGGAGGACTGACGTTAATAAACAGGCTGGGGAACACAGGAGTGGGAAGCATGTATATACTGTACGGGATTAACAAGGGACTGATACGATGCAGGTGTTGATGTTTACCAGATTAGGATCAGAAATTACGAACAAGGCACAATCGGGAAGAAAGCAAGAGGGTTCAGGAGGGACCAGCAGCGACACCAGCTGGTCATATCGGGGGATGGACAGGACAGGTTGTGACATGCCCAAAAGCATGCTGTCCAGGTGTGGGTGACACCAAGACGAGACAGGGCACGGCTGGACTGACAGAATGTATGCCACATACCCCAGACAGGGTCAGGAACTGGTCAGAAGGCACAGAGACCAAACCACAATGGCACAGAGAAAACGGACACAAGACGCAGGACCAGACCAGTAACATGGGTAAAACTGACCACAAAACAGACACCAGGCAAGACTCAAGAGGCACAGCGCAGGACAGGACACAAAGCTGGACTAGGGGCAGGGAAAAGGCAGGTAGTACCAGGTACCAGAATGGTTGCAGGAGGGGCAACCACCATGATACTTTCCAGGACATGATGAACAAATAAAGGGGCAACAGAGAGAGGGGTGGCGTCTTAAGAGAGAGCCGCAGGGGACAGAGACCAGGGGAAAACAGAGGCCAGACAGGGTAACGGGGCAGGCAGGCAGGCAGGCAGGCACCAAGACACAACCAGAGGAAGCTGGGAATGTCCGGGAAGGCTTCCGGGCTCTGGGGAGCTCAGCGGCGATCCTGTGACGTGGACCCGACCACTGGCGAGGTGGGACCTGTACAGACCGCAGGACTGAAAGGCGTTGGAGGGCCGGTGGGGCCAGAGGGAGCAGAGGAGACTGCAGGGCAGGAGCAGGAGTGCGCCACTGGGTCCCGCCTGGGCAGTCATCATTGCGTGAGTGGGGTTCTGGGCAGTTGACATGGATGGTGTGCCCCTGTTTCACCCTTTGGGAGACAGAGACCTGACCAGCCCCTCTCTTGAGCCCCAGCTGATATCAGTGGCCGAGGACAGGATTGGCCCAAGCCTTGGGCTGAGGAAGGGGCCCATGGAGCGGGACTCAGGGCAAGGCTGAGAGGGTCCCACTCTAAGTCTTTCAGAAGTGTAGCTTCCAGATCAATCCCCTCTGGCCTGGTGACGGCCAAGGAGTCGGATGTCAGGGTGGCAGCGGCTTGCAGGAAAGGAGGTGACTGCCGGGGCACATGGAGGCGGAGCAGGGCACAGCCGGGGCACATGGAGGCGGTGCAGGGCACAGCCGGGGCACATGGAGGCGAGCAGGGCACAGCCGGGGCACTTGGAGGCGAGCAGGGCACAGCCGGGGCACATGGAGGCGGTGCAGGGCACAGCCGGGGCACATGGAGGCGAGCAGGGCACAGCCGGGGCACATGGAGGCGGTGCAGGGCACAGCCGGGGCACATGGAGGCGAGCAGGGCACAGCCGGGGCACTTGGAGGCGAGCAGGGCACAGCCGGGGCACATGGAGGCGGTGCAGGGCACAGCCGGGGCACATGGAGGCGAGCAGGGCACAGCCGGGGCACATGGAGGCGGAGCAGGGCACAGCCGGGGCACATGGAGGCGGTGCAGGGCACAGCCGGGGCACTTGGAGGCGGAGCGGCCCTCTGTTGGCCAGGTGCTGGGAGCACAAGCGTGGAAGCTCTCTCTGGGCTGGAAGCTTGGAGCGTGGGCCCCCTCTGGGTCAGCGACGCAGGACCTGGACTGTGAGGCCCCTCTTGGGCTGGGCTCTGGAGGCTTGGGAGAAGTGGGTGTGGCCCCTCCCGGGCCGGACTCTGAAGGATTAGGCGGTGTGAACCCCTGTAGGCCGGACTCTGGAAGAACTGACATTAGCAGCAGGCTCTTCTGAGCCAGGCTCAGGAGGTGCAGCCGAGGCAAAGATGTACTCCAGAGATGCACCGGAGGTGAAGACGGACTCTGAAGGCAGGGCAGCAGCCTCTCCTGGGCCGGGCTCTAGAGGCACCTGGTCAGGTGAGGCAGTAGCCATGGGCACAGCCCACTCCCTCCGCTTCTTCCAGAGTGGGGAGCTGCAGCGAGTTGCGAAGAGCCGGCTGGCTGAGCTGTGACAAGTTTACGAACAAGACACTGCTGGTACCAGCACCGACCCCTGCTGGCCATTCCAGGGAATGGACTGGATGGATCATGACAGCCATATCTTTTTAAAAAGTTTTGCAGCGACCAAAATTGCCGGAGTGTCACATTTAGAGAGACTCTCAGGAGCATATGAAAGGTCTGTGTAGTGCTTGTGATGACCGAGATGAGACAAGTCAGCAAGGCGATGAATTCACATGGAAATGATAACCTCACAAATGTTGTTTGTTGCATGTTTTATGTACGGGGTCTGGGAGATGACAGGACTGCCAAAGTCATGATAAAAAGTGACATGTTGGGGATATCCTTATCGATCATAAGCTCAGAAAAGCGTCCTGTTGTGAATTTTATAGTTCTCAAACTGAAGGAATTTGTCTGCATATTAAAATGTGAAACGTTAGTGAGTTTATCAAAACAATTGTCAATGCTGAATAATTTAAGTATGGAACAACAAAGTGTGAGAGAGACTGTTGTGCCTGGATTTCTGTTTTCATGCGAAGATTATCACATTTTAGATTATCATAATTTCAAACGAGAAACTTTTCATGAATTATGCATCCAAAACTGCCCACACTTTTTAAAAAATTGTGTGATCAATTGGGAATTTTTTATATATATATATATAAAATGTGTGTGTGTGTTTCTAGTAAATAGATGGCATGCTTAAGTACTTCAAATCTCCATTCACCAGCTGAATATAAATTATATAAATAATAATATGCATATAAATTGTATAATGGATATAATGAAACTTATGAGGAAACTGCAAATCTCCTTGCATGTTGGGAAAAAATGTTCACCCCATTAAATAGTAATTATGCTCCCTCATTTTACTGGATAAACAAATATAATACCCTCTGCCTGATTCTGTGGCATGTGGTGTTTGACGCTGGCAGAAAAATAAAGATCCCCAGTTGTTCTGTTATCTGTCCATGAGCATGTAGCACATATCTAAGAAGCGTCATTCCTGAACCTTGAATCTTAAAGTGTCCCTGAACACAGGAAGACAGCCATCCATTCATCCATCCATGCGTCGGTCTTGTCCAAGAGTTATGGGGGGTCTGGAGCCTGCAGCGGAAAGCGTTGAGCACCACCCTGTTTGGGTACAGCCCCAGCGGGACACCAGTCCCTCATTCACACCGAGTCACATCCCCTTTAGGTATTTAAGAGATGTCAGCTCACTTGATGTGTTTGGGACAGGGGAGTTCACTGGAAAACCCATTACAAAAAACTCTGTGATGGGGTGAAAAATGCAGACTCCACGCACAGAGCAGGGACACAGTCTGAACCCACTGCCCTGGGGGTTTTGTGAGGTTGTGGTTGAAAGACTCTGAACCAGCATTCAGATGAGAAAAACAAGCCAACCGATTTCATTCAGGAAACCACACTTTTTAAAGCACATGTCTCATGTGTTTGTTTTGCTTTGTGTGTTTGTTTTGTTTAATTTGTTCCGCATTGCTCCTGTGGAACGAGAGGTACAGTACTGTGCAAAATTCTTAGGCAGTCTAAGAAAATGATGTTTAAATGATTTTCACGTTAGTGTAAAAGTATGATATTGTCTGTCAAAGAGTGTCAGCTTAGCTCTCCTGAAGTCACCCCAGTGTTTGCAGCAACCATCCGATACAGTCATGTATTTGACTTGACCTCTAGCCGACCTTATATGGCTAATCAATCTCATTGACTTTTTCAAACTAAATTGAACTAATTCATTAAGCCAGCTGGTGGTGAAATTTAACAAATTTATGGAATGGCTTACGTGCCCTTGATGAGAGGCTTGGTGTTGACATGTTCTTCTAGCTATCCAACAAGATATCTAACTTCAGAGAAGAGAAGAAATTCCTTTGTTTTTTGTGTTACTCTTAAATGTCTAATTAGCTTTAAATATTTCATTTGATTGCGTAAGACTTTCACACAGTATTGTATATGGTAAGGTAGGTACAGTATATGGTAAGATAGGTACAGTATGTGGTAAAGTAGGTACAGTATATGGTAAGGTAGGTATAGTATATGGTAAGGTAGGTATAGTATGTGGTAAGGTAGGTACAGTATATGGTAAGGTAGGTACAGTATATGGTGAGGTAGGTACAGTATATGGTGAGGTAGGTACAGTATATGGTAAGGTAGGTACAGTATGTGGTAAGGTAGGTATAGTATGTGGTAAGGTAGGTACAGTATATGGTAAGGTAGGTATAGTATGTGGTAAGGTAGGTACAGTATATGGTAAGGTAGGTACAGTATATGGTGAGGTAGGTACAGTATATGGTGAGGTAGGTACAGTATGTGGTAAGGTAGGTATAGTATGTGGTAAGGTAGGTATAGTATGTGGTAAGGTAGGTACAGTATATGGTGAGGTAGGTACAGTATGTGGTAAGGTAGGTATAGTATATGGTAAGGTAGGTACAGTATATGGTAAGGTAGGTACAGTATATGGTGAGGTAGGTACAGTATATGGTAAGCATGTCTGCCTTGGCCGGCCTGCGGTTTATGGATAGCTGACCAGGGGTGTCAGACCTCCGAGTCGCCCTGCCGTCTACTTCAAGATGTGAAACGCTCTGAGGTTTAATCAGAGGGAGAAATGTGGCCTTTACCCCGGCGCCGACCCTGTTAGTACTAAACTTCCTTTTTGTTTTTCTTCCCTGGGTCGCCGTTCCTGTTCTTGGATCAAAGGACTCTGAGTGTTTACATTTCACTCAAATCGATATCAGTAGACCGAGCTTGGCTTGCACGACTAATGGCTGCTTACCTCAGGGTCGTGACCTTCGTTTGGCCGTAAGGTTAATTACCGCCAGTCATAATAAATCGAATGGGTGCTACAACAGCCAGTGTTGTCCTTCTATCTTAATGAACATTTATAGTCTCGGAATCTGTGTGTGTGTGTGTGTGTGTGTGTGTGTGTGTGTGTGTGTGTGTGTGTGTGTGTCGCGCCTTGCGAGATAAACCCTGGATTGATGTTTGTTGGTTATGGGTGTATGTTAGATGGCGGGGGGGAGGGGGGGGGGGATGCTGAGGGGCGATTAGTTGGCACTGCAGCCATCTTTGGTAGGGGTACGAGCACTATGCATGCACTGCTGCCAAGTACAATTAGTCTTTTAATACCTCTAATCTGGGTGTTGCGTCACGCTCTTGTGAACCTCCAGAGACACTCGAGGTCGCAGCGCGAGAGTGCCCAGTCATCACGGTTACGTAACTGTGAACCTGCTCTCCCGCGATAGCAAGAGAAATCTCTGCCGGATTTAACCCTGCAGTGTGCCTGATTACCGGCTCAAACTGAGGGTCACCGAAGAGCCGCGCCGGCCGCCCCCCCCCCACCCCGTGCGCTTATCGCCTTCTCTGGCGTGGCGTCTGTCAGCGTCGGCTTATTCCCACCCCCCCCCCCCCCCCCCCGTCACAGCCGCTCGCTGTTAGCGTTAATAGCTAACATTTCAGGGATAGGCCTTGAAGGTTGACTTTCACAGACGTCCTTTTATTTGCTATGCGTATCAAAAATTTATAACAGCGAGAATGAATAAAATTTGAATAATTTACGTTTCGAGGTGCTTAATGCCCTCTCACCACGGGACAAAGGGACCGGGGTGGGCCAGGGGGGTGAGTGGGTAAGATTAGCATTTGTAAATTAATAATTGAGCAGGGAGAAATGGCAGTGTGCGGGTTAGCCCTCCATTCAGTCACCTTTCCATATCAGGTGATATAAAATGGAAATATTCCATCTGTTTGGATTAAATCCTGTTACGACAGACTCCAGTTAATTGAAAGATTGTTATTGTTACCAAACCCATTTTTTGACCGGACTAAAACGTGCAGCTCGGCTTGGGAGGTTCTGCAGCTGGGAAATGGTTCTGTGTCTGATCTGCTCTGCTCGTCAGTGGACACATTAACTATTTACAAGGCACTTTGGTCTTGTTTACTTCTGGCATGCCTGTAACACTTTTTTTCTGATAGAGGAAAATGTGGGTGATTGTGCTTATATATTATATATATATATATATATCTGTTTGTCACCAATTACTAAAAACAGAGTACACCAGATGAGAACGTGGAATGAGAAAGCTGTTATACAAAGGGAGGGAAATAGCAGTGGGATATAACCTCACATCTGCTTCTCAGTGAGACAGGAAAACGTGGTTTTTACAGCAGCTGTTAAAGATGGACAGTAGCCTGCCTGGTGGAGAATGTAACTGAAGCCAGAAACCAGAGAGAGTCACAGTGCTGCTGATTGGTACAGGAAACCATGACAAAACAGAGGTTCAAAAATGCTACGTGGCAGGGCCTGCGGTCGACTGCTGTGGTGCCTGTTTAGCTGCCCGCTGTGATGCCTGTTTAGCTGCCCGCTGTGATGCCTGTTTGGCTGCCCGCTGTGATGCCTGTTCTTTTGTTTAAAGGCCCTCCCTGCTCTCAGGGTAACTTTGCTAGCTGTGGCATTCTGCCTGAGACCAACGCTCCGACCACTTTGGGATCCCGCTGCCGCCTTCACGCTATTCCGGCTTTCACCCCCCTGGGTCACACGTCCGCTGCAGAAAACAAGCCGCTTTTCCCTGATGTTTTCCGGCTTCCTCCCAACACCGCAGCCCGCAGGCTCTCTGACAGGCCAGCATTTGCTTTCTCTTCCCAACAGGAAGCTTGATTCAAATCTCCAGACACACGACCCAGTGGTCCTACCTATCAAAACAGTGGGCAGTTACTTTACATAAACCCAAAATGGGATCCCAAGTAATCACAGCAACAGGATGTACTGTATGACCTGTAGAGAATTTTTGTTTTTTGATAGTTTTAAGGAATGTAAGCACCAAGAATATCACCATTAGGGGGCAGCGTGTGGCTCAGTGGGCTAAGCCTGTGTCCCTGTAATCACAAGGTCGCCGGTTCAAACCCAGCCTCAGCACGTCTGCGGGTCCTTGAGCAAGGCCCTTAACCCCCAGCTCCCTGGGTGCCCCAACAGGTGGCTGCCCTTCACAGACAGCTTACTCTACCAAGAGCAAGTTGAGGGAGGTGTAAAGACAATTTCCCCAAGGGGATCATTAATGTATCAATTAATTATTATTATATTTTACCCCCAGATAAGAAGCCAGTTCAACTGTTGGCACAGCAGAACTCATATCTGGTGTTAAAACGCTGTGTTGTGTTTGTTAGCTCCTTGCGATGAAGACATTCAGCATTTATGTCAGTGTGTGAGGATTGTCAGTCTGAATAGACTCAGTAGCTCTTCAAAAGGATAATTATTCTAATTGTTCATACACAAAGCTGTTGCATTACAGAGTTGCTTCCATACCAGTTGAATTTGACACAGAATACCTTACATAATGCATCAAACATAAAAAATTTCATTTTTATTTACTTCTTGAAGAGGGGGGGGGGACTGGTGCCTCATCAGAGCACAAGGCTGGGGGCCACCCTGGACAGGAAGCTTCTCCATCAAACTCACAATCACACATTTGCACATCGTTGGCAACTGAGAGATACCACCAGGCAGACTGGAACAGCAAAATCTTTAAAAGCAGCAGTAAAAGAAATCAAGCTGAATTAAATAAATAAATCAGATATATATGTATATATATGTCTGTCCATCCATCCATCCATCCATCCATTTTGCACTGCTTATTCGGGGTCGGGTCGTGGGGGCAGCAGTCTTAGCAGGGATGGTCAAACCTCCCTCTCACCAGCCACCTCCTCTAGGTCCACTGGGGGAATAACAAGGCGTTTCCCCGGGCAGCCGAGAGAGAAAATCTCTCCAGTGTGTGCTGGGTCTGCCCCAGGATCTCCCCCCGGTTGGACACGCCTGAAACACCTCCCCAGGGGGCCGTCCAGGGGGCATCCCAGATAGATGCCTGGACTATGCTCTACTTTGAGTCCCTCCCCAATGTCCGAACCCCTCACCCATGTCTCTAAGGCTGAGCCATCCACTCTGCGGAGGAAACTCATTTCAGCCGCTTGTATCCGCCCATGGGGCCTGGCCAGGCAAAACCCAAAGGGGTAACATGGGTTTGCCCCCCCGTGGGCCCACCACCTGCAGGGGGAGCCGTGGGGATCGTCGGCAACCAAAACTGACCCTATGTACATGTACATTAGTCACACACACACATATATATTACACGGGAGGCAGGACGATTGCACCTGATCGGGAGCCCCATGTGACCCGTGACCTCTTTCCACTCTCGTTTGTTTATGCAGTGCCCTGATTGGCTAATGAACATCAGCTGACCGAGGTCCCCCTATATTAAACCTGCCCAACTGTCATCATCGATTCTCAGTTGATTCGGCACTCACCTGGGCTTCATCCTGTCCTTGTTAGCGGCCTTCTTACAGCAGTCCCCTGATCCGCCTCGCCCTGGCTGGCGCTCAGCCCATCCTGCGTCTCGTTGCCGTGGGTCCTCTCCATTGTCGCCCGACTTCCCCCTGCGCCCTGCCACTCTGCAGAGGAGTGACAGTAACCACGCTTTTTAGGCAGGTTTGGCAAGCGGACGCATGCATCATGAAGGCCCTTTCCCGAAAATGCGGCCCGCTGAGATGGCCACGCAGCCCCGAAGGTTTCGACACTTGTTTACCCTGTAATTTTTATCAGCAGTTCCCGCCTTTTCGTCAGCGGGGGCCAGCGGCAGCTCATTATGTATAATTGAATAACGAGGAGGACAGAAAGTAATTTGTCTGAGCACCCGAGCGTATTGCTTTATCGTGCTAATTAGCGTAGCGCGCCTGAAATAGATGCCTGTTCCCCGGCGCGTGCCACATCGAGCCTCCCATCTGCGCGGGGGCCACTCGCCGGGATCGCGGCCTCGCAGCCGCTCACCGCGTCTGTGCCGCGCTGCAGCTGAATGTCTCTCTCTCTCCCTCTCTCTCCTTCTCTCTCCCTCTGTCTGAAGGCGACACGCTTCTTTGCCGGTCGGGGTCACAGGCTGCCCAGACGACCTCATTTCCCCACTGTGCGGAAGAAGTTACCCCTGTCGAAAGTGGAGGTCGGCGTCTTTTGGGTAAATGCGCCAGGTTTTCACCACTTATTTTTCTTTGTGCTGTTTCTGATGTTGTTGATGTCTGCCAAGGCTCCTGGGTTCGTAGACTTTTGAGGTTGGCCACAGATTTTCTTGTTTCTCCACAACATGACTTGTTTTGAAATGTTTAAGTCCTCTGCACAGCGGGCAACCTTTTTATTTAAGTTAGATCATGTTAAGGATGTTGAGTCGACATTGACTTTCGGTGCTTCTCACTGTGCTGAGGTTCCCCTTCAAGGTAGGTGCCTTACAGTACATGTGACGCCTGTAACTGATACTGTAATGTTCTCTTGCTCGGTTCCCACTTACTGGCCTCCATGTATTTCAGCCTGGGTCCAGTCCCCCATGCCAGTGGTCCAGAGATTTCCTCACGGCAATTACGCTACTTTGGCTGCTTTGGTTGTTTTCGCAGGGGAAATGAGACCCAGAAGTGTGTGGGGTCTGTAACCGTGAACTTGCTGCATGGGAGGTTTTAACAAAGACTGATTCCTTTCTGTATCCCATCAGGTTCTAGCTGCCTACTACAGTAAATGTTCACATTATTGTATATATTCATACATTGGATATTTACATATTTTTATAAAGCCTTGACATATATAGGAATATATAGGACATGAATAGGAGCCCAACTTATTTTAGGACTGAATTTTTTTAATCTGTAATTCATGTTTAGTTTTGGTTTAAATATCAGAAACCATGTGTTACGGCTGTGATATCCAGTCAACATTACTTAACACAGCAAAGATTTTAAAACGTGCAGGTGATTGGTGTATTTGTTTTTAAATGTATGTATATATAGTTGTAAAAAAGAAAATGGTGGTACAACTCTGGCTTTTATATTGAAGCTACTTAGGTAGCTAATAAATGCGCAGTAAAATAATGTCGTATTTTGTCTGCAAGTGCTGTCCTTGTGATGCCTGACAGGAGAGATTAGGTGTTCTGTGATAGCCGGGCTTGTGTTTGTCAGCGTCTCGTTATACGAAAATGTGCGCACTCTTCGGTGTGACTGCGACTGTCAGTCAGGAGACGCTAACGAACGCGCCGCTGCTCCAGAGTCAAAACACAGTCATAAAAGCGAGACTTTAAAGGCCGACATGGATAACTGTGCTGCGACGGCTGCTGTGTGCGCAGTCACTCTGCGAGACAGCCCCGCCTGCTGCTAATTATGCAGTCACGCTGATTTCCAGATCAATACCTGTAATAAGCAGGAGCTGTTCGGGAAGCGGCGGGTTTTCAGATGAGTCCTAATTGAGCGCGTGGTGGTCGCAGTAGTGACTGCGCCCTGGATGCTGTTATCCGAATGCATCCTCAGCGTATAGTGGCACAGCCTGATATGCTAATTAAGTCTTTAATGTTTCATTTTTTCCCCCTGAAAATGAAAGCAGTGTCTATTTCAGGGACATACATAAAAAGGAAGCCTTTCACCTGCGCCCGATTCAGTGAAATCTATTAAGCGATGATTCTCTTCCTTCATTTTTTTCGGCACGTTGACCGCATTCTACCGTAGCGTCCTTTTGGCATTTTGAGTTATTCTGAATTGGATACGCCAGCGTCGGATAGACTGTGTTTCACAGCCATTATAACCACCGTGTTGTAACATGTTAAAGCATTAGAAGCGCGGGTTTACAGGGGAGGATGGCAGGTCGACGTGCGGGTAAATCAGTGATGCGATCGGTTTTCTGTGCAGGCAGTAGTAGCAGCCGCCTCAGGGGAGGTTCCGTGCTTCCAGTGCCTCCATCCAGTGTCCCCATCCAGTGACCCCCCATACCCAAAGAAGGAGGGCAGTGGATGTCTCCATGTTTTTGGAAGGGGCTCCGGGTGGAGAGAGACTGGCATTTCCCGCTCCATCTGTCGCCCTTGTAGCGTCGGGCCTTTCTCGAGGCATTAAGGCACTTTTTCCCTCCTTCACGTCGCTCCTTCAGGAGCTCATTAGGTGTCACCGGTATTTCGTCTAAGCGCTCAGTCAGAGGTGAGCCGCGTCCTCTGCAGTCCTGCCGGTGTGGCTTCCATTAACGGACCAGCGAACGAGTTTGCTTTGGCATAGACTCAACCCCCGTGCCCTTGACCGCTCGCATGACGTCCATCTCCCATTCGCACGAGCTGTCTTAATAAACATCATTTACATTTGCTCACAATTTCTTTCTGAAATGCTTGCCGGTTCTCTACTGTTAAATAATTTCAGATGTGTGCAATAGTCGTAGCGTTTTTTTTTTTTTTTTTTTTTTTTTTAAATCATTATTTCTGCTTCATGCACCAACTGCACTTTGATGTTCGGAAAATAGAGAGCAGAGCAGTGGTATGATGAAAGTGTGGAGAAGCCAGAGTCACCAGGATGCCGGCATCAGGGGGCTGATGGGGATTTCAAAGCTTGGTTCCGCCGTGTTTTCCAGCGGAATCACTTCCCCCGACAGCGGTCAGACCGCCGTTCTGCCCGCTAGTAAACAAGCTGCAGAGCCGTTAAGGTGATGTGCTCTTTTACTCATTTGGAGAATTTTAATAGGCTGGACGGGCTGGCAGGGTGTTGTTCTGGCTCTGATTACCGTAGAACTGTGGTTCTCCTGCAGAAGTAGTGGACGCTCTCCAGGTACAGGAAGCCTTCCAGCCTCCAGAGCAGGACGTCAACAATCAATGGGATGTGTCCAGTGTAGGCTGTAAGCAGTGGTGGAACAGCTGTACATTGCGCCCTGGGTCAAAAATGGACCATCCAGCCCCCCCTTTCTAAATTCACACCTAGGCCCTGCCAATGGCAGTTGCAGCAGTTGCAGATGATGAAATTTAAGTAGCCTTCAAATATCATATCATACCCATCATGCACTGCAGTAGTCAGCAAATTCCACAAACATGCTTTTTTTCGTTAAATACACACCCTGAAAACATAGTCTGACTTAAAACATTACAGATTATTACGTTGTTTCAAACTTGTTTTAAGTACCGTGACAAATATTTTTAGTGTTGACTCCCACCATAAGGAGTTTGTATACATAAAAATGAGATATAAAAGTAGCATGTCATGAATCCATATAATATGCATGGCATCAGCAGCATAATCCTCACAAAGATTTCGCATATATATGAGATTTGTAGTTGGCAGAGGGGCCATCAACGTTGGTGGGGGGGCCCTGGGGCAGCTGCCCTGATTGCCCTGCCTACCAGTCTGCCCCCGGCTCTGACCTAGGATATCTAATATAATAGGCGGTCCTTGGGTTTATTAGTGGTTTACTGAACTTCTGAAATCATCTTATACACAAAGGTGGGTTATGCCTGGTTTGTGAATGGGCTGCTTGTCGTGTAGATTAAGCACAAGCAATTTTGTTGTAAGTTCTACTCTGCATGAGCTATAGTTTCTGCTGCTGGCTGTTATGGCAGCACCAGGCAGCATCTTCCTCCTATAGCAGAGCCACTGATTGTCTCCATTACCAGAGCTGGACCTTTCAGGTCCAGAAAGTAAAAATCCGCACCAGGATTTTGTTTCAACCAACCAATTGAGTACTCTATGAATGTTACTCTTTATGCATCACTGGTTGGTTGAAATAAAATCTGGGTCTGGATTTTTACTTTTTACTTTCTGGATCCACCTCTGTGTGTTACTGTCCTTTAGACCAGAGGGATTATTGCTCCATGAGCCTCCGGCCATCTGTCACCAGCAGTGCAGCCCCGGTCTGTCTCGCTGTCCCGCCGGGCACCGGTCAGAACCCCAAGCACTTCCGTGTCGCCCCCATCCCAAGATGCCTCTGCTGTCTTTGCACCTCCCAGCAAGGGGGGGGGGGTAAATGTCACATGATGCCTACATTAAAAGGGTCTGAGAATGCATGACCACTCTTTGGACTGAATGACACGTTCAAACAAATAGGTATGAACTTCAGGGACTCAGAGGTGTGTGGTTCTGTGGGTTTGACCTCTGTGCCTGTGATTGGAAGGTCACAGCATCCAGTTCCATTTTCTGACCCTGTTCTGTGATCCTCACTTGTACATTGCTTTGGAAAAAAGAAAAAAAACACCTGCTAAATAAATATAAATGCCTCATTCATTCAAGCTGTATTCACAGGATTTAAGATCGGAAACTGTGGGCAGTTACCAATCCTTACCAGCCTCTGTTTCTCGAAACTACTGTACGAACAATGATTCTGACTGCATAAAATTCTGTCAGTTATTCATTCGTCATGTTTTCTTTTTTTGGATGTTTGCCGGAGAGTGACAATCACGGAGAGGGGGACCAGCGGAGTGAAATTGATACGCATGTCTTCTCTGATGAAATGCATCGGCGTTTTGCAGAAGTACAAGGCCTACGGGCTTGATTTAAGCCTCAGTAAAATATTACAAGGGCGTCTCCCTCAGAGCGATGGAGATGGAGCCCTGACAGGATGTGAGCTGTCATAAAGAGAGTGTAGGGAGGTGGGCTCGCGGCGTCACGGGAGCTGCAGAGTGACAGCCCCTCTCACCTTGATGGGATGCAGGTCTGCTTGGCCCACCTCTGCTCGCCGTGTCCATCCATCTTGCGCCATGGCTTTTCCTTCTGAATGCACATCCATAAGTTTTCATTGTGTTTCGGAGTGATAGCCATATTAGATAGATAGATAGGTAGATAGATCTGATAGAAGATCTTCTGTTAATGTCAGTGCCGAATGTTCTAAAATATCTATACAGTAAATGATACAGTCGCCTCAGGCTTGCTTGGTGGGGTTCTGGCCGGTTAAATGTAAAGTGCTTTGTGACAATGACTGTTGTTAAAAGCGCTATATAAATAAAATTGAATTGAATTGAATTGAATTGGATACAGTCCAGTTTTTGGGCCCTGACATCGATTCCCATTATCGTTTCTGGTTTCCTTTCATCTGTGACATGATCTGGTATTACAAACCTTGTCCAGTTTTCCTGGAAATTTAAATGTAAAACATTTTGTGGTTTTTCAGAGCAACAGATTTCAGTCTATATGTGTCACCTGTATTGCTGTTCTATCAGGGCGTGCACCGTGTTCGCATTTCACCCATGCGGCCTGGAAGCCATGACATGTGACTTTTCTGTTTAACGATAAATAAAAAAAAAGTCCCATTATGTAGTTGGATGTGTCTAAACCACAGCTCCTTTATTTATAGTCTTTTAGAGGTTCAGGGAAATGAATATGTTTATTAAATATTTTCCTCTCCTTTTAAGCGCTTTTTGCATATACTGTACTGTACTAGCAGGTATTTTTTTGTGACCTCTCCTCCCCTAGGCGGCACTTGATGAAGGACAAAGGGCCACATTGTAGGCAGACTGGTGGTATTTTTATCCGTATTTAAACATGATAAAATCGTGAGAAGCAGTGAAGCTCGCACGCGGGAGTGAGCTTCTGTGGATTCTGCTGAGATCATGGCAAAAATAGGCTGCAGCTCGCTGCCATCGCACAGCTAGATGCCGGAGATAATGCCTGTGCAAATATCCAGCAGATTTAGGGGGGATTATGTGTATATTATGACCGCAAGTCACCCTGGAAACAAACATCTGCTCGCTGAAATAAAAAGCGCAAAAAAATTATGTCAAACACGAGCAAATATCATCCAGGATGATATAAAGGATAATAAATGTATTGCTGAATGATAGCCGTGCAGCTACATGCTGTTTACTGGCCTGGACTGGAGAAGGAGATAACTAACAGGGTGGGAAACATCAGAGCGCAGGGTGGTCCGGTGGAGATTTTTCGCCGTCAATCGCAATGTCAGAGATTTAACACCGGGGGAGCTCTGCTGTCAGAGATGTGCACAAACGCGCAGCAGTCAAGGGTGGCGGCCGGCTGAAACGGAGCCATCGCTGAGGCCTCTGAAGGGCCCCTGTGAAGTGCAGACTCGCTCGGACTCTGGGGGGGGGTGGGGGTCTTGGCGTTGGCTTACTCACTCTCTCACCCCGGTGGGGGCGCCGCTCACTAATTGCCGTCTGCCAGAAGGCCCGCCTCCTCAAATGAGCGTAAGCGGAGCGGCTCCGTGCATGTAAGTGTCCAATTATGCGGGGGGTCCACGAGAAGTTAGCGCGGGCCCCGGCGACGCGCGGAATACATTGCCGAGGTTAGGGCTGCGTGGCGCTACGAGGCTCCGCCGTGTCCGTTAATCGGCGCTCCGCGTTTTTCCGTTTCTGCTGGAGTCACGTGGACGAGGATTCGGCCGTCGTACTTCTGAAACACTTCCACGGTGAAAGAAGGCAAACAAGAAAATCAATTAACAGATTTACAGAAAAAGCGGGAAAGGTTGGGTGATGTGTTACTGAGTCTGAACGCTGAAATGACACCTCAAGCTGTGAGCATGATAACCTGCAGCTCAACATTCCACTAACCTTCTCTTCTTTTTCGTCACCAGCAATTCAGTTTATAGTCTCCATAAATGTATCCCAGAAATGAACACATTTTGCCTTCTGCTGGAGTGACATTTCTGTTTTTGATATTACTCTCACTTTGGGTTTTGCATTTTTTTTTTTCAACCAGCATGCATCTTTCTGAGTCGTCACGTCCGTAATTACCCTCCATTTGTGCGTACAGTAGACTCTCGCTTTGGCTGAGCGTGCCTAGCCTTACAGAGCAGCCATTCAGTGATATCGATAATGACATTTTAGAACTGAAATTTCATACCGGGTTCATATTGGCAAGAAATCACCCAGGATCAAGCTGGATAGTACGTTGTGAAATGTTGACGTTATATGAAGCTGTGTGAGGTTTTACATGTGTGTACAGTACTGATGCAGTATCCTTTATGTAGGGGATAATTTTATCTAGAGTGACCAGTCAGGCCTTGTCTCTACTGCTGCCTGGGATAAGCTTCAAACTCCCTGTGCAACCCTGACCAGGATCAGTGTTTAAAAGATGAATCCATGGATGGATGGACAGATGGATGGCGAGAGGGAGGGAGGGACGGATGGTTGGAGTAGTCTACCTGTTTATACGTAATATCTGTTTCAAAATCTGCGCTAGGAATGACCAGCTAATGGCACTGATATTTTGAAATTAATGTATAAATGATTTCTTCTGAGAAATGAGTCGCCTCCCTGGAGTTTATCAGACACTTTTACAGACCAGCTCATTAAAATAAAAAGCACAGCGGCCACCTCCCACTCCAGGGCACAACCTGTGCATCCTGGTGGATCACGCTGGAGGGAACCAGCGGCACCGAGCCGCCACTCTACTGTACGACTGATCGCTTCACCTCTGTGTCATGACGGTCCACAAGGTGCTCCGTCTTTTATGGGAAAAAGGCCAGTAGCTTGGTGGGAAAGATGCATATGTGCGGCTTTGATGCCAGACTGTTTGGCCTGTAAGGGCTGTAACCAGTGAATACATTTCTTGACACAGGCGGAACCTAAGTCCACAAGTGGATCAACAATCGTGGCTGCCAGTTGGTTACAGCTAATGCTGATTACAGTCAGTTTTCATCAATTTTGGACCATTTTGGTTTCCCAATAAATCACATCAGCACTGGAGAGAGAGTAGTTGATAAGACCAAGACTGCCTGTTGGCTTTCTTACACCGGACTCAGATATGTTGCCAGAAACTCACCCAGCATGCTAACTCATTTGAGATGACATCAGTCTGTGTATGAGTGCAGCACAGCAGAAAAAGCCTCTACAACGTACTCTCCCTACGGCATTTAAGGTGGACTAAAAAATAACTCTGGCTTTAGGGTTGTTTATCGCTGCAGATATGCAATCACACTCAGTAGTAGAGAGCACTGGGTGTAGTTCATTTAGAATTTTTATTACTTTTTTGCAGTTATTTTTGCAACTTAAGCATCTCTTAAATTCAACAATGTCAACACACACATTGGCTTTGGTTTAGAACTGTTGTTAACTGTGTTTGTTCATGCTGCTTTAATAATAAATAATTTCAACACAGATATTTTCAACACTGTACAAAAATTGCACCAAACCATGAACAAAAAACCAAGGGTTGATAGTGAACCGTGGATTTTGTACACTATTACACCCCTACTGTAAGTACTGTAAGTATGCATATCTTTACAGTTAACTACACATACAGTGGTGCTTGAAAGTTTGTGAACCGTATAGAATTGTCTACATTTCTGCATAAATATGACCTGAAACATCATCAGATTTTCACACAAGTCCTCAAAGTAAAGTGAACCCAGTTAAATAAATGGGAAATATTTCACTTGGTCATTTATTTATTGAGGAAAATGATCCAATATTATATACCTGCCAGTGGCAAAAGTATGTGAACCTCTAGGATTAGCAGGAAATTTGAAGGTGAAATTAGTCAGGTGTCTTCAGTCAATGGCAGTCAGGTGTGTATGGGCACCCCGTGTTGTTTAAAGAACACGGATCTATCAGTGTTAACACGTGTTTGTGGAAGTGTATCATGGCACGAACAAAAGAGATTACTGAGGACCTCAGAGAAAGTGTCGTTGATGCTCATCAGGATGGAAAAGGTTACAAGACCATTTCTAAAGAGTTCAGACTCCACCAATCCACAGTAAGACAGATTGTGTACAAATGGAGGAAATTTAAGACCATTGTTGCCCTCCTCAGGAGTGGTCGACCAACTAAGATCGCTCCAAGAGCAAGGCGTGTTATAGTCGGCCAGGTCACAAAGGACCCCAGGGTAACTGCTATGCAACTGAAGGCCTCTCTTGCACTGGCAATTGTTAATGTTCATGAGTCCACAATCAGGAGAACACTGAACAACAATGGTTCTCATAGCAGGGTTGCAAGGAGAAAGCCACTGCTCTCCAAAAGGAACATTGCTGCTCGTCTGCAGTTTGCTAATGGTCACGTGGACAAGCCAGAAGGCTATTAGAAGAAATAGAACTTTTTGGTTTGAATGAGAAGCATTATGTTTGGAGACAGGAAAACACAGAATTCCAGCATAAGAACCTTATCCCATCTGTGAAACATGGTGGTGGTAGTATCATGGTTTGGGCCTGTTTTGCTGCATCTGGTCCAGGACAGCTTGCTATCATTGATGGAACAATGACTTCTGAATTATACCAGCAAATACTAAAGGAAAACGTCAGGACATCATGAACTGAATCTTAAGAGAAAGTGGGTCGTGCAGCAAGACAACGATCCTAAGCACACAAGTCGATCTACCAAAGAATGGTTAAGGAAGAATAAAGTGAATGTTTTAGAATGGCCTAGTCAAAGTCCTGACCTTAATCCAACTGGGATGTTGTGGAAGGAACTGAAGCAAGCAGTTCATGCAAGGAAACCCACCAACATCCCAGAGCTGAAGCTGTTCTGTAAGGAGGAATGGACTAAGATTCCTCCAAGCCGATGTGCAGGACTGATCAACAGTTACCGGAAACGTTTAGTTACAGATATTGCTGCAAAAGGGGGTCACACCAGATACTGAAATGAAAGGTTCACATACTTTTGCCACTGACAGATATGTAATATTGGATCATTTTCCCCAATAAATAATTGACCAAATGACATTTTTTGTCTCATTTATTTAACTGGGTTAACTTTATCTACTTTGAGGACTTGTATGAAAATCTGATGATGTTTAAGGTCATTTTTATGCATAAATGTAGAGAATTCTATGTGGTTCACAAACTTTCAAGCACCACTGTCGATGTTTTATCACATAGCTGTTTGCTTCAGTTTTGTTCATACAGGGAACATTGTCACAAAGCACGTTACGGAGTCCCAGCCTTGAAGTCCCCAGAGAGCCAGCCTGAGGCAACAGAGGCGAGGAAAGACTTCCTTAGAGGGAGGTGGAAACCCGGGAGGAATGAGCCTTGCGGGGGCATCCCACCCCCCCCCCCCCCCCCGGCCAGGCACTGAGCGGGATAAGTCATTTATAGATGTAAGAAGCTTGGGTCCGGAAAGTACAAATCCAGATCAAGATTTTGTTTCAACCGACCAGTTGAGTACTCTGTGACTATAACTGTTTATGCTCAACTGGTTGGTTGAAACAAAATCTTGGTTTGGATTTTTACAATCTCAACAAGAACTTTCCACCTCCGGTAATTTAGTGCCAGTCAGCTGGTTTGTCATAAGAATGCTGAGTGACAGTAAATCTTACAGAATGTCGCTTTAATGAATTTCCTGCCTCAGAGGATGAAGGCAAGTGGCCCGATAATTTAAATACTGCTGTGTAATCACAGTGTATATGTTTTATGCGACTGGCGTATGCGAAACACATCAGCAGTGTACAAACTGATTGCGCTTGTTTAGGAGAATTTATTTAAGCAAAGAGACATCTGTGTTCTAATGTAACTAAAAGTCCAGCCGTTTATCCGTCTTGCATCAGCAGGTATCCAGCACTGATGCCCATGGCGCCCCCTAGAGGCTATGAAGCGGGGCAGCCTGAGACTGTGCTGCTAGACCCGTCCACCATTGTTATTTAAGAATCATTTTTTAATTATCATACCTTTTACAGATAACATGGTCTAAAATGCATATTGATTTTCCTGCCCGCCGGCATTTCCTGGATGAAATAAATTTTCCAATTTTCGTGAGGTCAGAGGTGGAGACTGAGCATTGTGATGTGTTTAATTTTAAAACTTATGTACTTTTTAATTAGGATAGATTTAAGTGGCGGAATAACAGACATTGGGTGCTTTTCCTCATCCGGGAAGGTGGTCTGTACCCCAGAGAAGGTGGTCTGTACCCCAGTGCGGCAGCAGAAAGGGCAAACGCTTAGCATTACGAACACACGTGATCCATCTTCCGGCCGTATCGGCTGTGCCGTTCGGCTTGCTATGCTGGGAAACCCGCACGCATCCTCTGGGGCACCGCTGTCGATGGCTGGAGGGGACAGAGGGTAGAAACATGCCCCAATTTATCACTGTTAAGGGCCGGTTAATGGAACACGGCCGACTCTGGTCTGTCGACAGGCCTGCCGGTTTCGGGATGCAGTCTAATTAACTGTACAGCGGCCACCGCTGCAGAAGGCAGGGGTGTCGACGAGCGGGGGGAGGCGGTGTTGTTGGGAATTTCCGAGCTGGTGTCCCGTGATTGTCAGAAAACAAATTGGACCGACTTCCAGAGGGGTATTGTTGCAGCAAAGGATTGTGGGTGCAGCCCTTGGCTACGGACTGTACTGGGGTTTCCGTTCTCGGTATTTCCTGACTGTCCTGTCATGGAGAGTATGCGAGATTCTCCTTTTTAGTCGGGGTAGTGAGAGCAGCAGAGTGTTAGTGTGCCAGATTAAAAAGCGCTTTGATTCTGTTCTGAGTAATTCATTGTGGAGGGTGTTCAGCCCAGCACCCTGAACTCTGAGGCTGAATGACATCAACTTGCCACTTTCCTGTTTCCCTTTGTTCTGCCGAAACATTAATTCATCGCCAATTTAACAGCATGGTCAGTTTAGTGCATTTTGGGACTATGGCATCACCTAACCCCTGTAAGTTCAAGTTTAGTCACTTATTTCCTTTAGAAAGTAAGTTAAAGCCGCTATTCTGGCATATTTACACATCTATTATACACTTGTGGGTATATTTCTGAGATTCCCCTTTGCCAGCCCACCGTGTGATGATCATGTGATCACTAATGATCTCAGCACTGTGGTAAAGGCAGTATTCCTCAAATGTCCATAAATGGTGCTAATCGGAGTGGAAAATGCTGACACTGAACCTAGCAGGAGGTTCAAAAAGCTCACACGGCTAGTAGCTGCAGATGCTGCAGAACCTCTGAACTGCGCAGTTAAGTGACTTAGATTCTGCCGGCGAGGCTGCAGTTTGGCCCAGTGAGCTGAGGTCTAAACGTTTCCTCCGAATGCTCGGCAGCCGCAGCCGAAAGGCGGCCATAGGCCGCACTCCCCGTGGCACCAGTGGAACTGCGGTTGTGTGCAGCCCGGGATCAGGGCCGTGTCCCCAGTTACTGCCGGCGCAGCCTCCTGGCGAGAGCTGGGGTTATCTCTGTGACGCAGGAACCCTAAACCAGACTTACAGACCTACGTTTTTCCATCCATTTGCTGTGTGAAGCAGTCGCTCACACTCATGAGGTCATCGAAACTGACATTTTTATGACTGATCACAACACTTTTTGGAGGGAAAAAAGGCTTTTTGCACTAAATGGAGGGGAAATGTGTCCTCGGGACTGACTGTACCTGTTTTTGATCTTGACCCTGTGGGGGTCATGCTTGTTGGGTTTAGATGACCGTGTCTTTGTGTTATAACACCTGGCTGTCCGCAGTGAGGAACATCATCTGAGGTGTTCCGTGTGTGTGATCCTCTGCGGACTGCGATTGTATTATGGGAGCCTGACGTCAGGCTGATTAGAAACTTAATTCACCTGAAAATCATGTTAAAATGTGACCAAATCAGCCTTATTTCCCTTGCCCGGCGTCCTCTGTGAAGACGTCAGCGATTCAGTGTGCTTTTCTCGTGAGTGTATTCATATCCTGGGGTTTTCAAATGCAATTTCTCCGTAGATCAGATGAGTCTGCAGTCTGAATGGTGGTTTTTACTCACATCCTCTGCTCTTTTTGTGAAACGTCGCACACTGTTCAAATGACATGGTGCTTCCATGAACTTGTAAGCTACAAGCTGTGCTTTTTTGTGGTATGGATATTATGTCATATGGAAGGAGTATTAACAATAAAGCTTAAGTTAAAACTAAGGTAAAATTAAATATTTGAAATTGTCCATAGCATCCTCTCAACCCAGTACAAGGTAAGTGGGTGGGTGGATGAATGAATGGAGCTCACTGTTCGAGATGGTGAGTGTTTCTGTTGACATTACCTGGCTGAACTCGCTGGTGGTGACTTTTGTGGACAGTGATCCCCAGACACCGCAGGCTGGCCGTGGTGTTCGCCGTAGCTCTGAAAATCCACATCAGCTGCCACGCAGTCAGTAAACCTCCCAGTCTGTGCGCTGGTGCAGTGGATCCTCGTGAATACGGACGTGGTCTCCCATCCGATCCCTTCTGTTTATCAGCCCTGGCATTTCACAAGCAAACCAAACCGAACAATGGAGTGTCCTTCATTCAGAAAATAACAGCGTGCTGCAGAGTGGACATAATAATAGAATCAATCCCGTTATCGGTCAAAATTTCCGCATTGGTGCATTGTGTATTAGGAGAGACCACGTTTTTCTTGATGGCTCACTGTTATTTTCACCAAATGGTACAGTTTTCTTTTTTTAATCACCCATCTCAAAGCCTTTGCAGCCCCTAGGTTAACATGCATGCACAAGTGAACAGAACCTCACATCTAAAAGTGCAGTCTTAAATCAGACCCCATGTCGCAGTGTGCACCTCACTTTCCAGGCCCTTGGCTCTGCCCAAATGGAGGGCTCCGGAAAGCCCTCACCACATGCGTGCCCTGCTCCGTGAGCCGTAACAAAGCGACTCAGGATGGGTGCTTCTCCAGCTGCGTTGGGTTCTCCTCCTGCTCTTTACAGAGTCACCAGTTACCTGGGAGATTTTGTTCAGATCTATACCAGAAGACCCAAGTGCCGCCGTGCGGGGGGGCGACGCCTCAGCTCCATCCCGGCCCTGACCCCCACAGGCCTGACCCCCACAGGCCTGATCCCCACAGGCCTGACCGTATTAGCTCTCTGCCGGACTGGATGGGCCGCCTGGGCGTTCGCCAGCCAGGATCCCGAGGAGTTTCGCCGTGTGGTGGGTGCGGAGTTGCACTGCATCAGCGCATGCTCCGCAGTCGGCCCTGACCTATACCGGATGGGACTGGTTAGGTCCTCAGAAGTTGTATCTGAATAGAATTGCATTTCCCCACTTCTCGAGATGTCATATTTATTTTTCTTTCAAGCAGCTTAGAGTGATGCATAAACCAGTTAATCGATTGGTATATCCTGAACCATCGGCTGATTAAGTGCATCTGAAGGAAAAGGCACAACTGGGGAACTTAATTAATATAGCTGTCGTGCAGTTTTTTCTCTTTGTATTTGGGGTTAAAATACTAAATGTGTGATAAGCAGCTGTCAGTAGCAGAAATCGTAGGTTAACTCAGTAATCAGCTGTGGTTGAGGACATGAGCTGGGATCCCACTGGGTTCCAGGTCAGGTGTGGAAAGGGAGATGCACTGGTGCTCTTCAGGAGGGTGCAGAAGGTCACATGGTCCTGCCTTAAGTGGAGGTAAAGTCCCTGTAGGTAAAGGTGTCAGCTACAGTCTGTGTTAGTTTTCATAGCTGTTTATGAGGACAGGCTGTGAGCAGCACCATGTCTCAGCTGCTGGCTCTCACGCTGATGTTTCTGGAGATCATATGAGATATTTACAGAGCCACAAGATCCCCCTCGGCTCTCTCGCCGCTTCCTGACCCATGTGCAGACTGTGCATCGCTGTGGTAATTGCAGTATTTGTTTGCAAGCTGATTAAATGTAGGGCTGAACCCTCCTCAGTACTCCTCACCCACCCCAGTCATTCCCCCACCGCTTCCTTGGGATTTCTCAAAAAGCAGATATTCAGCCCTCGTTCCTGGTGAATAAAATCTGCTGCCTCTGTCCTCTGACATTACCCGTTTCCGATCGATTCAAACTTGTGTTGAATTAGCCATTCTGGATTCAGGGGTTCCAAGGTAAAGCACAGAAATGAATGGATTCATTAAGTACTTCACACAACACAATCTGACACCAATGATCTATTGGGTTCATTCTTTTTTTTTTCCCCCAACATCCCCTCCAGCCAAGCATGTAGACAGCAGTCCTCCAGAATGTTCCGTCGTCTGTTTTCCTGGAAGTGCTTTCCTAGAATTGGAGTTGCTGCCGGCCCGGTACGGGCTGAATAGGTCCCCAGAGTGATGCCTGATTGCTTGCGGTGTGGTTTATATCACCCACATATGGGCTGTTACTGCTGGAGTCCCTGAAGAGAGGGGCCACAGCCACCATCTTGGGCAGCACGGGTGAGGATCAGGATCTCTGGCTGTGCTGGGCCGACGTGCCGTGAAGTAACAGGTGCACATGTCGCTCATACCTAACACTGATGAGCCAAGGACCCATTAAAGCAGGGGTGGGGAACCTGTTCCATGGAGGGCCGTTGTGGGTGCTCAGTCAGCCAATAATAAAGCAGTGCTTCTCAAATCCAGTCCTGGGGACCCACTGCTATTGGCTGATTGAGAGGCCATCCCAAAAACCCGCACCCACAGCGGCCCTGCATGGATCAGGTTCCCCACCCCTGTTTTAAAGTCATATATTCATCTCAGTATACATCATACAGTCCACCTCAATACAATTGCAATTTGTTTTTTCTTCCAGAGATTATTTTGATTTCTATCAACAATTTCTCTTTAGTCAACGGTGCTGTTCAGCTCAGAGGTGGAAAGTTCTGGTTCAGAAAATGCAAATCTAGACCAAGATTTTGTTTCAACCAACCAGTTCAGTATAAAGAGTCACAGTCACAGGGTACTCAGCTGGTTGGTTAAAAACAAAACATTGGTCTGAATCCGTACTTTGTAGACCTGAACTTTCCACCTCTGGATTACACATGCATACGATATTGCTTACTAATTTTTTACTTATTGTTGTTCTGTGTTCACTTTTGGTTCGTCCTGGTTACTTCATCCATCAAACCTGGCAGTCGGGGTGGAGCGTGTGATTCCTCTGTCTGTGCAGGAGGAATGTAGAGGACAGAAGCACACGGTGTGTAACCATATTAGTAATTGAGTTCTGAGCTCCAGTCACGCTTGTGAAACGGGCCACCGCCCCAGCCGCGGGTCACCGGGAGCTCCGGAGCGTCTATAGCTGCTCTGCAGAAGTGAAGACATTCGTTCCTTGCAGAAATGATCTGAGATGCCTTGTCCTTTCATTACCATGGGGCTTTTTGTTGCCAATTCTCAGCACTCCTGTGAATTTGTGCTTGGATATATGGGATATAGTTTTGCAGCTAATTACGCTAATGATTAACTTTCTTACAATGGCTGCTCTCCCTCCCAATGGTCAAGGCAGAGATGCAAAGTAGCAGACACACGACTCAGTGACGATGTTGTGTGTGAGAGTAGCTAGCAGTGGGCATTCGGTTGCCGTGGTAACGCTCTCCCAATGCACCCTGTCCCCTTCTTCAGCTGATGGATAAGCCCACAGCCACATTTTCATGTTATAGTGTAGCTTTCGGCCTAGTTATGGCCCAAAGGTATTGGGTTTTGCGGCGTAACGACAGCGAGAGGCTTGAGGGAATCTGTGTTGTTATTACTTTTACAGTCAAGACTAATAGTTCAGGTCAATGGTCACACAAACCCATTTGCTTTGTATTTCAGCTTTCTTAAACTAATTAAAGAGTGTGATGAGTTGTACAAGTCCGCAGATACAGTAATACAGCTCTGTTGTTTGTTATGCTCGTTGTATTGTGGAGAAGATCGTAATGTATGTTTATAATGAAGAGTCATTTACAGTGGTGTCTTAATAAATGAACCATAACAAAATGGAAACATGCCGGTTGTCAGGGAGTGAATTTGGGAGACGGTATTATATAAACGGCCATGGTTATTCTGTCCCGTCCCCCCCCAGACTTAGTGAGTTCAGCTTGAGCTTTCTGTAATAACAGTGATGTGTGTCAGGGTGAATAGCTGTTATTTTTCTTACACTGTACTAATTTAACACATCAGGGCACACAGCAGCTTAAAGTAAACCAACAGCTCTCAGCATCCGTCTTCATGCTTATTGTCAGTCCAGTGCCTTCCTGTGCGTGTGTGTCTGCGAGTGGTCATACCTATCCTTATGTCCCCATAACGTGATAAATATCCATTTTATTTTTCCCTTATTGGGACCGGTTTCCTGGTCCCCAAAAGGGAAAACTCTATTTTATAAAAATCGGTGATTGCTATAAAAAAATAAACTAAAGATGTGTAGTAAAGTGTAGTAAAACCTGAAATTTCCCTACTTTTGGGGACATCTTTTGAGGTCCCCATTTGGATAACCTCAGTTTTATAGAAATCTGTGAATGCAATCAAAAAAGTAAAAATGCCAAAAGTCTTGTATTTGGGTTGGTTACTTATGGTTAAGGTTACGGATGGGTAGGGGTTAAGGCTGTCGTGATTGGGATTAGGGTTTTTCCCATAGAAATGAATGGACGGTCCCCACTTAAATAGGTACAAAACCATGTGTGTGTGTGCGTGTGTGTTTGTGTGTTTTATCCAAAACACTCGCTGATTTTAATTGTCTGATACTACTTTCCTTCTTTATCAAAAAAAAAAAAATCTCTATATTTTTTTTTGGCAGAAAAAACAAAGCTGTAATTTATGCAGCATTACTCTGTTGTCCATGGACAAAACCATTTTGTGTTGATATAAATGAAGCCGGGGCCCCAGATGACTATTGCTGCTCAGGTTGAATTTTGCAGAATAAAACAGCTTTTCCGGCCCCAGATTTAGCGGCAGACGACGGACGCTTCCTTTGTGGCCGCACAATGCTCTCATTCCCTTTGGATTTGCACTGAGAGGCCCGCGGTGCATGCTGGGAACCATCCGAGTACATTAGGCTCTGAAAAGCATTGCTTAGGTTACAGCTAACAGCTAATTCAGCCACAGGAAGCGTGTCCTGTCACATGGGTTCTGTTCCTGACCTTGGGGTCAGTTTCCTATTGTATAGAAAAGATGGTTCTGTGTTCTGCACAATGTCATACCATGTGATCACTTGAATAACATCAACTGCACCCTGAAGTGATGATTCAGTATCAGTTTGATTGGCTTGTACAATCAACAATGAATCAATGAAGCCGTTACGTGGCTCATGGCTTTTCCTCATAAGCCGTAGCCTCTCGTGGGCTTAACAACAGCGATTAAAATCTAATTATAGTTTATTTAAATGGTAGAGTGTAATTAGCGTGATCTAGGTTCATCTGCCCTGTAAATCGCATGATATATATATTGTCAATTAATATACGTCTGCTTATTGCTTAATTGAGAAAACAGGATCTGGATATGTTTGTGTTTTCCTGTCCTTTGTGTAATAGGTGCGCTGAGGTGTTTGAGGTCCTTCTTCTGGGCATCTAGCAGAGAGCCTGTTCACGATGCCTGCCCTCTGGATGCATATTTATGGAATTTGTCTTTACCACAGCACAGGCAGGACAAAGTGCATCAGTGTGGAAGTTGGTAGTAGCTCACAGCACAGCTGGCCTTGCTTTACCACAACATGCTTAACTACGAGGCAGGTGACCAGGAAGAAGGCTCACCCCGCTGTAAGTGGGTGTGTCTGCTCTCGTGGCGGCGCGAGGTCTTTCCTGCATTCCAGATGCCGTCTCTCATCCCAGCTTGAGCCGTTTGTCAGGTGAATCTTCACCTCAATTCCTATTGCAAATATGGACACCTTATCCTTAAGCAAAGTGCCAAGTGTACAACATTACATAAAACAGCAGAATACTTCTTTTGCCGACAGGCTTAGCAAAATCTCCTGCTTTTATAGCTGTATTTTTGGTGTATTTCTCACCGTGGGAATTATCAGTATAAAGATCTGTTCGATCAAGCTAAGCCGCCACTCCCCCCCCCCCCCCCCTTTCCCACACCCCAGACGATGCCAGTAATTTCTATGCAATTTATGTTTCATTTACCGGCGAGTTCCACTGCAGCTTCCGGATTGGGGGGGTGCAGGGTCCCCCTTAAAGGGCAGTAATGATGACAAATCTTCACTTTGTTATTTCCTAAGTCGCATTTGTGCTTAAAAGCTGCCAGAGTTACAGAAGGACGCTGGCTTTTCACCAACCTGGCCGTTGTAATGTTTCATACCACTTTGTGAGCCACAGCCAGCCAGCGCGGTTCTTAGAGGCGCTTGAAGCTTAGATCTCCTTCCAGTATTACCACTATCAGGCTGCTTTGTCATCATGGAGGTGGTGTATGGTCTGTAACAAAGGGGAGGAGTTTGTTACAGGAGAGCCGGGAGCGAATAACCGTCGGGCGGAGTCCACCGCGAAGGTCACCGTGGCTGGAGCCCATATTTCAGGTTTCACTTTGTTTGTGAAACCCTGTCTTGTCCCGTTCAGAACAGCTGAAGGGCAGATGCAGCTTGTTTTTTCCCTCCCGACACGGTGTCTTCATACCGGTACTGAGAGCGTAGACAAGGCCGAGCTCATTGCCCTGCTCTGTTCTTACAGTACAGAGAGCCGCGTCCGTTCTTCTGCACTGTTGCACTCCATTAAGCAAAAAATGTGGAAATCTTGTTTGTGGTCACATCTCTAGTCAATTACATGCTATTGCTACTTATCAAATGGTTCCTATATCCTGGTGTGGAAAGAGCTTTCACCAGTGTTTGGAAATGAGAATTTATTTAGACTTAATTGATAAATGCTCAAAGACCAAAAAATACAATAGGGGTTAGATTTGAAATCAAAATATAGAAAAAAATATTTTAATCAGGTATTATTTAATGGAATGTGGTGACGGCCTGAGTTTGGCACCTTATGAAATTGAATTAGTGTGGCTGTGCTGTTATATGTTTTATATTATACCCTGAATAGGACAAACTGTTACAAAAAATGGATGGATGGATTTATTTTATATTATAGTGCAATTTGGTTACATGGATCAGAAAAATCCCTCCATCAATCCATCCATGGTTTGAAGCCTATCCGTGGAAGTACATGGAACACGCAAAGATGTGCTGTTATATAAATAGTCCTTTCTTGCCTTCTCTCAGTGAAAAGTTATTTGGCTTGTTTGTATATGATAATAAGATTCATACATTTATTTTTTGCTAGATGATTAAATCTATTTATATGTATTTTTTTAATGATTGTTATCTGCCAAGAGGGAAAAAAGTTTCAGATGAAGGTACTGTGTGTTTCAAGTACGGCTGCAGAATTTAATTTTCCAGTGTTTGTCTTTGTGTGGAAAAGAATATTGATCATACTGCCCCCTGTTGGCAAAGTACAAAAATCATCTATCATTTTCCTTCAGTCTCTGAATGTTTACATGCAAACTGACCATTATGTTTGAAAGAAATTCCTATTTAATGATTAATTTTCAGTACACAAGCAAGAGCAAAATGCTTTTAACTGACTGAAATGTAAATCTTATGACTTAGTGAAGGTCAGTGCACACTTTAATAATCATTAGAAAGGTGGAAACGTGCACTTTTAGATTAAATAAAGCACCGCCCCCCCCATGTCACAGTTCAATTATACCATAAATAATACTCCTTCTGCTTACAGTCCTATATTCCTGTATCACTACTTCAGTTTATAGATTTCCGTTAGTTTCATTGTTGTATTATGTGAGTTCTTTGTTAAGCAGCACAGTGAATAGCAGGGATGGCTGTAATAGGAATTAAGGGAACACACTTCTGTCCTGAGTGTGTCTATAATTGAGTGTCGTTTATTTGCTCCCATCACCAGTGCTGCTTGAGGCTATGTCTGTACACCTTATGGATTTTTAAAAGTACATATACATACATAAATATACATATATTTTATACAATGAATGAAGGCATTTTGCTGCTTTGTTTGAAGTCAATATTACTGCTCAGGCCTCAGTTTGGCCTTGTCATTTGCACTGGCACCTCGCCCACCCCCTCCCCCCCCCACCCCGGGCCCGGGACCAGGGTACATTGTTCACGGCTGCCCCCTCTTGTCACTGCTCATTAGTACAATGATGAATGTTGTTGAAGAAACTCTATTACTTTGGCTAATATACAGATAATAGGGTTGTAGGGGTCTTTGAAACATGTGAGTGATGTTTTATGCTTTACTAGCCCACCCCAAAAAAAAAGGTTAATGAAAATATAATCTGGCTCCAGCAGAACATTAGCGTCAAGCAAACAGGAAGAAGTCATCAGGTCTTGATGTATCTTTGTAACGCCAGCCAGCTGTTGATTGGCCGGGGTGTCGGCGCGATCCACCCTATCTGGAGCGTTAAACCCGGACGCGTGTTGCTGGTCGCAGCTGGGGGTTTGTCCTAATTGGCCCGCTGTGGCCAGGCCCCAGTCTGCCAGAGCTGCTATCCGCCGCCCAGACCTGCTGCCAAGCCCTTAACGAGCTCCTGAACCTGGAGTTTCCCCGCCAGACAGACTGTGCGTCATGGAAACGGCGCGTGCCAGACCACGCTTTAGCTGGGCGCTCCTCTTCCCCCCATGTTTCCCTTAGGGTGGCTCCTCTTTCGCTCTCTTTTGTCCTCCCTTCATTTTCACACTCACTTTCTGCCAATACTAAGGTTTCCTGTCCTTCCGCCTAAAGCCCGGTTCACTGGGAATCCGCCAATGTGGGCATGGCGACGTCCCTTAATTAAATAGCTCTTAATTCAGATTTAATAGCATTTGATATATGATCGATTTTACTTCTGACAAGTAATCTAATGTATCTTCAAATCTGTGGAAATGGATTTTTGGTATCCAAGGTGAACACACTGATATCAAAATAATTAAATGGCAAAAGATGTAATTTCCTGATATTCCTGCAGACGAACGGTTACATCTACAGTAGGTTACTAATCCCTCTTTTCATTTATTTCTCAGTTCAGAAGTACATCTCAAGGCATCCGTGACAAAGTCATGGTGCATGAATATTTCATTTCACCCAGTGTTCATTTTTGGAGAAGTTTCTTGGGTAAGATCAAGATCAGTCTTCATGTTGTTTTCATTGTCCCCAAGTGCACCGATCTAAAGGTCAACTTTAAAATAATAATAAAAATAAAAGAATAGTGAGCGACGTGTTGAATGGCGATGGCAGGGAAGTGATCTGGCCGAGGTTGACCTTTCTCTTCAAACGCATGGTCCTCCACGACGGCCTTAGCTGGTCGGCTGGGGGGATTCTGCTTGGGTAAAGGGGTACTGGGTGGGGGTGGGGGGGGGGATTGCCCCCTGGGGTAGCCCTGATGGGGCTCTGTGGTTGATTTTACAGTCTGTTTATTTTTCTGAGGACATACGTGAGATCAGATCACCACAAGGAAACCACAAAAAAACAACTTTATCAATATGCTAAGAACTACTTTTTTGTCATGCATGTATCCATCCATCTGTTCAACCACCCAGTCATACATCTGTGTTCCTTTCCTGTTTATGCAGTGCAAGGTCTCAGGAGGCAGGGGACACTGGTCCATTGCAGTGATGAAAACGTCGACTAAATAAAAATAAGATGCATGAGCGACCCCTGTTTGCCGACTCCCCGTGGCCCCCGGGTTCCGAGCCGTCTTGCCGGAAAAAGGCGCGGCTAGCTGAGACCGCTGTTTACGGTGCTTCAGACCTCATGCAAACATCCGTCACAATTCTGTTGCCAAGGAGACAGTGGGTTTGCAAAACTGCTGGACACTGCTTTCATGCACTGCATAAATGTCTCACATGGCCGGGAGGGTGAACATTATGAAAATGAGCAGCGCTACAAACCCCTCCCTCCCCACCCCACCCCCCAGCAACAGAAAGATCAGCATGGTACAGAAGCACAACTTCTGTGAGCGACATTAATGAAGAGCGTCACAGACAGCGAACGCCCTTCCTGTAATACCTGAGGGCGTTAATTGGAATATAGCGATCATATTCAGATTTGCATGTGTTGTTTACCGACAAAAATCTCTGTAGAGCAAACAAACAAAATCTGTCATTTTATGAGAAATGTGCGTGTGTGACGCAGCGGCGGTGCGTTTCTGTGTTTGATCTCCCAACAGGTCCATGGCAGACCCCCCCTGGAGCCGGGGTCAGATGTGTCACATGTTGTTTATGAGTCCGCCTGCGGTGCCGTGGCACGATGAGGTCAGCGCCGGCACAGCCTGGCTCCTCTGCCATCCCAGGAGGCTGAAAACCCTGGCTTTGTTCTGCCTGCCGCTGAGCAGGAGCGCGGGTGTCACAAGCGGTGTGGCATGACGGCGTGTTTGCTGTCAGCGTCCTCGTCACTGAGGCCTGAAGCCACCAAGGTTGTAAGCCCAGGAAGAAGGAAACCCTGTGACCCTCACAGGATGAGAGGATAGGATGGATATCTGGAAAGACATTTCTGGATTCTGACCTTGCACGTTTTCCTGTCCTCTTTCTCGTTTACTTTTTGTACAGCTCGTTCAAGTTTGCTTGGCGGAATTAAACTGTCTGTTTTTATTTTTAAATGAATTTGACAGTGGTTTGACAGATTTCGCTTCAGAAGTGCAGCGTGTGGTTTTTAAATCAGTCTGAAGCATCCACACCTCATTTTTTCCCCCCCCTTCGCCTCCGAGCTCCATCTGGAACGATGCTGTTTTATCCGGCCCGTTGGAATAGATGTGCTGCCGTGACGGTCGCTGTCTCACACACACGCAAACGCTGAGGCACTTCAGTACTCACGGGGGTGGTGAGTGAGTGCGTCTTAAGCGTGAGGGGGGCCATCGCTGTGCTATTCTGCACGGGATGGGACAAAGGCACTGGATGTCAATGCATGAAGGGACTCAAAGGGTGTAATAGACTCAATCCAACACAGATTGGGGACGAGGCCCCTTTAAGAAAGCCAGAACCAAAAAAGACTAATGCTATGTATGCATATACTCCTGAAATGCAAAGAACCGCAAACTAACTACAAGTTATAAAAATGTATGCTACTAACGTCTTATATTAACCTAATGAGGACTAAATAGCCTATTTAAACAGGTTATGTATAGGCCTATGACCGGCGGTCATATACAGTACTCCCCCCAACCTTACTCTTGAGTGCTGATTTATACTCTGTGGGACACGGGCTCTTTGAAATGCCGTTCGCTTGATGTATCAGTGACGAATTAATTATTCTAACGATCATCCGCATCACCGTAATCATGATAATGTTGTTGTCTGGCTTTGACATTAAATTAATGGGATGTGTTGACAACGAGCGCTCCGCTTATAATGCAGTGCTCTTGGAGGAATCCTGATTGTCTCGCTTTCCTGCTCCCTTGTCGCCTCTCGACTTAAAGGGGCATTCAGAGGTCTCAGGGCTGCGATCTGCAAATGACCGGAAGCCGATGTTGTGGAGGTATTCCAGTGATTGAGGATAATAATAATCATAATAATAATAACAATAATAAGAAGAAGAAGAAGAATATTATTATTATTATTAAGAGTAATAATAATAAAGTCAGGTTTTCCAGCCCTGCATTCCACTGGCTGTCACTGTCGTCTGTTGTTTTGAAAGCCTTTTCCGTTCTTCCCTTTTTCGTCAATATCACTTGAGTTATTACCTTATTAGCTGTTTTTCCCCCTTTTGTTAGAGCACACCTCCAAGGCTGATTTCTGGGAAGCCGTTCCATCAGTGTAATAGTACTGCCCTCTGCTGGGCTTAATTCTCTTTACAAGCGCTGACACATAACCCTTCAGTACCTAACAGCTGTTTGCCGTTAACTCTGTGACATGCGAAGGCAGCACTGTGTGACTTTAATTATCCGAGGCTTGGCATCAGCCGCCTTCTGTGTCTAAGTTGCTCTTTTATTTATGTCTAGGAGAACCAACTAAATAATTTCCCTGCATTTTCAGTTTGTCTCCAAGCAGAGACATGTTTCATTGGGCGCATGCTCTACTCTCGTTTTTAGGCGAGATGTGACGCAGGGTGCATCACCAGCTCAGCACAGCACCTCCCGCCGCTTCCTCCAGTCGAATGTTTACGCGTGTCGAGCATAAAGGCCACGGTTTTTCTTTGAGTGTGATGCGTCCTGCAGCAGGGTTTGTGGCATGTGACTGCGCAGACGGCTGCGCCGCCGCTCTCAGCGCCCCCCCTTTCTGGAATCCTCACGCTAGCTGGTTTGCGGGAGGCTCCTTTGTGGAAGCTTAGGCGGTGAATTCGTCTGAAAGTGAGCAGAGTGAAATGACATCACTCCTCAGCGGTGTAAAGATGAATTGGATTGATAGAAAGAGATTAATTCACTGCAGTTGGATCCTGTTGATATTTTCCTGCTTGTTCTATCCATCCATCCATTTTCTCTGCTTATCCAATAAGCGTGGCAGTGGTGTTTGTTATTGTATTGATGAATTGATCGCTGCCAGGCCCTGCCTCTGAATAATGTGTACTTGTTGAGGTATATGTGCGATGCCACTAACCTGCATGAATTGTTGGTGGGTTTGCTGCCAATGCTGTCAGAGCCATCTATGATATGCAGCCTAATGTAGAAATGCAGCGAACGTAGATATGCAGCTGAAATAGATATCCAGCAATTGTAGATATGCCACTAACCGTGATACATAGATAACTCATTCAGATATGTAGCTGACTCAGTAATGGTAGTTGTATTAAATAAAATGTTAAATCTTGCTTCACAAGTTAGGTGACGAGTTTAACCTGCAGCGTGTACTATAATATCAACATTTTAGAAATTTTAATAGGATTGTAATGTCAAAACTGGTGATACGCAGCTTTTATCAGGTAGTGTGTGTTTCCTCGTGGACACACCATACTGCTCGTGCACGATGGCTGTGCTAGCTGGCCTGCTGCTACTGCTGTGCTTTGTAAGGAAACTGTCAGCACTCTGCACAGTAGCCAGAAGGTGGAGCCCCCCCCCCTCCAATATCAGACTGCCTGGCTGAGACATATCCAGGGTGGGGCTGTCTCAAACCCCACAGCCAATCAGGACCCACGCTGGGAGGCGTGTCGGAAATTGCCGACGCGTGTGGAGCCGTCTAACCCTGGGGGACGCAGCACAGTCATCAGCCACGTGTGAGTCTCGCAAACTCACGGGAGTGGTTCAAATGTCAGTCCCCCTCTCCTAGGGGGCGCCGCAGGCCACCTTGCTCGCCATGCCTGAGGAACAGCTGTTGTCGCTCCAGCTGGCGCCCGGAAGCCAGAGGCTTGCGGTGGTCCAACGTGGGGTTCTGGCTGCCCATATGGCGCACTCCCTGCCTCGGCAGCGGGGGGGCGCAGCGTCACTCAGGTCAGGTTATTAATGGTGCAACACCTGTGCAGAGGTGACCTGAACGTGGACTTTATGGGTCGTGACCTTGAGCCCGGCGGCCGCCCGTTGCCGTTTCCGGGGGCGGCGCCAGCTAGAGCCCAATCCCGCTCCGGCTGATTGAAAAGAAAAATCCCCCCACTGCAGTAAAATACAGTGTGCCATACAGGTGGTAAACACAGTAATGGCCGAGATTTTACCATAATTCATCACTAATAGTAAAAGCGATGGAATGTAATGGACCGTACCGTACCGACAAATGTTTATTTTCTTAAATCAGCTTTACGAATTCAAAATATTTATTATCGAGAAACTGAAAGTGGGCCAAGGCTTTATTAATTTCCGAATCTGGAGTGATACCTAATGCCTGTGTAGGTCTTCTAACACACTCATGAATAGTAGCTGAAGTACCCTGTCTCGTCCTGGTAGATAACAGGAAGGTGTTTATCACGTGGACTCTGAGCTCTCCATCAGCCCTTCCTCCTGCAGCCGTGGCCAGTTTATTACCGACACTGGCTGCTTAATGCTGACAGCCTGTTCCTTCGAACAGCCAATCGTGTGGCTGCAGCTGAATACATGTAGCATGCAGAAAGGGTCACGATGTGCAATTACTCTGTGGTTACGAGGCCTAAGATCAAACCAACTGCGTGATTGTTGGTGCCAGATGCGTGCAGTGTCTCAGAAACAGCTGCTTTCCTCTGCTGTCTGGGTTTTACAGAGGATGGTGCAATAAAACAACAACAACAACAAAAACTCCAGTCAGCAGCAAGTCTGTGGCTGAAAACACCTCATTTATGAAAGAGGTCAGGGGAGTGCGGCCAGTTCTGTTAAAGCTAACAGGAAGGCCAGAAGTGCAAAATAACAGATAAAAGTGGTGTGTAGACTCTCCAAACTCATCAAGCTATGAAGTGGTTCTGAAGGCAAAAGAGGGTCGAACTAGGTATTGCACTGGTGTGTCTTAATAGAGTCCCAGAACAGGCACGCCTGACGCTCACCCAAAGAGCATGTTTTTGGTATTTGTTCTGCCCAGTGGAGGGCAGTAGTGAGCAGTATAGCAATTATAGCACTCCATAATTAGATTACTAATTAGAGAACTGATTGGCTGAAGAGTCCTCACACCTGGCTTTGATTAGCTGACCTAAAGGTTATCCCAGCCCTCTGTGCATCTTCCCGAGCACAGTCACGCCCTGCGTCCGGTCTGAGTGCCAGCTCTGTGCATCTTCCCGTGCACAGTCACGCCCTGCGTCCGATCTGAGTGCCAGCTCTCCGTGCATCTTCCCGAGCACAGTCACGCCCTGCGTCCTATCTGAGTGCCAGCTCTCTGTGCATCTTCCCGAGCACAGTCACGCCCTGCGTCCGGTCTGAGTGCCAGCTCTCTGTGCATCTTCCCGAGCACAGTCACGCCCTGCGTCCTATCTGAGTGCCAGCTCTCTGTGCATCTTCCCGAGCATAGTCACGCCCTGCGTCCGATCTGAGTGCCAGTTCTCTGTGCATCTTCCCGAGCACAGTCACGCCCTGCGTCCGATCTGAGTGCCAGCTCTTTGTGCATCTTCCCGAGCACAGTCACGCCCTGCGTCCGGTCTGAGTGCCAGTTCTCTGTGCATCTTCCCGAGCACAGTCACGCCCTGCGTCCGGTCTGAGTGCCAGTTCTCTGTGCATCTTCCCTAGCACAGTCACGCCCTGCCTCCGATCTGAGTGCCAGCTCTCTGTGCATCTTCCCGAGCACAGTCACGCCCTGCGTCCGGTCTGAGTGCCAGCTCTGTGCATCTTCCCGTGCACAGTCACGCCCTGCGTCCGATCTGAGTGCCAGCTCTCTGTGCATCTTCCCGAGCACAGTCACGCCCTGCGTCCGGTCTGAGTGCCAGTTCTCTGTGCATCTTCCCGAGCACAGTCACGCCCTGCGTCCGATCTGAGTGCCAGCTCTCTGTGCATCTTACCGAGAGCCCATGACTGAATAAAGCGTAAGAAAGGACTTGTTGCAGCATGAGTATAATCACGGACTGGCCCCGCCTGGCCCTGCCTGGCCCTGCCTGGCCTCGCTGGAGCATTCCGAGACCAGCATTCATTCACACTTTTGGTGGATATGAGCAGCCGGTGTTATCCTGCTTCTCTTAGCCATTTATGTTTTACTGCTGTGACTAGACAGTGATTTATTTTTCTTATATGGTGCATTAAATATCAGAAGTGTGGGCAAAAGGGGCTTTGATATGCTAAGTCCGGCGTAGCTGTTCAGCATGATCTCCGTGACCCAAGAATTAGATATACTTCTGCAGGAGCATGCTAAAACACAGCCTGTGTGTGTGTGTGTGTGTGTGTGTGTGTGTGTGTGTGTGTGTGTGTGTGTGTGTGTGTGTGTGTGTGTGTGTGTGTGTGTGTGTGTGTGTGTGTGTGTGTGTGTGTGTGTGTGTGGTGCCCTGCATGGTTAGGAGGTTGGGAAGAATGCTTTTCCTGCCGACTGGTTTAAACCGGAGCCAGCAGTTAAATTCAAAACACAGCTGGGGGTGTAGGGGGCCACACTGCATGCGAAGCCATGAAATGACCTACATGAAGGATTCCATCAAAGGCGACGTCACCTCATTATTTACTGCTAACTGGTATCTGTTTGTAACTGCGAAACGGTGGGGTTGGCATAACTGGAGCCGTGCTGAGCATCCCAGGAGATGTTCGGACCCCGGGAGAGAGGCTGTCACCGTTAACCGCTGCTACAGTGTGAGCAGAGACTGAAAAGGACTCGTATGAGGATCTTCCAGCTATGGAGCCTGTGCTCAGGGGAGCCAGGCCGCATGACAGCTGTTCAGAGAAACGCTGTTCAGCACACTTTGGAGGATGGTGGAGTCTCTGCCGGTGTTTCTTCGAGTGACCAAGCCGTCCAGGAAGCCTCCCAAGTTTCGTGAGATTTCATGACTTTCAGAATGAGGGTGTCCACTTTCCAAGGAAAAGTAGATTAGTATTTTTACTTCATTTATTTATCTAACGTCTGTAATATCTGTCCGCTGCTTTGCCTTAATCCTTAGCCCACACTTCTCTACCGTAGTCAATATTAGCATACAAGGAGTGGGATTTTTGGTGACATTTTTGGTACAGAGTATCTAAATTTGTGACTATGATTCATGATTTAATTTAATTTTAATTACATTGGTTTTACTACCAATCCAGATTGATGAATTCAAATCATACAGCTAACGTCTCTAATTAATGTTTTTAATGTAGTTCAGTCAGAATGGGGACCAGATTTTTCCTTTCTGTGTTTTTCCCGAATTCCCTGCTGAGATGTTTGTCATCGTTCCTTGAAACAGCAGGTGTACCTGCCCAGCCATTTGCGGAATAGTTTGTTAATTCCGAGCGGCTCATTAGTTCATGATGCTGATGAGGGAAAAGCATTGGCTTCCCCCACCAAAGTCACGGGAAAGGAACCCGCCTTCAACACATCCCTTTGTTCCCATGGAAACCAGAGGACCAATTGGCTTCTGCCCTTGCAGCCCGTGCTAAAGCTTGCCACAGAGAGGTGGCCAGACAAGAGGGCAGTCCCAGGTGCAAATGAATAAGCCTTGCCGCCCAGGTTCGACGGGACGTGAGTGTTAAATGGAGGCGTGTCTCCTCCCGCCAGACGTGCACGAAGCAGGCGGCCTGGGAGCACCCCTTCCCCAGTGACCCCCCCCCTCCTGAGGTGGGCCGTGTTATCACGGCGTGCCTGATTTCCCCCCGGTTCCCGCTTGTGAAACGTGCGAGCCGGGTTGCGTCAACGGCCCCTCCGCCGTGTGCCTCCCCGATGTAGCCGAGCTTGAATGAGCATTCAAGTGCGTGCACGCACGCTTGTGTGTGTGTGTGTGTGTGTGTGTGTGTGTGCGCGTGTGCATGTGCGCGCGCGTCCGCCTGTGATCACCGCCTGGCAGACAGAGCCCACAGACCTTGCACAGAACTCCCAGTCTCCAGCATTGGCTCCCAGGCTACCTGCCTTCCCAGCTTCCGAATGGCTTACAGACACTGTCACTAGTGAGTATCACACTTCGGCATTATTGTGGGGGTGGGGAGGGGGGGTGTTTAATAAATTCCTTATGGGTTTCTTTAGAGAAAGTGTCTACTTGGGAATAAAAGCAAGTGGACTTTTAATGTTCTACTTGTTTTTGTTGTTTTTCCCCTTATTGCGAGAAAGGCGTCCCACACGCTTGACCGCTCGCAAGCGTTGCAGACATGCACGTCTGCGGGCTGCCCCAGGAGCCCCGGGAGCTCGCTTCGGGTCCAGCTCCCCTCCAAGCTTGTTTGTAAACAAGCCGGAACCCAACGAGAATCGCCGCTCATGCTCGGGGGCGTCGTTTATGTGGCGGGGAGGCAAGGATTTAAGACAAAATAAGAAATTTGGGTGAAATATGATTGGGGATCGCAGGTAACTAATCGCCAATGAGAGGGAGGAGAGGGAGGCTGTCTATGGGCTGTACAGGGAGGCTCTCAGATGTTTGTGCACATGGACAGCATCTTGTTTTGTGCTAATGATGGCGTATGTGCGCTATTTCTGGAAGCCAGGTCCCCCCCCCCCCACCATCGAACGGGTCTGAACATGGATGTCTTTAGTTTCTTTGGAAGTCTGCTTTCATTGTTCCTTTCCCAGTGGTGTCATTGCTGTAGTTTGTCTATGGGGGTTGATTAATCGTTTTGATGAAATGCAACATATCAGAGGGTGTGTGTCCGTGTGTGTGCACGTATGTGTTTGATCTACATATGAATATCGTGCAACAAAAGGTCCAGGCGTCGTCATGTGCATTTTCGTGACATTATTGACTTTTCTTGGTTAAATAAAGGGTTTTTTATAGCAGTGAGTTTGAAGTGTGACTTGTTATCAGAGTAAATGTAGCATTCGGCTGCGGATGTTTGGTTTCCTGTGGAGCAAAACTCCTCCATCGGGTCAGGAATGGTTCTGCATGCAAGTCTCTAGTTGGGCGAACCCAGCAGTTCTGACAGGGTGATCATATGACACCCCCCACCCCCAAGGTCACTTGTGTCACAGGGTACCGTATCCTCCTTGGAATACAGCTGCAGACCTCACTCCTAGATCCCCGCTCGTAAGTCTTTCTGCTGCAGAGATGCGATTGTGCCACTAGGGACAGTCAAATCTGTCGTCTGGCTTCCCAGGTTCAAAAGTTAGCGACTTTTGGGATGGTAGCCAGGGGCTTTGCTGGGGTGTTTTGGGTTGGGTGTATCTAGTGGACTAGAGTATCTCCAACAGGGTCTCTCAGTGTCTGATTCAGGGAACAACATGCTGTCCTGAAGGTCAGAGAACATTAATTAAACACTGCTGAGTCCTCTGGTCCCTATAGGGATAAGTCTACCTGTGTCTAGCTGTCATGAATGATGTACACGTCCTCCTGTGGGTCACGGATCACACGCCGGCGCTGTGTGCCCTCCCCAGAATCTGTTGGCTCAAGGTAGCTGATGTATATTTGAACAGAGGTAGACTTGCACAGTGATTTCTGAGAAGTTCTACAGTTACTGTGGCTCTCGGGCCTGAAATATGATCAACATCATTAGAGGAAGTTATTGATTAACATTAAAATAAGTAGTTAGTTAGGGAACGGTAACTGTAGCTACATGTAAAACTTTGGACTCCAGTATCACATTTATTTATGTACTTTGAGACTGTGCCTTAGTGGTATCTTGCAATGTGTTGTGCATTTTTTTTATGTGTGTGTGTGTGTTTGAACTTTTTACTCTCATTTGTGGGATATAAATGGAATCTTTACAATATATTTGTATTTTTCAAAAAATGTATCCATTTAAGAATTAATCTTCACTGCTTTGCTTTGGTACTGCAGTTTATGGGTGATTTTGTGCCTTTATTTAAAAAAAATGAAGGCAAAAAATCTGCATACAAACATGGTTCAAGGCAATGAGAAGCGTGTAAAGAGCATGTTTATATGGGGAACTGCATTTATTTTCACTGTACTTTTGTGTGCACTGTAGACAAAATGGGATTGCAGGCTATCATTGAGGGATCCATTTTACATCAGCTACATAAGAGCTGTTTCAAGCCTGTGTACACTTCATTTACTGTTTAAATTGCACGCAAATGGTATATTTTCCGATTCGACCACTAGTTAAATAATGTTTTATTTAGTTGTCACCGATAAGCTGACTGATAAAGCCAGTGATATTTATAACAAAATAAACCAAAATCTACAGCTAAGGACCGTAAGAAGCAGCTCGCAGCTGTGTTCAACTAACCCTAACCCTAAACCTAACCCTAACTCACACACTGTTAACCCTGTCGACACACACACACACACACACACACACACATAACCCCGTCAGCACACGCAGAGATATGCGTGATCTGTAGCCCCATCCCAGAGTTATAGTCATACCCAGGCAGTGACTCCTGCCGTCTCGCGGCTCCTTCTTCCCCTTCAATGGGCACCATCACCAGAAGCGACTGACAGGCCGGGGCTAAGCAGCGACGTTAGCTGCCATTTCTGAAAGAGGAGCCGGCGTCGCTGTGAAGGGCAGGGGGGGTGTGGGCTGCTCTGGCCTTTGCCTATACTCCTTTGTAGACCTGGGGGGCGTCTGTGGGACGGTTATTTGTAGCATTACTGTCTCTTCAGCTTCCAGTCTGTTTTAAAGACATATGACTTCTGTTTTTTTCCAGCCTCACATAAGTGATTTTGCAGAACCTCAAAAATCCCCTTTTTTTCCTCCACTATGTGACTGAAACATTCTTATCAGGGTAGCACAGTGACGACTGTGTTCATATTCCCAGTCTGACATTTTGCTTATCACGTACCATTCCTGTTATTCAAAAAGCAAAATCAGTCCGGAGTCCCTCGATCTGTTTAATGATTTATCAAAGGACGCTGAAATATTTAAAGTCCCCCCCCCCTTCCCGGCTCCCCGCTGTCCCCAGGTGAATATTTCATGATGGTGGCGTTTGGTGGCATCGTTTGCCGCTAGCAGAGGGCGGTGTGTAGCGTGCCTACCCCGTCAGTGTGACCGCTTCGGCGCACTGGCACACTGAGATGCCACTGTCTGCAAGTTTATTCTGTTCAGCCCCCCCCCCCCCATTCGATGAGCCGTCACCACGGCTGTGAGTCATGCCTCAGGTCGGCCATCATCTCTGTGGTGCAAAATGCACACCTAAGCAGGAACTATCTGCTGGCCAGTCTCCATCTCTACAATTAAAATATCTGCAGAATGCATTTAAAAATAAACCCAGTGTCATACAAACTATTTGTTATATTTGACAGAAGGTGTAGCCACATCTGTCTAAAATACGTTACAGTATATCCAAGGGCGTAGGTTGGGTTTTAGTTTCGGTAGGGACCAAATCAGCCCCTAACCCCCAGCCGCCCAAACACACATGGTACTCCCACGATATTGGTAGGGCCATGTCCAAACCGTCCACACCCAAATCTACTCCCTTCACTATATCTATGCAGTTTTTTTTCAGGCCAGCCCCCACCCTCGTGAAAATGCACAAACAAGAAGAGTGAAGATCACCGCCAACACAGGGAGAGCCAGTGCTTCCTGGGGCCTCGGCTGGTGACACCGGCAACCCCTTAGAAGCTGGTGCCCTGGGGGGCCACCAGTGTCCCGTACAGGACCTGCCAGTCCTGTTTCACTGGTCTGTGGGGCAGTTTAATTGTCCCTGTCTGACTCTCAGGTGCAAAGACCACTGTGCGGGCAGCACAGGAAAGCTTAACGCACGTTTCACAGAGACAGGATTCCAGGGGGCAGCGGTACCTGCTGAAAGGTTTGTTGGGGGGGGGGGGGGGGGTATGCATGCTGTAGTGTGCCACTTCCATGGTCCCGCGCGGAGAATAAAATAATCCATATTTTGTTTTTATTATCTTGGTGTGGGGTAGCGAAAGGGGTGGCCAGATATTTCTGGGGGACGCCCCCCCCCCATCAGCCAAATGTACAATGGGACTGTAATCTCAGTTCAGCTGTGCTGCACATAAAGAATGCTAGGAATGACTTTACAGTTTTAATTTACAGTTATAAATAGTGTAAAAGGACAGAAAAACAGCTATTAGATTATTCGGATTATATCTTAGAAGAGCCAGTGTTATTTTATTTTAAAAATGACAAAAAAATAAAAATGAAAAATGAGCCCCCGTGTGACCTAATATGTCGTTTTTCACACTTCCTTAAAACTTCACCATTCTTGCCTGTGCTACTTCACCCCTATTGTCGTAAGTTTATTGTATCATACACCTCCTTTCACTGGGGCAGCGCTGCTGGCCCCCGCGACTGAAAGGCAGCATACTGGGAATGAAAACCGCAGATAATAAGCTCCGCCCACCCTGAGTCGGTGAGTGAGGTCTGTCACATGATCACGCTGCAGAAACAGCAGTCAGACTCTCCAGGACGGCACGCCCACCCATTCTCCATGCCAGTCAAACACCTGATCTCTGATCCCAGAAAACAGGTCGTAGTGGTGCTGCCTTTGTGCCGTTATTACTTAAAGTTTCACAAGTCCCATTGTCACACGTGTACCGAGTAACACGGTGATTTATTCTTAAGGTACAGCTGCGGGGGAGGGGACAGGAGTGTGGGAACTATAGGACAAGCAACAGTGCAGTGCCTGTCAAGACAGTGCAGGACAAAACAGTGTAGCATAGGAATGAATAACAAAAAGTAATACATATGAGGACCACTGTATAAAATATATTATCCTTTGTTGTTTTTTTTATTTCTTTTTTTCTAAGAGTTTTCGTGATTAGTTTTGCAGCCACTTACGATCAGCAACCTGGGGGGCCGGGAGGTTACCTGCGTATATTTATATTCCTACAGCAAGTCATTATCTCAGCTGAAGCGCTGGTTTGTCATGACAAAGAGAAAGAGCTGTGTGAACGAAGGCCATTAACGTCAGATGGATGTGTTTCTGAAAACACAAAAGCTTTCTCTCCTGTTTTAATCAGACTTTGATAAACTTGCAGTAATTATTCTTCCTAGCGGTGCCCTTGAATTTGTAACTGTGCACTGACCTCAGCTGTCAGATTCTAGGTGTCGAGTAAAATTCTGTTATGTGTTTGTGTGTGTATGACTCATTTCTTTGGGTGGGGGGGGGGGGGCACTGATGTTTCACTTTTCTCAGAAATCTGCACCTTCAATTCTGAAGGGTTTTGTGGAACTTGGAGAGTTTTCTTAAGAGGGAGCATATTTTTCCCCCCCAAAGCATCCCGTTCTACTACTGGCCGTCACTGAGGACGTATTTTTATTCGGCTCGGCTGAACATTTCATTGGCACAATTATTATTAATTTTATGGTGCTTCTGATAAAAAATAATCTGCCAAATTCAGATCAGATGTCAAATTGAATTAATTAGCCCTTACCTCAGATATCGAGAAGCCCCTTTGTCTTGGAAAATTAATCCGTGTTGCTTCTCGTTGTGACGTCGTGTTCTGGAATTACAGTAGCTGTGAAGTGAATTTTATTGTGATCCCATCTACTGTATATACAGGTGCAGGATACAGTTCCTACAGGGTCATGGACCAGTGTACAGTGCAGGTTGCTAACGAGACCACAGATGACAATACTGTCAGACATCGCTTAAGTATATGGTGATAGTATGTGCCGCTGTTTGTGGACTTAAGGTACCCGAGGACCAGACTGGAAAACACTGGTATGTGCAGTACAAAACTATAGTAGCATGTCTAGATATATGTAAAAATGGGGTGTGCAGATTTAGGGCCGTCATTGGTATAGCTAGTTAATATGAGGGGAGGGGTTATGTTGATCTGATGGTAGCAAGGTGCTGAGGATCCTGGTGACCTGAGGGCAGAAGCTGGTGCAGAGTGTGGTGGGAGTGGCCAGATGCCCATGGGAGTGGCCAGATGCCCATGGGAGTGGGGGGAGGGTGTATCCAGTCAGGTAGGACAATAAGACTTTTATTTCAAGGTAGCACCATGGCTTAGACACCTCCCCGCTCCACAGTTTGACTCCAGCATCCAGGGCCAGAGTCCCTACATGGTCCTGCATTTGTGTGTCGGACTCTCTGTGTAAGGAGGCTGCGTCTTTGTCCAAGCCGTCTCCTTAATTGCTTCCTCTCTTTTTGATCGATTTTCTGTATTTCTTTCCTCTTTGGGTTCCCCCCCCCCCACCCCCCCCAAACAGCTTTCCTTCCTTCTTAGGGTGTTGTAAGCTGTTTCCCACATGTTCCGGTTTTTCATATTGCCGTTTGAAATTATTACATTAATTTAAAATTTTAAAAAGAAATGGGATGATATCACCCCTTGGCGCACTGTGCGGATGTTTTCAACAGTCGTAATGAACGTTTCAGTCTTTCATATATTTTATGCAGTTTCTTCCCACTCATAATTCAACCATTATGACTCCTAACCCAGCTTGACACCAGTGACATTCTGCCGGTCCGTCATGAAATAGATTGAAACCGAGAGTGAAAAAGCGCTCTGCTTATACTGCAAACAGCTGTCAGTTTAATGAATTAACTTTTACCATAGTCACAACAGCTTGTGCCACTAGGGGGAGCTCTATGGCATCAAAGCCAGCTTTTCATCTGTGCTGTAGACACAAGCAGTGACATTAAAGGGCTGCAGAATAACAGAGATGGAGGAAGATGTGAGAAAGCTACAATATATTTTAGGCATATATTAAATGCTTTGACGGTGATATCCAACGCAGATACGTAGCGTTGCATTATTAATTAATAGTCACAAATCTGCTTAGGTAAAGTTGGACTACATGTACAATATAATAATCTGTGGCATGAGTAAATGGTGTCCTGTAGTTGTGTTCTGGGCATACAGGAACTCTGGATATAAAACGTTTTTGCCAGGTCCCTTGAAGTCCGTTATAACTGGATTTTACTGTAGAAACTTTTTCTTAACTAACTGCCGATGAGATAATCCTTAATTTAGTGAGGAGCAGTCGTCCTTTTTTGCAGTCTACTGATTATTAGTCACTTTGGGTGTGAGTCCACCATAACCGACTGATTAGGACAGGGGTCTCCAACTCCGGTCCTGGAGAGCTACCGCCCAGTAGGTTTTCTATCCTACCTGGCTTCCGATGAGTCACACCTGTTCTCAGGTAAATACCAGGAGCAGGTGTGGCTCATCAGAAGCCAAGTGGGACAGAAAACCTACCGGATAGTCGCTCTCCTGGACCGGAGTTGGAGACCCCTGGATTAGGAGACTAGAAGCAGCTTAACGGGAACTTTCTTATTCGACCTTACAGCCAAGTCATTAATATCACGATTTCCTCCAGAACCGCCACAAACTCAACCTTACAGCCAAGTCATTAATACCACGACTTCCTCCAGAACCGCCACAAACTCAAAACATATATTCTTCCGTTTTTCTTCCCACTGCGTCACCAAAATAAATTCAATTAAAAAAAAATGTTCGTTTCAAAATAAAAGTCTGGAGAGTCCTATTGCCCAATGTTAAATGTATATGGTGCTATGCCTAAAGCTCAGCTGCAGGGAATGTAAGGGGACTGGAGGACGTTGTCTGATTTCGGGGATCCCTCTCCCTCATGAGTCAGTATTGCAGGGGGCTGCATAGGAAACACGCCCCACCATCAATTCATACCATACCCAGACTGGAACCATCGCATCCCAGCATCCATGTTGCTTAGATGTGCCTTTTGGCATCCATTCCTCAGCAAGTCTGGTTTGTGCCGTCAGAGAAGCTGGCTGAGCTCTGTGTTTGAAAGAAGTGGCCAGAATTACAGGCCTCGCTCGGAGAAACAGCCAGCCAAAAGCGCAGCCGGAGGACCTAGCGGTTGTCCCTGGGGGGGTCCTTTTGGAGAGCCGCTCTTTCACACAGCGGCGGAAGTCTTTGAGCCTTTATCCTGGATAAAACAATTTGCATTTGAAAGGCAAAACATGCAGAACAAACAGCATTTCTGCAGAATGTGGGATTGTCTGCCTGGGTACCCCATTAACACCCTCCGACACCCCCCCCGCCCGGGTTCTCAGCAATGACCGATAGAGACGTTTGAGTGGTTGTAGCAATGAAACACAGGAAGTCTTGTTTTTGCTTTTGTTTTTCCCTCAAAAGTTTTGCTTTTGGATCGCTTGGAAGAGCATCCTTGCCAGACGTCCCCTTGCCAGAGGGCAGCCTGCCCACAGGAGGGAGGGGTGCGTGCATTTGGACTCCCCTGCAGTCAGCGTCCTGCAGCATGTGTGAAGACACAGGGCTCCTGCCAGCCCCCCCCCTCAGGTGAAGGACATCAGCTGGCCATCCCCGTCTTCCCCCCCTCGCCCCCGTGCCGTGGTCACATCACCCCCGCCCTTTGACCTAGACTCCATGTGCCCTAGGGAGATGAGGGTTAAGGGCTGTTTCTGTTTTGCATTTATTGACCTCTTGTTCTTCATTTGAAAAGGTGATTTTAACTGCACGGGTGTGTGTGGTGTGTCTTGAACTGCCTGCCCCTTAGGAATATTTCCCATTTCGCTTGGAGGATCAAAGACCCACAAAGGCAGCCAACGAGTTGCGAATGGTAGGGACTTCCTATGAGAGAAAGGAGGAAGCTCTATAACAGCAGCTCACTAATGTACTTGGGAGATATCATATGAACACGGGGGACTTTCTGCCCATGTGCAAGGGCATGGCTGTTGCAGTATGATTCCATTTCCAATGTGATGCCACAGTAGGTTAAAATATTGCAGTGTTTCCCAATCCGGTCCTTGGCCACCCACAACCGGTCCACATTTTTGCTCCCTCCGAGTTCCCTGCCCGACAGTCCACATTTTTGCTCCTAGCTGGAAGAGAGGAAAAACACGGACTGTCTATGGATCCCCGAGGACCGGATTGGGAAGCACTGAGATATTGCGACAAAATCCCTTTTACTGATCTGGATATGCCAGCCATTGAGATGAGTATGAGGTGTGTGCTGCATGCTTCTATATTGGATGGACTTTGTATCTGCTTTGCATGCTGACTCTTTCACTTTCTGTGAAAACCACAGCAGCCCATGTGTGATGACCTCTTCCGAGTATACAAGCAAAAGACTGTAGCAATCATGACTGGAATGTCAAGTCAGGTCTTTGGCACTAGTCCTCGGTCTTGGAATTCACAATGTGAGTAGACTTAAGCTACAATTTCATTGTGGCAGTCATTGGCACTAAGAATGACAAGAAAAGAGGGGTTTTCCTTATTGACGTCATGCCCTGAGATGTATCTCTCTAAGTTGGGATGGGTGGGGCATCTCTTCAGGATCATCTTGAGTTAGTTTAATCTCAGGATGCTTCTTATGAGCTCGGTCGGAGAGACCCGCAGCTGTTTGTTGTGCCCAGGTAGTCCTGCGATGACTGGTGATCTCCCTGTGGGAGCTGTGAGTGTCGGAGCGTGCAGGGCATGAAGGAAGTGCCACTTCTTCAGTCTGAAAGAGGGAAGCCTCTTCAGTGAGCTGTGACACCCTGCCACCCATTTCTGTTCTGGGAAATACCTCCTGGTTCGTGTAATCGTCTCTCCAGGAGAGTGACTACGAGAGCTTTCTGCCTCTCACGTTCTCCCGTTCATGAAATGTTATACCTCCTGCTAGAGGCTAGCATCATAGCCCATTACAGACAGTATCTGCAGGTTAAACACTGTGCCCTGCTGGGGATTCTTGCTGTAGCATTTAAGCATTTATATGCAAATTGTACATCCATCTATCCATCTTTCATAACCGTTAGAACCTTCCAGTAACCATTAGGCTGGGGACACAGGATGAAAATATGTACTTTGTACATTTAAAAAGCATAAAATTATCTGTGTACAGATGCTCCCGGGTTGCGATGGTGTTACGATATGGTACTTTATGATATTTATACTTTACTTTATGATGGGTATGATTATTCAATAAATTACATGAGATATTCAACACTTTATTATAAAATAGGCTTATTAACCTTATAGGGTTTAGGCTGTGTGTCAGAAATAGGCACCTTGGCGGTAGTAGGGACCTGCGTTTGTAACGTGTGGACGTCACATTTCAAGCATAACTGGAGTGTCTGGGGGAATCCGAACGTAAAACAAGCGTGTTATAATGTGTTTATATAACGCAAGGCTGCCAGCCCAGGTCCGTGGGGCAGCTGCGGTTTGCGCAGCCGGCTGCCCTCCTGTGAAACACGGCTGCAGGGAGCCTGGCTTTGCAGAGCGCGTCCAGCTGCTATGCAGTCATGTCACATGGTGCCCAAGCTTACAGTCCCCCGGGTAACTGGGACTGACGCCTTGGTACGAAAGGCCTGAGGGCTGTTTGCCGGGGGTGGGGGGGGGGGGGGGTCAGTCAGTTCACCCCCAACTCATTTCACCCCCCAGCATTGTGCTTCTGAGATGCTAAGATTGCCGAAACTTCCCACTAAGCTGATTTTATTTGTGTAAAATGGACCCCTGACTGGCTGGCACTCAGAGACGACCCATTACTGTTTTCGATGGATGAACAGGAGCTTTTTCTGTGCTGAGTGCCACTACCATCACTTCATATACTGTATATGCAGCGCTGAGACTGATTCCCGTTCCTATTGTTTGACATTTTACATTATATTTCTGGCTCTGCATTAGACCAAGCTGACCAAAGTGGCCCCTTGTGTGTTTTTTACAGACTGCAGAAGAATCCTCTGTGTATGAAGCCCCCACACAGTGAAGCAGGGTGGGTAATCATATCTACAAAGGGCCGGTGTGTATGCAGGTTTTTGGGATCTGCTGCTCAAACCCAGGTGTGAGGACTCTTCAGCCAATCAGTCCTCTAATTAGTAATTTAATTAGGGAGTTACAGTGAAAGGAGCTCATGCCCCACCAATCATGTTTCAGGTTTTATTGTCACATGTGTTGCAAGGAACGCAGTGTGATTCTTAGGCCGTATTTTCAGGGTAGGGCTTCAGGAAGCAGGGCAAACAGCAGTGCAATACGAGACAAAACAGTGCAATATAGAGTAACAAAAAGTAATAAACGTGCAAAATAGCAAGTGGGCCACAATACATAAGAATAAATATGTGTAAGGTGCAGATAACGACAATGTGCAGGTAGAATTTTAACTACGCCGATATTAAAGGTCACGTTAATGGTCAGCTCAGAATTCCACAGTATCTGCAAGTCGCAGTCGCAATTTCCAAGACACCCAAGTCTTTCTGCACAAAAAGCAGGACGTGATGATTATTTATCCAGAAAAGAGCAGGAATCACTGAGCCATAATTGTCTCGTGGTTCCGGCATTCTGGGAGGGTTTTTACCGTTTCTGACATTTCTGAGTCGAGGGGTTGAGTGTGAAAAGGCGGAACAGAGGCTCTGTGCTGAACAGCGGCTTGGCTTTCTCTAATCGTCACCTCAGCTGTGCTGTCAGATGCACACAGAGATAAGGCTGCGTCCTCATGTGCACATTTTTTATTACCAGCCGCATGACATTAAGGATAGATTTTAAAAATGTAATCGGTTACACCAGTTACAGATAGCTGCAGTTAATTACATTTGTAATAACCATAAAAAAGGGGTCACAGGCAAGGTTGCCATTAATGGATATTTATGATAAGCATCTTTCTATTTCTGAATGTTTTGAAATCATAATTCCATTTTTAATTTATGATTTGGTTCATCCTCGCTGTCTCTGTCTGTAGCTGTTTATGCGTCTGGTTGTTATGGTGGTGGGCAGGCCCAGTGTCAGGGGGGTTCGGGGCTCGCAGTACAGCACTGTGAGACGGGGGGCGGGGGGGGGACAGGGATCCTGTTGTTACCCAGGTGGTGGTTCTGGTCGTTAAGACTGCAGGCCAATTAAGTTCATTTAGCTGGGCCTTCAATCACAGCTGGCTTCTTCCAGGACGGGCAGCTGGTGCACTGACGCCCCCCCCCCCCCCCCAGGGATTGGGGCACTGGCGTAGCGCCTCACACTGGCTGCCTTTACCTTGAGACCCCCCCGTGCCACACAATGGGCCGCATTTCTGTAACAGCCTATGGTGCAGATAAATGTTTTTATTTTATTCTGAATCGCACTTCCAGACAGGCCTTGGGTGGTAATTAATGTATAACCTTGGTGCATCAAGCAAGAGCACAGGTGTAAGACCCCCCCCCGTCCCCTCGGACAGCCTTGATCTGTCTGTATCACTGCAACCCCTTGCTAAAAGCTTGAGCTAGTCGGATATTCATTGTTTGTTCTTCTTCTGCAGAACACATCCAAATGCGCCCCCCCCCTCGATACTGAGACCACCCATTGACAGGAGGCTGGCCAATGGTGTGTCTCCATGGTACCCGTGACTGATCACTGACACGGGGGGCCAGATGATGGATGTGATTCTGTCAACCCCAATCTCTCTTCCCCCAGCCCAGTCTGTTCAGTGGTCCACAACCCCCCACCCCCCATAGACTGCTGTTTGCACTCTGCTGTTAATACGGGTTTGTGGGATGTGAGTCGCCTGGCTGACAGGCTGACGGACGCCTGTAGGTGGAAGGTACTGCTCCGGTCAGTGAGGGAGAGGGAGTGGCCACTCTCTGCTGACTGTTTACACAGTATGTTAGGGCTTCTTTCAGCAAAATCCTGTGGGTGCACTTATGAAAACACCAGCATTACTGAAGCAGTTCTTACTTCCCCTCCTAGTTATGCTTCGCTTTTTCCTAGTTTGTGTGACTGGAGCCTTATTCGCAGCATCACTGTGTGCGTGACCCGGCATTTATGACAGTCGCGTCTGCCGGATGAATGGAAGCCTCCCCCCCGATCCAGCACCTGCATGTGAGTGACCTTTGACCTCTGTCTACCTGCCATAATTGCAGTAAAACGAGCAGCCGGGGATTTCTCTTTCGTTGACTCCGAGCTGCCGCCTGATTACACTCCTCGCCGGCAGCCTCCACATGAATCACGGCACTAATTACCGCATCTGACAGCGCGCAGGTCCAGCCCCGCCGGTTCATAACTGTCCACGTTCACTCTGGCAGATATGCACACTCTTTTACACTGAATGTTAACAGCACATTCATCCATTCACTGCACAACCCAGCACAACCAGTGCACTTAAGGACTGTGCAATACTACTTACTTCTGAGACATGAAATGTCTATATTTGTTTTTTTTTTCTTTTTGTAACTCCTTGTTTTTTTTCGGGCACTATCTATCTGTCTGTCTGTCTGTCTGTCTGTCTGTCTGTCTACCTACTTACCAAAGGTGAATCTTACCCAGTGGTGTGTAGTATTTGTGCGTCTAATCTTAGTTTCGGCATAATGGGTGATTATCTCTAAATAAATGTCTTTGAACAATCGTGTCACTAAGGGATCTGAAGGCAGCCGGTCTCCTGGACTGAAACGCGTCTCCGGTTTGGCAAATCTGAAATCCTGTTATGGTGAGATGTACACTGTGCTGGATCAGGTCACCTTAAGCAAATTAACCCCAGGAGTGTTTTTGGGATGTCAAGCCAGGAAAAGATGCATTAAATGCTCATGCTGGAAGAAGGGGAATAATATCTGTGATTAAATTTACTAGTGACATGCAGAAATTGCCAAGGCATGGCTGTGTGCTTCGTGTAATGCCCGGATCCCTACGTCTTAGCATTAATGCGCTGTTTTCTCCCCATGCACTTCCCATACGGGGGAACTCGAACCCCGGACCTTCACCGGTTTGCCAGGCTGCTCGGTGGGAGAGCGAGCGGCTGGGGTTAGACCACGTTCCTGCCCGGCGGCCCAGGACCAGAGCCAGGCTGGGAGAGGGAGCTGTGTTGGCCTGGTCTCTGTGGGTCATGGGGGGGGAGGTATGACAGGGAGAGGTGGGGGCTCGTCCCAAATGGCAGTGAGTGACCCTCCCCGCCCCCTGCCCTGCCCTGTTAGCCTCTGATTAGTTATTGGTCGTCAGAATCCCCAGGCCAGCAGCCTTGTGGGGTGGGGGCTGAAGTTCCACGTGCAGCCCGTCTCCGAGCAGGAACCCCCGGCTCACCGAGGGAAGCCTCAGATCGCCCTGACGTGGTTCCTTGTCCCTCCGTCTGTCCGCGGTTTGTCTGCCTGCGAGAGTCTGAGTGATGCGGAGCTTGACGTCCGTTTCACTGACATTTGCATATCGCTTATGCAAACTGCAGCCTTTAAAAACACCAGCTGGGACTTTAGTTAAATACTGCAGCCACTCAGACATCTGAAATAGTTGTTTTTTTTTTTTTGTCCGCCACATTACAGCTGCATTGTAAATGCAGTGCCCAGGCTAAGCCAGCCTTGGCTTTACATTGCCGCTAATCACTTTAAGACAGAATTCGGAGCACACAGTAGGTGGGGACACGGAGACTCCCTGGGCTGGCCCCCTCCTGCCGCCACCCAATCAGCAGCCGGCATCAGGGTCCCATTCGTGATTTTTATCGCCGTGTCCTCGTCGTCCAGGCAACCGGCATCAGCTCATCTTTGCAGGGCTAGCTGTGGACGGCTGGTGTTTGCAGACAGCGCTCCCTGCCACGGGAGCACCATGTGGCGGAGTGATTAGCCGCGGCTGCAGAGCTGCATGCGCGCCGGATCTCGCACGCGGGGATTACCGCGCCTCCGCTGGAGCTCATTGTTTGCGTCGCCGTGGCCCTCGTCGTCATCAGCAGTGGACAATGGAGCAGCTCTGATTAATTTCTCCAGGTCTGGGGGAGACGGGGAATCCCGCCCCCCCAATTAGAGGGGTGCACGACTGAGCGGGGAGGAGGGCCGGGGTGGGGGGACAGCGCAGCTCAATCTCAGCTCCGTTGCACGTCTGTGTGCCGCAGGAGGGACGGGGACCCAGTTTAGACCCCCCCCAGGAGTGCAGACAGCTCGGCGTACCCCATCCCACACGCAGGCCCTGGCTGGACCTGCTGCTGACCCCAGGGACTTTTGCTGGGGGGGGGCACAGACCTCTCGCCCTCCGATTTCTCATCCACCCCCCCCCCCCGTCAGGGCTGCGGACAAGAGGCAAACCCCACGTGGAAATCCGGACTCGGCGAAGACCCTTGAGAGGGGGCAAGCTGTGCATAAGTGTAGCTGTTTGAATCTTGCCGGTGACGACACCCCCCCCCCAGCACCATGCTGAAGCTGAAAGCCTTCTGCTTGGATTACTGGCAGTTCCTCTGTCTGCAGCCGCTCAGTGGGTTTTATAAAAGGTAAGAGGAGCTATTTCGACAATCGAGAGCGCCAGTGACTTTGGGCACAGTGAGGGAGCCCTTAGCCTGCCTCTGTCCCACTGCCGTATTCCACTGTACTATGCACTTCACTGTATAATGCAGTAAATGTGTAAGCTGGCCTTTACTGCAGTAACTGTCTCTTTGACATACTTGTATGGTTTTTTTTCTGAAAATGTGTTTGTCAGTCCTGCGTCTTTCAAAGCATCTTCCTGCTGGCCCAAGAATGAGAGGGGCTCTCATGGGGGGGGCCGTGTGTGTGAGCCGGGATCCTGGGGTTTTGTAATGGACCCCTCCCCACACACACACAGGCGACCAGTGGGGAGGACAAGGGGCTCTCATGGTTAACATCATGGGGGGGGGGGGGTGGTTTTTGGGATACTGAGGTGCTGCTGCATGCTGAAGAACATCTCGCACCATCTCGCACCCCATGACACGTCCCATCTAACTTTCATCCCATCCCTCCTCCGTCCTTCTAAGGTGTTTTTCACTTCATCTCTCTTTCCTGAGGGTTGTCTGTCATTCAGTAGCATCGTTATGCAGTAAATCGAGCAGATTGCTGCTCTTTGTTCAGAAACCGCAGATCCGTCTCTTCACTCTTATCTTAATGGCAAACCTGGCATGCAGAATCTGGCAATGCAGGAAATGAAAAAAAATATATATATAACCTGGAGTGTAAACAGGCCCCTGCCAGCCGTGTTCTGATGGAACCTGAAGGCAGGTAGGACTGTGTACGCACAGTGTGAAAGTCTGTCCAGATTCTGGCTCATTAAGCCTGCTGTTATGAGGAGTAGGAGAGTGCAGCGCAGGTGAGCAGCCTGAAGGGGGCGCTGTGAATGGTCAGGCTCCCCCTGTCCCATGTATTTATGAACACACCCTCTCCCCCCCCACCCTCATCACTCCCCTGAGGACTGTGAAACCAACCCCTCCCCTCTGCCCTGGCAAGCGTGGCATTCACGTTTGGGGGGCGGGGGGGGTATAGGGGGGGGAGGAAGGGGGGTTGCTGAGGAAATCCCAAGACACACGTGAGGCCTTTACGTCGCCAGAGCCGCAGCCAGCGTGATGGTGTCCACAAAGCAGCTGTTACCCTCGACGCCATGAGCTTTTTGTTGTTTACTGGCCTCGTGATGTTAACGCTTGTTTCTCAGGGAGGGTAAGAGCTAAATGCATTTGCTGCTTCTCTGCTGCACTTCACCGCCCTGGGTGGGATTTGGAAGGGCGGGGCTCAGGCCTCCTCCCCCAATTCCATCTGCATAATACCCCCCGCTGTCGCTTAACCTCGCACACGCTAATGAGGCCGTAATGAATTCCAGCTTCTCGCCCGTCACCGACACCGCGGATCTTAATCCCCCCGTGTCACGCCAGGAACCCGACGGCGTGGCAGCTAAGGACGTGCAGCTTTTAATCCGTGAGCTTGGTTTTTGGGACATCCTTCGCCCGTGCTGGGGTCTCCCTGGCGTGATAGCCCCGTGCTGGGGTCTCCCCGACGTGATAGCCCCGTGCTGGGGGTCTCCCCGACGTGATAGCCCCGTGCTGGGGTCTCCCCGACGTGATAGCCCCGTGCTGGGGGTCTCCCTGATGTGATAGCCCCGTGCTGGGGTCTCCCCGACGTGATAGCCCCGTGCTGGGGTCTCCCCGACGTGATAGCCCCGTGCTCATGGGACAGAGCGGGGCCTGCCTGTGTTTTGGGAGCTCCTTTAAAACCGGCCCCATTTTCCTGTCAGCTTTTGGGGAAGTTTGGGGTGGAAACCCTCAGTGTCGCCTGTCACCTCTCTGAGCCCCGGCGAGCTGTGAAGCACGAGATTCTGACTCGCCCGGTGATGAAAGCCCCACAGCTGTCTGAGGATTTAATGATGCTTATCGCCACATGGATTCTGGTGTTCCCCAGGTAGGCATCATGTGACACCATGTTGCCTCGGAAACGGCAGGCCGAAGGGCCTGTGGCACCATGTGGATGGCTTTAGGGCCCCATGGTGCCGGGTTGGTGGCTTTAGGGCCCCTTGGGGCCAGGGAGGTGGCTTTAGGACCCCATGGGGCCGGGGCGGTGGCTTTAGGGGCCCTTGGGGCCAGGGAGGTGGCTTTAGGGGCCCTTGGGGCCGGGATGGTGGCTTTAGGGGCCCTTGGGGCCAGGGAAGCAGCTTTTGGGGCCCTTGAGGCCAGGGAGGTGGCTTTAGGACCCCTTGGGGCCGGGATGGTGGCTTTAGGGGCCCTTGGGGCCGGGGATACTTTAGGGCCCAGTGGGGTCATGAGTCTCAGCGTGTTTCCTCTTTGCCGCCTGTGTGAAGCTGCCAGGGATAGCAGTGGGGGGGGGGGGGGGGTGGGGGGGGTAGGGCGGAGTGATCTCTAAACTTTTGGACAATAGAGAAATCCGAGAATGACAGACTTTAGAAAATGGCTGACATATGGCTATATGAAGTGCTGTCTTGTGCCTTATCCTGTGTGGCATCACCTTTTTTTTTTTTGCCCATATTGCAGAGTTTGTACCAGTGCGCTCTGTGAAAGTGACACACCATGCCTCTTTGTCTCTCTCTCTCTCTCTCTCTCTCTCTCTCTCTCTCTCAATTTTAACATGTGCTAGTGTGTGCCTCTGTGTTTTCAGAGCTGGCTTTGTCCACCCCCCCTCCCCCCCCCAGGCTGGCAGCCTGTCTGTCTGTAGCTACAGTGACACACTGTGCTCGATGTAACCCCCCCCTTCACGGTTTTCTAGTGGACTCTCCCATCCTGCCTGGCCCGACCCCACCCTCCCTGCGCTGCTCCACCTGCTCGGGGTGTGTCCTTGCTCCTCCGCTGCTCCCCCCTCACTCCTGCATGTGCTCTTTGTTTCTTAATTCCCAGCCCTGCACCTCCACGCCTTGGACTGACCCTGTTTCTGCAAAGCGCCCCCCCCCCCCCCCCCCCCACGCCCCGTACTCACTCTGTACTCTCCAGCAGGCCGCTGGGGCTGGGATCCGGGAAGCTGGCGCCCCCTGTTTTCTGCCTCATTAATCCCATGTCCCTCCGCTAAGTGACCCCTCCTGATATGAGGTCAGGCCCAGGTCACCTCCGGCTGCCTGAGTGCATCAGCAGCTGCCCTCGTGGGTCCCCTGCCTGAGACTTCGTACAGCGCATCCTGCCTTTCCGTTGAAGTGACAGCCTCACAGCATCCTCCAACTCGGCTCCTCCCGTTGTGCGAGTGCGCAGAGTTCCGGCGTACCGTACGGCGCGTTCCCGGCGTTTGCGGGGGGGGCGGGGGGGTTTGTCTTCCTTCGATCATTTCCCCAGTCCTCAGCTAAAAGGAGGCAGGGCATTCAGCCCATCTGAATTACATCAAGCACACCCTTTAGCGGTCCCATTCCACTGAAGGTCCCATCAATTAGCAGAAGGGGGATTCCCCCTCCCCCCACCCACCCATTTATAATGGAAAGCATACAGTGCATCGCTTTGAACTGCAAATATGTTTTGAAGTATTACTCCATGCATATTCTGTATTTTAAATGTTGTGATTTACCAGATCACCCTTTGCTTGACATTGACGCTCTTAATCTGTAAATCTCTATATAATCCCTATATTTCTCTATGTAAGTCTATATATCTTGTAGCCTTAATCTGTAAGGGCTTGAATTTAAGGGATATATTTAGTTTCCCTTAGTGTTCCTGAACAGGCCTTCCGGTGTAAACTGGAGTAGTTACGTCCATTTCTGCATCAATTCCAGTGCAACCTGCTGGTTATAGTGAATATTTGCTGTGTTGGGGTGGGTCAGTAACCCATGCGGGGTGGGGCCCTGCAGCCGGCGTCCGCGATGGCATCTGTCCTCGGCTTTGCTCTGGCTCGCCGCTCCAGCCCTCACCAGGCCTTCCTGCAGAGTAACAGAGGACTCTTTCTGTGAAGGGTCCCCCTCCCAGCCGTGGTCTGCTCCACTCTCCACTCTGGGGGGGGCCCACTTATGACCTCACAGCCCTCTGGGTCTCCACGGTGACATGGGTTGTGCCTCCCGGCTCCGTGTTGGGGGGTGACCTCATAAAAAGGAAAGATACAGACCCCCGCCCATCTGGGTCAGCCATCGAGGGTGTCACTGATGGACCTCAGCCTGACCAACATCTCATGCGGACTGCCCCCCCCCCCCCCCCTCAGTCTCAAGCCAATGTTTCCATTCATATTGTGGTGTATTCAGGGGGGGCTGGGTGTTTGGGGTCTGTATGAACGGCCTGCATCATAGAAATAAACCTTGCGCTGAATTTCATCTCGGCTTTGCCGCCACGGGGGGCATCACCTTACTTGGTAATCCTCGAGTCTGCGCTGGCGTTCGGGACGGGCCGGCCGGACGGAGGAGCCTGGAGAGAGGGAGGGACAGGAGAGTTTGCAACAACTGCAGCGGCAACTTGAGCCACAGGAGGAACAAATTAGTCATTTTTTTTCTTTTTTTTTATTTCCTTGAGAGGTTTAAAGAGCTGCGTTCCGTGGTTCCTTTTTCGAAACGAAGACAGATCTGGAGAGGCTGACACCGACTTTGCAGTGTGCCTGTCACTCTAAGCTGGACCGCAGTGACTTTTTGTTTTTAAAAAAAGTCCCAAGTCCCACATCCTCGCAGTGAGCAATGTCACCGCCATGTGGAATGTGATGTGGAAGTACTGTATTTCAGTCCGGACAATAAGGTAGGGGGGCATCCCGCCGATCTTGGAGGGGGGGGGGGGACATCAGACAGTGCCTGGGGGTGGGAATACCGGAGTGCTCCCGGATCCGCGCGAGACACCTGCTTCACCAGCTGAGATCAGTGAAGCAGTGTTACGTGCCAGTGCGCCGAGATAGCGCGAGCTGGATTGCTGTGGTAATGAGTGTGTTGAACCCGAGAGCCCGACGTTAGCTACACTCTGTACTGGAGGATCGCCGTGTGCTTCCTGTCGCTCTCTGTGTTTCTCACGTTACTGTGCTTTTGCAAACAGCTCTGCCATGCCACTTGTTCATTGCTGAAGTATTATTGTGTTCAGGAATGAGGAAGTTTGTTTTCAATTTCAGTGAGAGTCATGCATTCAAACCGAAAGAGCCAAAAATCTGACATCTAGTGAAAACATTATCATCATGTCTACATACAAAAGGAATTTACTGGGTGTCCTGAAATCTTGTGTTTAGTTCTGGTGACTTTGAGACTTTGTGAATCATGTTGTTTGTTAGCTTGTTTACATTTTATTTGAGTGATTTGTTTCAGTATTACTGTGTGCTGACTTGATGGCATCATCATTGCAGTTAACCAATAGAAAGGGACTTTTCTTCTCAGTTGGCATTACTCTGGTTTGCAGTGACCATATTGAGATGTACAGAAATGGAGTAAAAATCTGAGCTGCATCAGCCTGCTTTCTGTGTTTTTTTTCTTCTTTTCTCAGTATATCCTCTTTACCAAAAAATACAGCTTGGTATAGCGAATATCGCAGTCCAGCCTGCACCTGTGAAAGCTGTGCCCGCGAAAGCCTGTGCCTGTTAAAGTCCCACGCCCGTGAAAGCCCGCACCTGTGAAAGCCTATGCGCGTGAAAGCCCACGCCTGTGACAGCCTGCATCTATGATAGCACAATGAAAACCCATGCCTATGAATGCCCATGCCCACGAAAGCTTGTGCCCGTGAAAGCCCGTGCCCACGAAAGCCCGCATCACTGAAAGTCTGTGCATGTCAAAGCCTGCGCCCACGAAAGCCTGCACCTTTGAAAGTATGTGCCTGTCAAAGCCTGCGCCCACGAAAACCCGCACCTCTGAAAGTATGTTCCTGTCAAAGCCTGTGCCCACGAAAACCCGCACCTCTGAAAGTATGTTCCTGTCAAAGCCTGTGCCCACGAAAACCCGCACCTCTGAAAGTATGTGCCTGTCAAATCCTGTGCCTGTGAAAGCCCGCACCTGTGAAAGCCCATGCCTCGTTAAGCATCAAACAGTGAAACACTCACAAGGGGGCAGTCACAGACTCCCCTGGGCCGGTACTCTTGGAAGAGTTAAACTGCTAAATGCTTTTTTCGCTATTTGGGTTTTGCAGGGCTAAAATTAGTGGCCGCAAGGTTAGCCCAGATCGTGCCTCGTCAGCGGATCGTTCGATCATGAATTGCCCATAAACTGCATGGCCTGTAATTCCAATCTCCAGGGCTGGCCGAATCGGGCTCTTCCACTGTTTTTATGGGGGGGGAGCTCTCCCAGCGGAGTCCATATTTATCGGATTTCGAATACGCATCTGGTAGAATGTCCTGTGCGACTGGCCTCTCTGAATTTTCCACATCTCCACACAATTTCCTAGTTTGTGTATTACATGGATTTTCCTGCTTGTGGCTTCATGTTACACATGTTCTTTTTTTATTTGACCTCTCAGTTGCAAATTAAACAGTAATGCTTTACATTAACTGCACCTTCATAATGCATTCATAAAGCATTCATAGAACATTTATAAGCAGCATGTAACATACCTTAACAGATTTAATATACATTAATAACAAACATTATGTGGTTATAATGTTTGTTATTATCATATAATATTTGTTATTAATGTATATTAAAGCTGTTAAGGGATGTTAGGATGTTAAGGTATACTTATATGCTGCTAGCGAATGTTCTATGAATGCATTATGAAGGTGGTCTGAATGTCCTATGAATGCATTATCCAGGCATTATGAAGGTGCAGTTGATATAAAGTGTTGCCAATTAAAATAGTGTAAATAGAGTTAGACATTTCCTTAATTTGGTTTTCATGGAAACCATGGTCAAACTAAGTGTCGTCCAAGTCTCTGTAGGTAGCTGCCTATATACACATATAAATACTGGTATACAGACCCACGTTTTCCCCTTGGTCTGTGGCAGCATGTGACGCGTTACTCACCTATACAGCGATGTGTCACCTTCCGTAGCCAAAGCGCCGCTTGTCCACGTGTGTAGAGTCGCCGTGCACAGCCAGAAAGGCTGTCGGGTAGCGTTCCCAGGCCCTGAGTCACGCTTCCCATCTGGGACTGGGGCCTCGCTCCTCTGGCCGCTGCACGGTGACGCTGCGTTCCCACAGAGGAGGAAGTGTCAGCCAGCTGGGCTCTGCGTCTCACCTGCTGTCTCAGAGCGGCCCGGACCGGAATGGAGGTTCTCCACGTGCCGCCGGCCTTTTGGAGGGAACCCGGAGAGACAGGCTCGGTCAGAGGCCTAGCCTGAAACCTTAGAGCCCCAGTAACTCGATCTGGCCATTAAACCACAGCCGATGGGGTCGGGAGGGGGGGGTATTATTAATTCACTCGGAGTCTCGCCTTAGATCCTGCAGTCCGCATTCTCCTCCGGTTCCGTCCGCGACCGGCTTGGGCTCCCGGTCCTCTGCCTCTGGGAGATTCCAAGAAGCCAGCGAGCCTGGCCACACCGTAGGCTGACCCCCCCAGCTCAGCAGCCCAGCTGCCATTTTCCACACAGGGGGAAGGGGAGGGGGGGGCGCAGGGAGCTCAGGGGCAGACCTTCTCCTGGAAGCCTGTCACAGGACGATAAATCCTCACTTCCTGTCAGCGGCACTTGTCGGAGAGGTTCCTGCGGGACTGGCGGGTAGGAGGGGTTCTGTGCAGCCCAGGGGTCTCCTGCGTGGTAAACAAGCTGCTTAAAGGCTTCAGGCGGGGGGGGTCTTGGACGTTTTTCTGGAGCTCGCTTTCTGGGGAGAGGATCGGGAGGCACGCGACACTCTGACTTTGCTCCGGAGCGATTATCCTTCTTCCCCAGGGAGGGGGCAGAGAGAAAGCTTTTCCATCCCACACCCCCCAGCTGAGGGGCGGCTGGACGGCAGCCGATGATCAGTGGAGGACTTCCCCGGATCTGTCACGCTCTTGGTGAGTAAGAGGTTTTCCTGAGTCAGCGCGGTTGAGCCGGACCGAAGCGGGTCAGGCCGAGTGGCAGAAATGGAGCAGGGAGGTGCGGCGACATGGATGACAGCTGCTTCTCCGGCTTATTTCACCCGGGATCGAATCCAGATCGGCGCTCTGCGGCTTTCACCTCCAGCCTGTAATTCCCGAGGAAGTTCACGCTCTCCTCGTTGCTACCTTTGGAAGTCCTCGGTACGGACCTTGTTCTGGAGAAGTTTGTAAATTCCTCTACACATAGGTTTTCATACCTGCCCAACAATGAATCACGTTATAAATAATTAATAATAGACTAGGCTTTAGCAAGCTGGGGTCCAGCGTGTTCACTTTTTGTGGATGATCCGGAGTGTTTTAGAGGTTTATGGAGCTTGGAGGATATTCTGTGCAAACCAGTCTGAGTAATGGAGTGACCTTGTAAAAAAAAAAATGAACACAATGCAGGAGAGTCTATTATTGTTCATTTATCCTCCTCATGTATAAATAAAAGGATTCATACAATGAACAGTTATGTTACTAAGACACTGCAGAAGCCTCAGGTTTCTGTTTTAATGTCACAGGCCGGATTTCTAATTAGATGTTGAATATTTTAACACCTGCGTTTCAGTTTTCTTCACGTAATGCAAGTCTCGTTTGGCTCGTTCCTTAAAATAAGCGTATGACCGGATGTTCTTCTTTTAATCAGATGACACCTTTATTTGTCATAATGTCACACTCATTCTTCTCTGAAGCCAGGAACTTTCTGCCAAGAGTGGCTTACTTTGTGGTATTCCTCTCCGCCGCTGGTGCAAACATCTGGATTTCAGCTGGAATGGCTCCGAAAATATGACCTGGTCTGAGTCAGTAAATAAAGACGGGCTCCTTTAACAAGCAGTTGTTTACATTGCCATGACTTTATTAAACAGATGATTAAAACAATCGAGGTTTCTCTGCAAAAGTTTATCCGAGAAGTTGGTCAGCATTGGCTGAAATGTGTGATGAAACACAAACTTTTGGGTGAAAGCATTTGCTAAGCGGCTGTAGTAGCAATTAAAAACCACACAGTAACTGACTCCAGATCTGTTCATGAGAGACGACCATATGCCTTTTGAACAGCTGGAATGGGCCTCTTCGGCACCCCCACACCCCTGACCCCCCCGATGGTAATTCATCGCTGTGCCCACTGAGGGTCCTGGCAGCCCGCCAGAGGCACTGCATATCCAGCCAACCCCCCCCCCCCCCGTCCCGTGCACACTTACGGCCTCATTTCACAAGTCGGGTCACACTTCACTTTGAATTGTATTTCGTTTTCTCATTACACTTTATATTTTGCGTGTTATGATATGCTAGTATGTTTCCAGCAGAAATGACAGGATGCTAAGGTTTTCTGTGTTAGCATAAAAATGCTATTTTGGGCAGATGAGTATGTCTAGTGGGAGGGGAAAATAAGCTGAACAGCTTTATCTTATTAATGTAAATACAAGAAAGAAAATGCTGGGGTATTTAATGGAGAGGAAAAACAACTGATGAGGTCCAGTAATTGTATTTTGGAGGGGTGTGTTTCCGAGCACAACTCCTCATATCCCAATTCCATGGAAAACCAAGCATGAAACCCCCAAGTCAAGTTTGCTTAGTGGAGGATTCCGTACTTTTCGGAATGGGCTGGCTATTGACGGAGAATTCCATAATTAGCGAGGGTCCCAGTGAAATGAAACCAAAGCAGAGGTCGCAGGGCGTCTAAAAGTCTTCTATAAATATAAGCGTCGTGGCTTCAGGAAGGACAGAGTCGACTCTGAAAGGCAGCTGTCTGAAGCTCTGTGGGGATCTTTGCATGCTGTCAAGGGAAAAATATGCATTTGGGTAACAGAAAAGCCGCGGTCAAATGTCAACAATCAGAGTTTCCTGCAGGAGTCATTTGCTCACCAAGACACGGTGTTTCCGTAACAGAGAACGGAAGGCTTCAGAACTGGGCCTCTGGCTCCACATCATCTACATTAAGAAAGGGAGCTCTACCTCCAGGCTGCGCAGTGGCTCCCCCTGCTGCCCTCTCATGTCTGTCAGGCGTCACCCGGTCCAGGGAAAACATTGGTCGCGCCGATTATTTTCTCAAGCTTTGTTTTCCGTGCTTTTGGAGTCCGCTTAATCGTTTCAGAGACATGGTGGAGTCAAAGAGTCAACATTTCAGTCTGTATCTTTTACAGAAAGGCATGTTTTCCTTTTTGATTTGGGTTTGAAAACAGAGGAAGAAAAACACCCATGTCAGAACGGTTGTTTCCCCAGATGAGTCCTGGGGAGTAGCTGCTTCCGCTTCGGCCTGGCTCGCTGGATTTCTCGGTCATGTGACCGTGCCAAAAGCTGACCAACACCCTCCGCGATACAGCTGCCTGTCCGTGACCTTTGACCTCTCTGTTTTTGCGCGTGAAAGAATTCCAAAACACGTTGGGAGACCTTTGATTCTCTGCCTAATTGTTATGCCAGTACATCCTAAATGACCTCATGCTATCTCCTGATTTTGTAACATTGACAGTGAAGAGATGTTTAGTTGCTGGTCTGCTTCCGTTAACAGAAAAACAACTTAATGAGATTCTTTGTAGAGCTAGAAAAAAGCAAAACAATAACAAATGTCGACAGATGTCTGGGAGTTATAAACATATGCCATTTAATGGTTTTGGAGTTGTGGGTCCAGATAGCCTAAAGTGAAGACAAATACAGAGGTTTCTTTTATCCAAAAAAAGGAGTTGGGCTGCTTTGTTGCCATGGCGATCGTTTCACGTTAATTGCCGGGCCTGCCGGTGCCTCTGGGATCGTCGAGGTAGCGCAAGTCAGTCAATGGAGTGGGAAATCGCGTAAAGCCAGCGGCGTGTCCGGCACGCGGTGAGCCATCAGCCGCCCTGCTCCATCCTCGTCTCCTGAGTCCCGTCACGTGCAAAACGCATTGCATGCCTGCACATGTGCATCATGAGCCAGGAAGCCCTGTGGCCACCTTCTGCGCTGGCGTTACGCTAGCGTTACCATAAGGTTTCTGTATAATGCTATTCAGAGGGGGGTATCTAAGAGGAGCGGCAGGGGCTGAGAGGGAAGGAGGGACCCCCCCCACTCGGTGAGCTTCCAGCCCCCCATGCTGCATAATGATGAGTAGACAGCTCTGTTCACAGTCAGCGGCCTTCATGCCACAATCTGTCTCTCCTGTGCTGTTTAAATGATGTTTTACCTTAATTAGCTCTTAAAGATACTCTATATGTGTGTGTGTGTCTCTGTCTCTGTGTGTGTGTGTGTCTCTGTCTCTGTGTGTGTCTGTGTGTGTGTCTCTGTCTCTGTGTGTGTGTGTGTCTCTGTCTCTGTGTGTGTCTGTGTGTGTCTCTGTCTCTGTGTGTGTGTCTCTTTCTCTGTGTGTGTCTCTGTCTCTGTGTGTGTCTGTGTGTCTGCCTTCCCCAAATGAGCTGTACACGACAGGACTCTCTGCCTATGATAAATCACGGGACAGTATTGGAAAGACAGGCAGCATTATAAATTCATCGCAGATGATTCGTCGAGCTTGGCAGATAATGGATTCTGAGGGAATAATGACCGTCGGGAGCGACTGAAGCCGTCTCCAAGCTTAATGTCTCTCTGCAGTGCCTCTCTGTGCTGGATGACGGCCGTTTCTCCAAAATTCAGGAGTGAATAACAAACGTTCATCACCTCCTTCGTCACCTTTAATCGTATGTGTCCCACAAGCTCGAGGAATGAGGCGGGGATGTTATACTCTCGTTGGTAATGCATTGAAATCTCTAAGCAGGAATTCCTTTGGGATCACTGAGATACTTATTAAAATGCAATAATTAATGGTTTCCCAGAGCCGCCTAAAAGACAGCGATACATATGTAATGATTAATGGAACACGTTAATAGTTTTGTATTTGACGTTGCCATTTGCAGTCAGTTCCCAATTTCAGGGCCCCTGGGTAACAAATTAAAAAAGAGAACACACATTTTTAAACAAGATACAAATGCTGTTCCGTCTGTTTCAATTTCATTTAAATATTTTTGTTCCCTGCATCTCTGAGATTTAATTTTATGAAATTATTATCTACAAAGCACATTTTATAGTGTACTTTATTATTGCACGAAAGCATAAATTTGAATTTCACTCAAAGCCCACAGATCTGTTTTACATTTAGACGTTCTGCATGCATTCATTGTACTGTTGCATATTCTGCAGAATGCCCGTTCTTATACTGCCATATATAGCATATGTGTAACCTGTTGTGTATTCTGGGATGTGCATGATCTGTTGTAGTTGCCAAAGTATATAAAGTTGTGTATATTTTGTTTAATAATGTGTTTAATCTGGTGTGTGTTCCAGGACATACTGCTGCTGTCTGTTTGTACTGTTTGCTACAGTAATTAATGGTATTACATTCAAATGCTGAATATCAGTGATACAGAGCAGGTTTTCTCTAGCTGTATGTTTCCATATGGGTCAGTAAGTCCATTTAAATTCTTTGGACAGTATGTTACCTACTACCATGGACAGTATGTTACCTACTACCATGGAGAGTATGTTACCTACTACCATGGAGAGTATGTTACCTACTACCATGGACAGTATGTTACCTACTACCATGGACAGTATGTTACCTACTACCATGGACAGTGTGTTACCTACTACCATGGACAGTGTGTTACCTACTACCATGGACAGTATGTTACCTACTACCATGGACAGTGTGTTACCTACTACCATGGACAGTATGTTACCTACTACCATGGAGAGTATGTTACCTACTACCATGGAGAGTATGTTACCTACTACCATGGACAGTATGTTACCTACTACCATGGACAGTATGTTACCTACTACCATGGACAGTATGTTACCTACTACCATGGACAGTATGTTACCTACTACCATGGACAGTATGTTACCTACTACCATGGACAGTATGTTACCTACTACCATGGACAGTATGTTACCTAATACCATGGACAGTATGTTACCTACTACCATGGACAGTATGTTACCTACTACCATGGACAGTATGTTACCTACTACCATGGACAGTATGTTACCTAATACCATGGACAGTATGTTACCTACTACCATGGACAGTATGTTACCTACTACCATGGACAGTATGTTACCTACTACCATGGGCAGTATGTTACCTACTACCATGGACAGTATGTTACCTAATACCATGGACAGTATGTTACCTACTACCATGGACAGTATGTTACCTAATACCATGGACAGTATGTTACCTACTACCATGGAGAGTATGTTACCTACTACCATGGACAGTATGTTACCTACTACCATGGACAGTATGTTACCTACTACCATGGACAGTATGTTACCTAATACCATGGACAGTATGTTACCTACTACCATGGACAGTATGTTACCTACTACCATGGACAGTATGTTACCTACTACCATGGACAGTATGTTACCTACTACCATGGACAGTATGTTACCTAATACCATGGACAGTATGTTACCTACTACCATGGAGAGTATGTTACCTACTACCATGGACAGTATGTTACCTACTACCATGGACAGTATGTTACCTACTACCATGGACAGTATGTTACCTACTACCATGGACAGTGTGTTACCTACTACCATGGACAGTATGTTACCTACTACCATGGACAGTATGTTACCTACTACCATGGGCAGTATGTTACCTACTACCATGGGCAGTATGTTACCTACTACCATGGACAGTATGTTACCTACTACCATGGGCAGTATGTTACCTACTACCATGGACAGTATGTTACCTACTACCATGGACAGTATGTTACCTAATACCATGGACAGTATGTTACCTACTACCATGGACAGTATGTTACCTACTACCATGGACAGTATGTTACCTACTACCATGGACAGTATGTTACCTACTACCATGGACAGTATTTTACCTACTACCATGGACAGTATGTTACCTACTACCATGGACAGTATGTTACCTACTACCATGGGCAGTATGTTACCTACTACCATGGGCAGTATGTTACCTAATACCATGGACAGTATGTTACCTACTACCATGGACAGTATGTTACCTACTACCATGGACAGTATGTTACCTACTACCATGGACAGTATGTTACCTAATACCATGGACAGTATGTTATCTACTTGCAGATCTGTTTAGAGGCAGGACACAGTCACTCACAAGGACAGTGATGAGTGGCGCTGTGTTTATAATAACAGGTGCACACTTATCTGGCCTCGAACCATCTATTCATGTAGGCAGGAGGTTGGTGTCTACATACGTTATGCTAAATTTGTGTTAAATGAACAGGGGCTTTGCTGACCTTCATGGAATTGTGATAGCTGTCCAATTGGAAGCTGTATCCCTCTGAGCAGAAACACTTAAATATGAAAATGCATATTTACCTGACTTCATTTAGCCACCTAGAGGTGACTTGGGGTAGACCGTGAATTTGCAGGTAAGCACTTGGTGTGTTTTAGAGGGTGATATTTTATTAATGTTTGGAAACACCGTGTCTCTTAGGCAGTCTGGTTCTCAGAGTACTGGAATCCCATTGTGCAAAGAGCTGTGCATACATACCTGAATCACAGTGGCCGTAAATAGCAAACACTTCAAACACCGGCATTCATCACGCCTGGCTGGCTTCTCTGGTTTAGTTTTCTCTTCACCACAATGGGGGGTAGCGGTGACATATTGTGAGTTGAGCAGCTATAATTCACATTTTGGGGTCATACGTTGCATGTGCATCATTTGTGCTCACTGTAACCCTGTGCTACATAGGCGGTGTAGAAGATGGATGGATGGATGGATGAGTGGATAGATCATACACACCAGCTGTCAGTTGATGAGTAAACGTCATCAAATGACCAGCACTCAGCCACTGAATCATTCCAAATGAAGATGTCCATCCGGCTTGACTGGCATGTTTAGTTCTGGGCTGCTTCTGGACTCTTCTTGAAGGTGGGGTTTCGCCTGCTGTGTCATCCGCTCAGCATCTGTCCCCGAGACATGAGCTTCCGGCCCCAGATGGCACCCCCCCCCCCCCCCAATTAGCACTTTTGTGGCTCTGCAGTGAAGCGGGACTTTAGAGAACTGTCAGCGCGAGCCGTAAACGCTCGTTAATGGCCGTGTTTATCTCTGATGCCGCTAATCCCTTAATGGCAGCCGCCTAAGCCCAGACCCTCCACCTTCCCTGCGCATTGTGAAAGGGCGCAGGCAGGAAGCACCCCTGCATGTAAACACGTTTCATTAACATTTGCAGGTCCATTTATCTAGAGAAAGCTCAGTGCATCATTCCACTGGAGGCCACTGGCAATCGGCATGAGCACCGTTCACACTGAAGCACTGCTTCAGGTTTAAGCGCCGAGGTAGGAACCGGCTGGCTGAACGGATTCAGAGAGCCATCCCAGGGTGTGTCAAGTCCAAACCCAGAATGCTGTGTCAGTGTTAGTTGTGCCCGCTGTCCATGTACTGTCTGGGAACCAGCTAACTGCTTAGTTAATTGTAAACTTCGGAACCTAAACACACGAGTGCCGCAGGTCCCAGCGGCTGACTCTGTTTGGGTTCCGTCTGGAAGGATATTCTCGGACGGCGGCTGAGAGATCTTCGGAAAAGCCACATTCGCTCCTCGTCTGGAGGCTTCGGAACATCTCATGTTCCTGGTGATGTTTAGCGGTGACACTCAGCTCTGGTTCGGTCCATGGGCCTGCTTTTGTTTTCCCTCCTCTCCCACTGCCGTGAGACGGGGCTCCTCAGACCTCGTGCCAGTGAACCTCTCATCCTCTGCCTCCCTTTAATGAGCTCCCACGAGGGATGGGGGGGGGGAGACGGCAGCTTGTTAAGGCTCCTCCTAATTGTGGTGAGGCGGCAGATGTCCGCTGTTTCTTGGCTGTACCCGGCAGCGCAGTTGGGTCAGGGACCGGAAGGTTGTGGGTTTGGGCCCAAAGCCGGTCCGCCGTTCTGCTCATGAGTGGTGTGACTAGCCAAAATCCTCAGGCTGCTAAAATGGGTTAGCGTGCAGAACTTCAAGTGCACTTGGTGTATAAGCACATAATCACCAGAATTTCAGCTCCTGCCAACGTGTGTATCTTTTGTGGTCAGCCATTCAGGTCCACCTCAAACTGACATCAGGTACACCTTGACTTCACTGCAATTAAACTTCTTTCTTACAAAAAGAAAATGCTTTGGACATAAATGAAATCCAGCTGCCAATGATCATTACCTCATGCTAATCTGATATTCTGCCCCTCAAGCCTGAGTGAACGAAAGGAAAATTAGCTATGTTGTAGCTCCCTCTGCTGGTCATTTTCAGGTGACGCTTAGGATCCACCGTCTTTGCTCTCACCGTGTTTTTGTCCGATTCTAAGTGGCACGTATTCTCCTGCTTTTATCCCACTTCCCCCTCAGGCAAAAGTTATGTCTTTCTATGTGAATTTCTCTTTGGAATTTCGTCTATGTATCACGATTTTTTAATCTCATGCCGTGCCAGAGACGTTCCATCTATCGCGGCTAATTACATTACGGCTGGCTGATTAAAAGTGAGCTTCGGTTACCAGGCATGCGTCTCCTATATGGCACCGGGTTCGAAACCGGGAAGAAGGCTAGTGGAGTTGTCTGTCAGGCCAGTCGATATAGGATCGCACGCCTCGTTCCGGCTTTCTGTACATCTGCTTGCCCTCATCTTCCTCTGCAAGGAATTTTCAAACCCACTGTTTCATGTTTTTCTCTTTTGACATTTTATTTTTAGGTGTGGTTACTTGTAATACACAGAAATAGAAACTGCCAAATATCATTAGATCAATAAGCTGAAACTGCTAAAAACTAAGCTTTTATATATATATATATGATCCCAGAAAGGGACCAACGTGAGGGAAAAGGGTTTTTTTCTGTAAGGCATAATTAAATACTCACAGCACGGAAGACACCCTTCTGACTTAAAATGCCATGAACCTATTTCAGTCTTGTTAATACTGGACTGCTTTTGCACGATATTAGGATGCCAAGTTTGGCCCAAGTCCCAAAATACCCGTATCAATTAAATTAGCATTTGGTATACATGTTCCTATACATTAAGGCATTTTCTATATTTCTGAGTAGTAAAAAATACACGTGTAATTACAGATTTATGGCCGTCTCGCTATTCATTTAAGAGACACGGGTTTGCTCCATAGATGAACTGGTGTGACGGCCAGTGTGCTGTTTGCTAGGTGTCTCTAGGAGTTATTTACTGCTGGAGCCTCTGTGGGTTCATGCAGCACGGTGAGGTGGCTGAGCTGTTAACTTTAGCTTTTAGAAACATAACTTAATTGGGGACATCACCTGCAGAAGGGAATCACTGGGTGATCCCGCATTTGACAGTGTCCCGCACTGGGCCGTCTCCCGCAGTCGGCCATCTCCCGCATTTGACAGTGTCCCGCACTGGGCCGTCTCCCGCAGTCGACCATCTCCCGCAGTCGACCATCTCCCGCATTTGACAGTGTCCCGCACTGGGCCGTCTCCCGCAGTCGGCCATCTCCCGCATTTGACAGTGTCCCACACTGGGCCGTCTCCCGCAGTGGACCATCTCCCGCATTTGACAGTGTCCCGCACTGGGCCGTCTCCCGCAGTCGACCATCTCCCGCATTTGACAGTGTCCCGCACTGGGCCGTCTCCCGCAGTCGGCCATCTCCCGCATTTGACAGTGTCCCGCACTGGGCCGTCTCCCGCAGTCGACCATCTCCCGCATTTGACAGTGTCCCGCACTGGGCCGTCTCCCGCAGTCGACCATCTCCCGCAGTCGACCATCTCCCGCATTTGACAGTGTCCCGCACTGGGCCGTCTCCCGCAGTCGGCCATCTCCCGCATTTGACAGTGTCCCGCACTGGGCCGTCTCCCGCAGTCGACCATCTCCCGCATTTGACAGTGTCCCGCACTGGGCCGTCTCCCGCAGTCGACCATCTCCCGCATTTGACAGTGTCCCGCACTGGGCCGTCTCCCGCAGTCGGCCATCTCCCGCATTTGACAGTGTCCCGCACTGGGCCGTCTCCCGCAGTCGACCATCTCCCGCATTTGACAGTGTCCCGCACTGGGCCGTCTCCCGCAGTCGACCATCTCCCGCATTTGTCAGTGTCCCGCAGTCAGCCAGCTCCTGCAGTCGGCCGTCTCCCACAGTCGGCCATCTCCTGCATTCAGCCATCTCCACTTGTCGCTAAGACCCGGGTCCACCTCTGAATAGCCGCACCTGTCCTTCCCAATGTCACTGAGCTGTTTTTCATTGTGATGGGGAAGCAGCCCCTGAACTGACTGCGTTTTCCCTACCAAGCTTCTTTTTTGAAAGGAATTGGATTAAATCGGCACACAGATTTATATTACGGTAATTAATCTTCACTTACAGGAAAGAGGACGGTGTTTTTTGACGCAGCACTTTCTGTTTCTCTCCATCTCTCTTTCTCTCTCACACTCCCCCTCTCTTTCTGCGAGGTTAGGCGGGTCATTTGTAGTTTTTCCTAACCAGTGGTCACACTTTGTGGGCACAGCACAGAAAGAGAGAGAGAGAGAGAGAGAGAGAGAAGGGGAAAGAGAGGGTGGAGGGAGAGGGCAGGGAAATAGTGAGGGAGAGAAGGAGAATGAGAGAGAGAGAGAGAGAGAGGGAAGCTCGGAGGGAAGAGAAGGAGGCACAGGGCGCAGCCCATGCGGTTGACGTTTAGGTGAGCGCTCTGATCAGTGACTGTCCTCTGCTGATGCTCCTCGCTGTCTGTAGCCTGTCAGCTCACACTGCTGTCTGTCACCCAGGGGCAGCAGTGGCACCCAGCCTCTGTCACTCTGTTACTAGAGGTAGGTGGCGACGGGGGGGGGGGGGGGGGGGGGGGGTGAGGACTGAGAGGTGTGGTATGCAGCTCCTGTTTACATAGTCAGCACCGGTGTCTGTTTGCCAGCGCCGACTGCAGCGCCGGTGCCGTCATGGTGGAGGGGGGGTGGGGGCAGGTGTGTACCGGCTTGCTTCTGGAGTCTGATGTCATCCCGGCTCTACTGCGGTGCCTCCGAACGGGGCTTAGTGGCACCGGTGCCGGGGCCGGACTTCAGTGGGGCAGTGGAGTGGGCAAACATCCCCCCCCCTGTATCCTACAGGGGCAGGACTCTGCTATATCGATTTGCTCAGGAGACAGACAGCCCCCTCGCTGCTGGGAAGATGAGCAGCGTGTACCAGGGACTCGCGTGTACCAGGGACTCGCGATCCACAGCCCCGGGGGCCGCCTGATCCGGTGGCTGTATCCAGTGTCCCGGGGGCAGCTTAGCCCCTTATTGCAGGATCCTGGGTCCCCTCTCTTTGAGGAGATCACATCCACCATGTCCTTATCTGTCTCTCTCCTCTCCATCCCTCTGCTATTCTCCATCCCTCGTTCACGTGGCTGATTCTGTATTCACGTTATACTGTGTCGCGCCCTCTTCCGTAAACGCCCTCTGTTCAGGTTGGTTCTGTACGCGGCTCCTTCCCCTCAGTGTCTTCTGGCTTTTTTGTCCTTGGTGGCGGTGATGCATCATTAATCTGGTTTGTATCAGGCAAATAGCGAAATTTTGAAATCCTGCCGCCGGCGGGTTTTCCTATCATGCGGCGGCAAAGAAGATCAACCGGCGAATGATTTTCTCTGCCAAGTAGCGCAGCAGGAAATTGAGCCCGTGACAGAAAATAACAAAGTCACTTTGTAATGCCGTCGTGACGTTTTGATCCACAAATGATTATCCCCCATCGGCTTCTCCGATAATTTCCTCTATATAATTAGGAAAGACGGTGTGTCTGCACTAATCGTAAGCATAGTTTGAATAATCAGTCCCCGAAATGGCGCGTCTTAGCCTTTCCGAGACTCCCTGAATGCGAGGGTCACGCGGCCCCTATATTTTAATGTGCACGGTTTACTCAGTTTACCGATTACCGTTTTTTAACTGATGAAATGCGGGGTATTTCATTGCATTGCTAAGTAACAGTTTAAGTCTGTTTATAAGATTCAAACAACTCCAGGTCCTCTGTTTAATAGCGTCACCAAACGACCCTAAATAGTTTCAGTCTAGCCTGCAGACTGCCTTGTAATTTCGGTCCTGGCTGAGTCTCGCGTCCTCGACAGCCTAAGGCCAGGGGTACAGGGCGACTCATAAACACCTTTCATGGACTGAAACCTGGGCTGTTCAATTCTTTCATTTCCCCCATAAATAGCTCATCCCCATATCAAATGTGCAACTGACTAAGATGCTATTTGCTAACTGGTCAGAACCATGAGATTTGTAGTCTTTGTATATAATAATTTTTATTTGTTTACTATAAGCCGTCAGCATTTGATCACTTGTTCAGGTTAATGTGGCTTTAAAGAGAGTTAAGCTGGTTTTCTTATTGTTGTTACGACAGCGTCCTTTGTTGCTTTCATATGGAATAATCTGTTTTCTCTGCAGCATTCATGCGTTCCCCTTTACGCAATGCCCAGAGAAACTATTCAGAAGAATATCCGGTTACTGTGTACAGTGTTGTATACAGGAGTTGCATAACGGAAATGGACTGTCAAAAACGCCAGTTGTCGCAAATCAGAATGAATGCATGTTGAAATGTGCTTAGTCAGTGCAGCACCATGGGAAATTTGATTGCTTCAGCATATGAAATGTTTGTAGTTCCTGCTTCATGCTGTTTTAAAATCCATTTCCCCTTTCCAAAAATTAAGAGAAAGCCTTTTTGAATTTCTGAGCTTATTTAAAGCTGAATTATTGCTATTTATGACTTCCACAGATGCAGGGCCAGCATGCTTAATTCCTGGGGGGTCGGGACAAACCCGGCCCAGGACAATATCCCCAGATACCCTCCAAATGCCGGGCCTATGTGGATGTTTAATTTTGGAAAAAAGCTAAAACTCCAAGATGCACTCTACTAAATGTGGAAGGTTAGGGTCGGTGTTGAGTTGAGACTAAGCCTTTTACCAAAGGTTGCATTTTTGTGTGAAATACTGAGGATTTTTCTGGTTCCATTTGTCCAGTAACTCGGTGGTGACCTGCTCTGTATGTGCGGCAGCCTGTCAGTCTCGACTTTGATATCGACCAAAACCCTGCTGGGTTTCAAAGTCCCCTGGCACCGGCTTGGGTATTGCATCTCGCCACTTTGACAGGGGTGTCAACGGGGACTGAGAGGACTTCCAGGTTTCCGGCGTGGGGCTTCTTCTGTGACACAGAGATAGTGTGACATTCACCTCCGTCTGCAATAAACATCTATTAGATGGCAGGTCCTTGCGTCTCCAGATTACGGGTCTAATCGGAGGTGTACAGCTCCCGTGTATTGGGGACGTGACCCTAAGAGAGCTGGGGAGCAGGGAGGCCGCATTTGATGCCTTTGACCGTAAGTGGAAATCTAAGCCTCGTTTCTGGTTGGAGGAGGTGCTGTGCCGGTGCGTCCGGCACACAGTGTGTCAGAAAAGCTGATCTTTAACAACCAATAAGCGCAAGGACTTGCAGGTGACAGCGATTGAAAGCCCCCCTCGCTGAAAGCAGTTAGGTGATGTGGTACATCTGTCTGCTTGTGTTCCTCCCACGTGATGTGCCCGTATATCCTAGCTGTGGGTGGAGATGAGTCTGTAGCTTATCTTCAAAGGGGACACCCTGGACGAGATGCAAGTCATATGACTGGTGCCAGGAGGTCCTAAGGAGGTGTGCTTAGGAAGGCTATCGGCATTTAAAGGGAAATCAGCATTTACAAACTGATCCGTTACAGCTCAATGAATCATTTTCCGCTGTCTGGGTTTAAGCAGTAACGTGACTTTGAAAACAAAAATGACATAAGCGAGGGCCGGTTTTTAGTCGGCCCTAAAAATACGCTGGTAGATCGGGCCGCGGCGGTCACGCCGGACCCTGAGCTCATTTTTTCCAGCATAGAAGAGCTGCTTTGCTGGCAGCGGGCCAAGCTCGTGGGCAGCGTCTCCTCCCGTCCAGCCTGGGGCCTTGGCCTGCAGCCCCGGTCCAAGCAGCCAGCCGGGGCCTCGCTAATGGGGGGGTTTAGATAATTATGTGGTGGTAGGTGCCAGGACCTCGGGCCAGAAAGCACGCTTATTGCTGGGGGGCGCTGTGACCCCACCAGGCTCCAGGGCAAGCCGTGCAACACGGAGCAGGATTACATCTCCACCGGCTGCCTATTCGCCGTCTCGCTATGGCGGGCGTGGCGGCGGGAGCGGCTAACTGATCTGCCGACTCAGTCATGCGTGTCTCCACGATGGCAGCCGAACAATGGCATTCCCGTCACTGTCAGACCCGCCAGCATGCTCAGCGCCTGCTAATCTACCTACATTTTGAGACAGGTTTTGCACCACTGAACCCTCGGGATACCAAACACAGACTGAACCGCTCCTTGTGTAGTGTGTAGGTTTGTGTCTCACTTTATAGATGAGGGAAGATTGACCCGATTTTGTTATGTTGTTAAAGGTTTCAGGGTTTGATGAGTTGGAAGGCAACCCCTTTGGAGACCATGTTACGCAGGTTCGCTGTTTGGAAAGAGCTCTCTGCTGTAATTTGTTTCCTGTCCTTCATGTGGCCACACTTGTTTTAATAAACCATTACGCTGATGAGCTTTTCCCCGTAGCTTCTTTTGTGGGGGTGCGGCTCTGACTGTAAGACTCGGAGCTCGCCGCTCTCCAATGGAGAATGGAGAGCCTCATTCTGAGCTCCAGGCTGCAGTCTGACACTGTTGCCTAGGCAGCTGGCCAATATGGAAAACGAGCCTTCTGCCTGGGGGGTTTGGGTTCGAGTCCCGGGAGCGGTCCAGCTGTGGTGAGGAGTGAGGAGGTCAGTAAACGGGCTGGCTGTTCTGTTAGCTAGTAAGGATGTCTGTTTCTCTCATGCCTGCGTCTCCACCGTCCTGACTGCTGCTGTGTTTCTGCATACCTTACAGAGTGCAGGATGAAAGAACATCACCCCAACGGGGACCCTCTGTGCATTTGGTTTTAAGATGTTTCTTGGGAACTCGGCTCACAAGTTTACAGCCGTAAACGAGCACTGAGATTCACTCATTCACTGGGATGCATTTCACCACGTTCCTTTTGTGGTGTAAATGCTGATGCATCCCGATGGGTCCCTGACACGGACGTCACCGTAACTGTGGGCAGGGACATTTCGCCTTCTAGCAGAAGTGACATAGGCAGTAAAGAAGTCTGAACACAAGTGATCAGCTGGATACCTTAGAGATGTGCACTACCAGTCAAAAGTGTGTATGTTACTTGCATAAGATTTACTAAAAATACACTATGTATTCTTTGCTAACAAATACATTTACCATCTGAGTACCTTTATTAGCAAGAAAATGTCATATCTTTGATTCATCAAAGTAACCTCCTATAGCAGTTATAGCGGCAGAGAAAATTCGAGATATATTTTCTGCAAGGAACATTAAATACTGCTCTGTTTCATGGGATGACCTGTGGTGTGCAAAAACGTTTGACTGGTAGTGTATGATAAACACAGATGTAAGTGGCAATGTGTCTTTCCTGTCCATTTGTGATCCGGTTGCCCAAAAAAGATTTTAAAACCAAGGGCCACAGAGAATTAACCTCTCTTTGCAAATCAGGGGAGCTGAAGATCTTCCTGAGACTGGTATCCCTTCTGCTGTTTAATGATTTCAAAATATTGGGCTTCTAGCTGCTGATGATCAGATAGGACGAGGTTTGTTGCATTCCAGTAATAGCTGCCAGCTGCATGTTATGATGGTAAAGATAACCAGGACAGAGGCGGCACAGACCGAGCCTCTGTGTCCCCTTTGATGATTTCATACTTTCAGTTCAAGTGTTGCTGTTATTTCAAGGTGTTCCTCAGTCTTTCTGGGAAATCAGTCTGCGTATCGTCATGACCGGGCTCCACCTCATCGCCACAGAAGCGTGCACTTCCTTGGTAACTATTACTTCTGTTTAGCTGGTCTCTGTTGCCGGCGTGAGTTTGAGCGACACTGTAAAGGTGCTGGAGAGCTGGGAGGACCGGGGCAAGATTTTCTCAGAGGACCGGCGGGGTTCCGATGGTGTGGGGCGGGCGGGCGTACGGACACATGGTAACCTTTGATGAACGTGGGACGTAGGGGCGGCCGAGATTACCCAGAGGCTCCACATCACGGCAGGGTAAGCACGCCGGCCTGCACAGACCCGCAATAACCCAGATAGGGGGACCCGTTTGGTTCGGTCGCTAATTCAGGAAGAGCCATTTTGGAAATTAAGTACATTATTACATTACTAATGAGAAATACCTCAGTTACACATCTTTTAATATATTTGTTTTGTGAATTATTTTTTATTGAAGGGTTAAAGTAAGCCAGCGTGATGTAGATCGATGATTCTGAAGTGTAAAGCAGTGCTTCCTAATCCGGTCCTCAGGGACCCACTGCCGGTCCGTGTTTTTGCTCCCACTGAGCTCCGTGTCAAACAGTCCGCAGAAACATGGACTGTCTCCGGGTCCCCGAGGACCAGATTAGGAAACACTGGTGTCAAGAAATGAATAGGAGAGACCCCACAGAGTGCAGGTAGCGTTCTGGTGCTCAGGTCATCCTTCCTCACACACCTGCTGGAGGTTGTTTAGCTGCTTCCCAGGTGCTAATTAAAATTAGGAAACCTGTAAGTGATGCATGAAGCCGGGGGGGAGGTCTGGAAAGCGGTGAGCAAGCCGCAAGCATGTACTGTACGGCTTTCAATGAGCCGCGTTTCTGTACGGTTCTGCTTTGGTGGCAGATAGCGGATGGAGCTTAATCCATGGCAGTTGCAGATTTTTTTCTAGGGGGAGGGAGAAGGTCTGCTATAGCAAAGCCGCCCCCCCCCCCTTGCCATGTTTAAATCCTTCAGTCTGGCTCCAGCTGTCCCAGAGCCGCACCGCCGCTGCCGTTCGCCGGCGGGTGTCGGGCTCTGTAACCCTGGAAACACAGCAGCCGTGTTTCAAACGTTCAGCGTCATCTTGTCAGCATTGCAGGGGGGGGGGGGGTGATGAAATCATTTCGGAAAACTGACTCACAGCCAGGCGTGGCTCAGGTTTGACCTGGGGCTGCCCCCCCAGGTTCCTCTGCTCTTGGGGTGGGGGGCAGTCAGGGGGTGCAGTTCACTCTGACATATCTGCACAGTGACAGTCGATTCTTCTTCTCTTTTTTCCCTCTCCCTTGACTGTCAGTAACAGTGTCAAGCTTGTTATGGGTGTAAATTAAAACATCTGACTGCTTAATAAACAGTGCAAGGTGCCTTTTGCTTCACTGGTCTGAGAAAGACGGGAAGACGCTCAGGAATACGGCCCTCGTTGTCTCTGTGGTGTCACGTTCAAGGTTTTCCGTCTTTAACCTTCTCTTTTTTTTCTGGCTTGGTATTTTGGGCCTGAGAATGACTTCACCATCTGCCCTCCCGCAAAAACCACTGCGGGTCTCTGGTGTGGAATTTGCCACATGTGCTGGGGAAATTAATTGCCTGAAATGACACATATTTAAAAGCCCCGATTATTAAGTAATAGATGGTTTAATAATCCTTGTCTCAGACACAGAAGGTCATTAAAAAACGATGCATTCTGACTCCCTCACAAAAACGAAGGGGATTAGGCGGAATGGGAGGTATTGTTGTGCTTTGTGCTCTTTCATCTCGATGTTTAAACCCGTCTTTTGGATAGTTTGTGGAAAGATTAGCTTTGAGAATCAAAACATCAGTGTGAAGGACTTGCATCCGGTGTTCATTCGCTACCTGGGTCACTCATTTCTTAAAGTGCATTGAGGAGACTATAAATGTATATGTAAATCATTCAGTAGGCGCACAGGCGTGACCATGAGCTTGTCCGGTCCGCCTGATTAATTTTCTGTACCACGCAGATCTTCCTAACTGCACTTCACCGCTGAATGAGGCCTCTTTTATTTTTGTGAACAGCAGCTGTTACCAAACAAACATAGTCAGTCTTATTTGGTGGCATCTAAATATATTTGCTTACTCCATATCCTGGGTGACATGTTTTGGAAAGTGTATAAAAATAGGATGAATCGGCGCATGGTTTTGCAGTATTGAGCAATAAATTTGAGTATGAAATGTGTCGCGCATGAAAGGAGGAATAGTTTTGCAAATGGGCGTCACGGAAATGTGACAGGAATGCCTGGTAGAGGACACACAGACACACGGCGCATGCACACACACACGCACACACACGCACACACACGCACATTTGTATTCATACAGTACTTGCTTTGGCCATCTCTGCCTCTCAGGACCTGAAAAGGATACAACGCTACAGGCAAGGAAAAGGACAGCAACTGTGCCTGCTTGCCAACCTAAACATCACCAGGGGCTGATGGGAGACGCCCCCCAGGCCGTCAATAGCCCTCAGTGTTTCGCCTCTGAGCTCATTTGCCACAGACAGGGGGCACGGGCAGCTTGAGAGAAAGAGGAGTGTGTGTCAGCTACAGGCAGCGGGTACAGGCAGCCGGAGAGAGGGCCAGGAGTGTGTGTCAGCTACAGACAGCGGGTACAGGCAGCCGGAGAGAGGGCCAGGAGTGTGTGTCAGCTACAGACAGCGGGTACAGGCAGCCGGAGAGAGGGCCAGGAGTGTGTGTCAGCTACAGACAGCGGGTACAGGCAGCCGGAGAGAGGGCCAGGAGTGTGTGTCAGCTACACACAGCGGGTACAGGCAGCCGGAGAGAGGGCCAGGAGTGTGTGTCAGCTACAGACAGCGGGTACAGGCAGCCGGAGAGAGGGCCAGGAGTGTGTGTCAGCTACAGACAGCGGGTACAGGCAGCCGGAGAGAGGGCCAGGAGTGTGTGTCAGCTACACACAGCGGGTACAGGCAGCCGGAGAGAGGGCCAGGAGTGTGTGTCAGCTACACACAGCGGGTACAGGCAGCCGGAGAGAGGGCCAGGAGTGTGTGTCAGCTACAGACAGCGGGTACAGGCAGCCGGAGAGAGGGCCAGGAGTGTGTGTCAGCTACAGACAGTGGGTACAGGCAGCCGGAGAGAGGGCCAGGAGTGTGTGTCAGCTACAGACAGCGGGTACAGGCAGCCGGAGAGAGGGCCAGGAGTGTGTGTCAACTACACACAGCGGGTACAGGCAGCCGGAGAGAGGGCCAGGAGTGTGTGTCAGCTACAGGCAGCGGGTACAGGCAGCCGGAGAGAGGGCCAGGAGTGTGTGTCAGCTACAGGCAGCGGGTACAGGCAGCCGGAGAGAGGGCCAGGAGTGTGTGTCAGCTACAGACAGCGGGTACAGGCAGCCGGAGAGAGGGCCAGGAGTGTGTGTCAGCTACACACAGCGGGTACAGGCAGCCGGAGAGAGGGCCAGGAGTGTGTGTCAGCTACAGACAGCGGGTACAGGCAGCCGGAGAGAGGGCCAGGAGTGTGAGTCAGCTACAGACAGCGGGTACAGGCAGCCGGAGAGAGGGCCAGGAGTGTGTGTCAGCTACAGACAGCGGGTACAGGCAGCCGGAGAGAGGGCCAGGAGTGTGAGTCAGCTACAGACAGCGGGTACAGGCAGCCGGAGAGAGGGCCAGGAGTGTGTATTCGTCGTATATTGTCCCGTCGTTAGGGGAGCAGGCTGTCGGAGCACGGTTGTCTCAGAAGGTACGTTATGTCAGGATGGGGTGTATGCGGATGTGTGTAACTCTTAATGCATGTACTCTGTGCGTGCATGTGTGTGTGTGCGAATCTGTCATCTGTGACACTTTGCCCATGTGTGCGTGTGTGTGCGCGTGCACGCCCGCGACTGTTATGTGATGTGCTTGTTTGCATGTGTGTGTGTGTGTGTGTGTGTGTGTGTGTATGCGACAGTGTTGTGTATGATGTGTCTGCTTGCATGTTTGTGTTCAGGCGGTCTCTGCCTCCCCCATGCATGGTATTAATATTCATACACTTGTGGGGATTCTCCATTCATTTCTATGGGTATAACTCTAACTCCAACTAAGACAACCTTTAACCCCTATCCAGCCCTAACCTTAACCATAAGTAACCAAACAAAATGCAAGGCTTTTGGCTATTTTACTTTGCTGATTGCATCCACACTTCTATAAATTTCTATAAATTAAGTTTATATTGCGGGGACATTTCATCACTGTTCAAAAATGTCCCCACTAGGTCATAGTCACAGGTTTCTATCACATTTTATCACCCCCCGTCACTCACCGGTCCCTTTAGTGGGGCTCTGTTCCTCCACAGTCTGCCTCCTTCTACAACACAGCCTCCAAACCGCCGTGAGAAGCTGGGAGGTGGGAGGTGGGGGGGGGGAGAGGGGCGCTCTGCACTGAGTTTGGCCTGGACGGGTGCAGTCTGGCACTTCACCAGCAGGTGGCAGGCTGTGCTCCCTGACTCCCCAGGAGCTGCTTCAGTGACCCCCCCCCCCCCCTCCTGCTTATCCATCGCTGTGACTGGGGGGGGGGGGGGGGGTTTTCTGTGATGATGGCAGGGCAGCTTCTCTGCCTGTGATCTCTGTCCTCTGACTGTTCCTGTTTATTAAACAGTCATAGGCACAGAATGAAGAGAGGGGGCGTCATGAATGTAGTCAATTATGCAGATTTATTTCTAAATCAGCCATTGATTGAGGCCGCTCCTCCTCTAAAGAAAGCGGGTGGCTTTGCTCAGGTGGACAATTATGGGGTCCCTGTTTGCCCCCCTCCCTGAGGTAAATGTGGGTCACCTCTGAGCTAGGCAGGAGGGGGGGGTGACGTATCAGTCCAGCAGGAAGCTCCAAGGTGAGTCGGGACCTCCAGGCTGGGGGGGGGGGGAGGTTGAGCCGGCTGGCCATCTGTTAGAAGCACGTGTTGGAATCCAGTGAGACCCCCCCCCACACGACCTCCTGACACACCGACCAGATTCCCATTTTTGGTAGAGGACGGACACCGGAAGCCGCCCTCCCCGGGTTGGCGGGCTCCCCTAAAATAACGCCTGGTGTGTGACCGCCTCCCTCATGGCGTCTGCCGCGCTCATTAGCGGAGGGAGGGGCCGTCTGGGGGGGGGGGTCTCTGAATACTGAAGGCCCGTCCCTGATGCTTGATGCTTTCGGTACTGCCTGTAATGGCAGAATGGACACTCCCAGTCAGCACAGCCACCAGACCGAAAGGTGGACGATATCGCTCCTTTTGATAGCGTTGTTTGGCTCATCAACCGCTGTATGTGCACAGCTGTGCTCCCCAGAAAGATGTGGAAACGCCCAGGGTCATTGTGGTTCTTCTGTGTAATGTTACTTAGCCTTTTTATTAGGTAACCAACACCACTGTGGGTGAAAATGCCCACAGAAATGCTGGATGCATGTTCAGAGTGATCCTCTCTACCTCGAGTTTGACTGAGCTCCCAAACAAATTGTGGCGTGATCACAATAAACCCAGCGTATTTAGATATTGCCAGTGAATATGATTTATTTTTTGCATCGCTATAACATTTTACTTTTCAAATACTGAAAGTAAGCCATCATCACTGCTTATCCGGCGTTACAGGAAGCACAGTGCTTGAGGCAGGGGGACGCCCAGGACGGGATTCCGGTCCCTCGGAGAACACAGATATGCACACGCTCTGCATGCACACTGTGGGCAATTTACAGATGCCGGTTTATGCAGCTGCATGTTTTTGGACTGCTGGGAAAGTCTGCGCTTTCAGGCTGAAGATTAGGTAACTGAAGAGCACTTCAGTCTGTAGCAAATCCCCGTCTGCAGACAGCCGGGAAGATGGACCCACTATCCGCAGGATTCCGGTGACCGCATTTAAATAATTTAGTCTGCAAAGCCTGAGTAGTTTGTGGTATTGAAAGTATTCCCGTCACTTTTATACTGTGAAGTATGAGGTGCTTGCGTTAGTTGTTAATGCTGTGGCGTAAGTTTGACTTTTTTCTTGTGGATGGCGGTCCAGCCCAATGTGTCAGCGCCCCACTGTCTGCCCCAGTGTTAATTTCCCTCGCCGGATATTGGACTGTTTGGGCCAGATGCGGGTCGCCTCTGAGACCAGAAAACAAAGGTGTGAGGGTTTGATTTGAGCTGTGGCCAGATACCAGCTAAACTTCATGCCCAGGAAACCAGCAGGTCTAGATGTGGGGTGGAATTCCTGCGTAGTGTTTCTCATGCAGGAATTATTTATAAATGTCATTTAATCTCGTATAAACTGCTCACGAATGCCGTGTAACGTGACGCCACAGCCATCATCCTCGACCCGTTCAGTAAAGTCATCAGCAGCTGCTCCGCTCATCCCTTACGATGAATAATCAGCTGTGAAAGTGAGCGCGTCCTGGGCGTTTGGGGATGCATGATAGCTGCAGCCTCCCAGTACGCTGATGCTAATGTGGGTCAAAGACAGGCTTCTCCTCCGGTCTGATGTCCTGTGGTCGCCGTGGTGCTTTGACCGGCGCGTCCTTCGGTGGCGGTCCCCCTGGAGGTGCACACCTCACCGCCGCCAGCGGCCAGGTAGAGCGACGCTGCCCCGGCAGTAGTCGTTACTGCCGTCTGGCTTGCGTGATGAATGAGAGTCTGGGGAAGGCGGGCCGGCTCTCATCCCTGGAGCTTGCCACCCTGTCCCTCACGTCTCTGGAGGGGAGAGCGCTGTCTCTGTGGCAGCCGGGAGGGGAAGCGTGGGTAACATTTTCGTTAGGGATTGACAAGGCAAAAGACTAGGAGAGAGACTTCATTTGCAGGTGTGGGGGGGTTAAGATATTTATAGTTTATATGTTTATAGTTTTGATAGACCTTAAAAAAATGGGCATGGACAGATTTGAGCAGCTTTCATGATTTCTCAAATCATTTTTTTAATCAGTTAACTTTTGCTTTCACTGGGTTGTGCCCTTTCATTTATTTTCTCTATTAATGCTTGTATGTGATGTGGACCGAATCCACATTTGATCACAGACCTTTATTCCCATTGATTTCAGTTTGCCTTTGAGATGAGGCAGGGGGCCACTAACCCAAAGGGAAGTCTTAACGAGCTCTCGTTATTCAACAAAAATGTCCCAGATCATTACTGGAACAAAATAGCTGGTAATACTGCCTCATTCACAGAGATAAAGTCTGTTCTGTCTCATGTTATGACCTCAGCCCTCATAATTGCTCCCAGATTGTGTAACAGGGAGAGGAACCTTATAGAAAGTCTGCTTTTCAGCTGAACCGGAAAGAGACACACTGTAACGTGACATCACCGGCCGGCCGATTCCTGACCCTTTCAGGTTGGCGTGGCTCTCACTAATGTTGCTGTAAAGCTCTCACTGTTGAAAATAATGAAATACCTGACAGGTCGAATAAAGAGCTCTGCAGGACTGGCAGGTTCCCATGTGTTCAGGGTCTTTCTGACACCGTTACTTAAAGAGCTGCTTTGAATTTTGTTTGAATTCAAAGGACAATTCTTTGAAATGAAGTGTGTTTTTGATAAGCATTAAACCATTTAAACAATTAGCACTGGAGGCTTCCTGTCCAACTCTGTTTAAGTGTGTTAATTAGTTTCGTCCCAATGAATAGCATTCAGCCGATTAAGCTGTTTTGGCTCAGGTTAGAGATGCAGACGCGGTAATGAAGGGCTGTTGGGTGCTGGGACCCCGATTCTGGGGTTTTGGATTTTGGAATCTTGGGAATTTTAGCATAGCAGCCTCTTGACTGGCAGTGATGGCAGGATATATCGGATCAAGCTGGGAGATTAGCACAGTCTTACTGGATTCAGTTATAACCAGTAGGTCTGCTTCTCTCTCTCAGGGCAGATGCACACAGAGGTCCAGCCATGTGTTTTATACCAGAAAATACTGCAAATAGTGAGATTTATGGATGACTGTACTCAGCATGTTTGCTTGATATCGTTTTCGGTCCATGGCTTGTAGTTTTAGCTTTCTGTGTAGGGCAGCCATGGGATGTGGTCGTCACTGTTTGTCAGACCCCCTAGGCAGTTAAGGATCATTGAGCGAGCATCTGAATTTTTCTCACACCTGCACTTCCTTCACTCAACCTGTTAGTAATGATAGTATATTTGTTCTCTGGTAGTGAATCAGAGCAGCAGCTCATCCTGCACGCCCGTGTTGGGCTTTTGGCACCAAACCTCTTCCCCATTGCTCCCAGTATTCTGTGGTTGAGTTGAAGGTAGGTAAGCACTTACTTTAGGGGCGTTTGGGTTGGAGGAAGCTAAATTCTCGGTTTGGACCATTTGCAGCTGCACTGGGTCTAGCGTGTGGGGCTTTCTGAAATATCCTGCCTGGTCACAGTTGTCCAAACATGTTCTGGCTGATTTCCCATGATCCTCTAAGCTGTAGAAAGATGTGGAATCATATGTCCCACAGCACAACACTCTTTTCTTCCACTTTGGGGCTGCTTCTGACCGTGGTTTGAAGTTCACATGAAACAATCATTGTCTCCCCCAGAGGGGAAGTCCAAGTCTAATTACAGAACGTCCTCAGCTCCTATCTTCAGACATGCTCTGCCGGTCGGCCATCTTGTGAACTCTCGCCATCTGGGGATTGTGTATTTTTTTCCCCTACCGTCCTTCATTATCACCCACATGTCTGGCCGGGGGGTTTGGGGGTGGCAGATAGACTAAACGTCCGCCTAACTCGGGACAGTTACTTCCCTGCCCAGAGCACCAGACTGCCCGATACAATCAGAGGCCTGCTGATTGACCGATGACATAATTATGCGGAAAAGCGTAAGCCCCACCCCATCCTCATTATGTGAGGAAATGTAGGGTGTTGGTGGGCTGTCAGCCGATCAACCTGTACTTGAGACAAATAAAGGATGATTAATTTGCGACTGAACAGTAGTTAAACATTCCTGCACATGTTTGAAAATATTCTTGATGTGGTTGAAATGCAGGGTAATGACAGCAAATGATCAGTGGGCAGTAGTGGCTGGAGTGAAAAGGAGCACTGTCCCTTTAAGAGGACTGGAACGTGGTGCTGTCCAGTAAACATTCAAACATTTGGTTCTGCCACGAAAGCAGGGCCTGCTGCCTGGGTGGAGGGGGGGCAGATCACGTTTCTACAGGAGGTCAGTGCTGTTTTTATTTCATTTCTGGGGGTGTGTGGCAGCTGAAGGGCTGTCAAGGCAGAGGGTGTAACCCTGAACGTGTGTGTTTATGGACTGGCTTCCCGGCCACATTCCTATAAGAGATGCTATATCCCAGTGACCGTGTGCCCCCCCACCCCAGCCAGACCTGCCCCAGTTGTCTCCTCCACATCGCTCTGGGTCATCAGTATTCCTTTTGTCACACAACTGGTGTTCTGCCCAGAAATCCCCTCTGCTTCTTTTTGTGGCTCTGGTTCCCCCTACCTACCTCCCCACTCCCCCCAACCGCCTCTCTCTCTCTCTCACACACACACACACACACACACACACACACACATGCGCATATGCACTCTCCCCCGCTGGCTGTAACCCAGAGAGAGGGGGATCGCCTCGTCACTGTGAGCTGGAGCCCCAGGCGCGCTGCTTGCCGCTCGCTCGTCCCGTCTGCCGTGTGCCCCCCCCCATTCCACTGTGTGCCCCCAGCGTGCTCGGGGGCCAGGGGGAGCACGCTGATGGTTTCGGCCGCTGCGGTTACCCAGCGATGTGGTGTCTGCACTGTGGCTCAGAGAAGAGTCAGTCCCTTCAGGAGCTAGATGTGGAGCAGCGGTAAGCGCTCTGTGCGTGTGTGTGTTTCTGTGTGTGTGTGTGTGTGTGTGTGCGTGTGCAATGCAATAAAAACCTGTCATTTTGATATTGTGGGGAGCATTTTTCAGGTCCCCACAAAGATCTTTGTAATCTAACAATGCCAAACGTCCCCTGTTTTGTTTGGTTACTTATGGTTAAGGTTAGGGCTGGGCAGGGATTAAGGTCGTCATGCTGGGATTACAGTTTTCACCATAGAAATGAATGAAGAGTCCCCACAAATAATTACAAACCTGTGTGTGTGTGTGAGAGAGAGAGAGAGAGAGAGAGCTTGTATTTACCATATTATGGGGGGGAAATGTCCCCACAATGTGGTAAAACCCCAATTTTATAAATTGTTCAGGTTGAGGTAAAGCTGTCAGCCCGACGGGCTGGGGGGGCGTCACTGCCTGCGGGACACAGACAGAAGCTTAGTTTGGCAAAGCATGAGCTTTGAATACGACACCCCCCCCCCCCCAGTACCTCGTCCGCTGTCCTCGTCTTTCAGAAGGTCGATAAATGTCACTTCTGTAGCTGCTGTGAAGACTCTGTATGGTTACATGCTGCTGAATGTCGGTATGTGAGGTGTACAGTACAGTATTACCATGTTAGGGTGTCGTCCTTTTATTTGTCTTGTTTAGACCGCATCCTGGTCAGTGGCCTGCTTGGTGTAACAAGCTACCTGTCTAATTCATTACATTTAACTTGTCTGTCTGTCTGTCTGTCTGTCTGTCACATGGTAAGCATTGTTTAAAACGAACACAGACCGTAGATGGTATATGCAGTAGATGGTATATGCAGTAGATGGTATATGCAGTAGATGGTATATGCATCTGACATGTCCGCCATCGCTTTGCACAGGGCCCCACAATCCAGACCAATCAGAGTCAAGTTTATATAGCTGAGTATGTTCATACATACAGGGAATTTGTCTCGGGCTCCTCGTGCTAACATACTGCTCGTAGATTCTGTCGCGTGGACAGACAGATGGGAGCTGGGTGTGGGGACCGGGAGGCCCGCGGCTGCTCTGAAGAGGGTGCCTTGTGCAGGTCCTGAATGCCGTATTTAGCGTGTGGAGGCACTTCCTGCGCCGTCAGGGGGACCCGCCAGGTCCCCGCGGCCTCCTGGACAGTGAGGCCACTGTCAATACTCTTTAAACTGTTTATTAATTGACCTTTTTCTCAGTGGAGGGAAAAACATATGATGTAATGGGGGAAGTCACTAACTTGTAAAAGATTCAAAATGAGTCACTTAAGCTAAATGATATTGATTATTTTACAGTTATGAAAAATTAATGGACAGTTTAATGGCTGTTTGTATGATTAATGTTCCGTTGGAGATCGTGGCTTTTAGGTGCGGATATAAAAATACACTGGCCTGAATTAAGTGCAGTGTCGCTTTTGTTAGTGTTGAGGGTGAAGGAGGTGTCCTGGCTCTCTGTTTGCGGCAGAGTGCTGGGTTTTTGGGGGTGGGGCTTGTTGTCCTCCCCGGGGTTGGGGGGCGGGGGGGCTTGTTGACACCTGGCCTGCTATGCCATGTGTGACATGTGCCATTTCCTCCCGAGGTCATGTGACCGCAGCAGGGCGCCTTCAAAGCCCTGAACAGGCCGTAAAATGGCCACCCCTGTGCGTCTCCCCCGCAGTCAGCCCGCTTCAGCTTGGGATTATTTATTCCTCCTCCTCCTCCTCCGAAGATTATAATTTGAAATGAGCTTTCTTTGGCAAGCCGAGGTGCTGGGCACGCAGGATGTTGTGTTATTTTTTGCCGTCACTAGCTGCCGTCTTTAGTGACCCGAGACGGCTTCAGGACACGGATCTGCGGGCGGCTAACATAATGAAAACGTTGCGTGGTTTTAATTTGCCAGCTGCTACTTTTATGGGATACTTTGTGCCTGCCGGCCGCTATTTCTGCTCTTCTTTTATTGTATTTTTAACAGTGAAATGTAAATCGACCCCCCCTCCATCACACTCTAACCTATAGCCTTATTTATGTGCCTTTTATTTGGCCTGCGGGACAGAGAAACATCTGTATGGTGTATGTATGCCAGGAAGGCCAACGCACACGTATTGGTGCACTTTAGTAACTTACAGGGGCTTGGCCGGGTTGGGCTGGAGTCGGGGGTGGTTTTCGATGTATATAGAACGGAAAAATGTAATAAAATACATTTGACGCCAGAACACCAGTCACACTGTAGGATTGTGGCTTTCATTTCAAGAAATGGTGTCACATCTCTGTTTCATAAGCCGTTATAGGAACAGTTCTTAGAAAAGATCCACCAAGTATTACCATTTGTTAGTAATGTTGCCTGTTATGAGGATCTTAAAACACACACAAAATTAATCTGAGACATGTTGATAAACCACATTTTCCCTTTCGCCCTTATTTCTAATAACCACTAACTGTCACCTTACAAACCAACCAAGGAAAGTGTGGTTCTTTAGTAGAAGGTTTTTCCATGAATATGAAGTGCAGTTATGATTCAATATGGCCGCCATCTGAAAAAAGTGCAGCCGCTTTTCTATATGGCCTGTCTGAACTCCCCAGGGAGGCTGTCAGCTTCATTTATTGTCATATAACCAAAGACTTACTGAAGGATATTTTTTGGTTTTTATCATGTCTTTGGCCCCGGCCCGCCCTCCCCCTCTACACGCTCATGTGCTGAAATGCAATTAAAGTGCCTCTCAATGCGTATCGAAGCTCATGTTAGCAGAATCTGTTGAACGGCAAGCAGTGTTTTATTCTCCCCACTTAGACGATGACCTCGAGTTCCCCGTCCAATCATCGGGCTTTTCTCTGAGTCAGCTGTCATGGACGCAGTCACATGACTTGCCATCCTGCCCTATTGGCCAGCTTTGACATCTCAAAATCATTTTCCCGGGATCCCTCGGTGATGCCACCATGGTCTCCATGCAGTATATCCGTTGTCTTTCTACGATTTCCGTGTAGGTCTGTGCTTAGATGTTTGGAGTGCATTACCTCATATCTGATAACGGAACATGGAAGGTTAGAGTTCATCCTTGAATCTCCTGAGCATCATGGTGCTTTATGTAGTATGATTGTTAGCCACCAACAGCTGGGGTTGCTCACATTGACACTCAACTCAGATTTTGTGCTGGGCTATAGCAGAGGAAACGATAATAATTCTTTAAATGATATAACTTTCCTGATGAGTTATGGGAAGCGAGTTGCACTCTGCTCTTATCTAGTCCTGATGGCTACGCTTAGTAACAGAACCACACTGTAGTCGTCCATCATCCAAAAAAAAACCCCCATTGTGCTTCTAGCTGTTTTTCCATCGCAGGTGTGCAAGCTGCCCCTCGGATCACTCGCCCTCCCCCCTTGTGCGATTGGTCGGTTCTTAGCAGGAGTACCACTCACAGCCCTAAGAGATGTGTGTCACATGATAGCTTTGTGGGGTTAGCATGTTCTCCCTGCATCATTCCCTAGGAATGGGAGGGGGGGCACAATGTTGCTTTTGCTGCTGTTGTGATTTGTCCCTGATGTCAAGGACGTAGCACTACCTCTCCACCCCCCCGTTAAGGTATCAGAACTCGGCCTTTTCCCTTCCCCTCTTTCTTTGGCAGAAAACACGCTCGATAAATCCACGGGTGGCAGCGTGTCCATCTGTATGCTCGCCACACCGGTGCCGCTGGGCGTGTGCCAGCGCTCTACCTCGCCTGACCTTCACCGCGGGTCAGACCTGCACAGTCTGCTCTGGCTCGGCCCAGAGCTCTGCAGACAGCTGGATGGATGTGGTGGCAGTGCGGTCCGTATGCAGTGCCACTCCATTCAAGGCTCTTTCGGGCAGTCATGGCGTCTCGAGGTGCCTGAAAATGTGAAGGTGTTCCCAAATCAGTAGAACATCACGACCCATCCTTCCCAAACTTTGTTGCACATGTCAGCCTCAATGCACTGAAAACTGTGAAGTGGGTGATAAAAACCTGTACAGTTTTGTGAACTGGGCCATCAAACTAAGGTGGGCTCTCCTTACGTGATTTGACTGGTTCTGTCAGCTGATATAGTTTGTCAAACAGTAGGAGGGATCAAGTGAAATCCAATCAATCGATTTACTTACAGTAAGTTTATTTGTTTGTTTTGTCAAATGCACTACAATACAGCAGACAGAGGAACAGTGCTAGATGCGGGAAATGAAATGAGTTTTCCAGAGATCCCCCAATAAGTAAGTTATAATAAAATATAAGAAAAATAAGTAAAATAGTGCATATTAAGTAAATATTGATCTGTTACACTTTATAACAGCCTAATAATCCACATTAGCATCACGCTGCGTGTCGGCTTTTAGCATTAGTATCTTATTCTACAGTTATCAATGAAAGGCAGCATTTCATCTTACCTCTTGCAGTAGAAGAGCGAGGGGTCTGGCTGTGAAGATACTTCTGGTTCGGCCTGCTCCTTATGGCTGGACTGATGGACTCTCAGGCCGGCGTGTGTCATGTCGGCACCGCGGGCCGTACAGCGCGGTTAGCAAGAGCTCGCTAACTCATCTTTCGCCGCTGGCAGGAAGCTCCTCGGCCATAATTATCTAAGGAGTCTGGGTTCCACTCGCTTTATACGCGGCCTATTTTAAACCCGGGTTGCCCAGTGGTATACTTTTCAAATATTTCAGCATTCTTGCGTTACAGCACTGGAGCTGGGTTGGGGTTATGTCAGCGTACAGTCTTTGAAATGCTGCTTCTGGTTAAGATTTCACAGCTTCATTAGTATTGAGGAATGCTGTATTACCCATTACCAGGGCCCTAAGTGCCTCTCTCTGTGCCCTTGATGGCACGGCCTGACGTCTGTCCTGTCCTGTGCGGTACCTCTGGGTCATCCTCCGTGTTCTGGCCTACTTTCTTTGTTATTTCCTTCCGTCATCCTGACATCAGCACGCTTCCAGGCGCCTGCAGTGAGTGAAATGACCCCGTCACGTCTGAAGCCCGCTCGGCCCCTGCGGCCAGCACGAATAAAGGTGGAGCTGAGCGCTTAAGCTCCGTCCGAGAGCCGCCCTCCCCTGTGAGTCGCCAGGCAGCCTGTCCGTGTCCCGGAAAGTCTCCCGCTTGGCAGGCTGGGATTTGCCCGCTGGCAAGGGAGGTGCGGTGACTGAATGCCACGGCCATCACCACTGTGAAACAGGAGAGCAATGCCCTTCACGACAGAAACACCCCCCCCAGGGATGTGTGGGGGGAGGGGGGCACCGCCGCAGGTGCCCTCACAGGTTTCCATGCCGACCTTGACCTTAAACGGCTGCAGAGGATGGCTGGTTGTCATGGAGACCGTCGGTCCAAAAGCCGTGAATCTGAGACGTGTGGTTTTGAGGACGACCTTCGCCTGCTTAGTGAATCCACGCCAATCCTCCGTGCCCCTCTGCAGCCTTATGCGCCCCCACTGTTATCGAGAACGCCAGTCATTGTATTAGCAGATTAACCTCCTTTCAGTAGATCCACACAATTTATTTACAGTCTTCCTCAATAGTAATTATCATTCTGATAATGTGCTGTGCCCTGCCCCGTGGCAGTACGGCTAATTAAAAAGCCCCCCTTTAATTTAAAGTTAATTCAGCAGCTCTGTGTGTGAAATCCTGTGTCAGCAGGAGACCAACACGTAAGGGGAATCGAATGATTCTCCGTGTACCTGCTCCGTGCCGCAGTCGCAGTCGCAGTCGGTCCAGGAGGAGGGTGGTGATTTGGGTGTTGTTCACATTCTGCTCACATGGCGACCGAAGTCGTACTCCAGACAGGTGTGGGTATTTGTTGGATAGCGGTTTTTGTATTGCATTTTTAATGAGCGGGTGTTTTTATTGTGAAAGCCTGTTCTTATTTTGTCTCGTTGATCTCATGGCACTGCAGTTATTTGTCATGAATGCCTGCAGAAGGCTGCCAGCTCCCCAGAATAGTCTTTGCTTCCTCTGAGGTATAATTACGACGCCGTCCTTGGCTCAGAGGAAAGTTGTACCTTGAACTTCCCTGAGTACAATGGCAGATGAGACACTAAAGGTTCCTGGTAGCTCCCGGGGTTTCTGTACATGCCAGGGAATGGGAAGAGGTATGTGAGCTTGTCTGTTAGCAAGGTAGGTGTTCTGTGAATATTTCATGCCGTATAATCATTAGTCACATATGAGATCTACACGTGTCTGCTTGGAAATCAGGGAAGCGGAGCAGGAGGGAGTCTTTTGTAGTTACTGTTGATGAATGTATTGATAACTGTGATGTTCTTCAAAATGCTGTTTTGCCAAAATGTGCTGTAATGCCGTTTTTAATTCCTGATTTTGATTTCCATACTCAAAGCTACAGAACTACAAAGTTTTACATAGTTTCTGTTCTCTGATGATTGTAACAAGTTGTAAATATGTCATAGTTGGTGAGGATTTACTGCCTTCTGTACCCCCGGCCGGGACTCCGGCCCCCCAGCCACATTGTAGGGGGTGTTATTTCCCAAAAATGCCCCCTGCTCTTTCAGTCCTTCACCCAAGCTGCTGTTATCGCCGCTGTAAATATGGTTCCTCAGGCTTCTAGGCTAGGAAAGGGTCAAAGTTCATAACGGGGCTATACTGGACTGGCGTTTATATTCGTAAACATGACGCATGCTTTTTTGTTTGTTTGGTTGTTACGGCAACCCTGCGAAGCACTGAACACTAACGGTCTGCGTCCGGGTGTCTCTCCACAGCGTGGAAGGCGACGCGCCGTGCGGAGACGCAGGCTCCTCCCATGACGGCAGCTACGGGCGAGGCCCAGTGAGGCGCGGAGGCTCCGCCTTCGCCCAGGAGCGTGCCGAGGCGCTGTCCTACGGCCCGCCGGGTCAGCAGCGCTCCCGCCGGCCCAAGCTGCAACACTCTCAGTCCATCCTACGCAAACAGGCCGAGGAGGAGGCCATCAAACGCTCACGCTCGCTCTCCGAGAGCTATGAGCTCTCCAGTGACCTCCAGGACAAGCAGGTACCACACACTAGCCCCCACCCTCTAGTGCCCGCCCACTAACCCCCACCCTCTAGCCCCCGCCCACTAACCCCCACCCTCTAGCCCCCACCCACCGGTCCCCGCATGACAGTCCCCGGCCACCCCCAAGCACCCCAGCCTTTGCGAATACACTAATTAGCTAATTGGATCAGGCATCTACGGAAGACTGCGCTTGGTTTTTAAATAGCTCAGCGATTTCTTTGTGTGTGTGATGATTCACACCTTTCCCTTTAAATGCGGTAATGCACAATGGGGAAATCTGAGAGTCAGGAACAGGAGAGGGACATGGACATGCAAGCAGCACCGTTTTCACAGTGTGAGGTCTAAGCTGCAGATGAGGTATGGACTCCATTTTCATCTTAACCTACAAACTGACGTTCAGCTCCCCCTAAATTTCAGTCAGTATGCAGCGTGTAACATCGCCCGACATGGTCATCCAGGACTCCGATAGGCTGGATTACTCCTGGTGTATATTGGTTATAAACTGCCAACATGGAGAGTGCACAGACACCCTCCAACCCCCCGAGTCACTAATTGAAGGCACTGCATGCATGTTGAGTAATTGCACCTGTCATTTGAGCTCAGTCAATTAAGAAGCTCTTGACCGTCTGAAGATTTATGAGATGTGCATTGATCACATGATACCATGACACTGCTGAATTCTCATGTCTGATTGGTCGGAAGGGTGCTGATTAACTCCAGTGCTGTGACGCTTGCGGTATGTTCCGCAGGTGGAGATGCTAGAGCGTAAGTATGGGGGCCGTTTCATAACCCGCCATGCTGCCCGCACCATCCAGACGGCCTTCCGCCAGTATCAGATGAACAAGAACTTCGAGCGCCTCAGGAGCTCTATGTCGGAGAACCGCATGTCCAGACGCATCGTCCTGTCCAACATGAGGATGCAGTTTTCCTTTGAAGGACCTGAAAAAGTCCACAGCTCTTATTTTGAGGGCAAGCAAGTGTCGCTGACAGACGACGGCGCCGAGCTGGGGGCGCTGGTCCAGGCCGAGCGTGGCGATGGAGGCATCCCCGGCAACATGAAGTCGCCGACGGACCCAGGCGACTTCACGGACGCCATCACGGAACTGGAGGACGCCTTCTCCCGGCAAGTGAAGTCGCTGGCAGAGTCCATCGACGATGCACTGAACTGCCGCAGCCTGCACGGCGATGAGGGCCCGGTGGAGGCCGCGAGGTCCCACCCCGACCTGGAGGCAACCTATCAGGTAAAGCCCTCGCAGACTGGAGACCGGCGCAAGCCGGACGAGATGACGGCCTCCTACAGCGACGTGACACTCTACATCGACGAGGAGGAGCTGTCGCCCCCTCTGGCGCTCTCGCAGGCGGCGGAGCGTCTCTCCAGCACCGAGTCCGAGCCGCGGCACCGCCAGCTCACCTCCGCCCAGGAGTACTGGGCGCTGGCCCACAAGGACGACAAGGGTGACACGGACACGAGCTGCCGCAGCACGCCCTCGCTGGAGTGCCAGGAGCAGCGGCTCCGCGTGGACCAGTTGCCCCTGCTCACCATCGAACCACCCAGCGACAGCTCGGTGGAGATAAGTGACCGCTCCGACCGGGGCTCGCTCAAGCGACAGAACGCCTATGATCGCGGTTTCAGCAGCCAGCAGGGCAGCCCCAAGCATGTCTCCCATGGGCTCCCTCCCCGGGGGCCGGCCCGCGACGAAGAGCCCCCTAGACACCGGCCCAGGCAACTGGAAGGCCACCTGGCCATCAACGGCACCGCCAACCGGCAGAGCAAGTCCGAGTCGGACTTCTCAGACGGGGACAATGACAGCATCAACAGCACATCCAACTCCAACGACACCATCAACTGCAGCTCCGAGTCGTCTTCGCGAGATAGCCTGCGGGAGCAGACCCTCAGCAAACAGACCTACCACAAGGAGACCCGCAACAGCTGGGACTCGCCTGCCTTCAGCAACGACGTCATCCGCAAGAGGCACTACAGGATTGGCCTCAACCTCTTCAACAAGTACGTGATGCATTGGGGTCCTTCCTGGGTTACAGTGTGGAGTGGCAGTTATGAACAAAATCTGAACTCTGATGGCAGTGTCACACTGAAACAAGTGCTGAAACAGTTGTGTTGAACATATGGAGGAGCCCAAACAAAAAGAACACAACCCATCAGAGTTCAGACCCTATCTTCATTATTTCAGTTTTGCAGTGTCTATGAACCAATGGTATGAAACATCTAAGAAGGTGGAGTGCAGGTCGAGCTTCTGAAAAGGTTCGGCAATTATGGTTCACACCCATAGTTATGGCTTCAAATAAAATAATTTAACTGCCTTACAATGGCTCTTTTGGTTATTAGATACAATCAAAGAGCTGGGCCACATTTTTACACATAATTCCAAAAGCAATGGACACAAGATAATGAATTCAAGTTTTTAATGAAAGGTGGTTTCATTTTGTTTATGTAAAACTTCTATAATTGACCTCAACTGAGAAATAAATCCCAAAGACCAAAATGCCAGGGAGAAGGATATGTTAGCATGCAACAGTGAGCAAAAGCTTGTGGAAGGAAGTGGATGCTATCAGATGGAAAACAGCAAGGCTGCTAAATTGTAGACACACTCCCTAGCTAAGTGTGATTAATACTGTTTACCTTCTGGAAGAATGTTGCTATTTTGAGCACCATAAAGTGGTTTACAAACATTTTCTGATTAGAATCGAGGGGATATTTGCGATGTGCGTCACCTCGAATTTGTGAAGATACCCATTTTCTAATGCTTACGGTGTTTTTTTGAGTGTCTGAACATGGCAAAGTAATTCGAACAAATTGGAAAAGTTTGTTTGAATTCCAGGGTACATGTGACAAGGACAAATGTAGCATATTATAATTAAAATTGTATCTGAAATGTGTCGTTTATAGTAGAGTGTCCGATAATGCAAATAGCAGCAGTGGTGCTGATTTGTAACAGATATACAACATAAAACTGCCAAGAATGAGGTGTTGGTCATTAAATATAAATGCTACTTTATGTCTGCGATTGATCTGAGGCTAAATTTAGTCAGAATACTGGCATCTTATAATAATATTCAAACATATTTCTGAAGATACGGCTGCGCTGTAGTTATTGTGTGTGAGATGCTGCTTACCTCTGCCATCTTAATACTGTAAGTGAAAATAAGTAACCGCGCATGCAGCTCACAAAAATATGTAACAGATTGTAATGCATCCATCTTCCGACTGCTAATCATGGACAGTGAGAGCTTGGTGCTTATCCCAGACAGGATAGGGAAGAGAGGCAGGGGGGCACGCTGGGTGGGGTGCCAGCCCACCGCAGGACACCTACCCTCACGCGCACGCACAGAAACACACACACACACAGATTAGGTATCTATATCGTTGTGGGGACTCTCCATTCATTTTTATGGGCATAACCCTAATCCCAACATGACAACCTTAACCCCTACCCAGCCCTAACCCTAAATATAAGTAACCAATCAAAATACTTTTGACATTTAAAGGTTTTTGATTGAATTCATAGATCTTTGTATGGACCTGAAAAATGGTCCCCACAACGTCAAAATAACAGTTTTCCCCAAAATGTAATATAAACATAATCCACGTGCACATACACGCACGCACACACACACACACACAAAGACATCCTTAACAATACCAGTGCACCTAACTGCATGTCTTAGGCGCAACAGAAGCAGATAATGCAAACTCCACACACATGCATGCAGGGGTGTGGCTCGAACCCCCAACCCATGGGGTGTTCAGCAACAGCGCCACCAACTGCCGCACTTCCTCATCTCAATGCTTCTTTGTTGCACACAGTTGCAAACGTTTATACATTTTTATCTAAGTATCCTTAAAATAAGTGCTACTGGTGTATTTATTATTATTAATATTGTTGATGAAAAAGCAGTTTATAAAAATATATAACTCATATTTAATTTTTATTTGTGACTTAAACATGCTGACATCTTTTTGCCTTCATATGTTTCTGAGAATTCATGCATTCCTACATTCATTGTGTGTATAATGTATGCTTGCACACGCATGTACGTTTTTAAATATGCTCGTGTGTGTTCAGACGCCTGCATGTCTGCCTGCCACATGTCACCCTTCACAGTGTGATGACATACAGGATGATGGATTCGGGTCCTTCCGTGGCTGTGGGTTTGCAGAAATAGCCATCTCGTAACGATCTGTCGGGGCACACGTGCCGAGCAATCTTGAGAGACCCGTCCCTTCTCATGTCGGTATTACAGCCGTGCTTTTCGACGTATTTCCAGGAAGCCGGAGAAGGGGATCCAGTATCTAATAGAGAGGGGGTTTGTTCCGGACACGCCTGTGGGCGTCGCCCACTTCCTGCTCCAGCGCAAGGGCCTGAGCCGACAGATGATTGGAGAGTTTCTGGGCAACCGGCAGAAGCAGTTCAATAGAGACGTCCTTGAGTGAGTACAGCCGAGGTAGCTCCCCGCAGACTACACCTGCAAGGTGTCTGATCGCTCTGACGTCAGTGCTAGAAGGTGTGCTCTACATTATCATCACCAGCGTTTTGTCCTGTATCTTCTCCATTTCCTTCCCTCCCTTCTTGCTAGTTCTGCAGAGGCGCGTCTGCTTTCAAAGATACAGCCATTTGATTCTTTTTTATAATTCACCGTTGAATTCAAATTTATTTGGTCACAGGATGTAACCGACATGTTTCCACACTGAAAATAAACCTTTTAAATTCTGTGTGAAATGCAGATCATCTTGCATTTTGAGCTTCTACTCAGGAATTACAATCTTCCCAATCTGAACTTTGGCAGTAGCTTTACAAAAACACCCGTCAGTCTCCAGTACGATGACAGTACCGGTCCCAGTTTCCTGCTGCAAGCGGTGACAGGGACGGCCAAATCAGCCACCCCATTGCGGATGACATTATGCAGTTAAACTCTTATCACTCTGCATGGGTGCATCGTGCTGGTAGACGTCCCGCTGGACTCCTCTCTTCTCTGCATCAGAGAATGACTTGGGCTTATGAAGTGAATCGAGCCGTTATAAACCTGTGCTGTTGGGGGCAGTAAAGATCTGCCCCTGATGGCCTAACCCAGCCTGAAGTTACTAGTAGTGCCTCACCTCTACTGTCTTTCGAACTATTCAGAGATTTATGCATTAGGAGCAGCAAGTCAATACTCCTGCTTCTGGCACATTGTCTGTGGTCCTCAGGTTGGCATCAGGGTAACAGCTGAGATCTCATTTGCCCAGAAATGTTTTGCCTTCCTGTCATGGAATTGATGGAGTCTGACTTGCTGTTACGCTCCATCATTTTGTGTCAGATGGTCACACTGTAAGCTTTCACGGGCCTGTTCCACCCGTCCGGCCCTGCAATTTATTGAAAATTCAATTCACAGTGTATTCCCATTAATTTCAGTGTATTGACACATGGGGCACACAAAGACAAAGGCCTCCCCTTCTTAAGTGTGAGCAGAGGCTGTTGAATTATGACCGTAACGTACGCCATCTTGCCTTACTGTTATCTGGTGTGCCTTTGCAGCTGCGTGGTGGACGAGATGGACTTCTCAAGCATGGAACTGGACGAAGCACTCAGGAAGTTCCAGGCTCATATCCGGGTCCAGGGGGAGGCTCAGAAAGTAGAGCGCCTCATTGAGGCCTACAGGTGAATTGCAGTTTTGGAGTTTAAAGGATACGGCCTCAGACAGTTACAAAGGTCCTAATTCTAGAGGTCACGTGTCATTAACTCTGACACACAGCAATACCTTTATGTTTATCCTTTCCACATACACGGAAGAATTGCGAGTTTATTGGCTGTAACAACTATTATGCCATTTCAGCAAACTAGAGAGCTTGCAGGAAGCAAATTGCTACTGGCTTTTCCTGAATGTGATTGCTTTCATGGCGAAACATAAATAAATGTAATCTGGTTCACACACATTTCATCCAACATTTTGAAGAAGCAGCATGTATACCCTTGTGGATATTGTGATGTGGTTCCCATCTTCAGATCCTCCAGAAGATCCTTTGTTGTGGGTTTTCTATCTGGCATGAATTGCCTTAAAACTGACTGCTTTGCAGAAAATGGCCAGTGGTAATGGCAGTAATCCAGTGGCGGCGGGGTGTTTCAGAGCCGTGTTTTTGCTGCTGGTTCATTGTCCTCTTCAATCGCATCCCCCACAGTCAGCGCTACTGCATCTGTAACCCCGGAGTGGTGCGGCAGTTCAGAAACCCCGACACCATCTTCATCCTGGCCTTCGCCATCATCCTCCTCAACACCGACATGTACAGCCCCAACGTCAAGCCCGAGCGCAAGATGAAGCTGGAGGACTTTGTGAAGAACCTCAGAGGTTGGCCACCAAAATCAGAGCCTCGCGACTAAGCCAGAAGAGCCCTCTCGGCTCCCTCTGCGGTTTCGTTACTTATCGCTCTGTCATACGTACTACTTGAGAGAGCTCAAATTGAATTTGCGAATGCATTACGGCTTGATTAATAGGCTCTTGAGAAGCACGGCTCATTACTGCAGCCCTGGCTGGGTAGCATGGCTGGCTGAGGGAGGCAGCATGGTCTCTGGTGTGATGCTGCACAGTGGCAGCTTTGACTTAAAAGGCATTTACGGCAAATGTGTGGCTGGTTCATTTAGGACAGCGTTTCTCAAACCAGTCCTTGGGGACCCTCAGACGGTCCCCATTTTTGCTCTCTCCCAATTCCCTGTCTGGGTGTCCCCAAGGACTGGGTTAAGAAAGATAATTTACAAACATAAACCTGACCGAGAGAGGGATCTAGAGTCTGCATCACTCACTCTTTAGAGGAACATGCTCCTTGGTGTATGAGTGCGCGTTTGTTTGCATGCGTTCATGCCAGACCAGTGAACGCTTACTGACGAAAAGCCGGCCCCACTAGGAGTGGACGACGGCGAGGACATCCCCCGGGAGATGCTGACCGGGATCTACGAGAGGATTCGCAAGCGGGAGCTGAAGACCAATGAGGATCACGTGTCCCAAGTGCAGAAAGTGGAGAAGCTGATCGTGGGGAAGAAGCCGGTGAGTGCGTCTCTGCTATGGGGCCACCACCGCTTTCCTATCCAGGCCTTTGTCAGGATGCTCCAAGGAGCAGGACAGATGCAAGCAGAGAATCGTGTGGATTCTGAGAAGCAGCCGAGATTGTAATCAACTCCCGGATCAGCCAATGTTGAAGGGTTAGCAGAGGCTGAGAAATTAGTTTGTACTTCGATAGTTTTTTCCCCCCCTAATTTCGTGATGCCCGCCTGAGACCTTCATGGTTGAGGTGTTTAATATCCCTGAAATCCTTGAAAGTCAGGAAGCTGAGATTTTCGGATGCTCCCAGTAATGACCAGTGGGATTATGGTGTCCACAGTGACTCGTGTAGGTGTCCCCGGAATCATTTTAGATTTGCCCGAAATCCCTCATCATTTGCAAGCTCATGCGTCTGTCGATAAATCGTTGGCTGACTGGGAAGGTAACAGATTCATACAAGTGCTAAGGCAGGCAGGTCACCTTACTGAGGCCAAAGATAATTAATAATTACTTATATAATAATAACAATATATAATTAGTGCATAACATTGAAAAGCAAGGTGTTGAGATACATGTTCATAAACGTGTAATCTATTGTCCAAGGAGACTTGATACATGAGAAGAAAATGCAATGACATCAGAAAAACTGAAGGATTTAAAAATGTGCATCTCATGTATTCCCAGCAGTAGAGTAGCAGACAGCTTTGTGATTAAGGGGGTTGCAGTTGCTGTGCCCTTGAGAATTGTACTTAACTTGAATTGTTCCAATAAGATATCAAGGTGTGCCAGCAAGGTTGCAGGTCATTTTTGATACAAGCAGCCTCTATGCAATGAAATATTATCAAATCATATCTCTGGCAGCACTGTGGTGAGACATTTCACTTCATACTCTAGAGCTGATGTTTGCTAGCTGTTCTTCTGAAGCCCTCTCTGTTCTTGCGTTGCAGATCGGCTCTCTCCACCATGGCCTGGGATGTGTGAGTGTTTCCTTTCTCTTTCAGTCATTCGTCTTCACCTTCACTGCTTGTTCACCAAAACTATGCCTCTCTGTCTTCTATTAGAAGCAGATTTAAAGGGGTTGTGTCCTTATAAACCTCCAGATCAGTGTTTCCCAACCCAGTCCTCAGGGACCCACAGACAGTACATGTTTTTTGGCTTGTGGGAGTTGTTGAGGAGATGGGTCCAAGCAACTAGAAGAGGTGGGACCAACCAATCAGATGTTTTGTAAGTAAAACTCCCATGAGCACGTTTTTGCTCCCTCCCAGCTCCCGTAGCAAAAATGTGGACTGTCTGCTAGTGAGCTCGGAGGGAGCAAAAACATGACCCGACAGTAGGTCCCTGAGGACCGGATGGGGAAACACTGCACCAGATGAATGCCATTGTTACAAGCAAGCAATAAAAGTCTCAGTTGGTATCGCTTATTCCCATTGCATACCGAGGATGTGGTCATGAGCTATACAAAGAAATCTTGGTTTTCTGAAGTTCTGAAATTGCTTCAAGCACAGCAGTAAACTACACTGTTTGCTCAATTTTCATCTTCCATGAACAGCCTAAGGTCTGCAAATTTATGTATTCTTTGGTCAGGGAACCACCATCTTGTGCCACACTCAAATTAAGGGGAGATCGTTTCTTAAGAAATAGCGCTTTCAATTGAGTAATAACTAGAAAAGGAGATCACAGATTAGATATTTTTCTGTGGTACTTCCCGATAAGCAATATTGTAATGCATTTTGTCATTCATATCAGCATTCCCCAGCACTGGTCCTTCTGGTGAACAGTGTCGACAGATGTTATTAATTTAGTGAGAAACTGTGAAAACGGGAACACATCAGGGGCCTGTATCACCAAGCCGGATTTCTTGCATAGCCGGATAACTTGTCGGATTTAAGGTAGTCTGGGCTAAATGCAATTTAACAAAGATAAATTCTGACAAGTTATCAGGTTAAGCAAGAAATCCAGCTTCGTAATACATTCCCCAGGGAATCTGAGATTTATTTAGGGGTTAGGGTCCTGTCAGACACACAAACAACATGAAAAAAGGAAACAATCTTGCTGCAGGGACAGGAACTTATCCAGAAGCTGTGGTCGCTGTAATGCTGCACCAGGACTTCTTCAGGTCATGAGGGCTCATAAAAACGGAATTCACCAATTATATACACTACACTGCAGAACAAGGGATAGATGCAAATGATAAGCAAACAAATCCTGACTACCCCCATGAAGATGACTGCTGTAAAGTGCTCATTTGTAACTGAATTCCACTCATTCAGTAATGGCTGTAGCCCTTGAACAATTATTTACTGATGAATCTAATAAAAAATGAATCTAATAAATAATAAATTAACACTCTATTAAATATATTGCCTGAATTGGTCAAATGTAAATGGAATGGCCAAATTAACAGAATGTTAATATTAATATATCATATTGCTGTCTCAATCAAACCTAATTAACCAAGAACTCCACCACCAAGAACCTGAGTGCAATTTGTTTGGCCAGGAATCCTGAAAGTTGAATAAAAGAGAGTATTACAGAATTCCTAAACTGAAGGTCAAGCTGTATGTATGCGTTTTGTCATTGTTTTTTGGGACCTTTTGATTTAAATAACGTCATTGTCACTTGCATGGTCAGCGTGCACATTTCACAGTAATTTAAGCTGCTGTTGCTTCCCACATGTCGCATGAATTATTTACTCATCAAATCAATCCTCAGATGACTAACTTGGCCATTAATTGAAGGCTGAAACTATATTTTAAAGAGCTCCTGTAGGATTAAATAGCACATGTGAAATATCAGCAATTAATGTGATCCTTTGAGCAATTAAACAAATCCGAGAAGACAAATTACGGTAAATAAGTCATGCGAGAACCAACGCATTAATTAGTAAATTGAGTGAAACCCAACCAGGCCGTCAGGGATCCCCGGATGGTCCCATCAATTTGCCGGCTTCTTGCTACAATATGCAGCGATGCTTCCTTTTTAAATCTCTCTCGGATCCACAGGCAGCGCAGCGAGGCTCGGTTGCCTCCCTCCCCCCCCCCCCGCTCATCCTGACGTGCATCTGACTCTTTTCTGCGTAGGTACTCTCCCTGCCCCATCGCAGGTTGGTGTGCTATTGCCGGCTCTTCGAGGTCCCGGACCCCAACAAGCCCCAGAAACTGGGCCTGCATCAGCGGGAGATCTTCCTGTTCAATGACCTTCTGGTGGTAAGGGGGCTTCTTACGCTTTCTGTCATCTTCCAGCTCTGCAGTGGCCCTATACTGCTGCTTTGCCTAGGCAAATTAAATCATTAAGGCTATTCAGAATTTCCTCAAAGAGATGGAAGGAGTAATTAATGTGCTTTCTTACTGGGAAGCAGCAATGTACCTTAATGTGTTACACCATTATCTGTGATTTGCCGGGAAAAAGGGGCCGAGGAAAATATATATTTTTTGTCTCTTTCCAGCTGTGTTTTGGGGTTATAAATAACATCAGGGTATATTCCTTATGAACAGAGAAATAAAAAATGTACTTCCTCTGAGAACTTCTCAATGTCAAAGAAAATTGTAGATATCAATTCAGACTCCCCTGTTGTGAGAGTAAATACATTGCAGACTCAAACTGTGTTGTTATTGCAGATGTTATTGTTATCGATGTGAAATCTCTAGCCTCGGGTCCACATATCATGTTGAAAATATCAATAAAGCTTTGAAATTCCAGGATAGGGTATGAAGGGGCCAAGTAATCAATATGAGACCCAACAAAAATAGGACAAAACTATGTTTATTGATCACAGCAAAGACATCTGGGGATGACCTCTGTATGTCCGATCTGCCTCTGATTTAGGTAACAAAGATCTTCCAGAAGAAGAAGAACTCCGTGACATACAGCTTCAGGCAGTCCTTCTCGCTGTATGGGATGCAGGTGCTCCTCTTTGAAAACCAGTGTAAGTGAGATCCATAAGTACACCCTTCATTGACATCAGATCTTCTGTGAACTCATGTCATTGTCGTCCTCAAAGCCTATGTGCTGGAGCTTCAAATTACCCTACTGACAAGTGTTATGTGAGAGGAGACGGGAGCACTTCAGTTTCTGATAAACTTGGGTATTCTGACGAATGTGAGCATCGTATTCCACACTGACTAAGCCCTGTGCAATCTGCCGTCCTGAAGATTTCTTGCCTTCTTCCTTCAGATTATCCCCACGGAGTCCGACTCACCTCCGCCATCCCCGGAGCAGATATCAAAGTCCTCATAAACTTCAACGCCCCAAACCCACAGGATCGCAAGAAGTTCACGGACGACCTGCGGGAATCCATCGCAGAGGTCCAGGAAATGGAGAAGTACAGGATAGAGTGTGAGTTTCTCCACACGGGATGTGTGGCTCACCGGTCACTGGAAGGTCGCTGGTTCAGGTCCCAGGGTTGACAGAACGATGTCACTGTAGGGCCCTTGAGCGAGGCCCTTAACCCCCGATTGCTCCAGGGACTGGCTGCCCCTGCTTTCTCAAAACAAAAAGAATGCCTTGGATAAAAATGTCTAGTACAAAATGTATATACAGTCAACCCTTCCACATTGGGGGGGTTAGGGGCAAAGGCCCCCTGCAATCTGGAAAAACCATGTAAAGTATTATGTTCCCCTTGGTGAGCAAATCCAGCATGTGAGCGGCACAACATAATAAAAGGAAGGTGAGATTCGAAGATCACTGTGAGATCACTGCGAGATCACTGTGAGATCACTGCGAGATCACTGTGAGATCACTGCGAGATCACTGTGAGATCACTGCGAGATCACTGTGAGATCACTGCGAGATCACTGTGAGATTTCGCATTACTAAACATTTGGTTTGTCGTCTGCTAGCCGTCGGGTGTCGTCTGCAGCTTTTGCAAGACCACCGAAAGCGCCCAAAAAATTCCCCATTTAATTGCTGATGCTGACTCCATGACATATCGAAACCGCGACGGGGAAAGTTGGGATGCAGAATGGTGGACTATGTACAGTGTTTATATTTTTCACGGTTTGTGCTGAGTTATGGGGAAATGGTATTTCATAAGTTGTTCAAAGAGGATGAATTAAGGCTGAATAAGGAAATTAAAGCTTGAATTAGGGAATGAAAGAGAAAGGCAGCATGGGCAAGCTATTTTGGCAAGGTGACTCCTGAATGACTGGTTAGATTGTTTCTTGTGACACCGTGAGCGAGGGGGAGGGAAACGAGCTTCGCTGCGCTGCCTGAGGATCCGAGAGAGATTTAGAAAGGATCACATCCCCTGCAGAGCAGCTGCAGACCAGTTGCGGTTTGAGAAGATCAGTCGCTTCTGAGTGCTGGCTGTGACTGTGCCCTCGCCCGTCCCTGTGTCACACAGCGGAGCTGGAGAAGCAGAAGGGCGTGGTCCGGCCCAGCATGTCCCAGAGCTCGGGCCTCAAGAAGGAGGGGGGCAACAGCAACATGAGCCGCGCCAGCCTGGACGACAGCTACGCCATGGGGGAGGGCCTGAAGCGCAGCGCCCTCAGCAGCTCACTGCGCGACCTCTCCGAAGCAGGTGAGGCGCTCGGCAAAGCGCTTTAGGGTCTTTCCGATAGCTTCCTGCTGCGCTGTGCTAGCCAGCTCCATGCCTGCTTGAAGCTAGCCTGCAGAAACGCGGCAGGAGACCTAGCACAGCGTGCTCCCTGTACGCCGCGAGTCTGCTGATAGGCCTAATGCGAATGTGAAGGTGGCAGATGGGTCTATATGCACACGTTCAACCACAAGGTGGGGCTGCAAAATGTCCCGGGTTCGATGCAGACGTCAAGGGTCTGCATTTCACCCCGACGAGTGAAACTGAATGCAGATCTCGAATTCTTACTCTACGTACCTCAGTTTTGCATTATTGTTTTTGTTTATTATCTGAGTTCTATAGTCGTCTAATTTGATAACCTTCCGATTTATTTTTGTTTTTAACATGTTTTGTTCACTTCTGCGTATTTATGTTTTTGTTATCCTTAAGGCATATTATATTTAAGGATATTATATTGTACTTTCCACAGAACTTACTTTGGATATTATATTTATGAAGAAAAAGTCTCATTGATTAGCCGCAAAAAAAATTTTGCGTTAAACATTTTCAAATTTGTTCCATTAAGTGACTAATTGAAAAGCTTGCATATAGTATAATTCAGTTGAATATTCCTCTTCTAGATATTTTTTTTTCCTAATACGTGTGTAATACGGTATACAAGAATACAAGTGACTTTGTTTTCGGTGAAGAGAGATGATTCTCTTCTGAAATCACTCTGGATTTAGTCTGGGTTTTTTTTTGTGGTTTCTTTAGTTTCATATAGTCCATGCAATGAAGTCCGGCACTTTTAAAAAGTCTTTTCAGTAATTGTAGTTGTTGCCTAGCGATCTTTGAGAGATATGCCTTTAGTATTCCTGAAAATCCAGGACTTTTTCCATTGATCTTCATGACTTCTCCATGCCGATGTCCCTCCTTGATGGCGACCCATGCGTTAGCTCTCTGAGACTTGCTTGAAAGAGCAGAATCTTCAGTTTCACTCCTAAAGATATAACCTTGCCTGTGTTTGCTTACAGCCCCTCCTTATCTGCATTAGCCAGTGTGCATTGTTTCCTTTCCTTGCACTTGTATCTGGGAGCAAAGTCTGTATTTATGTAGCTGTCACTGGTGCCTGTTTCAGTCAGAGTGGATTTCCTACAGGCAATTACCTCCAAGTCCAAATCTATAAAGACCCTATTTTTCCCTGCTGTCGGGACCTCGTCTTGTCATGCAGGAAAGCGCCTTTTGTAGCTTTTGGTAGTAAAATGGTCCAGTCCGGCTGGAGTAGAGCAGATGTGTGTTAAATGGAGCCGTGTGGGTGGAGTAGGATCCCTAGGGCAGGGCTGACGGAGACAAAACTGAAGCTTGTCCATTTTAGGAGTATAGCAGCAGCTAGCTCGCCTTGGGAATATAGCAGCAGCTACTTTACTTTGGAAGTATAGCAGCAGCTAGCTAACCTTTGGAATTTAGCAGCAGCTAGCCCACCTTTAGAGTATAGCAGCAGCTAGCCCGCCTTTGGAGTATAGCAGCAGCTAGCCCGCCTTTGGAGTATAGCAGCAGCTAGCCCGCCTTTGGAGTATAGCAGCAGCTAGCCCACCTTTGGAGTATAGCAGCAGCTAGCCCACCTTTGGAGTATAGCAGCAGCTAGCCCACCTTTGGAGTATAGCAGCGGTGAAATTGACTGGCCCGTAGGCTGAGCCTCCACTCCACGGAAACGCCAGCCCCGTCTTCCCCCCTCCATGCTAGCCCTGATGGACCTCCTGTGTGTCCTCTGTGCCCCCTGAATTCGCAGCTATATATGGCCCAGGTGTGTTCTCGGTCACTAATCTGTGGTGTTGAATGTCCCGGCCAGGCAAGCGGGGGCGCCGCAGCAGTGCAGGATCGCTAGACAGCAATATGGAAGTAAGTAGGAAGCAGCCGATGTCTAGCTACTCTGTAATGTATGCGCTTTAAAAGAAACGCATTTAATTTCACCATTGTTTCCCTTATCGCCCCCTCCCCCTGCTTCATAGCACACCCATCGCTTGTGTACCGTTTGGTTAGCGTGTTCAACTTTGCCTTGTCTTGATTAACAATGCATGGCCTTCCATCATCATACATGTTCGGCTGGGAGGCCTACTGCACGTGGTCCTGGGGCTTGGTGGCCAGTCCCCTCGTCCGTTTAGGGAGCATGAATGGACTAATCCCACTAATTCATGCCTTCGTCTCTCAGCCCACGGTGTGGATGTCAGGGTAGTTGTTGTCTCGGCTTGGTTTACTTCTTTTTTTTTTTGCGTGACCTCAGCACAAGTGAAGAATGTTTTCAGTGTCAATTGTCCTGAAACCCTTTTGTCTTGATCCTTCACTCGTGGAAGTTTCACAATGTTCTGAGGGCAGAATTAAAAATGATTGATGCTGAGAGATAACCAATGAGATTGTAGATGAGGTGAATCCAAGCAACTGGAGGAGGTGGGACCAACCAATCATATGTCTTGGCCCCGCCTCCTCTAGTTGCTTGGACCCACCTCCTGTACAATGTCATTGGTTATCTCTCTGGACCAATCATTTTCTTGTTTTGCCCTCAGAACATTTTTGTATAAGTAAAACTCCCACAAGCTCCTGAACCCCCCCCCCCCCCCCTCACCACCACCACCAAACCACACCCATCCCTAGTTGAACTCACTGTGTTGAGGGCAGAATAGAGCATGAAGGCAAAACATGTTAAACATTTGCAAATGATCCAATCTGATGGGAAAATGAGGGTTTGGTGCAAACTCTTTCATTGCTATGAAAACCTTTCCTGCTTTGGGTGGGAAATGGGGTTCGAGCAACATAACTTCCGCTGAGGTGCCTGTATTCCTGTACGTCGTTCACCATCCTCTGCTGGCCGTTTTGACGTAGGTCATCTGACACGGAGCGGACATCTTTTAGCTACCCCAAGCCCCCGCCAACCGCATCCATACATGGACTGAGAAATGACAGACTAACAGGATAACGCGGGCTTTGCTTTTCTTTGGCACACTAACGCTCTATAGAGGAGAAGCTTGCCTGGTCCAGCTTTAGCATGTGGCGCATGCCCACCCGGGATCCGCTTCATTCAAGGGGCGGAAAGTGGGTGATTTAGATGCTCATGTTGTTTCTGACTCTACCGCTGTCTCTTTAGCATGGATTACCCTGGGACCCCTGCACTCAACATCACACTATACCAGTGTTTCCTAATCAGTTGGTCCATGTTTCTGCTCCTTCTGAGCTCCCTACCAGGAGCTGGGTGGGAGCAAAAATGTGGACCAGCTGTGGGTCCCCAAGGATTGGATTAGGAAACACTGCTTTACTCCTCTCACCGCAGAGTTCTGTCAAATCACTCAAATAACAATAAGTGTGATGCTGGAATATTTATAAAACAGATAATAGAAAGCATCGATTCTTATTTAATTAGTTTATTATGGTTCCTAAATCAAAATACATTTTATTAATCTGTTCTAAACAACTACGATGCTCTTTATAAGGCCTTGAGGGATGGTAAGACACCAAGTTAGATTTTTAAATATAAATTTCAAATTATCCGGACAGCAAATGTTGGGGATCAGCAATAGCTTTCGAAAGCAGATTGATTTAGTGCTGCCTTTATATTTGACACCTGTCTGCTGTGTGTGGATGGAGCAGCTGGATTGGCTGTAGGCGGGTGTGGGCGTGGCAGAGCGCAAATGTTACCATGACGACGTTTCTCCGCCCTCTCTCCCTGACAGGGGTCCATCATTAGCAGCCCCCATGTGCGCCGGAGGGCCACCTCCACCCGCGAGTGTCCGTCCCGCAGCCAGCAGCCGGCGCAGCTGCCCAACTCCTCCTCCATCCTGGGGACGCTGTTTGGCGGCAGTGGGGGTGGCAAACGTGTCAAGTCCCCGTCACAGGGCCATGCGCCGCCGCTGCCCCCGCAGCACCCCACGCTCATCTCACATACGCCGCACTCCAGTGCGATGCACCACGGTGCCCAGGTGGAAACGCAGGCCCAGATGCACGCGCACCACGCGCAGTTCTGCCCCGCTCAGCAGAACCCGCCTCCGTACCACCATCACCACCACTACCACCCCCCCGCTCACGTGCAGTACCACCAGTCGCAGGCCGCCCACGGCCCCCACAGTGGGCATGGCCACGTGGCACACGGCCACACCCCTCACGCTCACGCATCGCACGCCCACGCCCAGCATGCCCCACACCACCACGGCCAGCAGCCTGCGCCCCCCCCAGCACCCAGCACCAAGCCCAAACACAGCGGCATCAGCACCATCGTCTGAGCTTGAGTGTGGGGGGTGGAATGGAACGCTCCTCTACAGGCGGAATTGGTCGGAGGAATTCTCCCCCCCCGGCGACGAGACACTGTGAACCGCCGGCCAGGATGGAGGGACGCCAGGGAGATCATGTACTTCCATTTCAATGGGAGCCCGTCAGCTCCAAGAAGTGAACTTCACGCTGTATAACGCTCTGCCAGGGAGTCCCATCGCATTTGCCCAAAGCCTCAGAGCTCATGAGAATGACCATCTCACAGCCTGAAGGAAACTGAAGGAAAAGCAGCTGTATCTTACTAGGCTGATCTTCTAGTTAATCTCCCACCACAAGGTGTCTTCCTGTCAACGCCACCGTCCAAGGACGAGGCATACTCACACGCTCTGGCTCCAACTCACTTAGTAAAGACAGATTACTCATGGGCTTCTTGCAGGCATACTCACACGCTCTGGCTCCAACTCACTTAGTAAAGACAGATTACTCATGGGCTTCTTGCAGGCATACTCACACGCTCTGGCTCCAACTCACTTAGTAAAGACAGATTACTCATGGGCTTCTTGCAAACATACTCAAACTCTCTGCTGACTACTGTTCACACAGGTCAATTGTTTTTCTCAAAATAGTTCTTACCATGTGTATGTTGGTCCAAGTAGAATATATATAGTAATTTCAACTAGGAGAATTAAAAAAAATTTAGACCAACAGCCAGGAGTTAACTATTGAGAATCTGTCATGAAGAGTAGCTTTTCCAGTATTTACTGTATCCGTAGATCACAGCTTCCTGTGATATCTGTTATCAGTCATCAATGTGCCAATTATTAAAGCATCTATCTATTTTAGTCTAAGGATTTGCTTTGTGTATACTGTGCATATAGTATTTTGTAAAAATGATAATGCTAGCATCAGATATTACTGATATCAAATAGGATGGACAGAGGCATCTGAAAATTCTCAGTATTATATCCTAAAGTAGCAGGCATAGTCTCTCAATGTAGATACAAACTGAATGCTCTTAATAGGTAGGCTGTTCACTGACCAGGATTATCTCCAGTTGCCTTCGGAATAGAATTCTCGAGGATTCTAGAATGCGGCTGCAGTCCTCCCGCATCGCCCTGTGACGTACTGGTCCTCACAGCGGGCCCCCCCTCGGTAAGCCTGCACGGCTCGGGTGCGGGGGGGGGAGGCGGCAGCCCAGCCTCGGCGGACCAGTCCTGGCTGCACCTGTACCATGGTTTTATTTTTTTAAGACTATTTTTTTAGAGATGAATAAAACAAAAATGAAATGCTGTACATCATTATATTATGTCTGTTAATGGTTTCGGTCTGGTTCTTGGAAGACGTTTTTTAAAGCAAAGGTTTATTTTTCCCATGGGAATTGGAAGCAGACAGGTGGCGGCAGCCATTGTTCAAAGCTCTCCTCTTTTTTTTCCTCCTCCGAGTTGCTGACATGGCATTGAACATTCTCAGCAGGCTGAGTGTGCCCTTTTATTGCAAGTCTTCACAGCATGTAGCGTTCATTGACTGTTAGCGCCTGCCCCGCCTGAGCGCACACTCAGCTGCTTGCTGGTTCCGGGCCAGTGGCCCACCTGTACTGGACCGAGCCCTCATGGCGGAAGGACCGGGCCGCAGCGGCCAAGGGTGTAGCGGTCGACCGGAGGGGCGTTTCGTAGCTTCTGTGCAGCGCTGCAAGACTTCCTTCCTTAATTGTTCTGATATGATTATTTTGTTTCATTACAGTGACTTTGCTACACCATCCCTCACATGGGTGGCTTTGAGGCTGTTTTGGGTGTAGGCAGAAGGGTGGGGTAAGAGGCAGCATTTTGGTGCAAGACGCAGGTTTAGGAAGCTATTGGGACACCTCTGCTTTCGCTTTAGCAAACTCTGTGAAATTCACTCTGATGCAGTGTCCCCCAGAGAAATACCGGCAGATTAAGAGTTTAACTCCATCATTCTGTTCCCCATTAATGAATTGTTCTAATTTTATGTGCAATATATACATATATGTGTATTTTATTTTATAAATTCACTCATCCTGGGTGTTCTTTATTTGAGTCCATGTCTATTACATTCTGTCTTTTTTGTTCTGAAAAACATTCTCTTGACTCAGACTTGAGTGTTTCCTTGATATTTCAGGAACCTGCTTTCTGCAGTGACGACGAATGTAAAAGAAAATAATCTTGCATGTAATTTTAATATTGTGAGACTATTCTCTACATATTGTATATTCACAATATATATCAGTGTTACTGTTGACTATTGTTGAAGTTAAGTGATCACATATTGAAATATGTAGACTTCTCTTCATACCACTGTATACCAATGTAGAATCTGTTATTGGGTGGTCCAAAACAGATATATTTCATTGATATATCTTCTTCCATTTGTCTCAATACTGGAAAACATACACTGTCCAGTCAGTGGTGCAAAAAAGTGTGTACAGTATGTCCATACCTTTGTAGACTCTTCAATTAGGCAGTGTGTATGGTGTCCAGTTTACAGATTAGGAGTGAAAGGGTTACTTATTTACTCACAACTGGTATGGTAAATATATGTACATATACACATACCAACACAGGCACTTAGCTCTGACGAATTACGTAATTAATATACTAGAAAAATCTGAGATTTACAGATTTAAAATAAATCGGCGAATTCCTAACATTAACTGTCAATAAACACTCGCCACTGATTAGAAAAATCTGGAAGAACATCGAAATAAAATTTCTACTAGACAGCCCTAAAACTGGTATTTACTGGTGTAACTGGGAGTCATTTGAATTTTTCAACATTTGTTGTTTTTTTTTTACTACTACATCCTTTCAGTTCATTAATAAACTCTGTAGTAACCTGAAAAGCGCTTGGCATAAATGGTCTTCTATAACACGTCAGCCACACCCATAAGATCCCGCGCGGGACGGAGCCCCTCCCACACCACAGCGCATGCCGCCAGTCCCTTCTTGCTAACCAATGGAAGTGCTTTTCTTTTCTTTCTTTCGTTTTTTAAAAGCTTGACGTTAATGGCCGTTCCATTTTACACGGTTTGTTACTGGAGCACAGCACACACCTCATTTCTCTACGCCTTGTAAAAAAAAAGATAATAAAAAGAAAAACACCATGCACTTTGGCCCAAAAGCTGAGGACTTTCGCAATGTATATAACTCGAGGGAGGGACTATAGCGAAACGACTCTCAAGGGATATGTAAAGGAATGGGAAGTCAAGGGTTGTTTCGTTTGGGGGGGGCTTGGTGATGGGGCTGCCCGAGTGTCACAGGGGATATTAAATTGTATAGTATATAGTCTGTATATTATTAGTACTTCTATACAGCACCTGTAGTCATATTGGGGGGAGCACCGTACCTCCTCCCTAGAAGAAAAGAAGTCATCACATATCTGCTTCTGCTTCCAAACATATCAAACTGTCATATAGTATCTAGTTCGTAAAAAGACTGTTACATAATTCTCTACAACGTTTTCCTTTTCATCTCGGGACGCTTCTGTCCCCTCAGACTTGAGGCCCATTTTGTAATTAAAAAGGGAAAAAGGGACGAGTGCTTTCATTTTAATATGCATTGTTTGTAAGTAGATAAGACCCCTATCAATGTTAAACTATAACTGTGACAATGTTGAGAACGCAAAAATAAAAGAATATGAGAGGAACGCCTCTGTGACTCTTACTCCGCGACGTCGCCTTGTATTCTCCATAGAAATCACTCGCTACCACTGCTGCAATTTTTACTGTTTTAATTCAAAGGGAAAAAACTAAAACATTCATTTTATGTGTACAGTGATTTCAAACTGAATGTAAAAAGCATCAAATAAGCACATTCTGTCACCATAAATTAAGGTAGGCCATAGGTGGAAATTAGCGGGAGAACATTTCAAACTGGATTTAAGGAAGCACTTCTTTACACAGCGTGTAGTCAGAGTATGGAATAGTCTTCCTGATAACGTAGTGCAAGCCGAATCCTTGGGTTCCTTTAAATCAGAGCTAGATAAGATTTTAACAACTCTGAGCTATTAGTTATAAGTTCTCCCCAAGCGAGCTCGATGGGCCGAATGGCCTCCTCTTGTTTGTATAGTTCTTATGTTCTTATGTTTGTACTTGTCGATTTATGTATTTATTGCAATTTACCTTCTCTTAAGTCTTCTTGAGTTCAGTGACCAAATAATGGCCATAGGATGTTTGTTATAATGTTAAATGTCGAGGTCAAGGTCATTATGGTCATTTCTGTGTGCTGCGTCTAAACCTGTGACTGCAGTGATGTGACTGAACAGCATTGGCAGGGTTAGCCTCTGACTGTGACTTCTGATTTCAGTATCTCTTTCTGGTGACATTAAAAGGTTAAATATCAGTTCATTTCTTTCAATCTTAAATTATTCCTCTCCATAATTAAATTAGTGTCTCACCTATCAGGCAATATTTTTCAGATGCCGATGTGAGCTAGGTCACTGTGAATCCATCACAGACCCTACTGAACTGCCTTACATTATGTTTAGGCAGGTGAAATCTAATTAGACAAATGCGTTTGTGTTTTGTGTGCGCAGACAAGGTATCATGCTGGAAAACTGCCCTGAAAAAACCAGGACTGCCTGAGGTTAGATGGTACAATTTTTGAAACACTGAACACGTGAATAACAACAAATTAAACTAGAGCGTCAAACAGAATATTTGCAGGCAACTTTACTTCACACTTTTTCTTCTTCTTCTAGTGTCAATATGTCTGCTAAATTAACGAGTCACCAGATCGTATTTTTGGCTTATAGTGCTATTGGCCCAGTCATTCTTTGTCGCTGTTGCACAGCACTTGTGGAAAATGCTACAAGCAGCTCGACTTCCTATTTCTGTAAATAAACAGAGAGAAACGGGTTTAATGGCGATGCTTCCGCTTTTGTTCCTGTCTGGTCTCTTGAAGAATTTGTGCTAAATATACCTCGACCGGCTCAGCTGCTGCGTCATTCCCCGTGAGAGCAAGGCAACGTCCTTTATGCTGGAAGGTGGGACGCGGAGAGCATGACAAAAGAGAATCGTGCTTTTTATACAGTATATATATATATATAGACACACACACACGCAAAGCACAACAGAGTGTGTGTGGTTTAAATTGGCTACAAAGGTAGACTGGACTAGATTCTTCTACAACCAATAAGCACCAATGACGCACACCAGACTCAGCAGTGAAAGGAGAAAGATGACTATTTCAAATAACATGATACGTATCGGTAGTTATGATCTTAGTTTGACAGCTTCACACGTGAAGAGAATGCCCGCGGCAAACCGCATCTGGTATCAGCTCTGTGCACATTCTCTGCATTCCTATTCGTATGCAATCCAAAGAGATAAGCTCCATTTTACAGTATAGAAGTGAACTGACCTTAGTTAGCGATACACCCATATGACAGCATAGTTAGGATTTCACTTTGTCACTTGTGAAGTCTATATGCTGTCAGACTCAGTTGAAGTTGAGCACCACCGTGTGGCCAAAGACCGGAATTAGAAACGCGCTGAAACGTCATCAATGTGCGACGAAAGTGGGTGAAAGATTAAGGAAACCTTCTCTACCAGCGGAAACAATTGAACGATAGGCGTTGTTGTGATTTGTTTGCAATGAGTTTAAATAGGCTTGTTCTTTTTTCCAAATCAGTAAGATGTAAAAATTTACTGACACCCCTAATCGGACAGTTTAGGAGTGTCACTACAATTCAGTCGCAGCGGTCATTTAGGACTTACGCACGCAATCTTGTCTATGCTAAAGACTTGTTTCTTGGCAAAGTAAACAAGGTAAGTTTAGCCACTTTGCATTTTATCCTTTATTTTTGGATAGTGATATTGATATTATTTTGGGTATTGTTTTAATGCAGTAAAGGTAATATTTAAATTGAAGTGTTTTACACTTTTATCTGACACTTAGATTTTCAAGTGCGGTGCCCTAAGTTTCACAGTTCAAGTCTTACTATTTATGGCATTTCTGTGCATAACTGTCATTGAGGGTTGCGGTAATTAAACTATAATACATAATCAATTTAGAGAAGTTTGTAATATCTACAGTTGACAACGCAATTGTAATGTATATCAAATGCCATCTACACATTCTTGTGTAGGCAGAAGTTTTTCCTTATCCAGAAATTGATAAAGAAGAGCTTGAGGAGATCAAACAATTTGTGGGTCCTGTGGAGAAGTTCTTTAACGAGGATGGTAAGCTAAAACTAAGGGAATGCTTGACTAGGTTCACCCTGTCTAACTGTTTAAATTAATTTATTTATTTGAAAGTGATTTCTTCAGTATCTAAACTCATTTAATGACCATGACTTTTGAATTCTGGTGGTCAGATCAATATTTGCTTTCAGGTTACTCTTACTGGTGTTTGAAGAGCTTGTTCTCTTTCAGTTGACTCAAAGCGGATCGATCATGAAGCCAAGATTCCGTCGGAAACCCTGAATGGGCTGAAGGAGTTGGGGCTCTTTGGGATGCAGGTGCCCGAGGAATATGGTGCGGACATGTTACTGTCATGAGTCAGCATTAACCTGGTTATCCTTGCCCATACATTTATTTCATTGCTATAAAGCATCTTGAGAGCTTCCTACACATAATAATTGATACTTGTGTGTTTCTAGGTGGACTTGGCTTATCAAATACCATGTATGCCCGTCTGGGTGAGATTATATCTTTGGATGGCTCCATCGCTGTCACTCTGGCCGCTCATCAAGCTATCGGCCTAAAGGTAAGTGTTCTGATAGCCGGCGTGTTTATGCCAGGGGTCTCCAACTCCAGTCCTGGAGAGCAGCCACCCAGTAAGTTTTCTATCCTGTCTGGCTTCGGATGAGCCACGTCTGTTCCTGGTATTTACCTGAGAACAGCTGTGTCTCATCAGAAACCAGGTAGGATGGAAAACCTGCTGGACAGTAGCTCCTCAGGAGAGCCCTGATTTATACTCATCATAAACATAAAAGGACCTTCGTAGTTCACCACTGCAGCAGTGTAAATTACCAGTTTCTATCAGACTTAACCATTATACCATCTTTGACACTGTTGTGCAGGGATTGCTTGTGATAAGCATGAAATAAAGGTTACATGATCCTTACGTGCATTTTCCAAAACTCCAGTGATACCAGGGGTTAAGAACTGAAGGCACTTCTTTCTTTATAAGGGGATCCTGATTGCTGGGAATGAGCAGCAGAAGGCGAAGTACCTGCCGAAGTTGGCAGCAGGGCAACATGTGGCAGCTTTCTGTCTGACGGAGCCGGGGAGGTACAGGCACCTCCTGCACCCTTAAGTGACACACTGCAGCTCCTCTTCCCCCGCCATTTACCTCCCAGCCTGACCCACACGTCTCTGCTTGGGATGCCTTTAGCAAGGCACCGATCAGAAAGACAGCCAGTGACCCGCTCCTGTGCTTCCACCCTTCCAAGGTGAAAGCTGTGGTGTAACTCACTACTTGTTCCTCACTCGTGTTTCAGTGGTAGTGATGCTGCATCCATCCAGACACGAGCTACACTGACTGAGGATGGGAAGCATTTCCTGATCAATGGATCCAAGGTGATGGCCGTCTGTTTGCTGATCCAGGACGGGGTCGTGGGTGGAAGGGAGAGTATGGGACAACAGGCAGTCCGTTGCAGGGTGCACACCTGCTCAAAGTTGCTCAGCGTGGGGAAATTTGGAGATGCTACTCAAATGCAGATCATTGCATTGCAGGGAAACAGATTGCACACACGCAAGCTGCACAGCACACAGAGATCAGTCAGACTTCTCACACACGCATGTTACATGCATTCACACGTGACAAATGTTAACAGAAGGGGGAGAAGCTATGAATATGTTATTAATATGAGATGTGGAAGTATATTTCTGTGCTTTTGTATATAATTAGAATGTATATTGTTGTAATCTGTATAACAGCTGAAATATTGCACTGCAAGATATTGCACAATGAGGCCAGGGTTTCTGTTAATGTAATAGGACATACAAATGCAAAAGTGTAAATGGAAACATAAATATGAACATAGATGTATGTAAACATAGATATAAATATGAAACTGACAGTGCAGAGTTCTGTAGATACAACTGTAAGTGCTGTGATGTAGAGGGTCACACAGTTCACAAAAACAGACTGTGTCATTGTTTGGCAGTGTGGGGACCATTTGTTTCTATGGGGGAAAAACCCAAATCCCAACAATAAAAACCTTAATCCCTACCCAGCCCTTACCTTAACCATAAGTAACTAAACAGAATCCAAGACTTTTTGTTTTTCTAGATTTTTGGGTATAACAGGTTTTTTTTAATCAAATTGCAAGACATTTGGTCCCCCAATATAATACATACATGACCCCCCACACACACACAGGCAGGATTACAGCCCCTGGAGGTGTGAGACCACAGTGCTACACACTGAGCCACCATACTGCCTGGTGACAACCATGTGGAAATGAAAATATCTCATCTGACACTATGCAGGGTTCTGGCTGCAGTCCATCTGCTGCTGTTAATTCCAGAATAAACTCTCAATGTCTGATCTGTCACTTTGTAAAATCTGAGAAACATTGTGTGTTCACTGTGCCATTTTGCATATAAAATAAAGATTGCTGGTTTGGTCGTTAGTGTAAGTACAGGCAGCTGGTTTTAAAATGCGTGAAATGTTCTTGCCCTTCAACTTCCGTGGCCTTTTATCCTGCTCTTTCTCCAGATCTGGATTTCTAATGGAGGACTGGCAGATATTTTCACAGTTTTTGCTCGAACTGAGGTTGTTGACAAAGATGGGCAGAAGAAGAACAAAATCACAGCGTTCATTGTGGAGAGGGAGTTTGGGGGGGTCACCAATGGCGCCCCTGAAGACAAGCTGGGCATCAGGGGCTCCAACAGTAAGGGGGCATTCAAACCTGCTTTTCAGATAAATCAATAAATATTATTAGTTATTAGGAAGTTGTACGATCTGGACAGAGTTATTCTGTGCTGTTCTGTAAGGGTTAGACCGGGCTGGTGTGAATCACTAGTATGTGATGTTTTTCTTTCTAGCCTGCGAAGTGGTGTTTGATAACACCAAGGTGCCAATCGAGAACGTAATCGGAGAAGTTGGTGGTGGATTTAAGGTAATCCGGGATGCATGAGCTTTAAATATGGCCGGTAATCTCCCACTCCTTGATTTTTCCAAAAAGGCAATCTGTAGGAGGGAGAGTCTTAGTCTTGAAGATTCTTATTTTTGATCTTAATAGAGGCACACATTTTGCGGTGCCCTGTTTGTTAGAGCTGCTGCTGCATTTGATGTTTTTTGTTTTGTGCAGCTGTTGTGTTTCATGATGCATGTGCTCACCTTGTGCAGGTGGCAATGAATATCTTGAACAGTGGACGGTTCAGTATGGGCGGTGCCTGTGCTGGCATGATCAAGAAGCTGATAGGTGCGTTGGCTGGTCACATGGTGGGGGGAGGGTTGCCATGTCTGAACGGGGGATGGAGTATAACAACTTCTACTGCTTTTTAGAGCTAACGTCAGAGTATGCTGGGACAAGAAAGCAATTCAACAAGAGCCTCAGTGAGTTTGGAATGATCCAAGTATGACATTAATTATTTTTACTATTATTATACTTTTTATTGCTGCTGTTGTTTACACTAAAAATAGCACTTTTTGTGTGGAGCATGCACACTGTACCCCTGCGTGTTTGGGATCGCTGTGACTCAGGCTACCGCCTCTTCCTGTGCTGGAACAGGAGAAGTTTGCCACCATGGCACTAAACGCCTTCGTGATGGAGAGCATGGCCTATCTGACCGCCGGCATGATGGACCGGCCCGGCATGCCGGACTGCTCTGTGGAAGCGGCCATGGTGAAGGTGAGCGAAGTTCAGAAAGTGCTGAGTCAGAGTAGCTGACTAGGCAAAGCTCGGAGCTGGATAGGGACTATAGTACCATCAGACACAACATATAGGTCCGGAAAAAATTAAGAGACCAGTTTATATATTTTTTTAATTTGCATTTTTTAATCCTGGTTCTGCTGGCAGAAGGCTACATTGCAAGGCAGGCTGCTTCCAGGCTTAAGGTTACTAAGACAGCAGAACACAAGAACAAGTTGAAGCAGGAGACCGTGGGAATGATCAGAAACTAGATAGGTGGAGGGTGGAAGCAACTTTCTAAAGCCAGAGATGACCGTCAACTTATCCGGCAGTGCCTCGTAAATCAGAGGATGACCTCAAGTGACCTTCAAAAAGAATGAGAATCATTAAATGCAGGTGGGAAGTGCTCTGCTAGGACTGTTCTAGAAACAGGACTGAAGTTTCATAATCAAGGAAGAAGCCAGGCTGGAGTTGGCAAAAAAATAAAAAATTTATGCAGGCACCGATAAATTGAGAAATGAGTGAAACTAAAAATTTTGCTGTGGTCTCTTAATTTTTTCCCGATCTGTGTATTTGATATTGTTATACTTTAAGCTACACAGCGTGGAAAGTGAGACTGAAGGTCGCAGGAATGCTCAGTTGTTGTTCTGCTCAGTTCTTGTTCTGCTGTGGTTGAGCCCATCCTGCTTGCTGGTGTTAGATGATCGAAGACGCGGCAGCCTGCAGGGGGGGCGCCATTGATCAGTGTCTCCGTGCAGGTGTTCAGCTCTGAGGGGGCGTGGATATGCGTCAGCGAGGCCCTGCAGGTGCTCGGGGGCCTGGGCTATGTCAAGAACTACCCATTCGAGCGCTTCCTCAGGGACTGCCGGATTCTGCTCATCTTCGAGGTATTTCTCCTCAGTGATGCCCGCCGACGATTGGTCAGGTTGTTGGAGGCCAAGCTGTGTTGTCCCATTTGACCCATTTGAGAGGGCATCTGTCTTGTGTGCAGCCCAAACCTCAACGGTATGGGGTTCCGTAAATGTTGCATAAAAAACGCATGATGGTTTGTGGTTTTCTGAAGAGGCATACAAAAACGTGACAGAAAAGTAATTGTTTTTAATGGAATGTACTTCCTGTCAGGGAACCAATGAAATACTGAGGATGTACATCGCTCTCACTGGAATGCAGTATGCTGGAAAAATACTGACCGGGAAGATTAAGTAAGACTGAGAATCTGCCAGATCGTAAATGAGCGCTGTAGCACTTTTTTTGCATCGGTAGGAGAGTAGAGGCTGATTCAAGTGTGATTTACTGCCTGACACATGCAGGGAGATGAAGAAAGGGAACGTAGGTGTGGTCCTGCAGATGCTGGGGAAGAAGGTGCGAGAGTCGGTGAGCAGTACGGTGGACCTGGGCCTGACCGGGAATGACGGCGTGGTACACCCCAGCCTGGCGGTACGCTCACGCTCCTCTTTCTCTGTGTCTTAATTTACCCATAAGCTCCCTGTGGTGACTTATGCAGTAGAACTGCAGATCTTTGTACTGAAGCAGCATGTTGTGGACCTCTGACACTGTGCATACCCAGCATTACAGCCTCCTGTCCCCCCCCCGTCCCCCAGGACAGTGCAAAGAAGTTTGAAGAGAACGTGTACTACTTTGGCACCACCGTTGAAAGCTTGCTTTACAGATACGGAAAGGTAAGTGCTCTGAAGAGAACTCAAAAGTAGATGTTCCTTGGTGTGGGGCTCAGCGGGTTAAGGTGCGGATGGGTGGGTGGATGGATGGTTTAATTTGACTAACTCATGATTTCATGTAAGCATAGGGTATATATCCATCCATCCATTTTCTGTACCTTTTTCACAGAGAAATGACACTCTGCTACATGTGTTACCTTCACTTGCGTTTATGGTTCATTTACAAACAAATGCAACAATTAGTGTAGCCTAACAGCACCTACGAATCCTTCCGTTCCTGCAGGTTATGCCCATAAGTTCAACAGCTGGCCAGGGGTTTGTTTCCCCCCAACCCCCCACTTTGAGTGACATTCACTAGGGCCTCTGCTGTTGTAACCATCCTGTCACTTCAACAGGTGACAACCATCTGTAAAAATGTTCTGGGTATTTTTGATCATGAACCTATTTCACGTCTGAAGCTTTTTGATCAAAAACTAATTTTTTCAGGTATGTGATTTTCCCTTGGAGCGAATGGATTAAGTTTTTCCGTTTACGAGTTGAAGATTTCAGAAGAAGGAAATTGTAGCGTAAGAGAGAAGCTGAAGACTTACACAGTCAGTGGACGGTTTATTAAGTTTACCTGCTTGCTGATGCAAACAGCGAATCATGTGGCTGCAGCTCATTATATACAGCATATACCGACAGGGTCAAGGGTGTCACTGACTGCGGCTAGTATTCAGTTTTGGTGTGATTGTTGATGCCAGACATGGTCTTACTGAGATGTTGACACACTGAAGTCTAGATTTTACAGAGACTAAACAAACAAAAAAGCACACAGGCTGGGGGGCGGGGGGGGGGCATTTGCCTGAAAAACATTGTTAATGAGAGCATGTGGCTCAGTGGGCTAAGCCTGTGTGTCTGTGATCAGAAGGTCGCCGGTTCGAACCCAGCCTCGGCATGTCTGCGGGTCCTTGAGCAAGGCCATTAACCCCCAGCTCCCTGGACATCACACCAGGTGGCTGCCTTTCTCAGACAGCTTACTCTACAAAGAGCAGGTTTGGGGGGGTGTAAAGAGAATATATATGGGTATTCTATTGACCCCTAAGGAAATTTGGGCATCCAGTAGCTTACATGCAAAAGAGCACAATGTAAAATAATAATAATAAGAAGAAGAATACAATAAGACTAAGAATACAAACAATAATAATGATATAACAAATAACGATAATATTAATGATGAAAGGTAAAGTAGTAAGAATACTAATCACCGCAGTCATTGTGGTTCACCACAGTATTTTCCAGTGGAGATAGTGGTACTATGAGTGCAAGAAAGATAAATTACTGCATTTTGTAAATACTATACAGTAATGCTTATAAATTGTAGCTAAATATGCAATTAAATTGTGTTTGTGGTTTGTATTCTGAATATAAACTGCAGATGTACAGAAGTCAGGTGGCCATCGTAAGGTATGACATGGAGTATTTCAGGAAGTGTCACGCTTCTAGGGCATCACATCCCCTGGTGAATAGGAGATGGGGGTACACATCTCCCAGGGCCGTCTGCTATCGAGGGGAAGACCTGTGACGAGATTAATTACTCTCTCCAGATTGCAAGTGCGGGGAAATTACAGAATCTGTCGCGTTTGTTTCCAGACGATTGTGGACGAGCAGCTGGTTCTGAAGAGAGTAGCAGATGTGCTTATTAACCTCTACGCCATGACAGCTGTCCTGTCACGTGCCAGTCGGTCCATCAGCATCGGCCTCCGCAACCACGACCACGAGGTACCGGGCTACAGCTCTCACTCACTTCGGCATTAGGCAGATCCTATAATTACCTTGAATAAGAATGAGTATTTTTGTATAACGATTCACAATATTGTATCGCTATCATTAGCAAGTGATGCCCCCCCCCTTGTTTGGAATTGAATAAGCATGCATCGTGGTCTCCCTTCTGGAAACTTCCTCATAGTTTGCGACGATATGGCAGGGAATTGATACAGCAGGTGAAGCCGGAGTCATTGCAGGGAAAGTTTTAAAACTGCAGCTGAGCTCACTGCAGCATTTGTCATTTACGGTCCATGTAACTTATTTTCTCCAACTCGTTTGTAGGTTTGCCCTCCTAAGCTCTTTTAGTAAAAAACTGGCACGATTGCACTGTTTTTCCTTCATGCATTTCAGGTGCTTCTTGCAAACACGTTCTGCTCTGACGCTTACTTCAAAAACAACTTCCTGATGGCTCAGCTTCAGAAGAGTAAGTGTAATGCGGCCGATGTTGTTGAAGCTGTTTTCATGGTGGGGGAGTTCGGCTGAACGTGGCTACATTTATACCCCTGAGCTCGCCAGCCGTCAGCTGCTGCTGTCAGTTTTTTAAAAAACACCCGCATGTGATATTAACAGCTATTTTTATGACATTAATGCAATCTGCTTGTAAATATGAGCACAAGTAACAACAATACACCAGAAGCACATCAATACAATGTCTGTCTTTCAGATGCTCCAGAGAACAATGATGACAGCATGAAGAAGATTGCCAAGGAGGTCCTGGAAAAGAGGGCATACATCTGCTCCCATCCTCTTGAAAGAACCTTCTGATGTCTCCCCTGTGGACAGTAACCCCAATGAATCTCCTATGTGATTGTTCAGTGATTTCCGTCCATGAGTTTCACTGCTTGAATGTATTTCGTCGTAGGGACGTTGAAGCCCTGTAGATATATAACAGACTCTGACGCTAAATTTAAAATGTTAATTAAATGCACAGTTTGTTAAAACACACTATAAAGTGCCTATTAAGGGTGGGTAACTGTTTTAGACCATGAATAATTAACTAGAAGCATTTATTTTGGTTAATGCATCTGTGGACAGGGGTGCAGTAGATCGATTGGTGCTGTAGACTCAATTCCTTGAACTGATGGGTGTTATTCAAAGGAGCTTTTGTAGCTGCCTTTGCCCAAACACCAAGGGTAGGAGGGTCAGGGGCTCTGACTCTGGGACTCTGACTCTGGGACTCTGACTCTGGGACTCTGACTCTGGGACTCTGACTCTGGGACTCTGACTCTGGGACTCTGACTCTGGGACTGTGTCTGAATTCAGGGGCTACAACCTTCATGCGCTGTGTCCTTCGATGGTTCTCTAAAAATCCATGCAGCCAATCTTGGGATATGGTTGGTTGAGAAAGATCAATCGGTGCCTCTTTCATGACTTGGGAGAAGACATAGAGGCCAATAAGCTCCATGTGGGCGATGTGAGGTTCCTTCCCTTGGGAGCACCAGATACACTTCTACACGTGCCTCTTCCTGCTGACCATCAACCAGAGCTGCACTCACTCCCTGCTAGTGATTTTGCTGTCAACTTCTGCCCATGTAATCAGAGTTCCTACCTGGTGTGCGTCTCACACACCGGCCTGCAGGGGGCATGGTGATTAGGGAGCTGCTGTCAGTGGTGCAAGTTCTGGATAGTGTCCCTGAGCAAGACTTTGGAAATAATTGAGACTTGGGTGCAGGTAAAAGTAAAATGGATAAGTTTTTATTTAGCATTCATACAATAATGCCACTTGTTAAACAACCCAGAACTCCACAGCAGGAGCGAACCTTTGATGTAAGGTAATTATAAACGCGGAAGAATACAGATTCCTGATAAAAGCTGTCCCTAAAAGATGAGTTTGCAAAAGTACAAAGGGAGTTTGAAAGATGTGACCGATCTCTGTGAGTTCAGTTATAATTAGTGGAACCTGCTTGGACATAATTTGACTTACTGCTGTCTAACTCCAAAGTTGTCTTATTTATAAATGGTAACAATAAAATCTGAAATAATGAACTCACTCTCTCTGGGTTCCTGACATGGAAATGATACACAGCAAAATAACAGCATTATTTGTGAACAAAGTGGAAAATTAGGTAGTTAAACTGGACTTACTGAGAATTCTTGTAATAAAGATTCACATTGATTTCTCTCTGTAGGCTCTGAAGTTGCTGGCAAGGCTTCTGTTACTTTAATGAAAGTCAGTGCTGGGTGGCGGAACCTGTCAGGCAAACGAAGTGAGGTCCTGAATATGGGAGAAGTCGTTCTGTAAATTGACTTGCCTTGCATTTATGGCAGAGGCCCCATAGCGTCCAAGTTCATCATTGGTGTCAGGTAATCAGACCTGCCGACAGAGAGGGCCGAGGGCGACCGGGCCGATTTCCTTACCCAGCACCCTGTCGGAAGACAGAATCTGCACATTTCTATATTTAATATAGTGGCACTCTGCACCCCTGAATAATTGCAGCATCCTCATATTGAGGAAAAGCTATTAAAATGGGGGTCCATTTGTAATTCCAGGTTTGCACACATATGCAGGGACATTTAGACCGTATGCTGTGTGCAGCTGTTTGCCTCCAGATGTTGGTACAAAATTTACCTTTATTCCTTAAAGGACTGATCTTTTGTGTAGGGCCAGGTTTACAATCTGCATTATATCCTCAATCTTCCAACTGCCTATTCAGTACAGGGCTGCGGGGGGGCTTAAGGCCCATCCAGTGCATCGCGGTTCACTGCAGGACACACACTCACAGATAATCACACACACTAGGTGATTCAGAGACACCAGTTCACCTAAATATCTTTGGACGAAACAAGTACCGCAGTATACCAAGGTATGTACCATGGGATTTTTAAGTAACTAGATCCCACTGTGGCAACTTTGCAGTGATTCTTGAAAACATGGTGCAGTTAGGTTGTGAACAAGGTTGTGAACAAAGGTATTAGCATTAGCAAATTCACAATAACTTTGGTATTATTTGATTCATATACAGTGGTACCTCAGTTCTCAAACTCATTAGAACTCAAATTTCTTAAAAGTCAAACCAACCAGTTTTTTACCTAGAACTCGATCTGAATCTCAGAAGTCAAACCGTGAACCAACCTAAGATAACTTGTATGCGTGGGGAAATGAGTCACGCGGTACGTTTCTCAGCGGAAACAAAGGGTAATGCTTCAGTCTCAGCCTCGCATTTGCTGTGATAGCATCGTGCATGTTTACACTAGCTTAATACATATATTTAGACAGTAAAAATACATTTAGACAATGATAGACAGTAACAGTAATTATTATATGATAAAATACATTTAAAAATAAAGATTTCTTCTTAATTATTTAAATCTTAATAATAAACCATTAATACGTTTAATTATAATAATAATGTTGTGCCCAGCGGGGACGGAACAGAGACAAAGGCGCAGACGTCAGGGTATTGGGGAATACGGGGTTTAATTACAGGTAAGGCAGGCAAAACGCAGACAGACAATACAATGACCGAACTGGGGAAAAACTGAAACGCGGACTAAATACAGAGGACTAATGACAACAACCAGAAACAGCTGATCACACGGGGATTCCACACGGGGTTAACGAGGGGGTGTGGCACACGGGAGGAGCGGACGATCGGGGCAGGACACATTTTTTTAACTTTACATATTGTTTGGATACATTTATTTTCTACTTTACAAATTACTGTTTTGATAAATGTGCTTAGATGTGTTTAGTATAGTATATGCTCTTCTTGTTTTATCCGGTTCATTTTGTGTTTAAATGCTAAAAACAAAAAAAACATATTTAGGTGTAATTTTTTTGGGGCTGGGAACCAATTAATTGGTTTTTCATTATTTCTTATGGGGAAAATTCGATCAGAACTTGAACTTTTTAGGATTCGATCCGGAGTTCTGAACGGATTAAGTTCGAGTTCTGAGGTACCACTGTACTTCGTAGTGTGTCTGTGTGTGCGCGGATGTGAAAAAAATGTAGAAATTTGCTAAAAAGCATAGATCATAAAAAATAGATGTGTCCTGTATATACTATATTTATGTATGTGTAGAATATATATTGCACACATTCGTTCTGGTACATTACAGGCTTCCAAGCAGCCATTATTTATCCAAGCTACACTTTTTTATGCACTTGTGTACAAAGACTCCACAGATACCATGGTGTCTGAAATGGTTAACGAGCAGCTTGTGTCTGTCTTATACGCGCAATATTCAGTCTACACATCATAAATGGTGTCTGTGTTGGTCAGCTGAGATACCTGATTTTTAAAAAATATCTGTCCGTTATATAATATCACAGTGCAGGAATTACACAAATAACAGAGCACTCAAATAAACATCTGAATAAAAAATAAATCGTAATGACAAAAATACTCATGTAGAAAAAATACGTTGCAAGTGACATTGCAGATTTATTTTTGGTCATTTATAAAAATGTTTGAAAGGGACAGACACGCATGGTGATGATGGCCCGGTTAAGGCTGTCATTCCATTCATATAGCTTTCTTTGAATTAAAGCCGGTCGGGGTATTTTAGTGATGCTTGTCAGCACTGTGTCACATGACAATGCAACACTGGAAATAGTGTGACCTGCAGTACTTAAAATGGCCATCAGATGGCAGACCTGAAACTAGGAATAGGACTGCACTGAAAAGATGAGCGATGTTACTAATCTTTCTTTCTGGGCATTTTAACCCCAATTTAGTAGGGAGTACAAAAGACCTTAGTTTAAAAAAAAGGGAAAGATTTATGTCTTACAGGCAGTACTTCATAATCTGATATTGCACTTAATTTTCATTTTCATGACAGTGCTGTACTGTAAGTGCTTTCATTGCTGTTTATGTTGTTTTATGTCCCAAATATGGCAACAGAAATTCCAACTTCTTAAAAATACTTGGCTAAGCTGCATGTGATTTTTGTTACTGAGACATAGTGCATGGTTTTCTTTTAACTTGACAAGAAGGAGGTATCTTTAAGTTGTTAATGTTTATTTAGGTTACTTTATGCTGTACTCGGGTCACTGATGACCCGTCAGGATTTTAGATGTACGACTTCTCTCTTGTCTGTGGCCTTCTGGCTGTCTTTGCTGGTATGGGGAACGAGGAGCCAATGGCAGAAGTCAAAAACTGCTGCAGAAATAAGACACTACCCAGCCTGGCCAGGGGTGGAGCTGTGGAGCAATAAGAGTAGAATATAAATACACATCATGTGCAAATAACATAATATACAACACAAACAGAATATAAGCAGTATTATCATTGACATTAATCTTGGTTAACTGTGAGTCATTGCAAAAGCATCTCTGCGGCATCAATAGCACAGGCGACAGGTGAGTTAAGGTCTGTTTGGCTATTCGGCGGCAGATTAGAAGCAAGAATTAAGCTACTACCCTGTGTCAGAAAAGAATAAGACATCATGCATTTCTGCTAACGCACTTTTTTATTTCTTAGTTTTATCCCCAATGAAACACAACTGGATTTTCCAGAAGATGTAATGAGGACTCGAGGAGGGTGCTCTCTTCTTGGCAGCCGTTGGCCCATAAGTTAGTCGCTGGACATGGGTTTCAGTTTCCCATGGAAAGAGAGCCCCGTAATCCTGCAGTCATCATCTAGGCCCCATTGAAAAAGCTAGGGTGAGAGGGGCTCCTCTCTGACCAATCATAAGCCAGCCTCCTCTGGCACACGGGCGCAACACTGCTCTCTGCTTTAGGTAAGTATCATTCAAGTGGGGGTGGGAGGAGAGTGGGGGGCAGAGGCGGGCCTGCAGCAGTGGGGTAGAGGCAGCAGGGCTGGAACTCTGAGAAGAGAGAGAGAAAAATATACATCATCTCCTCAAATATAACGAAGCAGAGGCACAGAGACCAAAAGGTCCATTACGCTTCTCCAGGTCATCTGGCTTTCCAGGTATCTCACCTCAGCCATTCTCCTGCTCCTCCTCTTCCTCTCGCTGCCAGTTGTTCAGTCACACCTTCAGCTCTCAGAGTTCATGCTCTTCCAGTTTATCTTTCCATCATGTTCTCCTTACAGCTGGAGAACATAGAAGAATGAGGGACCTGCTCTGTGTCTGTCTGCTGCTTCAGCTCCCCGGTACCATTCCAACACGGGCCCCTGCGTCGCACCCCTGCCTGCCAGTGTGCTGGTGCAGGGAGGATGGATCTCTGCTGCAGGTGGACTGCTCTGAGCGCGCTCTGACACTGGTGCCACTGGGCCTCAGTCCCTACACCTCCTACCTGTGAGTATCCAGGCACCAATGCCTGGCAATGCCAGTATTTCAGATGTTCTAGCTTGATGTGCTAATTGTTTGCTTTACCTGTTTTGCATAGAAATTTTCATCATGTGACGTTGCAAGTATAACTCAGGCAATAATTAATAGATTTAGGTTTAGCGCTTAAGAGTTGCCAGACTTGGCTTTTCAGTTTGACTAATGCTGCCTTTTGCTTGGTCTGCTGCTTGTGCGTGACAGATGATGGAGGAGAAGATGTATTTTGAAGGATAGGAGACACAGCTGAACTTCACACTTGTCTGTAATAGCTGACACACAGCCCAGATTAACAAATTAGGTCCTTGCATGAATTTTTTATTTTTAATTTTTTTTTTTTAAACATACTGCAGTTTTTTTTTGGTTTTTGGCCTAAAGCGAAACTGGTCATTTCAGTTTTTGGATGGAGTGAAATTTCCTTTTAGGTGTGAGTTTGAGCCTACAGGTTAGCGTTCAGTCTATAGAAATTTGCTTATTCTGGTGAACTGGGGAGGTTAAAATGTTTTTTAAATGATTTAATTCACAGTGTAACAATCCTGCCTGATACTGAATCCTGTTGAGTTCCCAGCACGAGTCGGAATAGCTTCAAACTGGTGGAAATCTCAGACATTAAGAAGCACGGGCTAGCAGTTGTCGCTCATGCTGTGTGTTCAGGCTGACAGTCTCTACATCTGCTAGAGAAACAGCCCTAAAAAGGAAGAAGGGCATCTGTGAATGCGGCACCCTGGTGAGCTCTCTGCTGGCAGCCTGCCTGCCATGTCATACACACCCGCTGGAGGGTGCAGGCACTGCAGTTAATGAGCTCACTGTGAAATGCGGGGTGGTAGAGCAGCTAATCTGTCATGGCTCCACTAAGTCCCCAAACCCCATGCAGGTGTTGGGCAGTTCGTGCTCTCATCAGGGGTTGGGGGGAGGGGGGGGGGGGCAGGGCAAATTTAAGGCAGAGTTGACAGTGTTGAACAACTTCTGCGCATGTATGATTTCTGGATACAGCTAGAACCTCAGCTGATTGTGGGGGGGGGGGGGTCTAAGGCTCAGAAGCACAGGATCAGAGATAATTAGGACTTCAACACCTCATGTTTCATTCTACACGCTACATGTTCTGTGCATGCGTCACATGTCACGGTTATGGTATATTTCTGCATCATGCTGCTGTTTGACTGATAATAGGTCAGTCAGACAGAACTGTGGTTTTATACTACAAAGTAATCCTGGGTGATGATAATGAAAGGTAACAACAGCCTGGCTCATTGTGGGGACAAGAGATTGGACCTCAGATGAGACACGATGTTTTTAACATCTCATCTGCATCTTTAGGAAGATGTTTATGATTCAGGTCTTGGCTGTAGCTAGAACACACATTGCAAAACAGTCATTTCCTTGGCTGATATTAAATGCATAGTAACATAGTCACCATTAAGGCAAGATAGTGGGGCACAAGCTGTAAACAGGCATTAATAAACTTTACTGGAGTCTGCAAAGACATAGATTGAACAGTTCCCTTTAAAATAGTCTTAGGAAAGCAAATAAAAGTGTGCTAGTTTACCTGGACATTTACAACCCCCCCCCCCTCCCCCTCACACACTCCCATTTTGTGCTGGGACCTGCTAGCTTTCACTCACCATCCAGTTCATTATGCACTACAACATACTGTGACCAATAAATCTTAATTACGTTTTGACGGCTTTGGCCATAGTGTGTTTATTCTGGTTCGGCTACCTACAGTAATTCACACTTGGATCTATATATTTCTCTGGAATGTTTTTGTTTTGGTCGACAGAAGTCAAAGCCAAAGACTGAAGGTAAAAAAAAAAAAACTCTTCAGAAGAAAGCAACACCTGGAATCCATGACACATAACGAGTTTCAGCTCATTGTAGAGATACCTCTGCTTTTTTCTGTCATGACTGTTGTTTATTACATTACCTTACATTACTCTTACTGACGTCTTTCCCTTTGTAGTTTATGACATCATGTGCATATTGTAAAGCAACAGCCTGAGCCTATAGCTAGAAAAGTGCTGGGGTTGTTTTTTTTTTTCCGAGATATTCTTCTGGTCGGTGGTGGAAAAACTGCGTGGTTTATGAAAATGCAGATTTGAACTGATACTTTTATTAAGAATTCGAGGGGGCCTGAGACCAGATCGAGTCAGACTTATTGATCCACTCAGAGGGATGGTTCTGAGCGTGGGGCCAAATCTCAACGGGAGTGGATTGGGGAGAGCTGAGCCCCGAGGTTCCGCGTCATGAGGACGAGCTTCAACGCGGGGCCAGCTGAGCGGGCATGATCAAAGAGACACACTTTGTAAGTGGCATATTTAGTCAAACACGCGACTGCTCCCTGGCTATACTCACATAGGTGTCCATTATAGACGTCTGCAGCAGCCAAACAAATCAAACAAGATGTTAATAAATGCATGACACATATGGCTGTACTTGGCTGAATCCTGTTAGCTGATCTGCGCTGATACTTGCCAGATGTCAATGGGGTTTCTGGCAGGCGATGCTGAGTAAGAGCTCCGTTCAAAACGCTTGACAGTTTATAGAGATAAGCGTGGTTCCGTGGGCCAGATCTTCACTTAAAATTCTTGATGGAACAAAAAACAGGTGATGGTAGTGCGTTGTAGCTCAGGACTACGCCGGACTTGGGACGTGACAGATTCCAACCGCAGTGGCCGTTTCTTTGCTTTCGTCGGCTCGGAGATGGTAAGGTTTCAGTGTGTTCCCAGACAGGGTGATGTTCCAATAAAAATACATAAACAAATATGTGGAAAAATGTGGAAACAAAAAACTATTCTAGCATGCATTTTAAAAGTTCGCCAAGGATTTCAGGGCAATATATACTTATCCATCCAAGCAACTTACCCAGTAAAGGCCCACAGTGTCTGGATCCCATCCCAGGAAGCACGAGGCAAGGGAGCCTGCTGGACTGGGTGCCAGTCCATCATGGGACACACACACTCTGGCAACCCATTCACCTCACATTAGGTTTTACAGCCACAGGAGAAAACCCACACAGCATATGTTGAACATGCTAACTCCACGACCCTGGCGGTGTGAGGCTGTACTGTAGTGCTGTGCCCTCATCACAGGCAGGGTTGCCAGCTCTCGGGGTTGCAACTCTCAGGGTTGCCAGTGCTCACGCATCCCATGTGACACACACTTTCAGACTCTCACGATCACGCAAGAAATCTCACGACAAATCTATATTATTCCATTATAAACTTAAAATTATCTACATCAAAACCATTGGGGTAGTTTGCAAACCCTGCATTCTATTTACAACGTAATAAAACATTTACGTACATGCGTGTGCAGACTTGTCTCAAATTGAAAATCTCATGCCAGCCGGCTGACTGAAGTTGGCCACCCTGCACAGGGGGTGGTGAGTAGCTGGGGGGGGGGGGGGCTCAGCAGAATAGTCACATGACCATAGGTCCTTGAGCAAGGCCGTTAACCCCCAGCTCCAGGGCCGCCGCTCACTTGGCTGATCCTGTGCTGTGACCCCCAAGCTTGCTCTCTACCGTATATGTGTGTCTCACGGAGAGCAAGATGAGGTAGGAAAAGAGAAGCATTCCAGTGTACAGTACCTGTACTCAATCACCATGGCATCCAGTCTTCAGGGAAATCGGAAATTTTAATATGAGCTGCATGATTAACGTACTGAGATCTGCTGGCTTATAAGACCATGTCCTTTTTATTATTGTTATTGGGCTAAATCATGCTATAGAAAAAACAGATTTCAATGGTTTGTGCTTTAATCCATTTTTCAGCTCCTTATCCTGAGCAGAATCACACGGTGGTCTAGAGCAGGGCTGCTCCAATGGCAGATCTGAAGATGGTCCAGATTTCAAGTCAAACACAACGAGCGTTATCGTTCCAGCCTCTCCACACCTGACAAATTTTATAGTGGAGGACCGAAATCTACTGAAAGGACCACCCCCCCCCCCCCTCCAACCTTCCAGTCAGCGAAATGTACCCTGGAAAATTATATTGAGGCCAATGGACCTTGGCTTTGTGTCGCTGTTGGAATTTGGACGTCCGAGAAAAGTGATTGAGTATCTCTGGTCTAGAGTCTATCCCAGGCAGCAGAAGGCACAGCACAGAGGAATGTGCTGGATAAAACACCAGCACAGAGCAGGTTGAAACTCCTATCCCTGGGGGTGTGATGTAGCCACACTCCCCAATGTGCCCCTGTGCTCTTCGTGTTTGTCTGTCTATTACTATGAAATGCGTGATAAAGCACAGAAAGAAACATCCATGCTTCAGTCCTGCTCCAGACACCTTCAACCAGACTGCCTTCTATCATGGGTTAAGCATCCTGTCATCCTACAGTCAGTCAAGAGTCAATTACAAGAATGACTTACACAATGGAACAGCCACTTTCAATAAATATTGTGGAAAAATAACAACATGTCCAGTCATTCATGTCTGTTTCAGCCAAAATTTCTCCATTACAGCCTAGAGTCACCAATCCAAAATGGAAAGAGTTACCGTTCCTGTGCTTCTACAGCTAGTGGTGCCATACACCCAAAATGTTAGCTCAGTGAATCACCAATTTAGTGTGCTGATTCAACTAGTGATGCTAAATCTCTATGGTGTTACGTGCTGCTATTTGGATGTTTTGAATTGAAATTGCTTAGCACTACATCAGACCTCCTCCCTCTTTTTAATTTACTTTTTACATGACTTCACTGCATTACAGACAATGTCCTTTTCTTGTCCTCACTCACTCACGTTTCCTTGGTTGCTGCTTTTAGGGGGATCAAGGTCAACAGTCCAGAGTAACTGTAAAGTAAATCCCAGAGCTGCTCAAAAGACGTAGACCTGAAGAGGAGGGTGCTTACTGAGCACCTTGGATTCACGATTCCCAGCATCACAAGGACCTACATGAGTGATTCTGTATAAAAAGTCACAAAATCTTCCACTTGATTTTTAGCCGTTTTGTTAGTCATAAAAACTTTTGGTATAGTAACTTTGCCACAGTGGCAAAACTAAGGGAGAGCCCCAACATCTCTAAAAGCAGCTTGGGGTAATTTCTGACCATTCTTCCTGCTCTAATTTAACAGCCTACATTGACCTCATCTTCTCTCTGAAGCCCCACGACTTGAAGTTGGCTGCTGTGCATCCAGGCTCCTGCTTGATGTCATCTAGGAATTAAGGTTGAAGGTGTATGCGGTTAGAGAATCAAAGGAGTTTAGTTTTGTGTCTGATCACTGCTGAAATGCACCTAATGTATCAAATGTAACAGCCCATACTGATGTGCAAGATTCTGGTCCCTGTTTTCCTGGTCATTTATTTTGGCTCATTGGTTTGGACAAAAAAATAACAGCCAATGTATTTTTTAATTGCCCAAAGAGCAAAACATCATAAAATGAACATAACTATAGCCTTTACCTAATCTGCTGTCACACATTGCTATGGTTAAGCATTCAAAACTTCAAGTGGTCGAGGTAAACTGCACAATAACTGCATTCAGCATGTTTTATGAGCACCGAAGAGTCATCTAGGGATGAAACACTTTTACCCTACCAAACTCCATGCATGAACGGCCAACTTGGTCATCTTGTAGCCAGATTGTAACCAACGGTGGTACGCTTCGTTAAAAATAAAGACACACGCCCCTCAGAGCTGAAAATAAATTATTCAATTTGGCACGCAAAGTCATTAGGAAAGACTGCAATCATGTTGGAGATAAACATCAATAGCCAAATGTCAGGCCATTGAGGTTCTCTTAAGTTTTGTGCCGACCACGTAATATAAGTGAATATTAATTTGTGCTTATTTATGTATGCATTTAGCAATTTTTCCATCTATTGCATTTTAGCTACACAACATGTGCTTTGTTTTCGCTCTGAGGAAGCCTGCCTGATTAATGGTTCAGCCCAGCTTAAAGGCAGACCAGAAACTTTCAGCACATTAAATTTGCATGATGTACACCTCTAGCTGTAGCGAAGCAGTGCATTCCATTGAGTGGGACTCTTGTTAATGTGACTTTATCAGTGAGTTGGTAACAGAGTTCTCATGTTTAGCATGTTGTTAGTTTAGGCTCTTCAGTCATTTGATGTGGTGTGTTTCAGTGTGCCGATACATCCAGGAAACCCCCAAAGACAGCATCAGCACCTCTTTCCGGCCAGGTCGAATTAGTCGGTAAAGCACTATGTTCACCTAGCAAACAAGGTCCAATCAGATTTTTACTGATCAGTATTTCTTTGCTTTGCCGCTCAGTCGTGTCTGGCTGGGTGTGATGTGGTAGCAGGAAATAATGCAAATACTATTTTTGTTATGTGTCACAGTCAGGTCTTCATCTTTCTGTCTCTGCTGAAAGTACTGAATTAAATGTGTAAAACATTGGGTTTGATGGTCCTTTGGCCTCCCTACTCACCATCCACAGAGCTAGGTGTTGGTGTGTAAAGCATTGGGTTTGATGGTCCTTTGGCCTCCCTGTTCACCCTCCACAGAGCTAGGGGTTAATGTGTAAAGCACTGGGTTTGATGGCCGTTTGGCCTCCCTACTTACCATCCACAGAGCTAGGGGTTAGTGTGTAAAGCACTGGGTTTGATGGTCTTTTGGCCTCCCTGTTCACCATCCACAGAGCTAGGGGTTAGTGTGTAAAGCACTGGGTTTGATGGTCCTTTGGCCTCCCTGTTCACCCTCCACAGAGCTAGGGGTTGGTGTGTAAAGCACTGGGTTTGATGGTCTTTTGGCCTCCCTGTTCACCCTCCACAGAGCTAGGGGTTAGTGTGTAAAGCACTGGGTTTGATGGCCATTTGGCCTCCCTACTCACCATCCACAGAGCTAGGGGTTAGTGTGTAAATCACTGGGTTTGATGGTCTTTTGGCCTCCCTGTTCACCCTCCACAGAGCTAGGGGTTGGTGTGTAAAGCACTGGGTTTGATGGCCGTTTGGCCTCCCTACTCACCATCCACAGAGCTAGGGGTTAGTGTGTAAAGCACTGGGTTTGATGGCCGTTTGGCCTCCCTGTTCACCCTCCACAGAGCTAGGGGTTAGTGTGTAAAGCATTGGGTTTGATGGCCCTTTGGCCTCCTTGCTCATCATTCAGGGAGCCATTAGACCCCCTCCCCCCATCTCCAATCAAGACCTTATTGTAGCTCTTGGATAATCTTTACATCTGCTCCCAATCACTCCACATCAAGCTCAATGTGGTAGACATGTATATTGGAGTTGCTAGTGGATGTTCTTTTGACCTGAGTTTTTTGTCCCTTGTTACTCCCTGTAAGAAAATTAGTGACCTCTGAAACTTATTTACAACCTCTCAGTTGTGCATGCCAAAAAAGTCCTATATCTGTTTAAGACACATACCTAGAGTATTTCATTCCACTGAGTGCTTGAACATGAGCTGGCTAAAACGGTGATGTTGCTACTACTGAGTCCCAAGTGGCCTCTTTGGAACATCTACATAAAACTCTTTATTTAACATAAGGGTCCCTTGGTCTTCCTTTTTATGATAGTGTTTAAGAAAAAATGCTCTGGGTTAAATACACAGAACAGAGTTTGAAGCCTAATACAAAGTTCAAAGGTGCAAATATCCAGGTAGGAGCTGGACATAAGAGATAGTCCAGTCTGTGAAGCTGGGGAGTTAAGGTCTGCTTGTTTGTCCAAACAGAGATCCACAGAAGGTCCCAATACGCCACCAGGACTGAATTCAAACAGACAAATACAATAACAGGTTGATTTCAAACTCATTAAAGCATGTGCTTACAGAAGGTGAGAAGACAGGGTGCTTGAATGAAAATGAAAGTAAATATTTCATAATACTTAGAAAACAGGCTATAGACCACAACGGTTGCTACATATAAAAGACAAATTCCACCTGCTGAGTTTTTTTTCAATGGTTTTCTCATCATAAGTGACCGACTAATTCTACACTTCTTTATGTTCCTTTTTCCTTTTTAGAGGTTAATAGAATGTTGTAACTTTATCTTATATATATTGTATGCATGCATATTTTATTTTTATAAAATTTTATAATGCACTCAGCTTAACAATGTTATACATATGATAATCAATCCATTACACTGACACTGTTGTTCAGGACAAACCTTTGCTAACTGGTACCAGATTTCTTCTGCCTGAGAGTCAAACCATATTGGGGTAATTTGATTATTACTGGATGAGCAACCTGTGCAACATTGGTTTTGTTGCTCTGCTTCACCCGCTGTTAGGGCTCAGCTTCTCTATTTTCAACATTATCTAGCTCAGCCCAATCGCTAATTGCTTATGTATTGTCCACATGTCTTCATGGACAGCAACTGTTTTCTGGCACAAACCACATACATCACGATAAATGATTTGCCATTTGCACAAGTACATTGGAATTCTTTTCTGCACCTACCCCATCTTGCTCTCTGTAGCCTGGGGGTCACAGCGCAGCATCAGCTAACATGCGGTGCCGCTGGAGCTGGGGGTTAAGGGCCTCACTCAAGGGCCCATGGACATGTGACTGTTCTGCCAAGGCCTGAGCTAAAACCAGTGAAATTCCAATCATAAGCACAGAGAATTAGCTTGCGGAGCTACTCACTGGAGCCATTTTTCTGCCCCCTCCTTTTCTGCTTTTTTTTTGGGGGGGGGTCGACCATTGACCATTTCAGCCTGCATTACTGTTGAGGTGGGCATGCCAACAGCAGCTCAAAACAGAACAGAGGAAGAGGACTTATGACCCACTGATCTGCACTCTTCCTCTCTGTGTCCCTCTTCTGGACAAACTGGGGAGTTTATTCATGGCCCTGGCCTGTATTTCTCCATCGCTCAGAGTGCCCTGAAACAGATAAGGGTCCAAAATGAAAAGCAACATCTCAGATCAACAACCTGGTTTTATGTACAGTATATAAAAGTGCACATTGTAAATATCTGGGCTGTAAGGTTTCGGGGCTCCTGAGACAAAATCCTTTAACAGTTGGTCTGGAAGTACATCTGAATTTCCATTCCAGGGGTCTCTAATTTACAAGTCCAGCTCTGTAACCATCACAGCTCCTGCTGCTCCTCAGTTTACACACGGATAGAGTTTGTACTCTCTGCTTGCAGTCCTTTATCCAGGCAGTGCTCATATGTTTAGTATTAATATATGTGATAATTCTACAGTGAAACAGTGTAACATGACTTCTTCTTTTTATCTTCTTTCCTTTAATAGGGATCTGAGCATGAACAACATCAGCGAGCTCCAGCCAATGGCTTTCCAAAATCTTCACTCGCTGTTGGAACTGTAAGTACTGCAAACGGTAGTAGCAGTATGTTTTTGACATGAAGTCTCTATACGTCTCACTGGAAATCACACTGTCCGTCATATGATCTGATCGATTGCATTCATTTGTCGGCTATTTCATACAAATGCTAAGACAGCACTGGGAATGAGGCAGCTAAACCAGAGCAGATTACAAATAAAGGTAGAGATGGCACCAATCTGATGAAATGCTAGATCGGATATGGGGAGGTCGTGGGGGGTCAGGGGTGGCAGGGGTTTAAGAAACTGATCTGGATTTCCATCAGAGGTAGCTGAAAAATTGCAAAACATGCTTGTAGCCTTAGCGCAATAAACTGTAACCAGAAGCGAGGATCGCATGATGGCTAGTAGTTTGGCAGAGCTGTCATGTCAGTTGTGTGGAAATACATTAACGCCTAATTTTGAGGAGGGTTGTGGGTAGTTTTGTCTCAGACTGCATTAAATCACTTTAAGTCACAATCATTAAGAATAGTAATCAACATCAATTGATGCTATATCTATACTTTAAAGGCCATTGAGGTTCAGCACATGCTTTGGATTCAGTTACCCTTTGGCATATTATTTTGCCCTCTTTCTTGAATCATACTGGATTCTTTTACTCTTGTAGTCAGAGCAGTTAGGTAAAGCTGACGGGTGTATGTGGGTTCCAGGGATACCCAGGAAGAGCCTGTGGCTGAGGGGCAGAGGGGCAGAGGTATTGACGTGGGCTCCCATTGGCTGTACAGTGCACATTAACGCACGCCGCAGGGGCTCTGTGGCACGTCTCATTCGATAATATGGCCCTGAATATCAGCCAGCACACGATGGCCATTTGACCGAGGTCTCCTCCTACAGCACATGGATCTCCATCAGAAGGTTATGTTACTAAGCAATGCCTCATGGACTGAGTTAGACTGGGCCATGCTGAGCTGTGGATTAGTGGCCCCTGTTTAGGATGAACACCACCCTCTCTGACATCATCTGTGGGGTTGGCTCACACACAATCATCTGGCTTCCAGGGCCATTTGGGAAAAGCCTCCAAAGACACTCGTGAAATTACTCATCGGATGCTTTGCACATAATTAGCAGGGCTGATCAGAACACTACACCGACATGGCAGGAGGCTCAGAGCACGAAGGAGCAACAGTAAAGACCACCTGGACAGTGCCCCCCCCCCCCCCCCCCCCCCCGTGGCTGTGCCTTATGTAAGGAAATCACCCCGTGAGGGGCTCCTGGTTGCACTTCACCTGCCTTCCATTTTCACTCTCACACACACGCCACAGTGTGTGTAACTTGCACGTTTCCACACATAACATTACACACTGATACCTGTACAGGAAGTCTCTATACTCTCAAGTTCATAATAATTCGGCCTGATGATTTCCATTACAATTACCTGACATCTTAATCCAAAGCTACCTGCAGTATGGTAAGGTTATCATTTATGAGAGTTCCCTGGGATTTGACCCCCCCCCCCCAAAGCTCTGCATTGTTAGGGCAATTTGTTGAGCTACTTTCCTTTCCATACCCTGGCACATCCCTAATCATCATGTTTACATGCATCTGTATATACAGTATGTATGTAAGTATGTGTATTGCAACCAAATGGTCATGTTTTCTTGTTCTGAATCTGATTCAATATGTCTGTCCTTGCTGATACCAGGACTGTGACTTATTTGCTAATGTCACTGTAAGACATCCAGGTATAACCATTCAGCCATGGGTTGAGGTAAAATTATATTTTCAGCAATATTACTTGCTCTTTTGTTGTTATTTGACACATTATTCTGGTTGATTTTCCGGTGAACCTGGAAAATTCAGGAAAGTGGCCAATGCTAAACTGAAGCAGAGGATTCAGCATACTCCTTATGCACATTCAGCGCCGTTCACTTCAGGCTGCTGATTAAAATACATAGATGCATTCTGGCTAAATCTTTATGAATAATTCTTTAGGGAGAAGTTTCTACTGGGGTACTGAAGCACATTGCATCTTCTTGATTGTCTATGAAAGAAAAATAGCATCTCTCTAGATCAACTTAATGCAGAGAGATCTGAGAGTTCTGACAGAACTGCATGAGGTTTGTATTAGCGGTTAAGAAAGGAATACCTTGATCTTTGGCATTTCTCTTGACTTCTGCACCCTGGCCAAACTTCCAAACGCTGCTGGCAGTAAAAACATGCCACCCCATGCCGTTCATAACTCAAAACATGATCAAATAAAGCCATGAATGAACTCTGCCTGGCAGGCAGTGTGGGGAGAGGGCTCTGGGGGTCCCTTCACTGCTAGCTTTCTGTGATTGCCATATGCGTACATCGAGGCACTGTCAACCATGACAAAGATCAGACCCCAATCTGTGCTATGGATTTGTATCTCTACTAGAAAAAAACATATGCATCCCTAAAAGGTTCAATGTTCCTCAGCTCTACCTTCAATGATTACAGGTAATGATGTCTAGCTGGCTCGTTGAGTGAAAATTACATTTGGATGGGAAAATTAGGCCGGTGATTTCCACAAGGAGCTGAACACAAATCACCTCATTATCAGTAGCAGACACAACATTAAAGCCCCTGCTTTCTCCTTTTCTCACGGTCAACATCAAGCTTTTAATACCACTATTCAAACAGACCCAAAGACTGTCTTTTATATATACAGTCATTGGGTCTGTTTGAACAGTGATATTAAAAGCTATGTGGGATATGTGGGTATATATATATATATATATATATATATATATATATACATACACACACACACACACACACACACATATACTTATGCATAGATAGATAGATAGATAGATAGATAGTGAGTTTCTATTCATTCAGCTTGATTTTTAAAAATTCAATAGTTTGAAAACAATTACCCACAGAAATGTTTACTATTGTCTACATTTTAGAATAATTATAATGACATCAAAACTATATAAAATAACGCATATCGAATTATGCACTGACCAGAACAGCATTAAACAAAAAGATAATTATTTGTTGGGGAGGGAAGGGGCAGTTCTGTGAGCTGGGACTTAGAAGGTGGCCGGTTCAAATTCTGTGGTCGGCACATTGATCTCACCATTGGGACCTTGAGCAAGGCCCTTAACTCCAGTTGTTCCAGGGACTGGCTGAGCCTACTTTCTCTTCTACTCCAGTTTCATGAGCTGGGATGCTTTTCCAGCTGTCCTGAAGGAATTCCCACATACGCGAAGCACCCATTGGCCACTTTTCCTTCACTATCTGGTCAAACTCTTCCCAAACTGTCTCTACTGTGTTTAGATCAGGTGACCAGGTCATGTGATGAGACAGTCTCCTTTGTAGGAGGCATGTGTCCAAACTTTTGACTGGTACTGTAAGCGATTACCTCCTTCAAACAGTTACCTCCCTAACACAAATTCAGTATTATTGTATGTCTTCAGAATAAAGCATGGGTTTGTAGTGAGGAAGATCTGTTTTTAATAGACGCTTTAAATATATGAGTGATACTTATGCATTAAGAAAACATTTTTTAAATGACATCCTCCCACAGCCTCTGGCTGAAACCCCGGAGAACAACAGAACCAAACCTCCTCAAGTGCTTTATGTTTTGAAATGTCTGCCATCAGCGGCATGTTTTTCTAATTCTCAAAATTAGGTATCAAGCCATTAAAAGCAAATAAAGCAGAATCACAGGGAACAAAGGCACAGATTCCACAGGGGAGGAAATCTGATGATAAGTGAATCGTGGGTTGCTGGGCAATGCATTCTGATTGAGCTGTGAACTTCGCATGCATGTGAAAACAGTGTTAGTGGCATCAAACACAGTGCGGCCGCCTTGGATTCAGTGAAATCTAACATTCCCATCGTCCATGTGGCTGGAAACGAAACAGAAGACTTTGGAACCAAAGCCAAAGTTTTTGTTTTGTTTTCGTAGCATAGACAATTGCTCATAACTGTACCAACTCAGACGCACAGCCAAGACAGGATGTCGAAAAACAAAAACTAGAAACACCTACGCAGGCTGGCATGACTGATAAATGTTTTTATCCCATATGGCGTACTAAAAAAGATGGATATTTACACAACTAGATAAACCGGTTCTGTTTCAGCATGTCACCACGGGGCATAACCTCCAGATGACTTAACCAATGGCATTTGACCACAAATCTCCTTTGCTAATCGCTTCTCACTGCAAAGCCTCCATTGAGCCTGTTTTGATACTATGTCGTGACGCCCCCCCCGCCCCCCCCCCCCCCCATTCCCCACTGTTTCTTTCCTACCTGCAGGAGGCTGTCAGGCAACTCCCTGAAACATATCCCTAGCCTGGCATTCTCTGGCCTTTACAACCTGGAAGTGCTGTGAGTATTCAGGAGTGTCCTGCAGACACACACCATCAGCAAGATTGATAATGCAGCTCCATTTCCCCACAACTGTCTTGTGCTCGTCTCTGGTCAGTCATTGGAAGTTTAGCCTAGCAGCACTTGTACCTAAGTTGATTCCTTGACAGCGCTATGCTTTGTCCGCATCATATATATGTTGCTTTGGATGATAGTGTCTGCTAAAAAAGATATACAGCCGCAGAAAAAATTAAGAGGCCGCTCTATACTTTTAAACAAATCTGCATTTTTAAATCCGGGTTTAACTGTGGTTCTGCTGGCAGAAGACTACACTGAGCAGCAGGTTGCTTCCAGGTTCAAAATTTCTAAGGCTGCAGTAAACAAGAATAAGGTGAAGCGGGAGACAATGTGAGCAACCAGAAACCAGGCAGGTAAAGAGCGGAAGCGACTTTCTTATGCCAGAGATGTTTCTCATGAAACGTAGGATGAAATCATGTGACCTTAAGTCATTAACATTAAGTGCAGGTGTGAAGTGCACTGCTAGGACAGTTCGTATTAGGCTCCTAGAAGCAGGATTGAAGGCCCATAAAGCAAGGAAGAAGCCCTTCATTATTGAGAATCAGAGAAGAGCCAGGCAGCAGTTTGTAAAAAATATATATATTATTCACAGACGGACACCCACAAATCGAGAAATGAGTGAAAGAGAAACTTGTGCTGTGATCTCTTATTTTTTCCGCAGCTGTATGTAAATAAAACTATTTACGTTCATACTAAGGATTCCATCAGATTCTACATATGAACTTTCCTACTGTCTGATTTTTACCACGTCAGTCTCAGGTGAGAGGAAATAGATGATAGCAAAACTTTAGCATACAGTTATCCATTTTAATTACATGGTCATTGTGCGCTGAGTTACAGAAACTTTAAAATATAAAAAGTTGCAGTTTCTATTGTACTAATATTTCCTCTAGTTACCTCTTGGTCCTGCTGATTTCCCTCTTTCTCTCCTTTGCAGCATGCTGCAGAACAACCAGTTAGAGCTTCGACCTTCCAGTGCTGTCTGGGATCTGCCCAGTCTCCTGTCACTGTGAGTTACACACTAAGACTTAAGCAGACCTGAGATCACATTCCACAATACACAGGAAATCTAACCTGAGTGACATGGATGTATATCTGTTGCAATCTAGTAGAGTCTACTTGGCAGCAGGTAGTGTTGTATTCAAAGCCAAAACTTCATAACCTATAGCAGGCATGCGGGGGGCGGGGGGCGGGGGGGGGGGGGGGGGGGGGGGACACCGGCACCCACTTCACCGAAATGATTGAAACTACCCTGCTTTTGAGGTCCTTTTCAATAACCAATGGTCACAAGAAAACAAAAATTCAATTACAGGGGGAACCCCCCCCTCAGTTGATGAAATTGACCCATAGCCCCCCTACCCCCAGGAAAGTTTGAAACTGCCCCCCTTTTCAACAACCAACGATCCCAAAAAAAAAAATAGAAGGGGAAGCCACCCCAGTCAACAAAATTCACTTTTAGCCCACCCCCCTGCCCCGAGCACCTGCCCCTTGAAAAGTCTAAATCCTGAGAGACTCTCTTGTATTACCCATAGACATGAGACATATCCAGATGTTACAATCAAAACCGTCTGTTTAGGATGAAGGCATCAGCTAAGTAATTGATAATGATTGTGATATTACATAAATGCTAAATGTCCGATTTAAAAAAAAATCACCATGTACATAACACTGAAGAGACAGTGGAATGAAAATTCTGTTTCCAGATCAGGGAGGTATCATGAGCCAGGAATAAATGAATAGCACAATACCGTAATGTTTGGCAGGACCAGGGTCAGCAGAAACACACCACGTTCATCAGTGTTAATTGGCAACCATCATCTTCAGAAAACTCAGCATTGTGGCTGATTTATCTAAGGCTCCATTTAGATTGTTGAAAGTTTTATTACGGTTCTACTAAAAGAGAGGATCAGTTTTGTAATTATAATACACAGGGTGACAATAAAACAGGAATTTAATGATATTACAAGGGCCTCAAATGGAATTTTCCAGTACAGAGAATTGAGTTGTGCCAGAAGTCAGATATTATATTCTTAATGGAATATTTCAGGCAGCTGTGGCTTCCAAACACACAACTATCCCATACAGAAAATACAGTTACTAATTTATTGCAGTAAATAACTGTCAGACTCATATTGAGAAATAAGTATTTACTGAACTGTGTTCCCATCAATCTGGGTGTATGTTCCAAACACTGTTCCAGACTAAATTATCCAAAGATATCCATCCATCATCTAACTGCTTATATTAGTCAGGAATGCAGGGGGTCTGGAGCCTATCCCACAGGGCACAAAGCCGGGATAGAGCCTATAAAGGAGGCCTAGTCTATTGCAGGACACACTGTGGGCAATTTAGAGATTCTAAGTAATCTAACTGTATGTGTTTGGACTGCAGGAGGAAAACTGGGAGAACACACAGAGCTTATTTGTGGCCTGTGGCATTTGCTGTTTCTGTTCTGATTGCATTTACTAACCATTATGTCACTTGTGCTGTGCCAAGTCCAATGGCAAAAAAAATTCATTAGGAACACGTGGGATATAGACCAGATCACCTGATCTGAGCTGCTCTACATGTTAATGTGGGTTTTGGGTATACAATGCCTTGCTTAGCTGGGTAGTTCAATACTGCCCACTTATGTTCTTCTGGGTGAGGTTTGATAAGGGGTTTGCTATAGAATAAAATTGTGGTACAAAGCACTGGTAGTATCCTGGCAAAGCCTGAACCTGAGTTGTAGAAGTAGGTCTTGGGAAACAGTGAACATGTTCTTTTCTTGTGGCTTGAGCAGGTTTTGTCCAATGAGGAACTCCAGATAGTAAGACTCCATTAGGCCAAACTAGCAGGGTTGGTATTCCTGGGCCGTCCTCCCTGCTATCAGCATGCATGACTTCTCTGTCGAAGTAGGCAGCTGCATATACCTACTGCGACTGAAGAACGACGTCCCACATCCACCGGAAGGTGGTGCGACTCCATGTACCCCAAATGGTAAAACTGAAGAAATTTAAGACTTAAGACTTTAGACTTCATTGATCCCACACTGGGGAAATTTACTTGTTGCAACAGCCAGTAAATAAAAAGCAATAGAAAAGAAACAGACCAAAAAAATACTGTAATAAATAGAATAAATAATAAAATTAGTGAACACAATTACACATATTGCACAGACCCAAAATACACATACATACATATACACATACATACAGATTGCACCAAGTGATGTAAATATAGTTGTATGACTATGCAGCGGATATTGCACAATATACAGAATGGTGACATAGTTTATGAACTTTAGGTGACTGAGGTGTTATAAAGTCTGATGGCAGATGGAATGAAGGACCTGCGGAATCGTTCCTTCTTGCATGTTGGATGCAGTAGCCTGTTGCTGAAGGAGCTTCGTAATGTCCTCACTGTGTCATGCAGGCAGTGAGAGGGACTGACCATAATGGATGTAAATTTGGCCAGCATCCTCCTCTCAGCCACCTCCTCAGCGGAGTCCAAAGAGCAGCCCAGGACAGAGCCAGCGCTCCTGACCAGTTTGTCAAGTCTCTACCTGTACCTTCCTGAGCTCGCGCACCCCCAGCAGACCACCGCGAATACTGTTTTCCTTGGCTGGGTTACTGGGTTAGCAGCACATGCAAATGTGGTCCAGGGTACTGCTACTGTATATCAGGACTTATTTCATTACATTTCATATATCATTTCATCATCCCTAGGTAGGACAAACCTGTTCAATTCTACCAGAATTGCACTGACTCATTATTAGGCTGGACAAGGCACCTTGAACTTCTTCAGTCACGCTGAATGGTAGCATCTTCTGGATCACAGCTTCGATAGCCCAGGTCTCAGGGATGTGGGGGAGGGTCATTGCCTCACCACTTTACCAGGTATATGGTGGTGGACTATCACTGTATGACCCAGCGTGGTAGAGAACACATCCTGGTTCTCTCCTACTAGTTCCTTCACGTCTTGTCCCTTTAGGCCAAGGGATCAGTTCTGAAGAGAAGGTTAATACACACTTTCAGCAAGTAAATTTTCTCCTTCTGTGACCAGCCCAGCTCACCTGGTTAGGTATAGGACAGCTCTTTCCAACCGTGGTGTATGGATCATGCCACTTGACCAAAAAATTGAAGAAGAGGGGAGTAGGCTGGAACTCATGCACCTGCATCTTGTGTTCCTGGACTATCGGGCATCCCCCCCCCATGTCCCAGGAGCTTGAATGGGGAGAATCCCCTTAATGCCAGGGATACCTCCCTTATTCTGAAGGACACATAATGCAATATCAAGTCCCAGTCCTCAACCATCCATGACCAAGATTCTGGGTATTTCTCAATATCTGTACTTGACTGTTCTTGTCCTTGACTGTGTCCCTCACAGGCGTCTGGACGGCAACCAAATCACGGAGGTCCCCGAGCAGACTTTCTCGCGTCTGCCGTCACTGAGGCATCTGTGGCTGGATGACAACGTGCTGATGGCGGTCCCCGGACACGCCCTCGCCCACCTGCCTTCCTTGCAGGCCTTGACACTGGCCCTGAACCGCATTCTTCACATCCCTGACACTGCCTTCCATAACCTCTCCAACCTGGTGGTGCTGTGAGTATCCTCGACCACCCTATCCTGCCTCTGAAAATCAATGGAACAATTCCTTCCACCAAACCGTCAGAATGCTGAGCAATGACCAATAAACCCATTCACTCCCTATTACTGTATCACTGTCCATAATATTTATTTGTCTCTAAAGTTGCACATTATTTATTGTTAGTACAGTATGTTATTGGCTATTTGTAATACACTTCCAATCGTACTGTCCTTTGCTGCTGTTGTGAGACTTGTTGTGAGGTCCTGTGACAAATAATGTGATTTGGTTCGATTTGACGACTTAGAGGAGCGAGGAGGTAACATTTACAGGACAGTCAAAGGGGCACAGCAGCAACTCCAGACTGAATCATCAACTCATAGTTTAATCCATACTTTTACAAAGTCAAGTATGGAACGGCATATGAAGAGATCACATCATTTTCACTAATCTCAAGAAAGCTCATATGTTTAATTTCAATTAAGCTAAAGCACTTTTGACAGTCTTTAGACACTCATTTATTAATCATAATGGTCAAGGCAGGAAAGTGTATTTTCTGTCTTCACAATACCTGAGGTGGACTTTTGTCTACACCCAGATATCTCCATGACAACAGAATCCAGACTCTTGGATCCAACTGCTTTGATGGCTTGCATGGCTTGGAAATTTTGTAAGTAGTCAGGCTCCTGGAAAATGCTTACAGAGATACAGTAAATGAAAACAATCTATACCTGCAGATATATTAAGTACCCAAGTACCGTACGCCATACTTATTCCATATTAAAGAAATATGTATTTTTGTGTACGCTGCCATTTGGGCCATGAATTAAGAAAGTAATGAAGGTTTAGTGAGAGGGAATCATCAGAAAATCATTTTTAAAATGTGTTGAAAGTAAAAAAGAAGCATAATCAGTAGCGGTAGCACATTACAATATGTTCCTGCATTGCGATCCAATCAGGTGACTTTAATGATTGCTTTGCCAGGCTTTTAATCATTGGGTTCTAGTCTCACGCTTCATTGATAGCCATCCCCTGGATGTGACGCATGAACGCCTGCGTGACATGTGTGCCCTTTTGTGGGAGGATTCCCGTAAAACAAACTGGGACCAGAACAGGCAAATGCTGGCCAGACTGAGCTGAGACTGGACCCAGCCCTGTTGCGTTTTGGTGACAGCTCTGCCCGTACAGCAGCTCTGGGTGGTGATGCCAATAAGTGCAATGAACCTTCTGTCATTCTGATGTTTTATATGAAAAAGGGGTTACAAACTTGACTGGAGCCTGAAATAAAGATAACCTCTTGGTGTATTTAGCGTCAGTTTTGGTGCCAATTTACCAGATAGCTTAGCATAGACACCACCAACATCCACACCTCGCCAGCAAACATGGAACGTTCCCAACACTTTAGCCAAGGTTATATGAAGGTCTTTTCAAAGTTGGCTGAGAATATTCATACAATAAAATTAATGCAATGTTATTTCCACGTTTTAACAAAGGTTCTGTCAAGCACAATAACATTGTCAGAACAATAACATCCTTTTAACGCAATATATTTTGAAAAATATTGATTTATAATACAATATTATTTTATAAAAGTGCTACATGAATATACTGTGAACACACCATCCAGCCTAAGACTTACCTTCGAGGTGTAAAGTGACACTGGAACCCGCTGCTCTACAAGGCCTTATTAGTCTTATGTGTAGTAGAGGTAGTGGGATAATGTTCTGGGAACATCAGGAAAACAGGACACTTTGAAAGTTTCCGTACCTTAATCGTAACATTCTGCAAACGTTCCGAGAATGATAAATTGTTAGCGGGGTCTTTACGCTAAGGCAGTGTTTCCCAACCCAGTCCTCAGGGACCCACAGATAGTCCACGTTTTTGCATCCTCCCCGGTCTCTACCTGGGAGCTGGAAGGTAGCAAAAATGTGGAATCTCTGGCAGGGAGCTTGGAGGGAGCAAAAACATGGACCGGCTGTGAGTCCCCATGGACCAGATTGGGAAATACTGCACTACGGGATACAGTCTTGATAATGAGCCACACTCAGCTTCATGCTTCCGTCAGGGGGTTGCTGTTATGGTAACTGGAAATCAAACTGGAAATGCATACTCTGGTCCGCCAAGGAAGAACCCCGCGGTGAAAGTGTTTCTATTCACACAGCTGTTATGCTTTTGTCTCCATTCAAGTTTCTCTCATTTAATCACGCCATGGACGAAAGGCCTCATTCACTGAAAACACCTCCTTAATAATTGCTTCCGTTAATGCGAGGGTGTAATCAACAGCAGTTCCTCATGAAAGGAATGGTACAATTGGACCGTTTGAGCGAAACAAAGAAATCTTTTGAAAACATAGAATAATGTGTCCATAAACATAATCCATTGGCACCTATGAAAGAGTTTCCCTAACCACAACAAATGCACTGTTAGGTGGAACCTTATTTCCTTGCTTTAGTAAGTTGCTAATAAGGCCATTAAATGCATTTTGCACTATAAAAGACACATGAATCAGAGGTTAAGTGACGCACGACCATGTAGCTATATTACACTACTGCTGGGTGAAGCAATAAACATGTAATCTGTTAAAAGATATATATTTTAAGTAGCTGCTTTTTAAAATACCACTATTCAGATATAACACGAAAGCACACCTAAAATAAAGTTTGTCATGAGTGAGATCACAGACATTTAAAATATGGATGCCTAATTGTAACCATTAAAAAATATTTGTAAAACTGACCTCATTCCATTTTTTCTTACAGAGACCTGAAGCATAACCAGCTACAGGAGATTCCCACAGCGATCAGGATGCTGGCCAACCTTCGAGAATTGTGAGTATCGTTCTCCTGCCATCAAGATAGCTCTTCTTGTCAAGTCATCAGAATTGGACAGCTCTGAACTGCATCACCCACAGGGGATTCAACGACAACCAGATTCAGGTCATCCCAGAAGAGGCATTTGCTGGAAACCCACTGCTCCGGATGATGTGAGTCTTCATCCTGGTAGAACGAGAAACTTGACCTCGTCATTTGACGTGACAAACCCATTAATCACTCAATAACCGAGACAAGTGAAATTTTGACATAAAATGCTAACTTTCCATGGTAGTTAGTACAGTCATGTTGGTTTTCTACCAAACAGCATTACTGGCAATGAAACAAGTGATCTGATAAGCTGTAAGAGAATTTTTGTCTTCATTTGGTAATAGAAATTTCTATGAGAATCCCATCCGCTATGTAAGCAGAATGGCCTTCCAACATCTCCCTAACCTTCACACGCTGTGAGTATCTCGTCCTTATATTTAAAGTTTGTTATCCTCAATGTACCTTTTCATAATTATGCTGACCTGTCATCGCATATCTTTTTCTGAACTTTAGTTCGTTCATTATCAAAGTTTAACGGAACTTTTAAAAAACTTAGATAAGGCAGTTTTATCTATTCCTAAGTCGCTTTCAGCATTTATGAGAACCAAAAGGAGATTTAATTCATTAGACTGTAAGGTCATTAATTCATTAATGAAGATTAAGTACTTTGCCTGAGGCATTCTTTCCAAAGAGCAAAGTTCGGTTTGTCTACAGTTCAAATTCTGCTTGAAGCACAGCAGATATTCTCAGGTGTTTTCTGAGCAAAGTACAGTCTTCAGTTCCTTAACTGCTACATGACCTGATCCCCATCACAATCCCTTGCCATCCAAAGCTCTACTACTTCATAAACCTCTTTATTTATGGGTTCTGAATGGGTCTTTATAATGTGTTAAGGAGGCAGCATAAGAGAGCAGGGCGACCCCTCTGGGCTTCGGCACAGCAGGTTGTCATTGGCTGCCAGCCGCAGTCATGCGGCCGCTATGTGCGTGGCATCGTGCCCTATTCCTACAGGATCACGATGAGGCGCTAATGAGCTGCTCCTGTGCATTTCAGGACCCTGAGTGGAGGGGCACAGATATCGCACTTCCTTGACCTGAAGGGAACAGCCAACCTAGAAGCTCTGTAAGTTTGCTTTGTGGATCTTCTAGTACCTTTCAGCTTTTTCAGTCTTTAGTCTATAATAAATCTCCATCCACACAATCAAATGTGTTTGACTGTTTTGGCATTTCAAAAAAGGTGCCATATTAAGCATGACTTTAAACTCCTGCAAAATAAGAAGCTCTAGATTAAAGAGAGAGACACAGGAATGTACCTCGAGCTAATATGGGAGGCCAGTGGGAGACTCTGTGGTAAATATCAGAGCACAGACCTTAAAGCTTAACATAGTTCTGAAGCTTTTAGTGTGATCAGAAGAGAACTGCCTGTTTTACAAGCTGTGTTCTTCATTTTAACATACGTGACCTATACTGTACCCTGTCTGCCACACCGGTTAGTGCTCTCTTTTATGATGATTTTATTATTACAACCAACAACTGGAGGAAAAGGGTTCAAGAAAGATTTTACTAAAAGTTTTGTTCTTATACACAACGTTTTGGCAAGCCATTATGATTAATGTATGATAAGCTCACTGTGTGACTGATCTTTAATTGCATGTTTCATCAGTCAGGCAGTCATCTTGTACACAATTGTCCTTCAACCCTCACAGACCTTTAAACATAGAAAGTCAGTGATTGTGATGCTCAAAGCCAGGATGCCTCTGAAACTTAGTACTTGTCACAATTCCCCTTTGTCTTTTCCAGGTACATGACTAGGGCTAATCTTGCCTACCTGCCGCAGAGCTTCTGCCAACAGCTGACCGGACTAAAATTACTGTGAGAATCACTAATAGCCAGACCTGATTGGAGGGCTTGAGCCACTGACCCTCACTGCAGCATTTTCACCTCTGTACCATGACATTGTTCCCAAACCAGTGGCCACTGCAATCATTGATTACTGCATTCGCATAAATAGAAATCATAAGTGCAAATTTAAGAGATGCTCTTTATTTATTTTTACAGTGAGCTCTCTCATAACCAAATACTCGCCCTCCCCAATTTTTGCCAGTGTCAACAGCTCCAGGAAATGTAGGTTTGTGCAGTGTGTCTTTGCCCTTTACTGTTTTTAAATTATTTCCATCACAGATATACTGTAAATCTGTATCATAAAAATCTGTCTAGTCTGCTATCTACATCGTCACTTTAATAACTGTTGTTTTTGGATAGTTGTGAGTGCATCCCTGAGAGACTCCGCATTGTATGACTCAGAAGAACATTTGGTTTCATTTGAACATTTTGCAGCAAGCTCCAGCACAACCTCATCCAGGAAATTGGAGTGTGGACTTTCCATCAGCTCAGCTCCCTCCATTCATTGTGAGTAAAAGATCAGTAGGAATGTGTGTAGATCCTGTGTATACAGTAGGTCAAGTAGAGCTTGTGTTGATGTTTAATGGACTTCAAAAAAGCTTAATTAATATCATTGAAGTTGAGGTACACATGACAACAGCTTGGGTAAATTGGGAGTACAAGAGCATCTGAAGCAAATTAAATTGCAAGTTTATGTAGAACTCTGGAAGAATAAAAGTAGACCCTATGAAATATTACAAGCAGGACTTTAGAAGGGAAAAGTAGCAAAAATATGAATCATTCGATATTTGATAGCCAATGCATTGGTTTATCTGAAAGAGGACAATCAGTCCAGGAGGGCGATGACCAAAGTTTTTTTTTTTGTACATCAGGTTTCAATGTCCTGACTACAATCATTATTTAAATATTAAGTCACCTGAATTAATGTACCAGGTCTGCAACTACTTGTGAGACCCCACACACCAATAGGCCTACAGCCGTCGAAGATTTTATTTGGCAACATATTTGTGCAAGTTGTATAGTGCTGGAAGCCTGTTTAAACTCCCTGAATGTTCATAATGTTGCCCTTCTGGTCCTTGAATAGTCCTATTAGGTTATTGATTTGTTAGAAATTGTTGTGTAGCTCCTGCTCCAATACCGCTTACACTCGTATCTGGGCGTTCATTGGAAACTCAGCCTAGCTGCACTTATGCCTAGATGACCCCTTGAGAGCATGTATGTTCGCAATGTGCTATTTGCCACTTGCATGTCGTTTTGCATGACTGCCACTTACATGTCTGCTAAATACAGTGGTACCTCAGTTCTCGAACTCATTAGAACTCGAATTTCTTAAAAGTCGAACCAACCAGTTCGGAAAAAAATTACCTAGTACTCGATCTGAATCTCAGAAGTCAAACCGTGAATGCCAACCTAAAATAACTTGTATGCGCGGGGAAATGAGTCACATGGCACGTCTCTCAGCGGAAACAAAGGGTAAAGCTTCAGTCTCAGCCTGGCATTCACTGTGATAGCATCGTGATTACATGATAGCATGTTTACACAAGCTGAATACATATATTTAGACAGTAAAAATACATTTAGACAATGATAGACAGTAACAGTAATTATTATCATATAATAAAATACATTTATTTGTTTTCTTATTAATTATTTTAATATTAATAATAAACCATTAATACATTTAATTACAATAATATTGTCGTGCCGAGCGGGGACGTAATGGAGACAAAGGCGCAGACGTCAGGGTATCAGGAATACGGAGTTTAATTACAGGTAAGGCAGGCAAAACGCAGACATACAACACTATGACCGGACTGGGGAAACAAACTGAAATGCGGACGAAATACAGAAGACTCATGACAACAACCAGAAACAGCTGATCACACGGGATTCCACACGGGGTTAACGAGGGGGCGTGACACGCGGAAAGAGCGGACGATCGGAGCAGGACACATTGTTTTTTTTTAACTTTACACATTGTTTGGATACATTTATTTTCTTACTTTACAAATTACTGTTTTGATAAATGTCCTTCGATGTGTTTAGTACAGTATATGATCTTCTTGTTTTATCCGGTTCATTTTGTGTTTAAATGCTAAAAAAAGCATATTCAGGTGTAATTTTTTGGGGCCGGGAACCAATTAATTGGTTTTCCATTATTTCTTATGGGGAAAATTCGATCAGAACCCGAACTTTTTAGGATTCGTTCCGGAGTTCTGAACGGATTAAGTACGAGTTCTGAGGTACCACTGTATGTAAATGTGCAGAAATATATACAGAAATATGTAAATGTACATATCTTTGAGTTTTCTTTTGGCAAGATAAAAGTAGAGAGAGACTATATGTGAATATGTGATATGGGTACCAACAAAGTCATTTGTTTAACTTTCAGCAGTGTTACCCAAATGTGTATAAGTGCTGTGTTCTCTATCCTCTTCAGGGACTTGAGCTACAACCGTATCTCAAACATTCACCAAGGTGCCTTTGCTTCTCTCCAGTCCCTAAGAAAGCTGTGAGTCCCCATTGATCAAACACTCTAGAAAGCGTAATGACTATGGGAAGAAAAATGGAATGTTGTCTGGTCCAGTATGTACCCAGTCTGGTCCAGTATATACCCAGCCTGGCACTCATCTCCTGATGGTCTAAGCTCTGGATTACCAAAATCACAAATGGTTGCACTGTTGGTCTGCTGCAGAAACCCTGAAAAAAATGTGAGAGATACCAGCCAGCTCACTTTCTGTCAACCCCCTTTCAATGTATCCTACCAGGGACTTAACCAATAACCTGCTGGCCTCCTTGCCCTCGATGTCGCTGCACAGCCTCAGTCACCTGAAACTTGGTGGAAACCGGGCTCTGTCTGAAATCTTCAGAAAAGAGGATTTTCCTGAAATGCGGTGAGGTTGCCTGATTGTGATAGAGCCACATTACTTTTTAGGTGCTAAACAAATGCTTTTGCCCAGAGAGACTGATCTGAAATATTAACAAAACACCTTTGTGTTCCCCTTGAAGCATGAAGTTATTTCAATTTAACATTTCCAGTTAAGCGTCTTATTTAAAACAATATATAGTTTATATATGTACAGTTTTTTTTATAGAGTTTAAAGTTCAATTCATACAAACTAACATCCATATTCATACCATTTATCCTGATCATGGAAAATTTCACTTTATTTTTATGTATAACAACTAGTGTTAATCCAGATAAACATGCAAATAAATATTACTAGAGACGGGTAAATGCTCACAGCTATAACTAGATGCTGTTCATTTTACGTTACGTAACCAAGCAATCAAGCTAGTAATGTACGTCAAGACACACTGGTGAAAGCAGAGCCGCAAATGATAATACGTGAAAAAAATTTCCACCAAACCCAGTATTGTCACATAAGGGGTATTTGAGAAAGGTATTATGGAAGCATGTTACTACCACAAATAAATATCAGTCGTTTACCCCTCAAAGTGCAAATCTGTAAAGTTTGTCTGAGTTGTAAACTTTTATTTGAGAATAACATTTATACAATATTCATGCCAAGATATCATTGAAAGATGAGAACTCTTATTTATGACTCCGTCTTAGTTAAACACTCCTTTTCATCCTGCAAGACGTTCGTATGTCATTACTAAAGTGTAACTGTTCCATAAGCCTAGAGGTGCATCATGGCATTGCTGCCCACTGAGCCAGTACTGCATATTTTATTAAATCATTTGTGAACCAAGTACTAAATTATGTAGTGACTGACATTTCTTGGCAGGATCATTGAGATGCCGTATGCGTACCAGTGTTGTGTCTTTGGGGCCTGTAGCAACCAGGAGACTAACCGATGGGAACACAAGACGTCAGGATCCATGGATGAAGACCCACAGGGGAAGGCTGTGGCCGTCTTCTCTGTCCTTGGTAAGGATGGTATGGGGTATCTTTGCTTTCACAGATCAGACAGTTATTGATGCCTCCCCAACAAAAACAAGAATACCTAATCAAACAAAGAAGGAAAGAAAAACATAATTTTGTCTCGCACATTAACAATGCTATTATCTTGAAGCAGACTACTTTTCAGTATATTGGTCAGTACATAACAAATGGAGAACAAAACCTAATGCCCTACATTCAATTCAGGGCTGAAGCCAATGACAAGGCAAAGCTATGATGATTCTGCATGCTGCCTTCGTACCCTGTGATTCAAAATATCATCCTGATAATACTAATCAGAAATGATCAGAAAACATATTCAGAATGTGCGTTACATTGTTTCGTGAGCTTAGTGACAAAGGAATGAGACAAAAACTTTCACGATTAGACACAATGTTTACCATTCCTGCTACTTTTCTGTACTCTACCCCTGGCTTCTTTGAAAAAGCCATTCGTAGCTTAAAATCTCTTATTTCAGATGACATGGAACTGAAGAAATTCCTGCTACAGACTCTGGATCCTAAAATACCAACAAGCGTTCAGTGTACACCAATTCCTGGTAAATGATGTTGTCGTTCTAGTGAAACCAACCCTCCCCCTTAGCATCAGCATACTTATCAAAACACAAGCCTCGTTCATATACAGTACATCTCCCTTCTTTTTCTTTCTCCAGGACCTTTCAAACCATGCAGCTACTTTTTTGACAGCTGGGTTTTCCGCATGAGCGTCTGGGCAGTTGCTGTGGTCTCACTCGTATGCAACACCGTACTAGTTTTTGCAGTCTTTACCTCACCCAGCGACTTCTCCGCAGTCAAGTTCCTTCTCGGTTCCCTGGGAGGGACCAGCTTCCTGGTGGGGCTCTGCACGGCCACCTTGGCTCTGCTGGACGCTGTGACCTTCGGCGAGTTCTCCCAGTACGGCGCTCTTTGGGAATCCAGCACTAGCTGCCAAGTCGTAGGCTTCCTGTCAACATTTGCAACTCAGGCTTCCATCTTCCTTATAGGTCTTGCTGTCATACAGTGCAGCATTCATGTGTCCAACATCCAGGATTATGGGATGGTTCCCAGCGCAACCTGTGTAAAGGTGCCAATCTTATGTTGTGGAGCACTCTCATTAACCACTGCCACCTTGCCACTTTTTGGCATAGGGCAGTATGGATCCTCACCCCTTTGCTTGCTGTCTCCATTGCCAGAGAGCCAGCCCTCAGACATAGGGTTCACTGTGGGCCTCATCGCGATGAACACTCTCTGCTTTTTTATCCTCACTTGTACCTGCATCAAGTTGTATTGCAGCTTCATGAAGGAGGGGTATAGCCACCTCAGGGAATCCATGCTCTTCAAGCACGTGGCTCTGCTAGTCTTTGCCAACAGCCTGCTTTACTGCCCCATGACCTTCGTAGGCCTCTCCATCCTACAAGACTCTCTCCACATCAGCGAGTACACCATCAAGTTTATCCAGCTGGTTCTGCTGCCTCTTCCAGCCAGCCTCAACCCCCTGATCTACCTCATCTTCAGCCCACTCTTCAAGGAGGACCTCCAGCTGCCACAGAAGACATCCCAGTCCGCAGTGCCAGTGACACTGGACTCTTTCTGCTTTGGGGAGTCCACACAAGCCTTGGTTTTACCCCCTGACGCGGAGGGGCTAGTCGAGGTCTGTGAGCGATCAAATACACATTGGGGTCCTTCCACTGTTCCATGTTATCAAATGACACACCGGGTCCTTTGTCAAAGTTAAGGGACTTTAAACAATAAATGATCTGAATGGAACCATATTTGTATAATGATTCGTATTCCTTACCTTTTGTATCTTGTTTTTTTATTTTTCAAATAAAATAATTACTGTGCTGCAAGGGTCACTTACTGAAGAATACAGGGAAAGCATGTACTCTTAATTATGGAAATCATAATTATCTTAAACATGGAATCATACAGCTGCGGAAAAAATTAAGAGACCACAGCACAATTTTTTCTCTCATTTCTCAATTTATGGGAGTGCATCTGTGAACAATTTTTAATTTTTTTTTTGCAAAGTGCTGCCTGATTCTCTCCTGCTTCTCATTGATAAAGGGCTTCATCCTCGCTTTATGGGACTCCAGTTCTAGTAGCCTGATACAAGCTGTCCTAGCAGTGCACTTCACACCTACACTTAATGTTTCCCATTCCTTTTAAAGGTCACTTGATGCCATCCTATGATTCATGAGAACCTGTTGGATAAGTTAACGATTATCTCTGGCATTAGAAAGTCGCTTCTGCCCTTTACCTGTCTGGTTTCTGGTTGTTCCCAGTGTCTCCTGCTGTCCTTGACATTTTGAACCTTGAAGCATCCTGAAACTGAGCGTAGCCTTCTGCCAACAGATCCGCAATTAAACCGGGATTTAAGAATGCAAATTAATTTTTAAATATACGTAGAATGGTCTCTTAATTTTTCCCATGGATGTATATCACATAATTTTGTAAAATCTTGTATATCTGCAATCCCAAGACAATTATAATAATGTTTTTCTTATATGCATGAGGCTCCTATTATTTATACTTTACAAAAAATCTGAGAAATCAGAAACTTGGGTACAGAGAGAAATCACTGCAAATGTTTGAGGAAATCAAAGTAAGAGAAAAGTAAGTTTAACCATCAAAACAGTTTAGATTGAATTCTTCAAACTCCTAATCACATACTTAGCTTGAGGCCTTTGTTGTTCACATATTTCTCACCATACCTTGAATCAGGGCTGGACTGGGACCAAAAAATGGCCCAGGAATTTTTTGGTCATGGCGGCCCCCTATGATTATTTATATGATATGCGAAAGCATATGACATACCAGAGGACATACTGTATGTGCACGTTGTGTGATTTCAAAAATTGATATGCTCTTTCACTACTCAGGGATTCATCTTGGGAGAGATGGCCACATTGTCACAGTTCCAATGGCCCATATACAGTATTTTGCCCTGTGACTCCTCCACTCCTATTTCAACAGTCTGGATTGACTAAACACAGAGAGAGAGAGAGAGAGAGAGAGAGAGAGGAATGTTAATTTCACTAGTGTTATTTCTCTGGTTACCTATCAATGATAAATCATCCATTTCAGCAAAGCAAAGTTTTACTAATATTACATGATAATAACTGTAAGCTGTAACACCTGCAAACTGTAACTTTATGGCTAAAATACCACTAAGTTGGACACCAGATCTACTCATAGCATTATTTAAAATGAAGGCTATAAAGGCAATTCTCTCTCATACACACACAGTTTGTGCACAAAACTAGTTTTGTACACAAATGACACATATAACTCTATAGGCTAATATTATTATGCATGTTTTACGTCTGACTGAATAAAATAAGTCTTGTAGTAATTTTCAATGTTGAGCATTTGCACACTTTTGGCCCCGATACTATTTAGTGAAGATGTGTCTCTAATCATTTTTTATCATGTTAAAATTGTATTAATTCTAACTCTTCTAACTTTTTTCTTATTTTATGTTTTCTGTTTTAAATCACTATTATTATTATTATTATTATTACAAACATCCAAAAACATTGTTATTGTTAACTCTGACTGTGTGCAAGCTTACGTGTAGGCAAAAAGGGGAGGGAGGGGCGGGCTGAGGAGGGCTGAGAGATTTCATTGGATTAGCTCAATGTCCTTCAAGAACATCAACCAATGGGACGTAGTGGTCGATAAAAATTATTTATAATATACTTTTTTGGGTAAATTATGACAGCCCTGGGCCGGCCCAAAAATGTACGTCGGCCCACCAGGCATTGCCTGGTACGCCAGATGGCCAGTCCAGCCCTGCCGTGAATGCCACAGTTATACTGATTAGAAGGACTGTGCGATATGACCAAAATCTCATATCCCTACAATGATATATATCAGGATTACACCTCATATTTATTCATTCATTATTTATTTATTTCCACATATCAGCTGCGGTAGGAATTGGACAAAAATCTGCAAATAAATCCACAAAAAATACACAAATAAAAATCTGTTTATCCTCCTCATAATAATACAAATAATAATAATAATAATAATAATTATTATTATTATTATTATTATTACATCAGAATATTCATCCTTAGCTTCATAATATTAGTAATGATTACAGTTTACATCTTTATAGTCATTTTATAGGTTATTAATATAACAATGCAATAGTCAAAATGAAACTAATATTAAATGGTTTTCTGGTCAACAACAACATAAAAGAGTAAATATAATTCAGAAATATTTTAATTATTCACCAGGTTTAAAAAACATGTCATTAGATGCCACTTTAATAAAAACACATTTGATGTAAGTGTCGTTTATTTAATATTTATTTTTCACATGGAGTAAAATAATTGAATTGTGTCATGTTGGCGTGTGCATTAGTAATAATACATATCAATCATTAAAGGCAAAATCTACCTAAAATCTGCTATTGCAATTTAGAAAGAATTTTCAAGAGATGAGCTTGAAATTCTTATTCCTTTGTATTTTTTTAACTACACTACACTACACTATACTATACTACACTACACTATATACTGGATAATTAGTAAGACGATTTAGCTGTAAATTAGAGCGGCTGAATGTCTCCAAGCCAACATGTGAGCTTCGTGTCTGATTGTAATGCTAGTGTGTTTATGTTAAAGTTGTGATTTCAGCATGGAGTAAATATTGTCATTGGATTAGATAATACATCAAAATGAACACTGTCGTTTGAATGTTTAAAGTCACAGTGGTGTACAGTATATAAACGTATATCGACACGTGTGTGTAATTTGCACATGATCATTTTCAGCTCAGAGAAAGCTGCTCCAAAGAGAGATCACATTCTTCATTCTTCAGGGAGCTGTTTTTAACAAAGTCATTAATAAGGCTTTTGTATTTTCTTACTACTTTAACAGCATCAATTAGTACTGTGGCATCAGTTAGTTCTGTGGGCACCTCTGTATTGATGGTGTACGGATTTTTCTTACACAGCTCTTCAAATTTCTTGTCATCTTCACAGTTAAATAACTTAATGATGAACCCTCTGTTTATGCGAGCGACTCCTCGCACCAGTTTGGCATTATTTGGGCCGTCCTTCTTATTGTATGTTTGTGCATTTGTGAGCACACCATTACAGGTTACACCAATTGCCAAATTCCTCCCAATCAGATGTGACTGACTGGTCATCAGACCGTCACGACTAAGCTTGGATCTCTCCGGAGTTTCGATGATGATGGGATTTTTCCTAGGAAACACTGCTTTAAAATTGTCACGTTTCTTCACCTGCCTGATCAGAACCGGTGACTCCATTTTGTACTCTTTCTTACTCCTCCCTTCCTTGATGAAACGCTCCTCTATGGTGTTGAGTCCGTCGCGCACTAGAACGCAGAAATTGGGTTCTGGGTAGTACATAAGGAGAGGATGAACCTCAGCCAGGGCTACACGAGCCATACGGTCCAGATGACTCGCAAAGTAATGTTTGCTGTTGTCGGTGTACTCATAACCAGTCGACATCACGGTGGGTGGGATGGAGTCTTTTTCTAGCTCCTCTCTCACAATTTGTAAGTATTCACTGTAGATATTGTTGAACTTGACTGTGTCACTGTCAACAAAGCTGAAGTAAATCAGACATTTTGGATCTTTCTCCCTGAACTGCTTCACAAGTTCTCCTGTAGCACGGTGATTTTTCAGATGCTCTCGAATATCCTGGTATGGTACTGTACCCTCAGGCACATCTTTTGCTATTTCTCTATCATTTCTCCAGGTGTATGTGATTATTTTATAATTGATAGTGTTTTTACAATCAAACCTGTCTGTCCGGAGCTTCTTCAGAACCTCAACTAGCTCTGGGGTGTGTTGTCCATTCAAGCCAAAAATCACGGCTGCATCTTCCACTTTTTTGTCGTTCTTATCATTCATAAATTTCTTATTCTCTTTCTTAAAGCCTTCACTTAGAGCATCGAGTAGATCTTTACACCTCCTCTGTGCCTGATCCACTGACTCCACCTTCATAGGTATATTGATCAAAAACTTGACCTTTAACCCCTGATGAAGAGATTCAGCCATTCTGGTGACTTTTGTGAACTAGACTCATTAATAGTTTGATAATAATTATCAAACTGCTCCTGAGTGTGAGGATGAAAGATTAACAAAAAGATTTTAAAAATCTAAGTGTTGAAAAGTCACTGTGGTGTAAGAGGAGTTAATCACACCACCTGTAGCTTAATCACACCACCTGTAGCTTAATCACACCACCTGTAACTTAATCACACCACCTGTAGCTTAATCACACCACCTGTAACTTAATCACACCACCTGTAACTTAATCACACCACCTGTAGCTTAATCACACCACCTGTAGCTTAATCACACCACCTGTAACTTAATCACACCACCTGTAGCTTAATCACACCACCTGTAGCTTAATCACACCACCTGTAACTTAATCACACCACCTGTAACTTAATCACACCACCTGTAGCTTAATCACACCACCTGTAACTTAATCACACCACCTGTAGCTTAATCACACCACCTGTAACTTAATCACACCACCTGTAGCTTAATCACACCACCTGTAGCTTAATCACACCACCTGTAACTTAATCACACCACCTGTAACTTAATCACACCACCTGTAGCTTAATCACACCACCTGTAACTTAATCACACCACCTGTAGCTTAATCACACCACCTGTAGCTTAATCACACCACCTGTAACTTAATCACACCACCTGTAACTTAATCACACCACCTCATCACTGAGCATTTATAACATCGGGGTTTATATTTCACCACCAACATGTGTCTGTTTTAAATGGAAAACTACTGCTGTGATATTTTCAGATTATATTATCATTATACTTATTTTACATTATATCCCTAATAACAGCAGACGTGTAACTGGTTTATTTATTGTATACTGAGTTTATCAGGTACATCAATCTAATAATCTGTCTATTCAGAGCATCCTGGAAAATATATTAGCCAATATTTTATAGCTCACTGTTTGTAATGTACTGTATCAGTAGACAACCGCGGTAAAGATAGTTTGCAGTTTGCATTGTGAATTTTTTCATAAATCAAATGTGGTCAGTCAGTCATAGATCAGTGTATGTATTAGACAGCTGGTGGGAAAAAAGCACTGTTTTTACACATGAACCTTACTAATAATGAACATTAGTTTGATATGCTTGATTAAGTTTGATATGCTCATGAAAGACTCAGAATAAATATTAAAAAGGGCAAAATGAATGACAATGAACAAATATAAATATCACATTACATTACTTTTGAAACTGTTTAATTGGTCATGACTGATGTTAAATCATTTATTTTTACAGGGTAACAAATTGTACAAAATATTACTGAAATTTCTGTTTTGTAAAACAAAGCTGTTAAATGTCAAGTAAAAAGATATTATTCAATTAAGCTTTTGAAATTAATTTCAATCAAACCACAATACAAATATTTGGGTCTCTCCTCTAATGAGCAAGTTGACTGTGATAGTAATAGACAGAAATGGAGAATCCTATGGTAACCAATAAGTCTGAAAATGGAGATGCATCCCCTTTTGGGTGCACTGGATTGCTATTAATAAACTGTGGAAGTGTGACTCTCAATTTGTGAAGATTTCTTTCAAGGCAAATTTTATGAAAAGTTATGAATGGGCTCACTTTATAACTTTATGGCACAATGGGAGAACTTCCATACATGCCAATAAATTACTGACTGTTACTTGTTGTTCTCATTAGGATTCCAATGCCATAAAATATACATCCATCCATCCATCCATCCATTTTCTCCCGCTTATCCTAAGTTACCGAGTCAGATAACACGGCTAATTAATAAACATTAGCTAACATCAACTAATTTCCTCTTGCACGTTACTTTACACTGCGGTGAATCTAGCCGCTCTTCGGAAAGAAGCGGTGAAGCCAGCCGCGCTTAAAGAAGTGGTGCACATATTTTAGAAGGTTTACGGTATCGATTAGAAGACATTAGCTCTTAAAGGGAAAACTTGTGCTCAGTGTTGTTTTTCAGGCTCGGTCCTGAATCAATTCTAATCGATACTGATTTGTTTTTGAAAATTTTATTTATGTTTATTTATATTGATTATTGTTGAGCTGCAGGTTTAGTACGGAAGAGGATTAGGGCCACCATGAAAATATTATTTGAATTCTGACTTTAATCTCAGAATTCTGACTTTAATCTCAGAATTCTGACTTTAATCTCAGAATTCTGACTTTTTTTCTCAGAATTCTGACTTTTTTCTCAGAATTCTGACTTTAATCTCAGAATTCTGACTTTTTTTCTCAGAATTCTGATTTTAATCTCAGAATTCTGAGTTTAGAAAAAAAAGTCAGAATTCTGACATTAAAGTCAGAATTCTGAGATTAAAGTCAGAATTCTGACTTTTTTCTCAGAATTCTGACTTTAATCTCAGAATTCTGACTTTTTTCTCAGAATTCTGACTTTAATCTCAGAATTCTGACTTTAATCTCAGAATTCTTACTTTTTTTTCTAAACTCAGAATTCTGAGATTAAAGTCAGAATTCTGAGATTAAAGTCAGAATTCTGAGAAAAAAGTCAGAATTCTGAGATTAAAGTCAGAATTCTGACATTAAAGTCAGAATTCTGAGAAAAAAGTCAGAATTCTGAAATTAAAGTCAGAATTCTGAGATTAAAGTCAGAATTCAAATAATATTTTCATGGTGGCCCTAATCCTCTTCCGTAGGTTTAGGCTCACACAAGTGACTGCAATTTAATTTAATTAAGAAGATTCAATTATTTATTTTAATTATTTTGCCTGATGTTCAATGTTACAAAATGTTCTATATGTTTCCAAAAATAAAATATACTGTGTTCAGCTGGAAAAAAAAGAGTTGTTTTTTTACCCAGACATTTAAATATAACATTGTAGAGCAGTAATTACAATACCGTGATACCGTGAAACCGTGATATTTTTATCCAAGGTTATCATACCGTCAGAATCTTATACCGGCCCATGCCTAAGGGAGAGCCCAGCCACCCTGCGGAGGAAACTCATTTCAGCCGCTAGTACTCGCGATCTCGTTCTTTCGGTCACTACCCACAGCTCGTGACCATAGGTGAGGGTAGGAACGTAGATCAACTGGTAAATCGAGAGCTTTGCCTTTTGGCTCAGCTCCTTCTTTACCATGACAGACTGATGCAGCGCCCGCATCACTGCAGACGCCGCACCGATCCGCCTGTCGATCTCCCGTTCCATCGTCCCCCCACTCGTGAACAAGACCCCGAGGTACTTAAACTCCTCCACTTGGGGGAGGACCCCATCCCCAACCCGGAGAGAGCATTCCACCCTTTTCCGGCTGAGGACCATGGTCGCGGATTTGGAGGTGCTGATTCTCATCCCAGCCGCTTCACACTCGGCTGCGAACTGTCCCAGTGAGAGCCAAAGGTCACGGTCTGATGAGGCCAACAGAACCACATCATCAACGCCCTGGCTGCGCCTAGAAATTCTGTCCATAAAAACTATGAAAAGAATCGATGACAAAGGTCAGCCCTATCAGAGATAGGAGATTCCACACCCAAGTCCCCATACTCTGCTTCCACATTGGAAGGCGTGTCGGTGGGATTGAGGAGGTCTTCGAAGTATTCCTTCCACCGACCCAAAACGTCCCGAGTTGAGGTCAGCAGCACCCCAACCCCACCATAAACAGTGTTGATGTTGCATCGCTTTCCCACCCGGAGCCGCCGGATGGTGGACCAGAATCGCCTCGAAGCTGTCTGGAAGTTGTTTTCCATGGCCTCGCCAAACTCCTCCCATACCCGAGTTTTTGCCTCAGCGACCGCTGAAGCTGCACCCCGCTTGGCCTGCCAGTACCCGTCAGCTGCCTCTGGAGTCCCACAGGCTAAAAAGGCCCGATAGGACTCCTTCTTCAGCTTGACGGCATCCCTCACCACTGGTGTCCACCAGCGGGTTCGGGGATTGCCGCCGCGACAGGCACCGACCACCTTACGGCCACAGCTCCGGTCAGCCGCCTCCACAATGGAGGCGCGGAACATGGCCCATTCGGACTCAATGTCCCCCGCCTCCCCCGGGACATGCGAGAAGTTCTGCCGGAGGTAGGAGTTGAAACTCCTCCTGACAGGGGATTCCGCCAGACGTTCCCAGCAGACCCTCACTATATGCTTGGGCCTGCCAGGCCTGGCCGGCTTCCTCCCCCACCAGCGGAGCCAACCCACCACCAGGTGGTGATCAGTTGACAGCTCCGCCCCTCTCTTCACCCGAGTGTCCAAGACATGCGGCCGCAAGTCCGATGACACGACTACAAAGTCGATCATCGAACTGCGGCCTAGGGTGTCCTGGTGCCAAGTGCACATATGAACACCCTTATGCCTGAACATGGTGTTCATTATGGATAATCCATGACGAGCACAGAAGTCCAGCAACAAAACACTGCTCGGGTTCAGATCGAGGGGGCCGTTCCTCCCAATCACGCCACTCCAGGTCTCACTGTCATTGCCCACGTGAGCATTGAAGTCCCCCAGTAGAACAAGAGAGTCCCCAGGAGTAGTGCTCTCCAACACCCCTTCCAGGGACTCCAAAAAGGGTGGGTAATCTGGACTGCCGCTTGGTGCATAAGCACAAACAACAGTCAGGACCCGTCCCCCCACCTGAAGATGAAGGGAGGCTACCCTCTCAGAGAGGTGACATTCCATGTCCCTAGAGCTAGCTTCTGCAGCCGAGGATCCCCGCCTTCAGCCACTGCCCAGCTCACATCGCACCCGACCCCTATGGCCCCTCCTATGGGTGGTGAGCCCATTGGTGGGGGAACCCACGTGCCTTGTTCGGGCTGTGCCCGACCAGGCCCCATGAGTACAGGCCTGGCCACCAGGCGCTCGCCATCGAGACCCACCCCCTGGCTCCGGGGGGGGGGGGGGGGGGCCCGGGGACCCGGGGACCCACGTCCGGGCAAGGGATACCGTGGTTCCAATATTTTATTCATCATTGGGGTCGCACTTCATCTGGTTCCTCACCCAGAACCTGTTTGCCTTGGGTGACCCTACCAGGGGCATAAAGCCCTGGCCAACTTAACTCCTGGGATCACTGGAACACGCAAACCCCTCCACCACGATAAGGTGTCGGCTCCAGGAGAGGGCCATAAAATATCCCAATTTAAATAAAAGACACAAAATACTGTACATAAACGGAATCTTTTCTGTTACTTTTAAGGTATGTAATATTGGTCACATTTCTTTGAAAGAAAATTATAATTTCAGAGATTTTTAACACAACATAACATGTCTAACACCACACCACTTAAGAGTAAATTGTTATTAAAATGTACACTTTAAAAGAGTAAGACATTGTGCTTTATAAGGGTATGTTCAGTATTAGTAAGGTTCATGTGTAAAAACAGTGCTTTTTCCCACCAGCTGCCTAATACATACACTGACCTATGACTCACTGACCATATTTGATTTGTGAAAAAATTCACGAATCAGACTGATCAATTTGAGCCTAGTTTGGTCCTTCTGGGCCACTTTGTTTCGATGTTTTGGCCACTAGGATGTGATGTAGCCCATATAGTACTATGGCATGTGACGTGTTTTTAATCCCTCCTGTCTCAGTGGTTATCAGTCACTGGCAGAAGAACTGAGGACTGTGAAAAAATTCACAAGTCAGACTGGTCAGAATGAGCCTGCCTGGACCTGTTTATATGGTGAAGTTTTTTATTATTCGCGTTTGACAATAAAAAGGAAAAGTATATCGGCAGATTTCGGGGTGGGGAATGACTTCATCCGAATTCACAAATCACTAATAACAAAATGCCACTGTGTTTACTAGTTTACCTCACCACACTGTCGAGATAAACTCAAAGGAATCCCAAATCACAAACTGCAAACTATCTTTACCGCGGTTCAGAGACATTATTAACTGTAAGGTCTAACCTGAACAGAGTCGTCTGTGGGACTTTTGCTGCCAGCTGGAATCATGTTTGCCATTTGTTTGGTCTTCGTTCCTCCTGTCTAACGAGTGAAACCCGCCTGCTGATCTCACTCATATATAGGACGTGATGACGTTGATTATTTTGCGGAGTTGCCAGTAACACCGAGAGTCATTATTATTACTCATCATTTCTCAGTAAGTCGATTCTCTTCACCATTTTGCAGCCACTCCCAGCAGCCTGCTCCCATTTAGGGCAGGACTGTACCAGGCAAAAAGAGCAGAGGAGGACAGTACGGTACAGTGCCATTCTCTGAATGTAACTCAGCTAGATTCAGAACGTTTCAGAAGAAATGCCTGGATAAAAAAACGTGCAAGTTTCTATATTCAGACTCTCAAAATGGTGGCATGTTTTGGTGTAGGTCTTAACGTCCGTCATAAATTCAGATTTGTAAGCCTGTGATTAGGGCAGCACGATGGTGCAGTGGTTAGCAAGTGTGTGTGGCTGTTTGTCTGTGTTGGCCCTAGCGACCTGCCCAGGGTGTACTCCACCTCTCACCTGATGATGCTGGGATTGGCTCCAGCTTCCCTGTGACCCAGATGGATCGATGGAAGACTGCGATTAGTTCAGGCATGTGGGACGGCAAGACGATGGCTTCACTCACTGTGTTTACATGCAAAGATTTCACTCTGACTGCAGAAGTGTTTATAAGAATCCTAAACTCGACACTCTGTATAAAACCTGTGTTTATTGAATGTTAAGTGTAATCCAATCCAATCCAATCCAATCCAATCCAAAGAGTGCTCTGAAGTCAGACAGAGGTCTGGTCACTGCAGAGTAGGCTGTCAGTCCAAATGCTCTTAAACGTTGAGACACTGTATGAGGAGACAGATCCTTACCCTGTTCAGCGCTGAACTGGCGAGCAATTCCAGCTGCAGTGTTGAAACGATTCCCCATTGACATCCTCCGCATTATCCTGTCCTCTCTTACATTTGTCTTTCATGGATGACCAGCCTTCTTGGGGGACTTGAATGAGTTTTTGACATTGTAAAGGTGCAATATTCTAGAAATCGCAGATTTGGAATGGCCAGCTTCTCTTGCTGTGGCTGATAGGGTCATTCCTTTGACCTTCATCTGGACAACGGAGGGTTTCAGTCACTTTAGAACGGCTTGATATCTCACAAAGTCATTGATAACTGGAAAGTTAAATAGGGTTTGTCAGATAATTAAAGAAATTAGCACAAGCTGCCAGATTAAGACCAATAACTGAGAGGTACCTGAAAGTGTTCTCTAATTTTGATCTGCGATCTTTTTCAAATATCTCATTTAAGTTTCTTATACTGTGCTTCTGAATTTATGTAACTCATGACATGTGGTTGAAATACTGCTGTTTTACTCCTGTTTGGATAAATTCCAAATAGAACTACGTAGTGACCTTGACATTTAGGAAATTGTAGGTTGTTCTCTAATTTTGATCTCCAGTGTGTGTGTGTGTATGTATATATATATATGTATATATATGGGTAGGTATGTGTATATAGTGTTCGAAGACCTACAGTGATTGATTTGACTCTTTCAGTTTCATAATACATTGGGGAGTCAACTAGATATCACATATTAATCTGTCATAATGACTTATTCAGTACAGGACTGCACCCTGCAGCCTATCTCAGAAAACACAAGGCAGACTCCACCCTCGTTGGGGTGACAACGAAATTTCAACAGTTTGTCACTCTATTGGCACTAATCTCTCTTTCCCAGCATGCAAAACTCACGCTGCATGCAGGAAAAATAGTGCTTTTCCACCCAGGAACTACATTGCCATGACAGATTTTTTTTTATTCTCTTTAGAGACTATATTCTCTAAAATATCACTTAAAACCAGTGCATTATAAAATGTGTATATTACAAAATGCGAACTGCACTTTAAAACCCATTAAGAAAATGTATTGCATAGATAGGAACTTCATAATTCAATAAATTCATTAGTTACTGCAAACATTTAATCCATCCATTCAGCGTCCAATGATTTTCCAGTAGACAGTCATGGTAGGAAAGTTAAATAGTTGCATTTAACATTGTATTTTATAATGGATATAAATTCTTTAAAATGTCTAAAAGGCCTATTTGAATACAAAACAAAAAAAATCTGGTTTATATGGGACACCAATTTAGATATAAACAATAAGTAATCTTTTCAAAAAATGATTCAGAATCTAAAGATTTCTACGAGCACAGTTGGTAATTTAAAAACTACAAAGCAGCTTTTAACTTTGACTTAGTATCTCGTGATTGCAAAATTCTGTGGTTGCATCGCATCCTCTTGTATCACATTCTTGGGTTGAAGTTGCTGGGAACAACAGCAGGGGGCGCATTACCGTGTAGCCCTGCCATATCTGAGCTCTGCAGTATGGAAATGGATTCTCTTCCGTACATAGTCAGTGCGCATGCGTATTATCTTCCGTAAATTAATGTTTGTAGTATATTATCAGTATTTTAATATAGTCAAGTACAGTGATTTTTTAATTAAATATCATACATATTTTGATATTCGATGCTAAAACATAATTTATAAAGACGTTTTGACCTTTGACGCATGCGTGTCGAGACCGGAAAAACACCTCGGAGGCCCGCTGTCGCTCTTCTCTGCCCGAGACTCAAGCGGAACCGACGTTTCGTGTCTTTTCAGACTTAAAGTGAGTAATTATGTCGGCTTTTTTTGTAAGATACCAGCAGCGTATTGCGTCTTTTAATAGCTGTATAATAGATGTATATTCAGGCGCTGTCTAGCTTTCGGGGTATTTGGCAGGAAAGTAAGTAAGCTAGTGTTTTGTCTGACATGTGATGTGTCACCGGAGCTCGGGCCCCCATTTTATAGGCCAGCGAGCAGTTTAGTTTCTGGGCCGTCAGTTTAATCTGATAGCAACTTCGGCAATGTTTATGTATAAAAATAAGCAAGTATATTTACGGGTCCAGTAATGCCATGAGAGTTTTGTGAGCATACTGTCTTCCTGAATGTCGGCAGTAGTATCTATGGTAGGAATAGAAATATCGCTCGGTCCGTCACTTTGAATTAGTTCGAACAGATTACAGTAATGCATGCCAAATGTTTATTTAAATTATGGCGATAGCCTTAAAGCTGCCATTTCTTAGTGTTCGAAATCATTAATACTGCATTTTCCAGTGCTTAATTTTGTCACTTGACGTTGTGGCTATAACTATTTGTTGTGGCTATAACCCCCCTCCCCTCTGCAGCATGCGTTACGTGGCCGCTTACCTGCTGGCTGTGCTCGGGGGCAACAGCAGCCCCTCGGCCAAGGACATCAAGAACATCCTTGGCAGCGTCGGGATCGAGGCCGACGATACACGTCTGAACAAGGTGAGGGCAGCTTCTCGGTGCATGTTGGTGGTGTGTGACTTTGGCTAATAATTCTACGATATAATGGTTTTGCTTCATTATTAAACTGGTCTTTGAAATATTTTTTCTCCAGGTCATCAGTGAACTGAATGGAAAAGACGTGAATGAAGTACTGAACGCAGGTGATTGGCGGTGTTGTAGTGCCTGGCTTTGTTTGACATTGCAAAATGCACATAATTATGCTAGACGTCGAACACATCGCCGAAGTAGTATTTGTAAATCTAGTATTTGTAGAGGCGCACCCCGGGATGTGCAGACTTAAATTCTTCTCTTCATCCTATCTTTAGGCCTGTCGAAGTTAGCCTCCGTGCCAGCAGGTGGCGCTGTAGCCGCTGCCTCGGCCCCTGGAGCAGCTGCTCCTGCTGCTGCTGGAGCTGCTCCTGCTGGTAAGCCATATGTTATTGTACACCTGTAATATATACACATACTAAAACTGATGCTGGTGAAGCTTGTATTTTTTTTTCCTTTTTTGGGCAGGGGTGGGGAATCCTTTAGTACGTACATGAAAGGGTAGCACAGATTTCCATTTGTAGAGAAAGGTAAATGTATGCTTTCTCTTGCAGCAGAAGAGAAGAAGGAAGAAAAGAAAGAGGAATCTGAAGAGTCCGATGAAGACATGGGCTTTGGCCTTTTCGATTAACCTTTCTGTATTTCAGAAAAAGCAATAAAAATTAAGTAAAAGAGTTCTTGGTCATTTTTTGTAACCTTGCAATTTAAGGCCATGGTTTTGCTTTTTTTTTATGCATGCTTTTCCTATGCTTTTACATGCAGTTATACAATAGAATAGAATGGTAATGGTCCTGGAGTTGCCAGACTGTGTGTGTGAGTGTGTGTGTGTGTGCGCGCGTGTGCGTGTGTGTGTGTGTCTCCCTGTCTCCCTGTCAGTCGTCCAGCTATCCAGAAATTTTATGATTTTCACATCCTGTCTTAGAATGCTTTGGCGATGCATCTAGTTTTTTTGTGGCTCTCACAGATAGACAATGAAGTCACCATACTGTACCATAGCTTAGTGCCCACAACATATAAAGAGCATTTTAGGAGATATGAACAAACAGGCTGCATTGTTTGATTAAACTTTTGTTACCCTTCAAACATCTAAAAGTAAAGAAGAATTAGGAAAATATATCTGTTGTTCCTGTATTGGGGCGGCATGAGGATCTGTTACCTCATAACTATAGGGCTGATGGTTTGAAATTTGCCCTGCTGTGTGTATTTCTGTGTGTGTTTGTGTTTGTAATATCCCCACAATGTGATAACTACCTGTAACTTTTTACCATGTGGGGACATGTTTTGCTCACCACAAGGACCAAAAGTCTTGTACTTTGTTTGGTTACTTATGGTTAAGGTTAGGGCTGGGTGGGGGTCAGCATAGTTAGGGTTAGGGTTATGCCCATAGAAATTAATTGAGAGTTGTGAAGATATGAATACATAGACTGAGTGTGTGTGTGTGTGTGTGTGTGTGTGTGTGTGTGTGTGTGTTTGTGGAGTTTCTTCTCCTTCTACCTGTATCGTGTGAGTTTCCTCAGTCCAACGATGTGCATTAGGCTAATTGCTAATTGTCCATATGGTGTGCATGTATGTGCAGGCGATTTTACGGGGGGTGCTGGGGGTCAGATGAAAATGCTATATGAACAGTTTTATCTAGTTAAAATGCAATTTGTTGATATAAGGAATTGAATTGTAATGGTTTTAATTATAATTAGTTACAATCAAATTCCTGAAATCAGAAATTGGCATTTTAAAATTCTAACTCCCATTGAAATTAATGAGAAAAACGTGTTGTATCTCCCAGCTAAAATGAGATTAATTTCATATCGAGAACTGGCATTATAATAGGTTACAACTTAATTTGTAATATTGCCATAAACCTCAAACAAGCTTCCTGGGCGTGGAATCTGTCTATAGCAGAGCATGAAGATTGTAATTTATTGGAAGGACATGCAGAGTAAGATTTACACTGCGTAGTGCGACTGACTGTCTACTGCACGTGAGAAATAAGAACATAAGAAATTTACAAACGAGAGGAGGCCATTCGGCAAATCAAGCTCGTTTGGGGAGAACTTAACTATAATAGCTCAGAGTTGTTAAAATATTATCTAGCTCTGATTTAAAGGAACACAGGGTTTTAGTTTCCGCTACACTAGCAGACCACTTGAATACTGGATAAAGCAGGTTACTCATCAGTGTCACCGCTTCCTGCCTGCAGAGGGAGCTCTTTGTCAGGATATTTCTCAATGGAACGAGACAAACCAACCGGTGCAGTAGCGCGTACCGACAGTAAGAATTGTCGATCGGGGGGGTCATAGCAGACGGTCCGTGGCCAGACCCCTGGGAGAGACCAGGCTTATTTGTTTTAGGATTAACGCCATGGAAAAAAATTGTATCCGTGGCGGGTGGGGGAGCAGAACGGCTTATTTGGGGGGGGGGTGTGGCCCGTGAATCCCTCCCCATAACACAGACACTGAAATCAACAGAGTATAATCCAGATGGTAATGGGTTTGATTATTACCTCCGTATCAGGGAAGACACTCATGCAACTTACTTTGATATGTTCTTATTTGGTTACAATTTACATTAAGTGCACCTTCATAATGCGTCTATAATACATTCATTGTACACTAATACAAGGTTGCCAACTGTCACACATCTGACGTGACCATCATGCTTTGAGACTCTCTCTCTCCAATATACACCTGTCAGATTTAATATTGGCTGTGGCACTACTGTAACAACAGGTTTAAGTGCACAAGACAGGCTGCTGTGCCAGACCATTGAGACTGACCTCATTGCTGCTAGGTACTTTCAACTGAAGCAGCACACCGAAAAAAGGTCACTGGGGCTTATTAGATATGGCTGCACATAACTCACATGACTAAGTGGCTAAATCTCTTCTTATTTCCATTCACAAATGTGAAGATCCATCCATCCACCATCTGCTTTTCCCGGTCTGGTAAAGTTCCCAGTTAATTTAATTTCATAAGTAAGTTAATATTACAAAATTCAGTACACAGGAAGAGTTTGTAAACCATTTATAATGAGCAGGGTTATGAGTTACACATAGTTTGTATTATCATGACTAATACTGACATTAAAAGTCAACATTAAGACAAGGTGTAACTGTCTGCACTGCTTTTGCTAACACTAACATACAATTAAAGTAACAAATAATTTAAATAAATAAATAAATAAGCCAATAAATAATAAGAAAACATACTCTTATTAAAAATGTACATCCTGTGTACGCCAGCATACACAGAGCACTATTAAAACAGTTCAAGTTGTTTTTTTTAGTATGACTGGTCAGATTATTCGATCTGACACTGAACCTAGAATGCTGTTCATTCTTCAGAGCACACTTCATATCCAACCATTTAAAGATACAAAATTTTTCATCATTCATTTAACAGGTATGTTATGCAAATTTCGATAAATCACATTTAATTTAATTTCAAGTATTTGGCTGTAATAAAATGGTAACCAGTTTAAATTGATTGAAATATGAGCAATACATTAAAAAGTTTTCACTGGTTACCCAGTTTTTTTTCTTTCTTTCACCATGTCATTTCCACAAATGTGCAAATATAGCAGAATTCAGGTGCTTCTCAGTGTGTGACGTGACCAGGAAGGAGGATGAAAACATCTTTTGTTCTTCCTTTCATTTATGGATGGCTAGGAATGCAGCTCCGCAACAATCAAGTCAAGAAGAACACGGCGTAGCACAATGGTCTATAGGTATAGACTAGTGACTTTGTCAGAGCAACAGCATTTGTAACAATGTGTCTTTGCTGCTTGCACTGATCCACCCATTCCGCTTAATTGGCAAATCCTGTTTTGATAGCAGTTTGTGATCTTTGTGTCATGTTGAGGTTAAGCTGTAAATCCAACATTTTTAGTGATGAAGATGTGGAATCAGTCCCTCATTGCATCAACATAAATCTTTGTGTCTAGTCCAGGTCTGGAATATCTGCATCTTGTTCTTGAGATTCCTACAATCATACAAAAACACAAGAATCAAGTAAACCATCAAGTCATGCTTTCAACAGCTTAGTTGTTTATTGTCCTGTTATATTAGCCTAATATTACTGATCATTAGGCTTACATACTACTTTCAGGTTTCTATTACATCGTTTGCAAATGAGCATCAATAATATCCAAAAAGATGAGGTATTTTTTACATAAAAAATGTTAAAATATATTTTAATTTGTATCAGTATTGGAATATTATCTAAGAGAAAAGTGTCACATTTCACTTCCTGTCCACTCAATAAAAAATTCAAGGTGTGGTTACAGTATCTATCTTTGATGTCACAGGCACTCACAGGTATCCTGTGGTAATCCAGGACTCGCAAGATGTGTGACATTTAGTGAGTTGTTGCACAAAAAGGAATAAAAAATGGCGGCTTTGCATCTAATCACTCTGGGCATCACAACAAACCAGAGAGCTTTAGAGCACCGATACATCTAATCTCCTGCTGAACCTTAAGCGCATTTTGAACTGATAATTCAAAGTTGTGGTATGCAGGCTAAATTTGACAACCACGTGGTATGAAAGTGTAGCTGACAGTAATATTTGCGTAAAAAAACTGTATAGAGTGAAGGGTGGCACATCCAGCAAAGTCACCATATTGTTATAAAATGGAATTACTGTATGAATTTAGAAAAGTCGTTTATAAAACAGACTCTCTGATTACGTCTGGCTCATAACCAGAAAAAATGCTTTTGCTTAATTAAAAAAAATCTCTACTGTTAATATTCTAAAAAAAATATTCTGTAATTGTCTTAAATTACATATCCAGGTATATCATTCCAGTTAAGACAGCAGTAGGTTGGTAGGGAAGCCCCCCCCCCAGCCCCCAGCCCTCTGTGCTTACTGTGCTCGTGTCATTCTTCTGCATGTTGATCTGAGTGAAGCGATCGTGGAGGTACTGGATCCCAAAGTCCACAATCCGGCAGAGAGCGTTGTTATAAAGGAGAGCCAACTTGGCGGTGAAGTCTAGGGTGAAGGCGAAGCGGACCAGGGCCGGGTCACCAGTGCCGGCAGGCAGCGGCTCCGGGGTTTCCCCTTCCACGTAACAATCAGCGAGCTGCTGGAAGTAGCCGTAACAGAGCATCTGGTAGAAGGTGTTCACATTGCTGTTCTTCGCCAGCTGAGGAGAGAACGAAAGATGCGTGTCATGTGCAATTCTTTGCATCACATGGGGGACCCACTTAGGTAAACCCAAAAAGGCCGTTTCCTTTTCCGCTGCTACCATCAACATTGTATGCTCAAGCATCACCCATATCGGCACAGAATGCTCAGATACAATCAAGGGTGTAGGTTTGGTTTCAACATTGGTGGAGATCAAACCAGCCCTAAACCCCGCTTCCTTTAACACACGTGGTACTCCCAACAGTACTTACAGGGACACGTCCCTAACCCAAATCTATGCACTTGGAAAGAATAGTCAATTTTGTCAAAAGAAGCCTGCTGGAACTAGAATTAATGTGCACTAATTCACCAGCCTGCCCGCAGACTGTAACAATATTCACATTGTCATCTCCTTATTCATCTATGCATTTCTTTATCGTTCATGGGTCAGTTTGCTGCCGGGAGCCGGGAGGGAGCACAAACATGGACTGTCTAGGGCAGGGGTCTCTAACTCCAGTCCTGGGGGGCCGGAACCACGAATTACCACACAGCTCTTGAGCTGAATCATTTGTGGTGGAACAGGGAAAGAATTAAGCTACACTGGGCCCTTGCCCCCCAGGACTGCAGTTTGACACCCCTGGTCTAGGGGGTCTCCGAGGTCCAGATTGGGAAACTCTGCCCTAGATGAAATGCCAGTCCATTGCATACACACACACACACACACACACACACACACACACACACACACACATACACACAACTATACAGCCACTCACATTGAAATTCTTTGGGCAATATTTTGATACCAGTTCACCATACTGTATTTCATTACATGTGAAAAATGTGCAAAGTCTATCTGGACTAATTCACTAATACATTTAACTTCTGGTTTAGAAATTCTCTTAAGGTACTGCGTATGTGCAGTATGTATAGTCTTTTTTTTTATTGTTTGTTCTCTCTTCTGTTTGTCTGCTGTTTTGTCTTTTGGGGCTTTTATGCTTTTATTTTATAATAACTTTAGGAAACAGGAGGCACAGATTTTATACATTATGACTGAACAATACTGACCTTTTCATCAATGTCATTTCCTTGTTCTTTTAAAAGTTCAACAATTTTCTTTATTATTTCTTCTTCTGAAAAGGAAAGCAGTCGAAATGATGAATTGTCTCTAGCGCAAAGTTGATCATTTCACTCTCTGCCGATTAACCTTTTTTATGTTTATAAACATTCAGACGTAGGCTCTGCACGTAACCAAATACATGTGAGCTGGTCACAGGCTACCAAAACGAGGACAGTATGCAAAAAATAAAAGAGACACTAGCTTATTTCAAATTTCTAAGAATAAAGCTAACCATTTCTGCAGAAAAGCACATCAGTATTTCCAAAGAAAGCACAGATTATAGATACGGAAAATTGTTCAGCAAATTTTGCCCTGAAAACCAATTTAACAGTTTATCTGGCTATTTGTGTAAAACCACAGTAGGCCTGGACTTGCCATCTGGGTCACTTTTCATGTAACTGTACATGTTATTGAGGCATATTTGGGGGCGGGGGGAACCAGAGTACACATGTGAAAGCCCATGATAACACAGGGAGAACATGCAAATTCCACATGCATGGAACCCTGGCAGACATTTGAACCCAGGTTCTGCAAGTGTGAGGTGACAGTGCTATCCACTGCACCACCATGCCTCCCCTCCCCGCGCACAGTTCTATACCCAAATTGATAAATGGGTGAAACTGAACATTTTGCTGTGATCTCATTTTTGTTTCAGAGCTGCATACACCAGGGCTGCCAACTCTCATGCATCTAGCGTGACACTCACACTATCAGACTCTAATGCTCGTGCAAGAAATCTTGCGGGAAATTGATATTATTCCATTACAAACTTAAAATGAGCTACATCGAAAGTGTTGAGGCAGTCTGCAAACCCTACAGTCTATTTACAATGTGATGAAACTCTAACATACATGCAAATGTGTGTGTGTGTGCTTGTGTGTGTGTGTGTGTGTGTGTGCAGCATTGTCTCGAATTGAAAATCTAACTCCAGTCAGCTGATCAAACTGGCAACTCTGCTACTCACATGTACGTACTTCACCCCGTTGTGCATGAACCACAAAGACATAGTTTTTCTCTGTTCATCTAGTTTCAGACTGCAACTGAAAAGCTGGTTTTCGGTGTCAACTTTCTAAGCGTATTATCTAATTGTTTGTTTGCAGAAATGAAGCAAATCCACAGCAGAAGGTTCTTACCTGTAGCTGCTCTAATGCTCTTCTCAAAGACTTGTGCAACAGTCGTGTAACCTTCAGTCCTCGGACTCTCTTTGACCTCCTTCACGATATTCGCTAGCTCCTCTGATACCGTCTCGTAGTATGCATTAGGGGGCTCCACACTTAAGACTGCAGGAAAACATCAAAATTTTATGTGAAGATTCTTATGGTTATTGTAAAATTCCTTATTTGAGAATGTATCAAACCTCTTTATCTAGCTACCGACCCAGCTAGGATGCGTGCCATCACAGTAGGCACTACAGACTTATTTGTGACAACAGAAAAGCACCACTCACTGTTGAGCTTGTGGTCAGCGTCGTACCCTGCCAGAGGGAAGGGCCGGTTTACTGGGGTGAATTTGGCCTCTTGGTTGCCACTGCTCTTGAGGGAGTTTTTCCTCGTGCTCTTTTTTCTCCCTAATTTCTCCGGCTCAGACTCCACTTCCAGCTTTTTTCCGCTGGCATTCCTGGAGAATAGGCCAGCAATGCATTGCAAGATTTTCTTCCTCTTGCTGATCTTCTTGGGCTTCTGCTCTGGTTGGGCGACGGGTTCCAGCGGCTCATCTTCCTCGGCGGGATCTGGCTCGGTGGGCCCCACCTCCGCTGTGCCATGAGGTGGGCAAACAGTACAGAAACTATCGTGCCCCCCGATTCTGGTCTGCCTTGCGACCAGTGAGGACCATTTGCCGGGCTTGGCCCTGGGTGTCTCGAACCCAGGCGTCTCCGGAGTGAGGCTCAGGCTGCGCTTCACGTATGTCTCCAGAAGCCGCGTTGGGTGCTGTGACGGAAAGGACAGCACCTGAGGACGGGGGCCTTCATCACTCTCCATTAGCTGCAGGATGGGATGTTGGCAGCTGAAGAAAGCAGAGAGATCGTTCTCAGGACCCAGCTAGCAGATATAGCTGTCTCTCACTCTCTCTGTAATGAATAGTTTAAAATAACAGTTACAAATGTGCATAGTCCTGTGCCTTTAAATTTATATATAAATATATATAAATAAAATATATACAGTACTGTGCAAAAGTCTTAGGCAGTCAAATGAAATGTTTAAAGCTACAACTGTACGTGTCTTAGAGACATTATCTACTCTCCTGAGCAAAACAACAGGGTCAAACCCAGATTGCACGACATTAAGCTTTGGCCCATTTTTTGCCCAGGGGTGTATTTTACTCAAAATGTATAAATAATTCATAATGAATAATAATTAAACACTGGTGAATTAAATTATAGCCTAATTAAAGAATTTAAAAGTAAATTTAAGTTAATTAAGTCATGAGAGCACAGATAGAAATGATTGATTTGATTAATTAAAATAATAGTTGATAATGTAAATATTTTATTTTTTTATTTTAAAAATCCATTTCGATTAAGAAATCATTTTAATAAAGTGATCATTATCGGAATCAGTTCTATTGTCGTCGTTTACGACGAGGAGACTCACTCTTACAAGCGGGACCGTGTTCGTGTCGCGGTTCCCCAGCTGAAGTAGCAACGCAGATTCCTGACCTACAGGTTCTTCGTACTGCAGCAAGTCTTTTATAGTGCTAGTGAGGTTTTTCCCATTTGATGTAACATATATCCAGGAAGGAAACAGTAAAAGGGTGTGGTGTTTACGCACCTGATGGCGCACTGCTGTAATTAAACTATAATAACAATATTTATACTGATGCTGTAATTCATTATATCATAATGGTCAAATTTCAGTTCACCCCACATTTATCATTTATATATGATACAAAAAATACTTTTATGTGTATGAACTTCCTCGCGTGTACAAAGCTGTTTGGCCAATAAGGTGTCTTCTTCTCTGTTAGGTGTTGTTTGTTTTATTAGACTTTATGCCTACAGTGTGCTATGGATGGTGAAACTCTTAGGTGTGGCCAAATATATTGAAATTAGTTTCCATATATTTGAAACACCTGCTATTGCTGAATATAATGTTTACTGCCTTAAAATGATGACACTGTAGTTCTGGTTTAGCCAGTTGCCACAGTGCTTCAGGACAGGGCAGGTCGCAAGACTTGCAAAACGTTCACAGTGGCTGACACTGATTGAATGATGATTGAAAGAGAATTTTCAAGATAATGTAATGCTGCGCAATGTCTTTTGCTTTATACATGAAACAAAGATGTCAGTTTATAAATTTTTATGGGCAGAGTAAATAATAAGTAAATTATGGTAATTGGGCAGCTGGCCTGGGCGGCACGGTGGTTAGTACTGTTATCTCATGCTTCTGGGATCTGGATTCAAGTCTCCATCTGGGTTCCATGTGTGTGGAGTTTGCATGTCCTCCCCATGTTGTTGTGGGGTTTCCTCTGGGTACTCTGGTTTCCCCCTACAGTCCAAAAACATGCTGAGACTTACTGGAATTACTAAACTGCCCATGTGTGTGAATGTCCCCTGTGACGGGTTGGCTCCCTGTCTTGCACCTTGTGATTATAGTTTTTTTTCAGCGGCAGTGATGTCAGTCAAAGAGCACAAAAAGTAATTGCCCATGACCTGCATATGCAAAGCCATTGTTGCTTGACTAGTTCCTCAAATTGCACCAAGACACATGAATAATAGTTCATAATCAATGTGTTGTTTTCATATTGCTCTTTTATTTTGTCCTGTGACAGTTTTCTTTTTTCTTCTTTAGATGCCCCCCTCATGCTGCCAACAAGCCCTCCTAAATTTCACATATTATTTGCTAGAAAAGACATTTATTGACTTTCACTACATAGCCTGAAACTGAGAACCTCGAAGAAGACCATCCATCCTGAATGCCAGGTCTTCTGTCCACTGGCCTCTGAGAACTTAAGGCAGCTCACTGCAGAAAACAGGTAACCAGCCTCTGGCACAGAGGACTAGAAAACTGGGACCAGGAAACCAAAAGTAAAGCTGAAACTCAGCAACTAAGACACGCACAGAAAACCCAAGAACAAGACAAGAGCTGCCCAGCACACCGGCTGTTGGACTCTCACTAATGAGGACCACGAGTCCAGGAGCAAGACACCGGCCAACCAGGGCGAGAAACTCAAGACAAAACAGTGGTCATCAAGAAGCAGAGACCCAGAAATAAGATGGCAGGACTGAAAAGTACCAAGCCAGTGACTATGCTGACAACCCTGACAGAAAGTAAGGAAACCACCAGCAAACGTGACCCTCAGCAAATGACAACACTAACCCCGACTCTCTGATGATGTCTGATGGTGACTGAGCCATGCACAATCATTATTGTTTAAAGTGCTTTATAAAGCACTTTAAACTACCTGTACAGGACCAAAGTGCTGTACAGTAAATAAATTAAGAAAAATAGATAAAACAAAACAGCAACATAAAAAATAAGAACAAAATAAAACACATAATAAATAACAGATCTATATTAAAACAATAATTATATATATAAAAAAAATGACCAGGCTGTATTACCCGATTACTGATCTGGAACAGGTGTGACACACAGTTTACCAAAATCATACCCACAAAGCCTAAAATCACAGTCCCAAAACCTTAAAGGAAAAACTCACTGAAAAGAAATCATGACAGTGCTGGGGTAAGCTGTATTTGCATAATGCCACTCCAAAAATAATTTTGAAAACCACGGTTTGAATACATGGCAATGATTATAGCCAAAATCTAATTGTCACAGGAAGTGCTGTTAAAAATAACAATGCTGCAGTGCAGTAGGCCTATGTAGCACAACAAACTGTAAAATGCGGTATGAGAATCCAAAAAAAACATGCAGATACCTCAGGTATTATCATGCCGATCACGTGCTTTTGACCATCGTCTGCATCACAGCGGATGTGTTCCCTAACCCCACAGCGGAAGAAGTGACGGATCCATCCCCGACAAGCCTCGGCAGTGATGTCATCCTAGGCTGCTTTCAGTGCTTCAGGATGACTCACCTGGTCTTAAAGGTTCCCATCTTCTGTCATGTTTGCCAGCTTATGCTGTCAGTCCACTGCAAATGATGTGAAATGCGGCAGCATGTCTGGTATTTAATCAGCCAGAGTTCTCTAATGTTCCGCGCCTCCTTGTCTCTCTTCATTGGCCTCCTATAGGAACTCGCATCAAGTTCACGGTTTCGGTTCTGGCCTTCAGGTCCATTAATGAACAGGCACTCACCTCCTTCTTCAAGGGGCTCCTTAAGACCTACATCCAATTGGGCTTTTTTACCGGCAAGCCAACGGCATTTGGAAATTCCTTCAGCATGCGAGAAGTACCACTCCAGATGGTTCTCTTGTGTGGTTCCCCGATGATGGTGTCATCTGGTCATCAGACTGCCTCTCTACCTTCAAGAAAGGCCCATCTGTTCCAGGAATTCCTCCACTAACCAGTTGTCTCCCTGTTTTCTCTAAATGTTCTTAACGTTGCACTTCTCATCATTGAGTTGTCTTAGGTTCTTGCTTTGTTGGAAGATGCTGTAGTACATTTGTACATTCATTGGAAGCTCAGCTTAGCCACACTTACGCCTAGCCAACTTTTCTATGGCACATATGTTTGTAATGTGCTATTTGCATGATTTGTATTTCACTTTGGACAAAAACACCTGCTAAATAAATAAAATTGTTAAATACAAGTCATACAGCCCATTGAGGAATTACACAAGTAACACAGTGCTGCATAATGTAACATGGTGATGGAGCCCCATTGGCTAGAGCTCTTTGCCCAATAATATTCCTGCTTGTAAAAAGCCTTTTGGTCAAATTGAATCTAGTGTCATATTCATCTGGTTCAGAATTCAAATCAAGCTGGAGTACTTTCTAGAAGATAAATGATTGAGTTACTGTTTGACAATACGTAGCTAACAACATCGTGAAATTGCAGAATGCTGTTAAGTGAAACTCACCTGTATGTACTGTATGAAGGTCACATATCTTTCACGTGGTCCATGTTCCTCTTAAAACTTGATTGCTTCATTCATCATTGCATCAAAGCTGGATGTAGCGAAACGTCATATGTTATGGAAAATTAACTGTACCATGAGACTTAGCTGTTTTCATTGGGAAATATCCTTATTATAGGTTTACCAACTCAGATTCTCAAATAGTGATGGCATAGCTCATGACACTCTTTACCAAAATCACTCATCTCATTTGATATCTACTGTATCAGCTTCTTCCTTGTCCTCTGGATTTGCAGTGTCTGGGGGATCAATTGGTTACGTGGTGAATGAATTCAATCAAGGTGTATAACTAGTTTCAAACATCATTTTTACTGTGTGATATTATCTATTATCATTTAACAAGCTTTGGCGTGACTTTTCCTCTGCTGCCTAATACTGTGGGGCAGTCTGTGGCTCAGCCGTTACCAACAATCGCTCCAGGTGTCCTATGACTCTGCCTTCTCAGTTGTAGTTTACTTTGGATAAATCTGACTGCTAAATTAATAAAATGTAATATGTGCAACCAAACAGCCCTCCGCATTATTTTGAATAAGTACAAATGCATGATCAGTGTTCAGAAACAGATTGTTTGTAGTGTCTCTGTATGTTTTGCATGTTCTGTTCATTGTATGGGCTGTTTGTCCTGCAGAACAAAGACACAGAGTTAGACATTTGTTGACTAAATTGCCCACAGTGTATGATTGTGTATGTTTGAGTCAATGTTCCCTGCAATAGACTGCATGTAGCCCTGCCTTCTGCCCTTTGGTGCCTGGGATAGGTTATAGCCCGCCCGCCCAAGACCCCGCTCAGGTTCGAAGATTGATGGAGTGTGGATGCAGAATATTAGTTATGCATGATGATGATGCGCGGAGTACAATTTAAGATGGGAAGAAATGGTTCGATCTACACAGAGAGCTTCCCAGCGATTTTTGAGAATAAAATGAAATGAAATGTTGATGCAGCTATCTTCCCCAGAAAATTAATTTAAAATCCTACTGCAGTCTTGAGAAGTTTACTGAGTGTAATCTGAACTCTAATCTGCCAAGATCAGCAGTCTTGGGCGAACAGCAGGTGGCACTTCTGAGCACCTATGGCTCAGAATGTACCGCATTCTGTTTAAGGTTCCAGGGTCACTAGTACATTTAGAAAAGAGAGACCCAGAACTCAGTACCCAGTGTTCTTTATTTGTCATTTTTTTATTTCACCATTTTAATAATATAAATGGATTTTTTTATATGTCTTGTACATTTGGCCAATGTCTAGACCAATGTGTTTGCCCTTTAATTCCTTATTGGCTGCACACACAAATAAATGGCACTCATTTCCAGAATAAATCAAGTTAATCGGTTAATTAAATTCATTGCAGTTTAAGGATCAAAAACCTACCCGGTGTCAAATCATGCACAATACTGTGAAATTCAAGCAGATACATATCGGAATTATACTTTGCATATGACTTTGCAGAGATTTCAGATGAGGTCAGCACAATTGCTGTGAAACTTCACAGCAGTCATGTGACACTGACCGATGAGACAGCTCATATACGTCTGTTTATTCTCTCTGCTACTGAAACTCTTTATTTTTATTTATTTTATTTTTATCGTCTTTGTGGAGCACTTTCATCATCATCATCACTTTCAGCTGCATTCATTTGTATAAAATTGCAATATATTATTATTATTACTATTATTATTATTGTTGTTTTTATTGCTATTATTATTATTACTATCCATAAGTGATCACTAAAGTGAAAGAGAGAACTGAAGTTTCTTCAGCTCTTCTCTCTGTTTTCCCTGTTTTTGCCCCAGTACCTAATTATTTCTTATTCAATTTCTCAGCATCCGTAGAGTCAGGAGTTCTTAAACATTCCCTTCAAGCTCAATGATGAGCTCTGGCAGTGTGAGACCATCCGCAGCCGCCCAAGCCCACACGTGTGACCCACTTTCCGCTGTTCCACCATGAATCTGCTTCTTGAGCAGACACACCATTATTTTTCAGTCAGACAGAGGTCATACGAGGAATTATTCTCTGCTTGTGAGACTTGAACACCGTTAGCATCTTGTTCGGTTCAAGTTGCAAGTTTCACTTGTCACATACAGAAGCATACACTCTACCTGTGTGTAGTGAGCTGCTTTTTACACTTGCTCCCTGGATTGTTTTAAACATTAATGACGTAATACATAAATACCTAAGACTTAAATTTAAAAAATGAAATAAAAATGACAATAGCAATAAAAATACAATTCAGACAACCTACATAATAAAACAAGGACAAAATGTAAAGCAATAATATAAATATTTGCATATACATACAGCAGCACATGTCAGACTGATGCAAAATGAGGAATGCCCGAAATGGTGTGGCGACAAAACAACATGTCATGATGAGCCCTTAGCAGTCATCAGTCTGCATAAAGATAGCCTGAGGGCAGAAACGGGCTCAGTGTTGGTCCTCAGGCTATGGGGGTGGCTGCCTGACCGCGGCAGAGAAAATAGGACGTTACTGGGGTGTGTTGAATCGTTTATTATTTTCTATGCTTTGCTCTTGCACCACCTTCCGTAGGTGACCTGCAGGGTGGGGAGTGGACTCCTCGTGTAGGACTTTGCTGTCCTGCTTGGCGCAGCTTCCAAACCAGGTGATGATTTTCCCAGTCAGGATACTTTTGGTGGTGCCATTTTGATGGGGGGTAACTGCCTCGCCTGTTTCCTCACAGAATCCACAAGCAACTCTTTTGTCTTGCTGATATTAAGGAGGAGATTTCCTGGGTCATCACTTACTTTGTCGTCTGCTAACTTGACAACGGTGTTGGAGTTGAATGTGGGGTGTACTGTACAGCAGGGGGCCCGGTCCTGTGTGAGGCTGGATGAGGCCTTGGAATTTATGACTCTCAATTTATGTTCATAAGTGGTCAGATTCTTTACCTTCCTCAAAAGAAGAATCATAGCCATTGTAAATCAATAAATCTTAATTAGTCAATGGAAAAAGTTGATACCTGTATGCAGTCAGTGTGACATACATTTATAGGTGAACTGTCGTCATAATTTGATGCTGTCGAATGATTCCATTGTCACAGACCTAACATTGCAACCCAGTGTTGTAACTGCGTTAAGTACACTGATGACTGGTTTGAATAGCAGAGTGATTGTTTGCTGTAAGGAAATAATTTTTTTTAAAAGACATGTGGCTGAGAAACGTCACATGATAATGCAGTACATTAGTCCGCGTAAGAACTCTTGGCCAGCATTCAGAAAACACCTCTTCCTACCTGTTCTACAGTGTCAGTTCACACCCGAAACGTACAAACAAGTCCAACTTGTTGACGTACTGTAAATTATACAAATGAGATAAACAGGAAGCTGCAGTCAGTCATAAGACAAAGCAGCTGTCTGGCTGAATAAGCAATTCCGGTTAAGTGACCTACTCAAAGATACCACCGGAAAGGCCTTTTGGATGTTCTATCTCATACTCGGCATTCCAAGAAGTAGCAGGACTTTAGACAGGGGATTAACAGAGGAAACATGAAGCCGATGTGTGTCCGGGCAGCCAAGCTTACAGCCTGGGAAGTATCACAAGCGAGTCACGCTGTGACGTGCCGTCGGATGTGGCATGGTGGCCTCATTGTGCAGTTTTGTGACAATTGTGTTGAGGCAGCTGAGGACGAAGAGTAACCATATAATAATGTTTCTTTGTCTTACATAGTAATGTATGCTAATAGAAATAGTGGTAATAGAGGCATAATAGTAATCGAGGTACTTTCTAAATACTGAATACGAGTTCTATGTACTGCATTACATGTGATGTTTCTTAGCCACATGTCATTTGCTTTGAATATGGAGTAATGTATACTAAAGATGTATACTGAGTAATGTATACTAAAGATGTATACTGAGTAATGTATACTAAAGATGTATACTGAGTAATGTATACTAAAGAAGTGAATTTTATTGCTGAAACTGAAGAATCCTTACGTACACAGACTACCAGAGTATTCTTATAGGCTTCACAGAAAACTATTCCGTAATTTAATTTAGAATTATCAAAAAATAGAAAGAAACCTTGTATGAATGAAGACATCTGAAGTTAATGCAAAACTTATCCAGACTCGGCCATTTACTCTGAAGAGGGTCCCAGGTAGCAGAGACACAGGATTTATGTCTGTAGCAGGACAATTGCACTCTCTCTCCACACACACACACACACACACACACACACACACACGCACATGTAGGGTAAACATATCTTTATGGGGACCGCTCATTCATTTCAATGGGAAAAATGCTAACACTAACTATGACAACCTTAACCCCTACCCAGCCCTAACCATAACCATAAGTAACCAAACAAAATAAAAGAGTTTTTGAATTTTTAGTTTTTTCATAGCAGTCACTGATTTTTATAAAATAGTTTTCCCTTATGGGGACCAGGAAACCGGAAAAAAAATGGATATTTATCACATTATGGGGACATTGTGTCCCCATAAGGATAGGTAAACCCGCTCGCATGCATGCATGCACACACACACACACACACACACACACACACACACACACACAGGTTTGTAATTATATCTTTGTGGGTACTCTCCATTGATTTCTATGGGGAAAACTCTAATCCCAGCATGACGACCTTAACCCCTACCCAGCCCTAACCTTAACCATAAGTAACCAAACAAAATATGAGACTTTTTCCATTTTTGGTTTTTTGATTGCATTCACAGATGTTTGTGGGGACAAAATAACAAGTTTGTATCATGTTGTGGGGAACATTTGGTCCCTACAATGTAATATAAAACTAATTCACACACACACTTTATGCAATTTGATTTATACAAATAATTGTAGTTGTTTATCTGTATATTTATGAATCTCCATATTTCATTGCCATATTTTTGGACCATGTGTAGATAATCCACACAATATTACTACAATAACAAAATTAAAACATTACTAGTAAATACATTATAAAAGAATAAAAATTATATTAAAATTACAAAGCACCACAATCCACTAGGGGGCAGACCAAATGAATCACCCAACTGCGTGCAGCACAAACATGAGCTTGAGCCTTAAACAGAAAAGGAAACATGGTACAATACACAGACACACAATTAAACCAGAGGTCCCCAAATTATGGTTAAACATGTTTTGTTTTTTTTTGTCTTCTACAACTGAATATAAATAACAGTGATTATTTTTCAGTATATTACTGCTCAGAAGGGCAGGAAACTTCCTGGAAAAATATCCCCTAGCTGACATAAGACCTTAACCCTCAAATCCAAAGACCTGTATAGTATGGTGTTGGTTTATACAAGTCCCTGCAATGTCCCTGTAGACATGCAAATGGCTCAACCATCTCAGGAGAAACCTTCCCCTGCATATAATTCAGATTGACTTGCCCATATTTCACAGGCTGTATGTGGGACAAATGCGATGTAACAAGAGTCAAGTTTTGTCTTGGGTAATAAAGTCATCGATCATGCTTATCATGTCTTGCCTTAGTTTGAGGTCCTGTTGGTGTGATTAATTATACCCCTTAATTGGGAAAATGGGTCGGGAACTGTGCTGAAATGACACCTTTAAAGGTTGAAGAACATGTTGCCAAAGAACAAATCATATGCTCTGATATTTAATATGATTATTCTTAATTTTGTTTCACCTTCCCATTGCTGTTTCCAGTGCACAGAATGTATTGCATGTGTGATCTTTTCTAGTGTGATCAGATGTAAACTAATCTGGTTTAGAAATATCTCAAAAACCACCCTGTCACCCTGTTTACTTAATTTAAAGGATGAAAAGGTGAATTTGGTTATTGGTTATTGAGGAGATGGTTGTAACAAAATCCCACTCTTGAGAAAACTGCCAACAAAATGACAGCAGAAGTCCTCCATGATGTCATCAGCAGTTGATGTACAACTGGCCATTTTTGTATGAATTTGAAGTCATGTTATCTATTCCCAGTGTACAGTTTTCCATTATTGAATTCCGAGAGTTATGACGCAATTATTCACTCTTCTGAAAGAACTTCATTGCAGAATTTTGGCTTGTCAGTTTGGACCCTAATTTTTGATATCGATACTGAATGCAAAGAACATCTCTGTGTCCCCAAAGACAGCCGTAGGAGTCCAGTCAGGGCAGAACAATGCAGGTGAGCTTTGTGAGCAACAGGAGTGTGCATAGGAATTATCTGGCCCAGCAGGAGGCTACAGAAAATCTGTTTTATGAAATTGCTCTGAGCAGAACAAAAGATTGCTCTTCTGGTGCTGGCTCAGTGTTGTTCCCTGTTAATGACTTTCTGATAGATGTGACATAATGTGGCCTCAGTTGTGCCTGTCATCCATCACATGAATCTTCAGCATTAGCATAGATAAATGTTTGTCATGTGCACAAAAGAAAAACACTTGAAAATTGCATTTAGTGGCCTATTTAAATGCCCTATAAGTGTCTAATCGTTTAGCATGTAGTATGGGTGTATATAATAGAATTAATTTTTCTTGGATCATGGATGGCCAGGTGTCTTCTTTTCGGCCGATAATTACGTGCAAAGTTATTAAAGCATTATTTTAAAAGAATGTATAAACTATTGTAATCTACTACTCTGATAGATTAGCTTCAGTAACGCATTCAAGGGTACAACAGCAGGTGCTCTACTGGAGTTTGAACTCCACTGTGTTATCTGTATATTTGTACACAAGGTGCCCCAAAGTGTTTATTGTGAGAATGGCAGATCAGAGTATCAATAGTTTAAAATAATCCAAAAACTTGCTGAAAATCACACCGGCTAAGTGAAAGCCCGCTACCATATACAACTGGACATTACGGAAGGGGCAGACAAGCTGGAGAGCCATTAAAGCTTTATAAAGCCGACTTGCCCTGTGGTGACCACAGCATGCACCCAGACATCTGAGTAAACAGGAGCCACTGGGGCAGGGTATTAAGGCACTAAGATTGCATTTTCTTCTTCTTCTTTCCTAGTTGGTCCAAACCTCTCCTGACATCTCGGTGTCCAGTTCTTCAATGGTCACGCCAGGTCACAGCAAGCCAGGGTAGGCTGGCAGAGCTAAGAGATGCCAAGGTCAGACTTAGGACAAGGACTGCGGCGATCAGGATCAGAATTTTCTGTAATTCGGTCTGTAATCAAGTGAACCCTGGTTCCATTCTCAGTGCAGAAAAGACATATCGAATGTACCCCAGTGGTCAATGGCGTTTGCTTAGCGTCTAATCATGGTACTTTTTGTTGCATGTCGGAACTTATCAAATGGATTACAATTATTCTTCTTCTCTTTGCTGTTCGAAAGGATAATTTCAATCTTCTCAAATCATGAATTACTATACTTGGTTGGGCCTAAATAATCATTCTATAATACGGAGAACATGCAGACAGTGTGACCAATCATATCATTTTTATTGGCAGACGTTTTAGTGCGCGATCAGAAGTAGAGGATTTTAGCGATTTTTGGAACTTTTATGACTATTGATAAAACATTCTTCTTTGTTAGGCCCAGATATTCATGACATCTGACAAGTCCTCCAATTCTGGTGGCTTCTTTCCCTCTGTTAAAGGGTAATTAAGGTTGTCAGAATCATAATATTTGACTAGGCTGTCATTCAGTAAAACTAAAAACTTACTTTATTGAAGTTAAAACAGTGGTATATATTTCCGAAGGCCTTTTCCATGACGTGGAGCGAGACGCTGTCAGACGCAGGGCAGGTATATCAAATGCTGAGGAAGAGCTGGATGCGGAAGCCAGGCAGCATGAGAGAGGATGTGCAGAAGACGGGGGCAAGGGAAGGGAGCGCAGTGCAGGGAACAGCGAGGAACTGCACTGCCATGTCAACCGCGCTTACGTTACACTCGGGAGAACCGCGGGAGCCGTAAACACGAGGGCACGCATTGTCAGCATTGACTCGTTCGGAGGAGGCCCATTCAGTATCGGCGCTAAGAGCCCGCTGAGCAATGGTAATCGGAGCTAGCGATATGGCCTTAGCACTACGGCGCAAGCCAGCCAGTGCTGGAGCAGCCCAGAGTCAAGCGCATTTTTCTTGTGTTTCAAGTGCCGGCGATTGCAACAGAAAGTTCCCACTTTAGAGAGTGCTAGATATCAAAGGTACAGTACTTTTCAGAAGCATTGGGCACAGCAATACTAAATGTCTCATCATTATCTGAGCGGTAGCATTTTCTGTTAATGGTGGGAATTTTCAGAATTAGTTTTAAGTAATTTGAAAGAACAATGAATGGAATTGTTTAATCACAATATGCAGTACAGCTATTTTCTTATACTATTTATGCTGTTTGCTGAATACTAAAATCTGTCATGTAATGCTTTAAAAATAAGCACTTCAACGCGCAGTGATCTTTGCCCTGAAGATATTACCTCTAATACTATGCAGGTGACCTACAGTTGCAAGTGATTCTGGGTCATGCAGGTACCGTAGAACTGCAGGTGATCAGCAGTTTGTTGCAGAGAAGGTGTGACCTGCTTATGGGCAGGAGTACACTTCCTTGTTGGCCCATGGAAGTACACACATTCATATTTGTTTGCAGGTATCGCAATAAGTGATATCCTCTATTGTGCTGTCATGTTAGTATATATTTGTAGTTCCCGCTTATGACACTGCAATGGCAACCTTAAATGTGAATTGAGTGATGACGTTTTGTTTTTAATTGCCCTGTTTCAATTAGTCAGTGGTTTCCTTAATTTTCTTTTTTCCTATTTTTTTTTTACAAATGCGCCGTTGCCTCACACATTGTGGAGGAAAGACGGAGGTTGCTGCCAGGTCACATGGACCAATAAAGCCAGTTTTTACATGTAGAGATCATTGCACAGCAATCAACTCCACGGCAACTTCAAAGTAGGTTATAATATCCACAGAATCAGCGAGGATATGATTCTCTTGGGTGGACAGCTTGGTTTTCGGGAAAGGTATCCAACTTTGTTTCATCAGCATGGAGAATCACATCGTGTTTCACCTTGTGACAGTGGCAGGTTGCAGGAAATTTCTGAACTGATGTAATGCTAGAAAGGGTTGCTGCCAATTGCTGCTAGTTCTTCCCTGGAAGTGTGAGAGTCTGCATAAGCTTAAATGCTGCCTTCTTAATGTCAAGGGTGACCGAATATTTCAGTAATCCCTGAAGCCACTCATCTTTCATCTGGATTGGAAGGTGTTTATTTTTGTTTGTCTGAAAGTCATTTCTTTAAAATGTCAATATGGGTGCTGATGGACACAGCACTGGTCGAGGTATCTTATAGCCTTATCCCGGAGGAGATGCATTCGTTCTTTCCACCCCACCGTCACGTGTCTCTCCTCCAGTGCCCGTTTTCACTAAACAGGTCTGTTCAGGCCCTTCTGAAATAATTGCTTTTGCTCTTGATTATGGAATAAAAAAAACAGAACAATTCGGTATTCGAGCAAAGGACATGCTTGGAGGTTGACAAAGCTTTATTAACAGCCTGGTCTTTACACTACGCTGCAAGCTTCATCCCCAAAAAGATTCCTAAATAAATAGGCCAGAGGAAATAACATAGGAAACTCTTCTCTCCAATGACTGAGATGAATTAGAGAACACTGGCAAATTTCAAAAAGAGCCTGCATTGCTCTTTATACTTATATAGCCCATTTTGGTGAAAATGTATTGTGACAGAATCCCTTAATTATGGGAGAATTCAGTAGACTAGCAAATATACGAATACGGCTAGGATACAGACTTAATGCTATCAGCTGCAGATACTGCATGTGACCTGTTTAAAATCCTACTTTTGCAAAGCAGCCTTTTTTGCGTTCGTGTTTGGTTTTGGTGACATAGGGCACATGTCTTAGGGCACATAGGAAGTGTACAGAGAGAACGGAACATTTAAGTAGTCCAGGGTGTCCCTATGACGCTTCACTGGGAGTCTTTGTTGCCTCAATAATTCATTATTCAGTTGTTTAACAGATGCCGTTATCTGAATTGATTGGTATAGCCAACGGTTTTGCACATGGGCTTGTTTGCTTTTGCTGATGAGTGCAGTTCCTTAACTGCTAATCTTCTGTGCTGGTTCTAACAGCCCTTTTTTCATTGGCTTAATAGGCCGACAGCCAGGTTGCGGTGCTAGAAGATTCAGTCTAGTGCTAAAAGATGCATAGGATGATCTATTTTTAACAACCCCTCAGATGGAAAGTTCTGCCATGTTGTGGAGAGTAATGTATTCGCAATCTCGCCTAACTAAGCGTGGGCTGCAGCCAGTGCTCTCCTCGCCATTTATTTTCGGCGAGCTGGGCCAGTCGCTGCTGTGAATTCCTTTGCAAGAGCAATGGTTTTCGAGTCTCATATTTTATGATCTATCTATCTATCTATCTATCTATCTATCTATCTATCTATCTATCTAACTTATTTTATTTTGCAGACACTGTTACCTAGACCAATACACAACTTAGAAAGCAGAGACAGTCAGTCCCTGGAGCAATTAAGGGTTGTTCAAGGGCCCTACCGTGAAGTCACTCTGCCATCTAGGGTATTTCAACTGGCAACCTTCTGATCACAGACACCCAAATCTAACCTACAAAGCCGCATACAGTACCACCCTCTAAACCCATACTGTATGCATGTTCCTGGTGATGAATGACCATCAATAACCATGGGAGCACTTCAAGGTGTAAAGACCAGTGACCGCAATAAGCACAGCAACCACCTGTCGATTGTGCTCAGCGACAATGCAACAGAATCCCCCTCCTTTTCTAGTTCTACTGTATGTATCCATCACCATGACTACTAATCACCGATTTTCGCCTTGCAAGTAATTTAGACCAATGGAGCTGAAGTTCCTCAGGTTCCTGAAGCCAGTGAAACCTGCAAACCCTGTTTATGCTGTTGGTCTTATTTCGGTAACATTAGGGGGTTCTAGGTTGGAGGAGATGTTCTATGTCCTTGGGGCTGTAGGGGATGGTGTTTCATTGGCACACTTTTTTACATTGGCTTGAGTTCTGCTGGTTTTAAAGGAGCCTTGTACTTATTGTATGTTCCTTGTTTTGCATTTTTCTTTGCTCATCCTACTGCCCTCCTCCTCTGCACTGGCACACCTTGCCACCGTGTACATGTCACCTTCTGTACGATTTACAGCACTGCCTTGGCACACACGCTGTTACTGTATTTGTCCCCATTTTGCTTTGAACAGTGAAATAATTCCATCATCCTGGCTTTCTGTGCTATTCAGTGGGTGCAAACATCTAAAGTGCGGTTTCCAGCAGAGTTTCCCCATGGTGTTTTACATACGCATATATCAACATAGACAGTGCAGTGCATATGGAGAAAAAGCAGAGAAAAAGAAGCCCCTTCGGCCAGAATAATAGGGAGGAAAATCCTCTGGCAGCCAAGGTCAATTGCTTCCCTCCTCTCTGAGGCAAGATAACCATGCAAGTTCAGTTCAAATTTCAACCAGCAAGTAATGCAAGTTAAGCCAATTGGGTTCTGCCGCAATGTGACCTGCTGTACCCAGCCCACAAGTTTTTTTGTTTCCTGGCCCTGTTGGCCACCAGTGTCGGGCATTTCAGGTCCGGAAACTACAAATCCAGACCAAGATTTTCTACCAACCAGCTGAGCATAAAGAGCCACAGTCACAGAGTGTGCAAATGCTTGGTAGAAACAAAATCTTGGTCTGGATTTGTAGTTTCCGGACCTGAAATGTCCGACACTGGCAGTCACTACACTGAGGGGGTGGGGGGGGGGATGGGGCAAAGTGACTTTTTGAGTGTGAACCCAAAAACAAAAAGCCGCCCCTGACTGTAACTATCCGGTTTTCTTGCTGGCCAATATACCATTTCAGGTCTCAGTACAGCATAGTGTGGTGCAGAACGTTCTTGAACATGTGGTAATTCCAGGAGCTTCTGTCCTCCATTGATTTCTATATATTTCTTATATTATCTCTGCTGTTCAGATGCATTCCATCTGGCTATTGCATATCTGTGGTCATGAATAAATCAGTATATTTAATTTATTTATACAAGTGCTCATACTATATAATGTGTAACTCCAAGGCCAAAATGTGTATAATTTAAATGTAATATATGAGTGCAAAAAAAAAACATTAAATTCTTGTTGAAGCTTTAAAAAGCTGAAATTGAATGTACCTTTTAATGAAATTGATTATAGCCATGAGTCAAGATGGTGGTTTTTGATTTTTGGACAGCTCTGTAATAGTGAAAATAGACTTTACCTGAAAAGCAATGATAGAAGGTAGTTGTAAACAATGTTTTTTTATTTTCTCTTGTCCATCCATCCATCCATCCATCCATCTTCCAGAACAGCTTATACACTATAGCAGTGTTTCCCAATTAAGCCCTCAATAAGGAGCAAAAATGTGGACCTTCTGGCAGGGAGCTCAGAGGGAGCAAAAACATGGACTGACTGTGGATCTCCAAGGACCGGATCGGGAAACACTGTACTACAGGGTCACGGGAGCCACTGGTATATCTGCTAAACGTGCACATCTGTCAGCGCTCATTAAAATGGCACCACAGTTGGATCTGAGTCCTTCAGCGATTACCCGACTGGCTGAGCACCCGGGTCAGCTGGCATACAGCGGGGAGATCCGCTCTGTGACGGAACACCGAAACAGGGCCTACATCTGCCTTTCACATGGACGGGAGGCTGCTCGTGTTTCCCCGAGAGCAGGTACTGTAACTGGAAACTGAATGAGATCAATAAGAAAATAGGGGGAAATAACAGAGAAAACAGGGACAGAAGGTGGCTCAGTGGGTCGCGCTGGCGCCTCCCAGCTCCAGCGGGGGGGAGGATTCAATCCGCCTCCTCTCCGGGTGTGAAGTTTGCATGTTTTTCCCATGTCATGTGACCTTCCCCCACAATCCAAAGCCGTATAGTTAGGCTATTTGATGTCTCTATATCAACCCTAGTGTATGTGCCCTGTGATGGACTAGCATCCTGTCCAGGGGATACCCTCGCCTTACACCCTATCTTGCCTGGGATGGGCTCCAGGGTCCAAGATAAGCAGTTAGAAGTTGGGTGGGTGCCTTAATAGTTATCACCATGACACAGTGAACATCATCAGGTCCTCCTTAAAAAATAAAGGAGTCCCACCCCGACGGAACGACAGAATCATTTTGAGAGAATAAATATTTGACACAAATCTGAGATATAAAAAGCACTAGTCTGCCCCTGAACCATGAGACACAAGCCAGCAGCAGCCAGCCATCACATGGTGTGCCCCCCCCCCCCCCCCCCGGCCACTGGGGGCTCACAGGAGGCTGTGACGAGAAGACACTCATTAACGCCATGCCGCAGCATCGCCAAGAGAGCCGACTGATCCACACAGCAGCAGCTCTGACGTTCACATGAGTTTCCTCACCATCCACCTACCAATTCGTCTTTTTACATGCTGAATTATTACTAGTAATAAATTCCTAAAACATTTTAAATATTTTAATATGCTTTTCAATTGTTATTTAATTTTGGGAAGTTCCACCCCCATTGCAGCCTGATGAGAAGTTATCCAATCAAAATCAGGCTGAAGGGGCAATGTCCCTTGCTGATTGGAGGGACAATAGTTTCATTTTCTGGTTGGCACAGTAATAAAGCTACTCATTCTAACGAACAGCAATCGCTGCCACCTTCACCCCCAGCAGTTACTACTCAGCAACCTGTTTCCTCTCTCTTCTAATTAGCGTAACAGTTAAAAGGGATTTTCTGTCTGTTTTTCTGGCTAAATATACAGTGGCAAAATGTATTAGGTTTTTGGAAGAAAGACAACCGCACACAAAAACTGACCTCAGCTGACTCAAAAGCGACATTAAGCCCCAAAAAATCAATTCATGAAAGTTTTTCTCATAGTTCACCTGAGGTAACAAAAAAACCCACATTATCTTACACATCAATGAGATGCAAAAAGGATATTATGGAACCAGTGTTATATCAGGTTAAGTTGTGCTGAATGGCTACTTTGTATTTGTATTTGCGATACACAAAAGGTCAATAATACAATTTATAGTATGGTATTTTCTACAGAGGCTGGACAGCTTTTTGCTACTGTTTGGATGTGATTGACATACCAAAATATTTTGCTTTCAAAGTGTCTGCAAATAATCTACTGTTGCATTGCACTTGATGTTACTGGCTTTTGTCTTTGGAGTAAAATGATACACTGCAATTCTATCTGTTCTCTGCAAACAAGCTTCCATCTGATCGGTCCAAACAACACATAAACACAAGAGACAACATGTGCGTATCAAATTTACTGCATTAACTGACTCTTGCTATAAACTTCAGGAGACTCTGTCAAGAGCAGCTTTGCATTGTGAGCATTAGAAGAGTCTAATAAGTGGCTGTTCATTTTAAAAAGCCAATGTTCATTTGGGTTCTGAAAAACATCTCTTACAAATAAAAAATGTCTATCCTGTTTCTCCGTCTGCATCGTTCTTTCACAAATATTGTCAGATGTCCCACCTGTGAATTCCTACTGTGTTTGACAACAAACTTAAAACCTAAAGTTAAAACAAATCAGAGTAAAAAACACAACAAATCTGTGAAAACAAATCTTTGCTGTAAAAATGAGAACTTTTGCATGATTAAAACACATAATTTAAGGTACTCTAATCTCTATGCATGGTCATGATTCAGCACTATACACAGTTTTAATATCAAAGAACATACCAAAATAAATAGCTTCTAACACAGAGCTGCGGAATTTTGCCCATAACAGTCATAAAGGAGTTAAAATAAATAAGTAATAGCATGTTACATTTAAGCTTGCTTTTATATTTTCGTTTTATTATTTGCATAGTTAGGATAAAACACAAAAAACATTCCAGAAATGCTGTTTTATCCATACAGACAGCAAGTACCTCATCATGAAAAATTAACAACTATGCGGTGTAAGTGTAATAAATAAAAACTACAGTAATAAAACAAACCTGTAAGTGCATGGTGATGGCTATATGTTTATATATACATAATATACACATTTATAAGCAGAATGGTAAGAATTTAAGTAGAAGTTTTAACATATTGATACCTATATGCATCCAACTTTAAAGCTGACACTTTAAGCTAGCATGCATTTTACCAGATATAACCAGCATTATTTTAACAAACCAAATTGGTTAAAATCATTCTCATAGTCAGAAAACATCACTATAACATTCATTATTGAGCCAATTCATCACATATTGCTTCTCAACGCTGATATAATTAATATTACTTCTTGCATTTTTTTTTTCCATTATTTTCATTTGTTTGACGGACAATAAATATTAGAAGAAGCCAAACCTGACCAGTTCTTAAAAAGAACAAGTTAGAGAACCTTATCCTCAAAGCACTTAGGCAAAGCATCACATGTACATGCATTTAAAATACTTTAATCATATGCTGGATCTCAAATCGATCACACAAAAAGAAGTAATCTGGGACAGTAGATATTTATTTGAAATTAAGAGTAGGACTCTTGCTAAACAATTTTTTCATAAAAGCAGAACTGCTCTTTTTTTCTCTGCAATAACAAATTCTTCAGTGCATGCTTTCTTAGGTTTTCCTAGCCTGTTGTCAAAGCGTCTAAAATTCAGTGCTTCTCATTATTGGAGTTGTCAGCCGTGGAGCTGCCATTGGTACTGACGTGCTTTGAGGCACCCCCTGTTTTCCCGCTTGCCTCTGTGCTCGTGTCCAAAGCCTGCTTCTCCACCTGTTCTGTCTCACGGTGGTAGAAGTAGTTGAAGTTGGAGACAATGACGGGCACAGGCAGGGCGATGGTCAGCACGCCGGCGATGGCACACAAAGTGCCCACCATTTTTCCTCCCATGGTTATAGGGCACATGTCTCCATAGCCAACTGTGGTCATGGTCACTACGGCCCACCAGAAGCCCTCAGGGATACTGACAAATTGTGTCTGAGGTTCGTCTACTTCGGCAAAGTAGATGGCGCTGGAGAAAAGAATGACTCCAATGAAGAGGAAGAAGATGAGCAGACCAAGCTCACGCATACTGGCTTTCAAGGTCTGGCCCAGGATCTGCAGTCCCTTGGAGTGCCGGGATAGCTTGAAGATTCGGAACACCCTTACAAGGCGGACAATGCGCAGAATGGCCAGGGACATATTCTGAGCGGAATTTGCATCCGGTGTCGTCAACACCTCTGTCCCCAAGGTGATAAAGTAAGGGGTGATGGAGACAATGTCAATCATATTCATGATGTTGTTGAAGAATTCCTTTTTGCTGGGACACACGATGAAACGAACAGAAAGCTCAAAGCAGAACCAGATGATGCAAATGGTCTCGATGATGAAGAAGGGGTCAGTGAGGGTGGCAGCGAGAGACTTGCGGCTGGCACTTGGAGGGGAGACGGAGATGGGGCCGTCCTGCGTCTGATTGGCAAACTCGGCGATGGCTTGGAAGTCTCCCATTTCGTCACGAAACTCTGGCAGTGTCTCCAGGCAGAAAATGATGATGGAAATAACAATGACTAAGACAGAGACGAGCGCCACTGATCTGGCAGCACTGGAGCTTTCTGGGTACTCGAATAGAAGCCAAAACTGACGATGAATCTCATTGGCAGGCAAGGGCACCTCTGCGTCTTTAATGAATCCTTCATCTTCTTTAAACTGCTCCATAGCTTCATTGCCGAGCTCATAGAAGGTTATTTCATCTGCAAATATGTCCAAGGGAACGTTAGCTGGCCTCCGAATCTTTCCCCCAGACTGATAGTAGTACAAAATCCCATCGAAACTGGGACGATTGCGGTCAAAGAAGTATTCATTCCTCATGGGATCAAAGTAGCCAATCCGTTTCGAAGGGTCCCCCAGCAGAGTCTCTGGGAACTGGTTCAGGGTCTTGAGCTGGGTCTCAAAACGCAGGCCTGCAATGTTGATGATGACTTTCTGGTTCCCCTCATCCAAAGCTTGCTTCTCCCTGAACAGGCCATCGCCGCACTCCTTAGACAGCTTATTATATATAGTCTCACTTTGCGACCCATCGCTGTTTAGTAGAACCTTCCAGTTGGAGATGAGGCTGCCACAGCTAGGACGTCCTCTCCTAGTCTGCGTGTGGGGCATTGTGGGTGAAAATCCCTGTTCGCCGGTCTGCTGTGCCCTGTTCCCACTGTTCTGCAGGATGTGCTGATGACTGTTGCCATGGCTTTGATTGGATGTTGCCGTGAGTGATGCTGTCTCAGTGGGCGGGTCCACGTCACCGGGGTCTCCTATGCTGACTCCGACCTCATCCAGGTTCTCAAAGTCAACAAGCGCCACCTCCATCCCTGCACACCTCCGGCTTCAGGCCCAGTCCAGGGTGGCCTTGATCAGACAATGCAAAAGAAGGCAGAACACCAAGGGTGGCCGAGGAGCATTGGGACTGGCAGGTCAGACGACGGCTTCCCGGTCAGGTTTTCTCTCCCACTAATCTGCAGAATCAAGGAGAAGAGCAGACGAATCAGCCCATGCGTGGTGCGTGCTTGCTGCACATGCTTGTTTTGCTTTTGCAACAGGAAGGTACTTGCTGGCTCCAGGGCGTGACATCTAAAGGACCCATGTGCATAGTCACTTGTTACTTAGATACCAAGGTCTCTTTGGAAATAAGCTAGCATGCAGCAGGTGGAGGACAACTTCTCTGGGTGTGAGCTTGTCGCTGTGCAAACAGACATTTTGTGGGACACCTCAGAGGGCAGTAAATCTCGGTGGCCTTGAGAGAGCGAACGTTTTCTACAAACATACACAAGGTCTATTTTCCAAAGAAAACACCTGCTGGAAGGAGATCAAAATCACACTAACACTCAGCACAGGTATGAACTGCAGCATCACTGAAGGAAAACCCACATTTATAACTAAGTGATCAGGTAGACATTAGCTAGTGAGGATCAAGCTGGGGCACTGGCATGGAAAGGAGGGTAGCCTAAGCTATTTTGGTCCAGGTGAATGCAGCAGGACGAGCAAACAAGCAGAGGATCTCTTTCAATGAGCTTCATCCGCCCGCCCCCCCCCCCCCCCCCCCCGGCTAGGATTCCAAGGGAGGAACAAAATGCCGACTTCAGCACAGGGGAGTGCCTGAATACTTATCATAATGTACCTGTGCATTAAATGTAACTGCTTCTTTTCCTCCAGAGGTGGATAGTTCAGGTCCAGAAAGTAAAAATCCCGAGAAAGATTTTCTTTCAACCAATCAGTTGAGTATAAAGAGTTCCAGTGAGCTGAGACAGTACTCAGTTGGTTGGTTGAAACAAAACCCTAGTCTGGATTTTTACTTTCTGGACCTGAACTGTCCACCTCTGTATTCCACTGTTGTAAGATTTCCAAAAAATCCTAGAGAACACAATGGGAATGACTGGGAATTTGTGGGAATTATGTGGGAAAGGGGCTACTAGTACTAGAGCAGAGTATTTGTTACCCTCTTATCCTTTATTATAATCTGCCTGGTAAAATAACACTATGCCAAGGAATCACAGCACATTCATCACACGGCCTCAAGGAACTGGGCTACATGCATGCATATGGCTTCGATTTATTCACAGCTACACTTGCTATTTTGCAGACACTAAATTAACAAACGTCTTATTGTCATAAATATATATTCAAAAATTTTAAAGATGAGAAAGTAAATTGCATTATGCAATACAATAAATTCTGACAATCTTTTTTTTCTTCTCGTTTTTAACAGTGTGCCCGTTCAAATTTGTTATTCCTTGCTTTGTGGTATTAGGTGTTTCATACAATTTGTTTAACCTTGTTGTGCATTACAAGTTCCATTTTTTAACTTAATTACAGTTTGTGAGTTTTGATGATGTTTAATAAAATTCAGGTGGAACCCTTTTAAGTCGAGGATGTCACCAGAGAAACCAGCTCTCAGTTACTGCATGCCGAGACAACACCCCCAGGTAACCATAGCCCCCTCCCACCTAATCCTACATCCTCAATAACATGAGTGGCCGTCAGTGGCTGGCACTGACACTCACGTGCCGGGGGGGACACTCTTTGGCTGTAAACGGCACGCGCCGCGGTAACAGACACCTTTCAATCCCCCCCCATTTCTTATTAATTTCCTAGTTATGTTTGGTAAGGGGACTCCTGCTGGTTTCTCACTGCCACTTCAATACAGTTAAATTGAGAATAGAGTAAAGAAACTACATGGTAGATGAAGCAGGCAGAGAGCTTCCCTCCGGGTGCATTGAGCTGTAAGGGGAAGCAGGGGTCCGGCGACGGCTGGAACGGCTGAGAGTATGAGTAAGACAGGAATATGGAAGATAGTGTGATGTGTGTGAAAATGCACAAGTGGTGTCATTAAGTGGTAATGCAGAGCCGTGGATTAATGTTGATGGTGGTGGTTATATATGTGTCATGCATATGTACAATTGAGTCATATACAATCCTAACTAGTGGGTCCAAAGAGTAGAACAAAAGTTAGAGGAGAGAGACAGGACGTGGAGTGATAAAGGAGTTTTTCGTCAGCAGGGTAACCTGGAACTTTTAACAGATAAACTCAGAGGTAAGTTAATGCTCCTAATTGTTATCCTACCTGCAGATCAGTGTAAGTATATAGTTAATCCCTGCGTCTCCCTTTGAAACATAACCACTGTCTGTCAGCATATGTAAGAACAACATGAAAAACAAGAAATGCGCAGTTATACCATTTTTGCTGTAAGAACATACCATCTGTGTGGAGACATGGAGGAATGAGGTCTGTTAGCTGGAATTATAAGTCCTAACACTACACTCATTGAGACTGGACCCATGGTTTTTAACGGTGCAATGTCATTTAAAAATGATATCAACCCACTCCACGGAGCATGTTATCTGCATACGTCTCTATCAGAAGGACCATGCAATATTCTGTTGTATGTGGAAGTTCTCCATCATGTTAAGTGATTGTTGTGTAATTTTGTGTAGTTTGCATGTATATGGTTGAATTGTTAAAGTTGTTCCCCCCTCCACTATACTGACGTGTTACTTAACACCCTGTGATGTCCGGAGAACAAACATATTTTCTCTGCGCAAAAAATTTACCAATCAGTTACTTTAAACCAAAGTTTAAAAGTCTCTTCAATACTTTCCCAGTTTTTGTACTTAATTATAACCACGCTTGTCCTGACATCTTTCATCGTGCAATATTTCTTGCCCATCTGCTAAGCAGCAAAACCGTGACATTGATAAAATTGACAAGATCCTCAACTTCAATAATCCCTCGCGCAGCAGAATAGGTGCCACAATGCTTCGAAAAGTCTGCAACATCACACTCAAACCTAAATTCCTTCGCTGAACAGTCAGTTATGTGTTTACTCTGCATAAAAGCAAAAAGGAATGTTCCACTTAGAGTGGTTACAGAAACAATGCTGGCTCCCTCAGGTAACTTTCTGTTCCATACCGGGCTCTCACATTACAACACACACACACACACAAACACACACACAGATGCTAGTGGAGACCCCCCTGGGGGGCTTACCCGTGTCCCCAGATGTTCCCCCCGCTGAGGGGTCCATTAAGAGGACACTCTCTAGCCAGGATGCCAGTCCTTGCTGCTGCTTCCTCATTGAGGACCATAATGAGGAGATCACAGTGTCTTGAGCGCTATTAAAGCTTCAGCGAGGTAAGCCTACACCCGATGGGTAACCGGAGCAGGAGACGGGGATGCGCGCGCACGCTAGCACACTGGCACCTGCACACAGACGCCTCACACACACCGATACTCACTCACTCACTGACTTACTCATTCACTCACCCATTCACCCACTGACTCACTGACTCACCTACTCATTCACTCAATCACTTGATTACTCACTCATTCATTCACCCAGTCACTCACTCACCTGCTCACTCACTGTATGACACCCTGACAAACTCATTCTGACACTCGCATAAAAACAGACGCTGTCACATTCATACTCACTCAGACCCTGATACTCAGACACAAGCGGCCACAAACATACAGGGTTCACACATCTCATACATGTTCAGGATCACACACACACACTAACCCTTTCACGCACACACACACTCACCCTTTCACGCACACACTCACCCTTTCACGCACACACACACACTCACCTTTTCACGCACACACACTCACCCTTTCACGCACACACTCACCCTTTCACACACACACACACATCCACACAGCCACTCACACAGCGAGACTGACAAGCCAGTGCGGACAGAGTGCCCTACCTGGAGCTGCTTTTTTAAAAGCTGGCTGGCAGCGAGAAAGAGGAAAGGGAGGAAGAGGAGGAACGCACTGCTGTAGGAAGGCAGCAACAGCACTTATAGGGGGACCAGTGTTGGCTCTGTTTTGGAAACCAATGTGGGACAGCAGCCTCCCTTCCCCACCAGCTTTTGCAGAGTAAGCAAACCGAGCCTCTGCACAGGTCAGGGGATGAAAAGCCCCTCCCCCTCCCCATCCCCATCCCCGGGGACTTTCTATCCTTCAAGGTCACCTGTCACCGGCCCGTTCCCGTGTCCTGTCTCGCAGGACTTTCCAATACTGCAATTGCCCTCGGATCGATTTCATGGTGGCCAAAACCTCGCCAAGTGGAACAATTCACTTACTGATCAGCATGTCGGACTCCCTAATGAACTATTTCCATTGTTGCCGTTACATGATATACTTAAAGGCTGCTGGTATTGTCCTGCACAACAACTTCATTCAATGCATATGTATCTAATGCGGGCTTCCAAATGTCTGAAAAACTTTGGGAAACCTATAGCGTTTGACTTGATACTGCTCTATGTTGACCAACAAGATCCTGTACAACAGATAATAGTGGACAACAAAGAAGTGAGTGGTACAAAGGATATTTTAAAAATCCCATGGGTTAGAATCACAATTACTGTACATAATTATATTCAGATGTAAGATAATCTGTATCTGACATGGATCCTGGACATTTGTATGATGTAAAATCAAGTACCCAAAAGCCACTTCATAAACAGAAATAGTACGAATCAAGTTTTTGAGTTCAGGGGGAAAAAAATTCCCCCTTTTGCTGTACGAGTGCGAGTTGATCTCCCCATGCTTCCTCAGCACTTTCCGACCAGAGACTCATAAATCCCCAACGAGGTTAAGGTTACAGCTGTGTGTGCGGGGCCCGAGGACACTGTGGGCGAACAGAGGAGAGGTAAAACCGCAGATTGAATGACTGCCAGTTGTCAATCTATTTCATCCTGCTTGCATAGAATAAACAGCTACTGAACTGAACTCATTTAAGCTGAATATGACAAATCTTCTGCAGTGTAAAATTTAATTGTCATGGTTTGCAGAATAAAGCTGAGGTGCAACTTGCATGGGATACATGTCCATCACAGGGCACATATACACCCACGATTACACGATATGGGCAATTTAGAGGCACTGACCAACCTAACAATGCTGTACTGGAGGAGGAAACTCACTCAGAACACTGAATCCATCAAGCATGAACTAGAGGTCTGATTAAAACATCAGAGCCTGGAGCAAGGAAGACTGACTCACTAGGGCCCGACCCGCTAAGGCCCGACACACTGGAGTCCAATCCACTAAGGGTCGACCCTCTGAGGCATGACTTGCTAAGGCTCAACCCGCTAAGGCCTGACCCTCTGAGATCTGACCCCCTGAAGCCCGACCTGAGGCCCGACCCTCTGAGACCCGACCTCCTGAGACCTGACCTGCTTAGGTTTCACTTCTGAGGTCCGACTCACTGAGGCTCGACCCGAGGCCCGACCTGCTAAGCCCTGGCCCTCTGATGCCCGACCTGCTAAGCCCTGGCCTTCTGATGCCCGACCTGCTAAGCCCTGGCCCTCTGATGCCCGACCTGCTAAGCCCTGGCCCTCTGATGCCCGACCTGCTAAGCCCTGGCCCTCTGATGCCCGACCTGCTAAGGCCTGACCCTCTGAGCCACTGCACCATCCAGTATTAATAGTGATGAGTAAATTCATATTCTGTTATTAAATATGATTATAATGGCTTTTATGTGTGTTTTTAGACATTAAATAGGTCTAGATTTATGTCATACAACAATTAAAAAATGGTGCATCATACTTTTGCAGTTCTATGTCATAATCAGTCTTTCATATTCTAAACTTATGTCCTTTAATCCATTCATCTCCCATGACACTGATACATGTGCTTTTTAAATGAATAAAATAAAAATAGATATCATTGCATATGCAAAAATATGTGAACTTCAAGGTTTAGTACCTGAGTCAATGAGGTGTCTGTAATCAGGTGCATAAATATTTGAATACACAACTAATCAATTAAGAATCCAAATACCAGTAGAGAGTAAATGGCTGTGTTCTCATATAAAGGTACTTCTCATTCTAGAGATGATGATAAAACCATTGAAGAAATGTTTTGGCTAGATGTGGTCATGCTATCCGTCTTGTTATCCATCAAGTTGTCCTAGAGAGCAATGAGCAAAATAAAGCATAATGGTCTGCAGAGCAACAGGGTCATATCTTGGGACCTACAGAGCATCAGGGCTGCCTTCAGCAACCTACAGAACACCAGGGTCACATCCCGGTGTCTGCAGAACATCAGGGTCACTTCCAGAGACCTACAGAGCATCAGTATCACATCCACAGACCTGCAAAAAATCAGGGCCACATCCAAGGGTCTGCAGAAAATTAAAGGTCACATCCAGGGACCTGCAGAACATCAGGCTCACATCTAGGAACCTGCAGAACATCAGGGCCACATCCAAAGGTCTGCAGGACATTAGGATCACATCCAGGGACCTGCAGAACATCAGGGTCACGTCTAGGGACCAGCAGGACATCAGGGTTACATCCAGGGACCAGCAGAACATCAGGGACACATCCAGGGTCCTGCAGAACAGGGTACAGCAGTCGACAACCAGCCAAATGCGATTGGCAGCTTATTGCGATTCACGCTATCTTCTACCATAGGGAATACTGCCCCCCCCCCCCCCCCCCACATAAGGCAAAATTTACATAGGATAACCCCTTAGACAAAATATACCATACTGACTCGGTAGCTCCCCAGATTCTTTTAAAGTAGCAATCACTGTAAAAAAAAAAGACTGGAGACTGCATGTTTAATGGGATCATCAATCCACCTTTTCAAAAGACCCTTATGTCCGATAACATTTATTTATAGAGACAATGAGATGCTCCTGCTACATCCTGCGCGATTGCGGCAGGAATTGAAAGTTTGTCAAAATAATGAAATGCCAAAGGCAAACGAGAGAACCGGAGCCAATGAGGGGGAATCGATTGGGCTGCTGTCCTGTCAGCCAGCTTACTTTCTGCAGGGCTGGCTGATGTACGTCAAGACGGCCAATCACTTGCCCTCAAGGAAGGTCAGCCAAGTTTTGCATGAAAACCAGTAGCAAACAAAAGCCAAGGCTGTTGTTGTTGCAGTATAGGTCATGTCTCTTGTTATGCCCCAGAGACCAGTCTAATGCTGTTTGGACTAGTTTACTACCAGGCACGGAGTGCAACTAAGTTTTTAGCCTGGGAGTTTTATGTCTAAGGCCAGCTCATTTTGTGTTTGTTCTGGGGGAACTTTGATGAATGATGCCACAGTTCAAGTCTTATCACAATAAATATTTCTGCCATTTCAAGAAGAAAATAAATAATAAACAGCATATTGAACTGTTTAAGCTATCTGACTTTTTCAGAACTGCCTAAACATTCTTCCATCCATTGTTCAAGAAACTTCAAGTGATTAGCAATAGCGAGCAATTAGCTGTGGCACCCCTTCAACCGTGCATTGTGCTCACTCAGTACTAAATGACAAGTGATCACACTGATGCATGTGCGCTTCGTATTTGCACGTCTCTTTGCAATCATGATCTATTGTGTCTGTATGTGCATGAGAAAACAAGCTGGGTAACATTTTGAAGCATTGTTGCAGAATTTTAAACATAAAATTATTTGTTTCCGTCTGTCTCAATTTTACACTTTCCAAATTATTTTGTTTCTGATCGGCACAATAGCTACTGTAAGTGGCCCGGGATGTTTCCCGACTGGCTAGTACAATGGACCACGCTTTTCTATAGCAACCTCATCCGAGAGAACCTGGCTATAACTCTGAGATTGGTGCCCTGGGGGGCAGGGGGCGCCCCAATCTATTAAGCACACAGACAGAACCCCCCACAAGCTCTCATATCGACTGGCGGCTCGAGGGAAATGCTTGACGTTGCCCTGAAGTGTGAGTCGTGACAAACCGTCAGTGACTCAGAGAGCTGCGCTGTGTGGATACATGCACCGCAGACACACACATGCTCGCACCAGCTTGCCGTGTTTACACCATGTGTGAGCAGACGTGAGGGCGTAGGAGGGAGATTAAATCATGTTAGAGCAGAAACCCGATGCCTGAGTATGACTAAGTAGCCTATCATGGGAGCCATTGTTCTGCTATTTACATGAACAAATAAATACAGGTGTTTCTGTACAAAGGGTTTTTAAAGATGCTGCCTTATGGGACATAATGATCACTTGTGTCCAGGGCGACCGAAACTGAGGCATTGTCTGATGATGGAATATTTATGCATTTAAAGGGCGTGGCTCTTCTTAATGTGTCACCTTCAAACACCAAAACAGGAAGGCTGACATCATGTGTTCACTTATGGTTACACCCTGCTGATCTTAATAAAACGGAGCCTAAACTCCCAAACTGCATGACCACCTTCTGTCCTTGGAAGAATATTTTCATTCTGTTAATTGGCTCCTTAAGTTTAATTCAGTTTTAAAGCAGGCACGGGATAATGCTAAGATTCACACAAACACTTCATTGGTTAGTGTCCAGTGTAAACCTTTTGTTTCAATTAACAATGTGTTATAATCAGGAACGCTGATTTTTATGTTTTACCACATACAGTATGCTGCCCCAGGTCAGTAACCTTTCCATGCTGAAAGAGTGGAACCTGGTAATGTTGCGAGTCTGGATACATATTCTAGCTCTGACCCATTTTCCAGCACAGCTTGCCATCAGATCGCAGAGCGACACCATTGATACCGTCTGATATATGATAACACGGCATGTTTTTTTTTTCCTGCTAAAGAAAGGTAGGGTTTCAGCCTGGCGACCTCAGCACAGATTTTATTCCATAGGACATGCCCTGTTATCCACCTTTTGAGGAGGGGGGTTATCTGCCGCCACACTGGTCATAATGCCATGGAGGCAAAGGCTTCTTGGGGCATGTCTGCATCATTTCCTGTCATCAGGTCACATCACTTCCTGTGTACAGATTACATCACTTCCTGTGTACAGATCACATAATTTTCTATGTACAGAGAAACCACTGAATATGAGAAATGAAATGAAGGGTCGTGAGCTAAGAGGATCAGTCCTACACGATCACACAGGACACGGGGCAGGGCAGGACAGGAGGTAGGAACAGGCAGGAGGCAGGATTACAGGAGGTCCGGAACGGGCAGGCGGGGCAGGCGAGGAAGACAGGGCAGGCAGGATACGTGGGGCAGGAGAGAGAGACAATAGACGATCAAACGCTCAGCAAGGCACATCTAAACAATGGCAACAATACTTCGCAAAGTCTGCTGGTCCAGGACCGTCCTTTTAACTAGGAGGGGCGGTTCCCTTCCAGGTTGCGTCCGCTGTGGGCCGTGGTCCAGGTCTCGATGTGACAGTATGTGTATGTATACATGGGGGGAGGGGGGGTGCAAGCATCAGTACTGCACATGCTTCTATATTACCTGCCAAACGGTAATACGGTAATGCCATCACTATTGTATCACTACTGATAATCATCATCGATAGCTGGCACCAGTGCACCTGCACAGTGGGTCAAGACAGGAACAACTGCAGGAGCACTACCACCCACCCCTCTTGTGGGTGTTTGTGGGTCACTTTGCTTTGACTCTTCCCTAGATTTCAGTGGCATTGAGGTCTGGAGATTGTTGTAATAATGACTTTTTTGGTAATTATCGTGCCGGTCGAATGAAGAACTGCCCGATCATCCATAATACTGAAGGACATACCATTAAATTCTGCTTTGATAGCCATGCTGGATCAGATTGCCATTGACCAGGCTGACAGGCAGTGCTGGCTGTAACGGACCAGCCAAGCCCCACATGTGCTTAAACACAGCTTAAACACAGCTTCCTACACGGCATCTCTTTTTCACATATTGGTTACATGCTCAGTCACGATCCATTACATTGCACATCACTCATGCTGTGGGAATCGTGATCAGGAAAATTTCAACACTGTTGTGATTTAGTTTGCATGGTGCATCTTTCAGTTGTAGCTGGAATCTCCGATACAAATTGCAGGGCTGACGTTTTGCACAGCTGGATGGTTTGATTTAATTACTGTAATTTCCTTGATGTGTGTAAAGGTATAAAGGCAGGGCCTCTGCTCACATTTAATCACATAAATGTTCAATCCACGGAATTAACCGTCACACTGACTACAAGATCAATTAATTCATCCCTGAGACTAGATCAGAACAAACGTACAGTGATATGCTCCCCCACCAATAGGTGCAGCCTTGCAAGCTACCTCACACCCCTGCTGGAACCTTCAATGGGACTGCCAGCCTTGAACCTGGGCTGAATTGTTGTTACAGGAATAATTGTCACACATCCACGTTCCAAAGCTTTGTCAGCTTCTAACAGAAAAAATACATAGAATGACCAGTGCCAGCTTTAAAAAGTTTTATCATCATATGTTCACAGCACAATCTTACTTATGTAACAATAAATACAATAAAAATCAGCAACAAATAACACCTCTGCAGACAAACATTCATCATTCTGAAAAGTTGTTTGTGGGATATAAAGACCAAAGGCTTCCATTTTTTGCATTAAATTACTATATATTAAAAGGTTCCAAAGCTGCAGAACCAAATGTACCTGACCAATCTGGTAAATTGCACCAATCAGGGCCTTTCTTGCCTGCTTTAGCCAGTGAACAGGCGAGCAGAAAGAGATCACTCACTCCCATTGGGCGGCTCTCTAGCCGGTGCCCTCGAGTTCGAATTCTGATCCAAAACTGGGCTGACACACAGTGCCAGCATTAGAAAGAGAAGGTGGCAGTTACTTGTCTGGTTGCTGTGCAGCATTTTGATGTGACAGAAAGCGGCCCTGAGATGTACAAATGAGTCTCTGTATCATTTGTCTTTGAGAGAGTCTGTGTACTCAGAGTAAGAGGTTGGAAGACGGATGGATGTTTTGTGTGCTTGCAAGTTCTAGGACATAAACTAAGAGTCGGGTCGAAGAGAGACAGCAGATCTATCACACAGATTGTGTTTGAAAACTTGGGGTTACGTAAATGTCATAAAGCACAAGGATAGTTTGTTCAGCGACAACATTGTGCCTCTTTCTATAGATTTCCTTGGGGTATTTATATGAATGTAAAATGGCGACTGTGGTTACTCTGAAACACAAAAAAGCGACACCACAACCTCCCCCCTCCCCCAATGAATTGTAATGCCTCCATATAGTCACCCACGCACACACACACACACACACACACACACACACACGCACACACACACACACACGCACACACATTCATGGAATCTCTCTAGTTCCCTCCAATCCATCCTGTGCCCATCTGCCCTGACACGGAGGGGGCCATAAAACTAGAGAGCACAAACTGGTGGGGAGGGTGTTAGCCTTCACCTTATGCTCCAATAAACCCCCCCTTGGAATTTCTGCATGAATGGATTCTAAAATGTGATCTGACCTTCATCTAAATCATAATAGAACAGAAGTCTTGTTTAACAAACACATACGGCATATTACATTGCCATACTTGTACTGAACAACTGATTTTTGTAAATCAAGGTCATTGATGGGAAAAATATGTTATATTTAGTAACTAGTGGAACCTTCTTTATTGGCAGTAACTTCAACTAATCACTGTCAGTAGCTGCTAATTGGCCCTGCACTGTAGTTATGAGGTATTTTGGTCCATTCCTCCATATAAAACTGTTTCAGTTCCTGTATTTTTTTCGGGATGTCTTGCTTGAACAGCCTGCTTCAGATAACGCCTCAGAATTTCAATGGGATGGAGGTCAGGACTCAAACTCCCTTTGGGTTTTAGATCACAGACAGATGATCTAACATTCTGATGCAGAAATTCCTAATACAAATCATCATGCTATTCTCCCACAGTCACCATGCTATTCTCCCACAATCACCATGCTGTTCTCCCACAATTGCCATGCTATTCTCCCACAATCACCATGCTATTCTCCAACAATCACCATGCTATTCTCCCAGAATCTCTGCTCTCATTCAGGGATTTTCTTATTGGAGACACATGAACACAGACATTATCAAGAGATATCTGCAGATCCAGAACTGTCACAATAGAGTGTTTCCTCATTTGTTTGGGAGTTCGACAGCATGCCCTTGAAGTGATCTTTGTAAGATGTCCACTCCCCCTGAGAGCAGCCGTGGTGCTGAATTTCTTCCATTTGTAAACCATCTGCCTGACTGTGGTCTGATGGAAGTCCTAATCTTTAGAAATCATTTTAACCCTTTCAAGTGTAAGGAGTTTCAACAGCTCTTCCTCTCAAGTCCTCCATACTACACTGAAGCAAAATTCTATTATAAAGAGCTGTTAACCAACATTGTGTGGGTTTTACAGCAAAAGGCAAACAGAACTCACAGCTGAATGGACTGGAACACCTGATTCAAATTACCCTCATCTGAAGAGGTCAGAATCCTAGAGAGTCACATGGTTCTTCCATCAAACAGCTTAATGGTTCAAACCACTTTTTCAATAAAAGAAATGTCAGTTACTGTGTACCGTAGACAGCAAAAACTCACCTTTTTGTTTTATGTAACAGTAACATATATTAAAATAGTTCAATGAGCATAACAAGCTTGTTTAACCTAAAGGCTGTTAAAAAGTCAATGTGTTATCGAAAAAAAAAATCTAACAAAGATGGATATTTTGGCTTTAAGGTAGTCATTATACAGCAATTTAAAGCATAGCATCTTCCTTTAAATGAGATTTTAAAATGTGATCGTCTTGTTTGTGTTTATTACTTATAAACAGGTCAGTAACGTGTGTAAGGAACCACCATTAAGCTCTTTGCGATGAGTGGAAGCAGATTCACTTGCAGTCTATTTCCACTGCTACTGTTAGTATTGTATGCGCTCCGCCATGAAGTACTGACAAATCAGTCTAGATCCTACAGAACGTTTGTGATTTCACAGTGAAAATATATGTTGAAAGTGAATCACACGAGGCTGAAAATTTATGGTGGCACAGTATCACAAAAAAAAAGCAGATTCCTCCAAACGATTCAATCCCGCTGTGAGCTGCAGGCCATTATTGCACGTAGCAACACTGTCACCAGATGGCGCCATGAAGGGGAGAAGCTTTGTGGAGAGACAGCAAGCCACAGTGACGTAGGCGTGTGTACAGGCCAGCTCTCTGTGTGATGGAGGGGAGATGATATATAGAGACATGATGAAGGCATTAGTCATATACATACAGGACAAAAATACACAACAAATGTGATTGGATAAGGAGTCCCTATACACCTTATTTATACAAGTAAATGACCCCATTTGAAGCAATACATATTTCATAGAATCATTTGACTTACTCCTTCACCTCTCACAAACATTTTTATTCCTGTTTGTTTCGAGGCCTCCCTTTGGCAAACAATACATGCGCGAAAGTACAATATAAAAATATACAGCGAGCAGAAATAAACAGCACACCTTCACACTTTGCTATTTAAAGCAGGGATGTGGCTAGAGATTCAGAATGAGAAATGATTTACGCCGATGGGACGTGGTAAGTGGTGTCAAACTGCGCAGCATACAGTGAGCATTTCGAGAGCGATGTTTCCTGGGACCCAGCAGCATAACAGGTGTATAGAGAAGTTTTTACCGTGCGAATCACGGCTAGTCGATAGCATTCTCCTAGTTAAAAGCTGGCTTGTTGATAGGAGCGTATGCTGGCTGACAAGCTTTTATATTTCACGTCACGGACTTCAGGTACAGTTCTGGCACGTGCCATCTTTAGAGGTCCTGCGGTGATTCAGTGACTGTGCGATATGTCTGCGACGGTGACAACAACGAAATGTGTCCTCTGCATTTAAACCATATGTGACATCGTGACATAGCAGGGGGCAGCTAATTCAACGCCCGGGGAGCAGTGCTTGGGGGCGGCCAAGCAATCCACTGCCCATATCAAGATGAAGTGGACCATTAGGCCAAATGGACTTTTAGGGAAAGTTAGCTCTGTCATTGGACTGAGTCTGGGCTGTGGGTGGAGGCAAGGGGGAAGCACACTCCATCGTGAACAGTGAGGACCATCTTCTAAGCACTGTGCTGGTGTTACTGAGGAACACCTTCAGCCGCAAGAACCATAGCTAAGTGCTTCACGTGGTCCTGTGTACCTTCTCCCATCCATTTGTTCAATGCTTCCAGTCTCCCTGTCCCTCACCCCATGCAGCTCAGAGGAGACTAACCCAACTGCCATTGACATTGACTGCAGAGTAAGCCGACCAACAGCTTAGTACAATGGATGTTGAAAAATTCATATCAGGAAGCACAAGTTGCTGCACCTTACAAACAGGCTGGCAGAGACTTAACAATGTGCCTGTGGGGAGGCAGCAAGTGTGATTGCAGCGGGTGCAGAAGCACAGACACTGGAGGACAGGAAGAGCTATCAGTGGCTCCCAGTTCCTGCTGCTCAGTCCTTGGATACAAGCCACTAGGTGTCCACAACACAGACGGGTGGTGCGATGGGCAGCTTGTGCATTCGGGGGCATGGTGCTCCCTACCAAAGGAGCGAAGCAAGGCTTGCAAGCAACTAGATTCCCGAAACAGCTGTGAACTATTGTGAATACGGGAAACACGACGGTGAACATGGCTCGCTACAGCCACCCGGTCACCAGACCCCGGTCCAGTCAGGCTGCTGCGGGACAAGCTGCTTGGAGGAGACAAACTTAATTTGCAACAACCGTGGGAAGCAATGGAGTTGGTGCTGGTCAGTCTCCCTGCAGTAACCCCTATACAGTATGCCAGTGTACTTTCATCCCCTGGCCTGACAAAGCAAAAGGAGGAACGATCTGCTGATGCAGAGGTGCACACATGAAAGCAGTTATATGAAGATGGATGGATGGATGGATGAATGGGTGGATGAAGAAACTGATGAATGTACATTCTGAAATGCATATATATGTATGTGTGTGTGTGTCTGTGCATCCCAGATGTCCCCCACAATGTAGTAAAAACCTGTCTTTTGACATTGTGGGGACCATTTTTCAGGTGCTCACACAGATCTGTGAATGCAATCAAAAAACTAAACAAAAGTCTTGTATATTGTTTGGTTACTTATGATTAAGGTGAGGGCTGGGTAGGGGTTAAGGTCGTCATGTTGGAATTAGAGAAATTAACGGAGTCCCCACAAAGATATAATTACAAAACTGTGTGTGTGTATGTTTGCGTCTGTATATGAGTGTGTGTGCACAGTTTAGCTTATATCTTCAACGGGATGCAAAATTATGCCTACGTAATGTATTAAGTCAAATATTACAGTCTCTGATGGTTTTATGTATGTAGTACATTTATTATTTGTAAATCTGGTACAAATGAAAGTGATAAACACGTCATCTCAGTGGGGAGCATTGCAGCCTCACAGCTGCAGGTTCTAGCTCCATCCCTGGGGAGTGCAGGTCGCAGGTTCTCCACGTGTTTGTATAGCTCTGCTGCAGGTGGCCCAGTTTCCTACATTTAGCTCAATCGGTATCTATAAATTACCCTCAGTGACTGCGACTGCAATGGCATTCTGTCCTGGGTGCCCTGGGCTCTGAGAGCGTCTAGGCTCACCATTAAAAATGTAATAAGTCAGTTGTTTTCAGCTAGGCTGAATTCATTAGGCTTATTCAGACAGGATCCTAGGAACTATGAACCAGTTCTTCAAATTGCCGGACTGAAAATGGAGTACTTAATGGTTAATGGTCAAATATCAGTGCCAGCTGTCAACTCGCCGACGCATCTGAGCAGCGGGCATTCAGGCTGTGGAAGGAAAGCCATGTAAACACAGAGCAGACAGGGCATGAAGATGTGATTCTGCAACCCAGAAGCCGCGAGACGGAAACGCTGCTTACTGAGCCACTGCGCAGACAGCAGGCTTTTCATTGGCCGTGACTGTCGGACTAATACCAGGAAATTCCTAAAGGTGGTGATGTAGAGCTGATCTGCGTCTACTCTGCCAAAAAACCATGGGGCACTTCCCCGAATGCAGCAGATCAGTGTGATTATAAAATATTTGATTCACAAAGGAACATATTTGATTATTGCATGAAATTGGACAAGGGCAGAGTGGATTTTATCAGTAGTGGAGATGAATGATACACTAAAGGAGGATTATCACTCTCTTTTCCTGAAATAAGCTGAAAGTCTCCCACAGAGGCAACAATTAATGGTAAAGGCAGAACAACAAAATATAGTGAAATATTACATGAGTATTGTTTTTCCTTTTAATTGGGGGTATATATATTTATTTGTTGTGCCTTATGTTCATATGGAGCAGCAAATGATACATGGTGGCATCTCTGAGACCGACAGGATGAAAATAGAGGTGTGGAGCTGCGTGCCACGTAAGGTGAGATGGCAGCATGTTTCTGGCTGAAGAATGAGGCTCCCTGATACACAGCAGGGACTGGAGGCCGTCTGAGGACGGGAGTGACATGTCTTTGCGGTGAATGCGGCTCCGCCCTGCAAGAGCCAGCCAGCGATCTGCCGGCCAGTGTTTTTCAGCACAGCGCGAGACGAGAGCCTCTGCCTTTAAGCTGGTGGCACGTCTGCATCTCAGGCATCTCAGGCTTTTACAGTAAAAGGTAGAGCATTGATTCAGAAAATGATGCTCCAAGCTGGGGGGTCAGGGGTGAGGCCCTAGTGTGGACAGATCCCAGATGAAGGAAAGATAATACTGTCCAGCTCGCATCCAGAATGCCAGAGACATAAAACACACCCACACAAACACAAACGTGTGGACATGCACATACCCGACCTCATGGACCCAGTCATTAATGGGCATGCATTTAAACACGTTTAAGTGATGTTGGTGAGTGAGTGAGTGAGTGAGTGAGAGTAAAAATAATGCAGTGATTGTTGTCCTTAAAGTGGCAGAATCCCTGTGGTGATGAACCACTCCTGAAGAACGGGAAATACCAGGCAGTAAAAAGCAGCCAGATGAAAGGGGAGCCGCTGATTCTGGCAGGAATGCAGAGAGCCCCCCCCCTCTGACAGCAGCTCGTGGCCCCCTGCTGGCGATGTGAGGAACTGACAAAGTCCAGAATGCTGGTTCACATGCTAAATCAGCGAGCTGCGACCTACTGCTTACCATGGAAGCACCCAAAGTGCATAATGTTGTCATAAGTGCTGAGGATCTGGAGATGCATACAGAATATGCAGGTTTAAATCCCAAGAGCAGTGACTTACAAAACCTTGGTTATTTCTCTAGAGTAAAAGCACCTCAAAGCGAATAATTCATATAATAAAATGCCAATAGTACATTTTCTCGTCGTCCAATCAGGAAGTGTTACTGTGTCACTAGAATATTTCTCAGGAGAGCCTCTGTGGAGGTACTAAGCTGGAAGCCCTTGGAGAATGAGTGCACTGGGGGAGACGATACGCAAGCATGCATCGGTGCGGCAGACAAGCCCCAAGCCAGTGCTGCCACCCACGCAGCCAAAGAGGCATGGGCGCATGGATGGTGTCCACCAATGAGATGCCTGCAACAAGGTCCATCTGCTCGATGTCTCTATTTTCTCACAAGAGGGGCTTAAAAGTCATTACATAAAGGTAGCATACAAGCAGACAGACATCTTTAAAGACGAGCGGGTTTCCTTGGAATTACAAATTTTACCCATGCTCACCCATCACACTTACATGAACCCTAGAATATATGAGTGCTTGTGTATCACAGCTTATTGTTCTATTCATTCTTCTGCCTTCTTCATACCCTTGTCACACCAGCTCTTGGCAGTCGTTTTGGCCAGGCTTGTGAACGTTTATGAAGGTAGCATGAAAACTTTTTAAATATACTAACATGTGAGACAATAATTTCCCAGCATGCTTTGGGCCTCCGGCTGGCAGACAGGCAGAGGCTGTCAGAGAGTCATTTTTCCATGAGCTTCCGCAGGTGATGACCACAGTATGAAAGCGAAATAAATAATGAAGACACACGATCTGTTGCTGCAGCCAAGGTTAAAATGAAGCAGGCATTGAAAGAGCGGGACCAGCTGCTTTGGAGAATAATACCGACTTCTGAGCACAACACTGCACAATTATAAAAAGAAAATGTTACATGAGCCTCAAAAATGTTTAAGCTTAATGTTTCTATTAGTTAACATCATTTTTGTATTAAAATATGAAATTCAGATTTACATTTTGAGATTGAGATTTTTTCAAAATTGATGCATATGCTTGATTGCACATTTCATGTGCTGTTATTGTTAGGTGAATTACTGCCATATTTAGCATTCTGCTATTTATGGGCAGCCTTTAGTCCTATCCATGTTGGTCTCAAACACCTACACCCTAATGCATACTGCAACACCAACCCCTGCCAGAAGGGGGCACTCTCTCACATTTCCCATGACTTGGCAGCAATTCTTCCCCACCTCCACCATTTACAAAAGAGGCCTCTGGCAGCAGTAAAAGGGAGGCGTGGGGATGGTTGCTTTATATCCCAGGGCAGGCTGGAAAGTGGGAGGGACTGATTGGATATGGAAAGTACATTAAAGATGCACCAGAGGTCGCATTGATCAATGCTGGGTGAAGAGGCTTAGCGGGTGTAGCAGAGATGGAGGGAAATGCTGTAGTGCTCAGGCTCTCTGCTGCTCGAATGTGACACTGGATGGTGTAAATGTCTCAATAGCCAAAATAGGCACAGAAAACATTCATTTAATGCACTGGTGTTAAATATTTTGAGTAAAAAGTACACTCAAGTAATTTTAAATAAGAACAAAAAAGAGACAGACGATTAAATATAACAGTTATTATGTACAATGTATGTAGTAGCCAATGGATAATGTGTTCCAGTTTTACAATGATTCTAAAATGCCTTTATTGACTTGGCTATACAGTATGTTCTGCCAGCTTGACTAGGTTTACAAATCAAAAAGGGTAATCTAAGGTAATGATTTACGTACCAATTGTGGTGAAACAATACGTGAACGTAGGCGATGATTTTTTTCTTCATGAAGAAATGTGTCTACACTTTATGTCGCAAATTTCAAAAGAACTACAAAAGATTCAAAGATTCAGTTGATCAGACAAACACTTCACCAAGGGTCAAGGGACACGAGGCGGGGGACACCCTGGATGGGATGCCAGTACATTGCAGATTAGAGAACAATTTAGATTCATTGACTTTTACACTTATGTAACTACTATACATAGTGCCACTGACAGGCCAAAGTTATGAAAGGTGTGTATGTTAGTGTGATTAGAGAGTGTTAGTGTGTTAGCAGGACATGTGGACCAATGGCTGGTAGTTTTGAAGAAAATTCAAATTCACGGAATATGGCAATATGGCAGAAAAGTGCAGGGAATAACTGGTAAGTGAAATGTTAATTGTATTAAAAGCTAAATATTTTTGCCATTCATGACCCTGACATATCGCTTTGATTTAGCATGAATGAGCACTGGTGCACTTGGCCAGTGATACAGACACCCGCTGTGAGTTTGTGAAGGGAGAGGATTCTCCAGTGCTGGGGAGGATAAGCTGGGCCTGCACACCCTGCAGAGAGTGCCCCACCTCAGAGGGTCTAAGACCAGAAGGAGGAGGGTCTCCAGGAGACATTGACATGCAGATCTGCGGCTGAGGGACAAGTCTGGTGTCCTACTGTCTTGTGAGGACATTTTTACATGTGTTTTTAATGATCCGCCCATGCTTATGGTCGTGGGAAGTTTCCAATCATACGGTGACTGAGAGTGTTAAGTTCAAAAGGAGGAGGTAAAGCCAGTGTTATTTTAAACAGTGTTTAAAGAGAAAGAGTTTCAAATGAGATTTAAACTCAATTTGAGCATCACACCAGTAGTATAACCATTTTATTGCTCCTTCTGCCCATGAATTTTAAAAATTTCAATGTAATCCCTATGTGGTCACCCCCCCTCCCCCCCACCTCACAGTCCCAGTCCATAATTAGCATACAAAATAGGTAAGCCATTTCTGTGTAGCAGTAATATATGCCCATTGCTGGTTCAGGACATTTTGAAATATTTGCCAGTGCTGCCTGCTTTTCTGCGCTGTGATTCGCTCCCTCTGATCGTTTATGAATAATGCATGAGCAGAAGCTGCTGCAGCCTTAACTCTCTCCTCTCCAGATTGCTGGGCCCAAGACAGCTAGGAAACGACAGTGTGCCACATACACGTCTGTCAAAGGGAATAAAGCCAGCATCATGTGAGGATGAAACTTCAGCACCACAGCCCACTGTCCCTACTGCGTCTCGGCACCCAAGGAGTTAGCATGCGTCATAATGGTTCCCCCATGCTAATGGCTTTCCCATGCTAAAGGTTTGCTCATGCTAATGCTTCGCCCATGCTAATGGTTCACCAATGCTAAAGGTTTAATCATAGTGATGGTTTGCCCATGCTAATGGTTTGCCCAAGCTAATAGGTCCTCCATGCTAATGGTTTTCCCATGGTAACAGTTCCCCCATGCTAATGGTTTTCCCATGCTAAAGGTTTGCTCATGATAATGGTTCGCCCATGCTAATGGTTCACCAATGCTAAAGGTTTGCACATGCTAACGTTTCGTCCATGCCATCGCTGGCCCATGCTAACAGTTCACACATGCTAATGGTTCACCAATGTTAAAGGTTTGCACATGCTAACGTTTCGTCCATGCCATCGCTGGCCCATGCTAACAGTTCACACATGCTAATGGTTCACCAATGCTAAAGGTTTGCACATGCTAACGTTTCGTCCATGCCATCGCTGGCCCATGCTAATAGTTCACACATGCTAATGGTTCTGGCCTTATGTTTGACTGTGCAGCCACAAACCCAATCAAAGGCAATGGCACTGAAAGTGCCACTGCGTATGTACAGACTGAACAGTGTAAATACAGTCTGTCACACTATTTGGTCTAAAACCGTGGAAATTGTGTAGGAATGGGGTGTGGGAGGGGCCATGGAGGCTTCTTCTGAAGCAGGTATGAAATATTCACATGTGCAGAATAATTTAGGCTACTAACATTCTGTTTCAGTTTAACAGACATTAATTTCTTGCATGAACATCTGCTTGTAGCAGATCTGTCATTATCATGCTACGCTATCCATTACATACCTGCCAAAAGAAAAAAAAAAATCGAACACCATGTAAGATCATTAATATTTCATATCTCAGAGCATCATAGCTTGCTTTCCTGATGCTCTTCACTGAGTTTGGCAGATTGATGAAGGAAACATTCATCAGGGTAACAGCCTGCTGAAGATCAGAGCTAATTATTGGAAGACGCCCACTTTTTGTCCCGGGCAGCTCCCACAGAGTAAATGGATATGGATCTGTTAGGGAAGAGGTTCACAGAAAAGTGTAATTGGTAGGTACTTAGAATCGCCTCCATTCTGGCTGCAAAGGAGAAGAGGAAAGGTAGAATGGGGCAGGTATTCAGACGTGACGTGTAGAGTGGCAGCGGGTTACACTGGGTCTGGATTTGTACGCCAACATTCTGAAGTCCACAGCAGGTTATTGGGGCTGCTTGCAGTTACCAGGACAGACGTCTTAGGGAGCCCAGCGCAAAAGCAGTTCTGAATTGAGTGATAGAAAGACAAAACTTTAACCTGTTTAAAGTCACGGGAGTCCTGGGTTTTTGCAATTGTAAACACTGACAGTTTGTGTAAGGCAAAGGAAATGATCGCCATGACAACATAGCCAGGCTTGGTAACCGATAAACAGAGGTTTAGATAGAGCACAAATGACCACTTTCCATGGTCATGGCTGACTTTGTGCTTCTCCTGAAGAGGCATATACCCAAAGTCATCCACTTCCTGCTACCTTAGCATCTCCAGGAGGGAGCGTCTAGCTGGAAAGGCTTTGTCAGCTCTGTCTGCTCACTTTCCCTTCACTGCTGCAATCTATACAGGTGTTTTCATATACTGGATAATATGCCCTGGACTGAACCAAGGCACCGTGGCACATAATAAGACATGTTAAGTTACATATGACAGCATAAAATATAAATCAGCCATCTGGAGACATCTATAGAACTTAATTGTAAAAAATGCTGGTTAAATAAGGAAAATATTTATACATTCATTATTTAAAAGCTGTGTGTGTGTGTATATATATATTTTTTTTTTGTAAAGTGCACACAATAAACTTCAGGAAATCAATACTGCAGAAATCAATAAATAAAGATTCATTTTGTTTTTGTCATTGTGGGGTCATTGTGGTTTTTATAGCACAGAAAAATCATCTTCTCATTGTAGTTAAAACAGGCATTTCTAGACTGGTTTTAAATTATTATTGAAGCATATTGTTGTTTTTCATTTTGGCACAATGTTTTCGGTGTTCCAAAACTATTACAATGCAGATATTAATTTATTTGTTTTTCTCATATTTCCCTGTCTCATCAGCTTCTTCAGAAATGATTTGGTAGCTTCTTAGTGGAGTATCAGGTTGTGGTATAAGATCAATCTCTGTCTATAAACTGAATCTGAGACATTAAATCAGCAGACAACCTCTACATTGTTGTAACGACAAAAAAAAATAAAAAATTCCACGTGTCACGTGATGACTATGACAAATCTCCTTCAGGCCAGCTCGAGAAAAGTACATTGTTCAGCTGTCTTGCTGTTAGCCTGATAGTTTTTTTTCCATTCTTTTCTTTTACCACTAAAGAAATGCTTATTTTGACACAGTATAACACTGGCTATCTGTCTTCCTAAACAGTTAACCTGGAGTGAGAATCAGGACCAGAAATTAAGAGTTTAACAAATGAATTCATAATATTTTTCACGGATGACATATTTAATGTTTAGTCGTGCCTTTCATGCTTAAGCAGAGATACTGCTGTCTCATACCCTGAAATCCTCCTTCTCCCTGACTGCAATCACAAAAACAGGATGATGTGGAATATAGAATCAGGGAACAGGAAGCCCTTTTCATTGAGGAGCAAACTGTGCTTTGAAAGAGGAACACTATCATCATTACAGCATAAATACTGAGAAGTCTGGAAAATGAGAAACATAGATTTAGATTTCATAATGGGATACGGACGGTAATAAATAACAAAATGGCCAATGATAGTGACCTTGAGGACATGCAAGCACTGCAGTAAATTCTGATCCAATGGGGACTTGTTGGAAATCAACAGAGATAAAGTAGCAGAATCTGAAGGGGAGTGAGATGCTGTAAAACCTGCTCTCTGCTATAAGCAGGGGCCACGCAAGTATGAAGGCCCACACTGTCAGGCTGGGCTTCAGGTCGAAGACTGTCACATAGATTATAAACAAGCAGGTAGAAAAGAGTCTACAGTAAATGGGTTTTGAGGTATTTTTTAAGATAGAATGGCATCCTTGTGCACAAAACTCTATGTTCTGTTACACTCCAGTAAGCAAAACTAGGTAATGCTTTATTTGATGGGGCACAAATACTTTGTAATAACTAAGTTACTACTGAAGTACAAATCAAGAAGAAAATCATGAACAAATACTACTTGAGATAAAAGATGCATCATGATTCATTAGTGATGAACAAACATAAGATCAGTATTTAACTTGTGTTATTCATTACTTGTTACTTCAGTAGTTCACAAAGGCTTATAGAATTAACAGATTAGTAACAAATATAGTAACTGCTTGGGATAAAACATGCATCACGATTCATTAATGATGAATTACCAGGAGATCAGTATGTAACTAAGGCTTAGTTTGTGGTCAATTAATGTGCAACTAATAGCATAATACTATTTATTTGTGCCCTGCCACGTAAAGTGTTACCCAAATATGTAATAAATGCTTGATTTAAAAACTGCCATCAGCACTCATCATTATTGGTTGTTGTGTTTTGCTGTGATTTGCATATCTCGGTCGGGGGGTGTTACTAGCATTCATTTCTAACCCCGTATTGTGAAATCGAGGTGAGTATATAAGGTCTTGGGCCAAACCGAGCACTGGCCACCACATGAGCACTAAGCCGCAGCTTCCTCCCAAGACAAGGGCAGTGACGAGAGGGAGGCAAGAAGAGAATCGAATTTACAAAAGTGGCACGTAAGCAGTCTGATGACCTTGTTGGGTGGGTGGAGTTTCAGCACTGTATCAGCTATCTGAGGCGAAGTCTTAATCAGCAGCGACACGAAAACACGCTCCGCTGCGACCGGGAATTTGGACGGATTTTCCAAAGCCGCTCCTTGTGGGTGGCCTGGAGGACAGGCCAGGCAGCATGGGGGATGAGGCAGGGGACCCCCTGATGGGGTGCCGGGCCATGGATTAACACCAGACCCGAATGTGAGTGCAATATTTGGGGTTGCAGACACAATAAGGTACAAGGGCGTCTGTTACGATTCGGTAAAAACCTCAGTCTTCCAGCACTGGTTGCTCAGTTTCCCGCGATGTAGCCACAGAGTAGGGGGGGGATAATCCTGCCCAGAGTGGGGAGGAGGACCACAGTGTCCTGAAGCTCTGCTCAGCCACGATGCGGTGGTGGTGGTGGGGGCCCTGCGCCCCTGAGTCACACAGACGCGTCCTCACATGCCAAACACAGGCAAAAGCCTGTACATCTAGCTTCACGCCTGGCGTATGTGCGGCCGGCTTCCGTGTCAAAGGTCAGAGCGTACGGGCACTGCCGTCTCCCTGCTTAATCTTCCATAAGCATTAATATGCACGGGATGGAAACGGAGCTCACTCTGTGGCAAGGAGCATGTCCAGTTTGCCGGACTCAAGTAGTACGTAAGCAGTGTGTGTGTGTGTGGGGGGGGGGGGCTCGGGGGGGCTCTGGGCGACCCGCTGAGCAGGGCAGGGCCCCTGCAGCCTAATTAGGGTGAAAGCTATAATGGATCATCACAAGCGATTGCCTGCATCCCTGCCTTAACACACCACAGCGGGCCAGGGACCCTGTCCTGCATCCCAGTTCTCTCTCCTCCCTAATGCCCGGCTATGCAGCCGTGCCAGGGTCGCCCCACTGGGGATCGACAGGAGGGCACTTCTATCCACTCACCCCACTGAACTCCTCCATGGTTCTCATCCTGCCTCACTAAGTCTTACAAACCCAGCGACTCCGTCCGCGCGATGCAGAATGAGAACCCGTTCAGTACACTGCAGAATCCGCAGTCCTGCCACAGTCACATCTTAATTGACTCTGAAGGATAACTATAAGGGGCACTGCAGTGTGAAGCTGAACTCAGTCCATTAGGTTCACCTTGATTCCACACCTTCCCCCCCCCCCCCCCACCTTGAAGGAACCATCTCCAACAGAGCATTAGCTCTACGCTCAAGCGCCTCTCCCTGGTCTGTCTCCTGCCCGTCGTCACTGTCAGGTTCTTCGTTTGACCCATTTAGCAGAATCCACCGCATTCTGACTAAGCGAAAGGCGACACTCATCCCTGCGTACGAGGAGGTGTGACGAGAGAGCCGGCCAGCGGCGGAACAGAACACGGCGTGGACGCTAATCACGGGAGCGGCCGCCCGCGTCCCTCACACCAAATCCAAACCGCGACACACGCCGCGGAAAGGCAGGGGATCGATTAGATTAACCCCTACCGGCTCAAAGGCTGGATATCAACAGAAGGAAAAGCCATGATACACAGCACACACACACCTGTATGCCCCAGCTAACGCTGGATTAATCTAATAGACGGATCGTCTGAATCGATTTTCATTGGTGGCTGGGATGGCTCTCTGTGATAGTAGAAAACACCACCATACTATACAGCAAAAGCTCAGGTACACGCACTAATACAGACTGATGTATAGATCTGGGAACGGCTGCTGGGTGAGAGGGAGATGCTGGGCTGGGGGTCAGGATTGTCCCAGAAGAACAGGGATCGTGGGAACAAAGTCTCTGCAGGCTCGGCAATCCCACCCCTCATCCAGCCCGGGGTCTATAATAAGAACACAGTGTTCCCTCCATAAACAGCAAGTTGCTTTAAGAGCCTCAATACACAGAGACATCGATAACACATGCATATAAAATGGACCCCCCTCCCCATCCCAACCCACAACATAAACATCCACAACAAACATGCAGTTCTCTCCCTTACAGCCTGAAATCCCCCCCCCCCACCCCCCCCATCTTAAAATGCCTTACAGCAGTACAGACAGATACCCTTTGGAGGTGGGACATTAAGACACATCACATCAGGTCATTTTGTCATACGCACCTTCTAAATAAATGATATTCTGACATTGTGACATACTGGAATAGTACAATGAGAGTAACGTGCAACGATAAAGAGTCAAAATGAACAAAACATCTGGCTTCCAAAGGACACCGAGTTCAGTTTCACAGAGTCACAGAGTTTCCTTCAACTCAGCAGGCAGACATGTGATGGAATAAGAAGGCACTCAGCACAGAAAAACCAGACAGCAGTTTTGTGATTATTATTATTATTATTATAATTACTGATATTACTCTTATGCCAGTTATGAGCATTTGCAAGGGTTATATGCATTTTAATTATAGTCCGTTTCTTCTCCAAAGATTGTCTTTTTGTGGATCCTCTTGCTGTCTTTGTAAAGTGCATCATATAATCTCAAATACACACTTAAAACATATACAGCATATAGTGTTACTTTGTATCACTGTTTAATCTTTTTCACATCTTTTTTTTAGAGCTTTCAGTTAATAAAAGTTAGGCGGGTATGACAGAGCAAAGTGAAGAGTGGGGGCTGTGTTTCAGTGTGTTTTGCAGATTCGTATGGAAACGCGCCATGCACACAGACACGCACACACACAGACACGCACAAACACACTCACACAGACACGCACACAGACACGCACACACGCACGCACACAGACACGCACACACACAGATGGATCCTTACTTAGTGGAGCTAATCACAATACTTGTGTGCATAAGCGAGCAACCGCACATGTATGTGCATTGGTGCATGTGACCATGTGCAATCGTGCGACAATGTGTACGTGTGAGTCCACGAGGAAGCAAGGGACGGGATTTTTGTCTCTGTACATTTAAACGAGTGACTGCGCACGTGTGCCCACATGGCCGTGTGCCTATACACGCATAATTACATCCACATGTGAGCAAGTGTGTGCGCGCACGTTAAAGTGCGACTGCCCCAGAGTGCACTTGATTTACGACAGTGTCCCAATGAACTGTAATATACAATGAATACCTGCAGCATAACACACAGAAACATTCATAGACTTCACCCCACTTGAGTAAATTCATATTTATAATCATAACTTAATAACATTCTCATAAATAATTTAATGGTATAAAAGGCTCCTTCTCTGGTGAATGCAAAGAAAAACAAAATAAAATCACTGTACCAGTTTATCTTTCACTTTGTGCGTAGATTATGAGCAATCTAGCATTAACCATTGGTAAAATACTTACTACTGTTATTACTTTTACTCGAATGCTAGTTTATGGTTATATATTGTGGAGCTGTGCTACCTGAAAATCTGTACATGGAGAAAAAAATATTTCAAAGTCCGTCCACTTAAGGCATTGCAGCAAATGTATTCTCTGGAATACAACAGTAAAACCTTGTGTGTATCATTAAGTACGTAACCAAGAGTTTGGTTATGTGCATGCATGAGTGTGAGTGTATGTGTGGTTTGTGTATGTGGGGTGTGTGTATGTACCTTACACATAGTAATTAATTATGCACATATACACAAACACACACACCCATTTTGAATAGTTCTCCGAGAATGTCAGTACAGTGTGCATCAAGGCAGCTGTGCATCTCTCTTGACAAACATCCAGCTGATAATCTCCTCCACTCTGTTGAACAGTTGAGCAGGAATCCATAGAGACAAGACTGCGAGTCCAGACAAGAAAGTCTTTCAAACTGTCCTGTCGTTCTTGTTGCAGATTCAGCAGTGAGAGCTGGGGCTTTCCGACTGGACAGCATCATGCTCTGCCTCCCAAACCGGGCGTCATGATTGGCTGATTGGATCTCCGCTGGGAATGGGGGTATACCCAACTGACTGTTCCAAAACATGCGCAGATACTGTACGTAGACCCCACCCCCAGCCCCCAAAGATGGGTAGGTGACTGTGGGTGACTGGGAGAGGGGTGCCAGTAAAATTCTTCCTAAAGCACCAAAACACTTTCCTCATTTCTCTAGCACCAGATTCAGCTCAGTGTCACAGACTTGGTGCCCCGGCCTGAAGTACAAGCACATCTTTGGGTAAACAGCCACAGACATTACCAGGTTAGTCTGTAGCTCAATACCTGCACAGGGTAAAGTACAACATCAACACAGGGCCATGGGTGTATATATTCAGGCGACAACAGCAAATAAGAGGTGTACCGTAGCTGAAGGTCTAGCCGTGTCTTCAACTAGTCCTAGACGCGACAAGATCCTAAGTTTATGTTTCGGTTTAGAGGAAAAAGAAATTTGTCCCCAAAATTAGGTAGCATACATGCAAACTGCAAATTAAAACAAATAGGTTATGTCACTGGCACTTATAATTTCCTTGCCCAGATCAGATTATCCTTTGATACCAATTTCTCTCATCCCTGATGCATAAATTACCATTTGCAGGTGAAATGGTAACACATTTCAATTACCTTCACATTTCAGAAATGTACCCGCATGTCTAAAATGTACAACAGTGAGCAGCTCGTCTTTGCGACAGAAGATTATGCATTAAAAGCGTTAAGTCATCTACATTCTGAGAAAAAGTTCAATATTCATGTGGATGTAGGTAAAGGGTAATTATCTTGGATGCAACAATATATGCATTTTCTGAATATGGCTTTAAAGGCTGGAAAAAAAACTTTTTTACATGAGTTGGATGTTGTCAAAACTTACACACAATTGTCTGTCTCCTGGCTTTGTAGCCATTTAGTGGTTAACTTGAGTTCAATGCTATTTGCTCTGCAGTCCTACACCGCGATACCTGCACTTTGTTTGCAGAAGGCCGATTCTGAAATGTTCTCTTGCTATGCTGCAGGGGCCTAACTGTGCTAATGCACATCTCTCAACTGCAGACGAATGTAGGACTGAGCTTCCTCTATTGCACAATACAGTTCAACACATACATAATGTATGGGCAGAACATTGTACAAAGGTGCGTTCGGATGTGCAAAGGGTTAAGGAATCACCGGGCAACGGCTGCAGTACTGTTAAGGTCCAACGTGCCCTCCACCCTAAACCACAGAATGAGTTTCACAAGAACAGCAATGGGCCTAGAGCCTATGACAGCTAAGTAAACAACTCTATTTGCTAGATGATCAAAACCTTTTTAAATTCTAAATGCCATTTGGCAATAACTGACTATATCCCATATCTTTAGGACAAGGGTTGTCAACCTGGGATTCACAATATAATCAATATAATCATCTGATTTATGCTATGCAAAAATATTTATAACCCCCCCCCCACCACCACCCATAGCCAAAAATATTCAAGGAGAGCACTACACCACCCATATCAAAAAATATTGAGATGGGACCCTGGAGCACGAAGTATTAAAGCTCCCCTGATCCCAGTTACTTATGTTATTTCACATTAGCGGCAGGGGGTCCCTGGTTTAAGAAAAATTGAGATCCTCTTCACAAAGCAACGGAACAAGCTGCATGTACAGTAGGCCGACCGTGCTGGCAAACTGAGAGCTTGCTCCAGGTTTCACCACAAGATTTAAACTAAGCGGAGACACATTAGAGTGCTTCAAATGCCTGTAAACACGAATAAGCAAAGCCACAAGCCACACAGGCATGTGGAGAGGCAGCCAAGGGCTACTTCAACTCCCCTTCCGGAGGAAGTGTTGAAGACCTCATTTTAAACATAGACATTCACAACGAAGGCTTTGTGGGGAAACATCCCACCAAATCCAATCCCACACGTGGCAGGGACCCCTCATGACCTGCACCACTCCACCTCCAAGCCAAAGAAAGCATTAACAAGTGCTAACTACAGTACTGAACATTCTGCTCTATTAGCAAACAGCTGTAACCCATCTTTTACCAAACCCAATAACCTGCAAAGGCTAATTCCAGAGCTTCAGCTTACAAACATTTCAGAAGCTTTGAGTTTTCGACAGACAAAGATTTGGAATGGTAAAAGTAATTTCGATCTGAGGCAGGTGGCAGATGTTCTATGACAGAAACGTAACACTTACTAAAAGTGCACTTGCTGTTTAATTTGAATCTGCCTGAGGTCTTCGGTATGGCGTATGAGAGAATACCAAGCTAACGGCTGATTTCTACCCTGAAACCAGCTGGGAACAACTTACAAAAACCAAGCAAAGGAAAAGCTGTGGATGTATAAATAAAGGTTGTGTTTTTCTTATGGATAATGTACAAATAATTGTTTTGGTAGATACAGGCAACTGTACTTGCATTAACAAACATTAAGTGAAATCATTTTTGCTAACTATTTTCTATAGGTCATCACACTTTTTATCAATGTACTTTAAATCTTAACGCACCTGACCAAATGAATACATTTACAAACTTTAATGCAAGGTGAGAAGTATTTTTTCAGATTACACCACTAATCAGAAATCCAGTGTTTCAGCATAAATATCAACAACTTATTTTAAAGTATTATTTGTGTGCTTTTATTTGTTTGTTGATATTATTGATGCACACCCAAAAATTGTTAAAATAGAGCAGGGTTATTCAAATCACGGTCAAGGTCCGAGCCCTGCTGGTTTTCCAGCCTTCCTTTACCTGTCAGTCAGGTGTGAAGCCTACCTGGAACAATTAAAAACAAGGCCTGGATTTGGAATCGAGGGCCATATTTGAAGAGCCCTGCAACAGAGGAATCCAAGAATTGTGTTTTTAGCCACAGTTAAATCTGATACCTCAACATAAAAATGTTCCATTATTTTTATGGGTGAAATTTTACACAGACAGAATCCCTTCAGACATCATGCTCCAAACTGTTGCCTGGTGATACCTCTGCCTATTAATCCTGCCCCTGCAGTATAAAGCCTGTGTTCTGTTGTGCTTTGGCACCCAAAATGCCTGTGGACAAACCCTGAAATTGGCCAGCATTGCTTGAATCAAAACAATTCAAAATAAGAATGGCGTAACAGACAAAGGGAAAATACATTAATAAGTAAAGCAATCTGTGTGCATATTTTAAAAAATTATATATATATATATATATATATATATATTTATATATATATATAATTGCAAATTATATCATTGATATCTGGGATAAAAAATATATTTAGCTAGATATAGAGAATTATTACTAATAATCTTATTATTGTTTATTATTCACTTTCAGTATTCTTTCATACTGAAATGCATGCTACAAGGAATGTGTTTTGATCATGCAAAAGTACAATATCAGAACAGCTTCTGTGTTTTTTTTTTTCTTTTTCTTTTTCAAAAAGCAGTTCAGGGGAAGGCAGCTCCTTTATTTATAAGCCCAAAAACATTTCGTGGTTTTGAGAATGAAAGAACTGAACTGGGAAAAAAAAATATCTGGATACCACACGAGTTATAAAAAATATATAATTGCATTGATAAGTCAAAGGGAAGTGATGCGATAAATGCGAGCCGAAGTGAGCTGACTCATCACTTCATTCATCGGTGATGTTGGTTAAATGTCAATATGATCCCCTCAATCTCTGCTTGGGAGATTTATAAATATGGTATGTGATACAGACAGTGGAGAATGGGACAAAATGGAGAAAGTGGTGGTGAAAGTAACATAAAATTAAGTAATCCAAGCTCATTGATTTTTAAGTCTTTTTTTAAAGCACTTGGAAGTCTTTTCCCCTTAGTTTTGTTACCTCAGGAAGAGAGACAGGGCAATGCAACATGTCCCTGCTGGGAGGAAGAGGAGAAACCAACCTAGCTTACTCCTGTTGCAAATCTCGAGGCTCATGCAGTATCAGGAGGCACACTATGAAGGACCAATGAGACAAAATAAAATAAAAAAATAAGAATAAAAAATGAATAGACCCCACAGTAAGAAAAACATCCACACCAATTTTCCAAGTAGCTGAGGTCATGGCAGGAGGAACATAGCCAGATGGTCATAGAGGTTGGATATCACTGCCTGCTGAAAGAAAAAAGCAATTGTCGACCCTGTAAGTGAGTTACTCACGGCTATCACCAAGTGTCTCTCATTTATCGTGCACTAAAATGTTCCTTGGATTGGCTGCTATATCACCCCTCAGTCCTCCTTGTAGCCTTTCTCCATGACTGTATGAGACCGTCTGTATTACTTTTTTTCATGGAAGCCATGGACGGCAAAAAAAAGGGAAGGTATTCTTTGGAGGTGTAATTGAATGCGATCTGAGAGAGCACAGAGATGGGTGCATGGGAGGAGATATTAGGAGCAAAGCTTGGAGGAAGGGTGCAGGGACAGGAGTCAGCTTTCCGCAAGGCTATGCTTCTCTTTGTTGCGCTACTGTTTGGCTACTGCTGCAAGCAAAACATTGACTATTAACCAGTGTCACACACACGCACACACCCCAAAAATTAGCTCCTTCCAGACCCTAAAAAGAAGCAGAGCTAAGAAGGACCTGACAAGATGGAGAATACGGGGTGGATGGACTGGGTGGGTAGACTGTGGAAAGGAGGGGGTGCAGGAATTTTGCAAGTTCTCTGCTTACTCTTTGTGCTTCTCATCTCTTCGATCCACCAAATCAATGTTCAAGATTCCCTCTATTGCTATCTGTGTCCCCCACTCCACCTCCAGCTCTGCCCCAGTCTCTCTGGTGGTGGTTATACATCCGTGAGCATCTTGGTTATGTTGACATAGTTGGTGTTAGCAAGTGTGCAGTTGCCTGTCTTGAGGTTCTCCTCACGAAAGTCCTCACTACTGTTGTTCACTGCCTCCTGGATCTCCATGTAGTCTGACTTGCTCATGGTGGAGCCACTACGGCTCTTCTTCAGGTCCTCAGTAGAATCTGCCTTGGGTGGGGCCTGTAGATACTGGGCTTGTTCCTCACCCTCTGTCTCACGGTGGTAGAAGTAGTTGAAATTGGAGACAATGACGGGCACGGGCAGGGCGATGGTCAGCACGCCGGCGATGGCACACAGCGATCCCACAATTTTACCCCCAATGGTGGTGGGGACCATGTCTCCATAGCCAACTGTGGTCATGGAAACCACGGCCCACCAGAAGGCGTCCGGGATGCTGATAAACTGTGACTCAGCCTCATCTGCCTCGGCAAAGTAGACAGCACTGGAGAAAAGAATGACTCCAATGAAGAGGAAGAAGATGAGCAGACCAAGCTCACGCATACTGGCTTTCAAGGTCTGGCCCAGGATCTGCAGTCCCTTGGAGTGCCGGGATAGCTTGAAGATTCGGAACACCCTGACCAGCCTAATGACTCTCAGGATAGCTAGAGACATAGCTTGTTGCCCTTGCTGGCCATCCTCAGGTTTTTCTGCCAGCTCTGTGCCCAGGGTGATAAAATAGGGGATGATGGCAACAATGTCAATAATGTTCATGATATTGACAAAAAAGCCAGCCTTGCTTGGACATGCAAAGAAGCGCACCAGGAACTCAAAGGAGAACCAGATGATGCAGAGGGTCTCCAGAATAAAGAACGGGTCGGTGAAGTAGGTGGGCTGGTACCTGGAGGTTGTGTTGGAGAAGGGATGGTAGGACTTGTGCATCTCCTCTTCATCGTTTCGGAAAATTGGCAGCGTCTCTAAACAGAAGCTTACGATGGAGATGAGGATTACCATCACAGATATGATGGCAATAATCCTAGCAGGCCCTGAGCTCTCAGGATACTCAAAAAGCAGCCAGACTTGTCTCTGAAACTCATTTTCGGGCAAAGGCCTTTCCTCCTCCTTAATAAAGCCCTCATCCTCCCTAAATATCTCAATGGCCTCCTCACCAAGCTCATAGAAACGAATCTCCTCTGAGAAAACATCCAAAGTCACATTGACTGGTCGCCGTAGACGCCCTCCCGACTGGTAGTAGTACAGGATGGCGTCGAAGCTGGGTCGGTTCCGGTCAAAGAAGTACTCGTTCCTCAGAGGGTCAAAGTAGCGCATCCTCTTTTTTGGGTCCCCAAGCAGAGTCTCGGGGAACTGGGCGAGGGTTTTGAGTTGCGTCTCGAAGCGCAGCCCTGAGATGTTGATGACCACCCTCTCGCAGCACTCGTGGTCGGCCTCTGGATCATAGTCCTGCTGGTGACCCGGGTGGGCCGCCGCCTCATCGGACGGATCCCCGGTGGCTACCGTCATTCTGCTGGAGGGTTCGCCTTGAGTAGGAGTGGAAGAGGCCTGCAGTTTTCAGAGAAGCCTGAAGCCTAGTCTGGCCGAAGAGGGTGGGGACTCTCAGCGATGTGGCAGTTGTCACGAGTCCACCCAAGTACAACTGAAGGACACAGAAGCAGAAGGTAAAAGCTAAAGCTGAAATGCATGAGAAATATTGTACACAGTTGAAACACTTCCCTAAAGAAAACACTGAAATAGTTTAATATTATGGACCATTACCAACTTTCTCTTTCTTCTTGTCTCCCTGCAGTGTAACCTACAACTAATACCCAGAAACACATGTTAGAAATGACAAAATAATTCAGCCAAACAACCAGCTAAAAAAAGTTTGTTACGAAATTTGAATATCATTAGAAAATCCAATGACAGCTGGCATATGTTGACATATCCCAGGACTGAAATAACAGCACAAAACCCACAGCTAAACACAAAGGTGCAGGGCAGATGAATCAGGGCAAACCCAGCCTTACGTCTCCTCTGCTGGAGACAACGCCTTCAACTACACCAGTTATCGTAAAAGTGCAGTGAGTCCCCGTGAAGCCATCTTAGGTACAGGTGCTACAGCAAATGCAAACACCCAGATACAAGCTCCCTTCAGCACAGAAGCATCTATAATCAGGTTATGCACATTACAGCATATTTACTCTGAAATCCCACAGATATCAAGAGTTTGGTTTAATTTAATTGTCTTTAATTGACTTTGTTAATAACTAAATACAACAGAGATGCACCTTTTTATTTATTTATTTATTTACATGGACAGGTCTGCAGGAATCACTGTCGCCAGTGTACTTAAAACATTCAGGAGCATCCAATCAAATATTAAAAGGCAGAAAAAAATATTACAGCCATCATTAGTGTACCATTATCCTACTGTCCCGGGTGTTTGGCAGCAATTCTGCATTGGTTATTTTGTAAAACGGAATGGCCAACCAACAGGAATGCAGCTCACCAAAGAGGAACTTTTAAGTCCCTAAAAGAAATTGCTTTAGTGGTAAGAAGGGCCTTCCAAATCACGCAAACTTCAGGAAAGTCAAGACTTTTAATCAAAGTGTCAAATGCAGTTGACGGCACTTCTCTAGCCAGACCCTCGTTTTACAGAATAAAGCTTCTAACTGTGATTCTGCCAGTGCTGTTCACCTGCGCCAAATTCTACATTCTCTGGCTTCACCGCAAAAAAAAAAAACAGGAGGAGAAAAAACTTACCTCAAATCCTTCGCCGCCTCCGTAATGCACACGCGGTGATGCAGATTCCCGGAAAAACGTGTACTTGTTCCCAGTAAATCTCCAGCATCTAAGACTTGCACCGTTCACTTCCAGCTATGGAAGTCACAGTCATTCATGCGCGCCGATACTCTATGCAGCAACCATTAGTTCCCCCGCATCACCGTGTTAAGATGGGGGGGATGGGGATGGGGATGGGGGGGGGGGACGGGGACGGGTGGAAGGAGGGATGCGGGTAACTCGTCCGCCCCTCTGGCTCCCTTGCCTCAACAATAGATGCTCGCTGGGTGGAAAAAAGGAGAAAGAATTTGGCTAGAGATTATGGTAGAGTCGATCCCTTTATCTCTATGCCTTAAGGCTCTCTCTAACACTCCAGAGAAGCAAAGATCAGCAGAATTGGGCGTCCCCAGTGTCCTTAGAAGATATGACGTTGCCTGCAACAAACAGTAGCAAAGGTAGTCCCGATACTGTTTTCAAAAGCAATATCTGCAAAGAACTAAGCAAGGGAGGTTGAGGGGAGGCGTTGCGCTCAATTTATATAGATATATATTTTTTTCCGCAAGAGATTTGCGTTTATGGCTTTAGATCAGAGCAAAACCAAATGAAATTCACATTTTTTGACACAAAATTCCGCAGTCCTCCAGGATGGATTTTGTTCGCGGCTGCGTTTATTTGGGAGCCGATGTTCTGCCCCACTTAACCCATCGTAATACCTGACCCCTTGAAGAATCCACAAATATTGATCTTTCGTCTCGAAGGTGTGACAGATTGGCGACATGTATCGTAAGCGCCAGGTTCCAGGTACCAACGCATCCCTTTAAATGTATTCTTAATTACCACAAATTCGTCTTTGTGATAATTTGACACATTTTCGCACTCATGTGCATGCATCGCAGGCAAACCCTCCCAGAATGCTTGAGGTCTTGTTTTTTTTTCGTGCACAGGTTCGATTTTCCGTAATGCAAGCGCTATAGGTGCCGTTAGCTGTCTGCAAGTCGCCAAAGGTGGTGTCTACAGTGACATGCCCAAGCCATGACTAATGCGCTGTAAAAACGAGCACATCATATGCTGCAATCGCATGCAATCTGATAAGCATTCGAACTACTCAAAGTTTTAAGCATTAGAAATAGCATGCAGGAAAAATCACCCTTGTTAGGCTGTATACATGACGCTAATCTCCCGTTTTGGTGTCCGTTTCAATTCTCCGCGCCTCACTTGCGATTCCTTCTTAATTAGCGCCACTGCACAGCTCATGTTGGAAATTCGACTACAAGCGATGCCACTCCGTCTTCACCTTTTTTCCACTAATAGCGATAAGCCTAAAAGTTGAAGATTAGAGAGAAGTCTGCAGTCGGCCGTTGCCATGCATACAAAGAGACTAGAGCTCTGGAAAACAGGCGAAGGACCGCACAGCGCTCGTCCCCACCACTCCTTACCTTTGCGCAGCGTGGGCAGTTTAAAGGGGACGCCGGCTTATGAATTACACTGTCAGATACACACTAATTGTACATTTACCTGTGAATGGTACGAATAAATCGTGTATCTATAAAGCAAGGAAAGCCTTTTCAACAAATAATCGAAAATAGGTTAGTGTACATATACAATCGACATATTTGGATTTTGAAAACAGTTATAATACCAGCAGCAGCTTCAACAGCGACAGTAATACTATCTATATAGTGGCAGTAGTTCTAATCTAGTATATCTGGATATTTAGGTTTGTGAATAAAGGAAAGTATTATATATATATGTCCTACTTTAAGCTATTTATACAAATTGGTAGAATGGAGACACGTTTACTGTTTAAGGTAGCTAAGTTTTAAACATACTCGGTATTCAACGGAGCCAGGAGGACGTTCTCTGTTGCATGCACGTAGGGTTGGCAAGGCGTTCCCCTGGTGCTGTGCACCATTCTGAAGGTCAGTGAATCACAGCACACAGAGAAGGAAAGACCCCTCATATGTGGTCACCCCAGGAGAGCCTTTACAACGCCAGCCACTGAAAGAGGCTGTTGTGTTAAGGTTGCCTAAAAATTAGAATGAATGTGAAGTTTACAGTAACGAAACAGGGGTTCCTATCTGTGAGGAATGAAGGAAGAATCTGTTGTGAAGCCCGTGTGTTTGACATTTTGCTTGGCACAATAAATCTCATCAGCTTCTGCTTGAAAGAGGGCCATTCATTTGGCCATAAAGTTTCTGTCCACGGATAATATTAAAAAGTAAATTGGGAGGGGTGAACTTTAATTCAAATTGTTGGTTGAGCCATTGAACCATATTGCACCAATAAATTATGTCATCAGAAAAATGAAAAGATTGAAAACAATAGGTGAACAGACTGCAAACAGTAACTGTCTTGCTCAAGAAGTATCATGTTCTTTATGTAATTCCATCCATCCATCTTACATAATCATATATCAATTAAAGGGTCCCTGTCATCTAGAAGCCTATTCTAGGAAGCACAGGACACAGTAATTCCACTTCATGACAGAGCATGCACTTGGGCCAATATCCTCCTGAGATCCCACACATTCATTTATGTCCATTGCGGTGGACATGTTGTTTTTGCATCTATCTTTTCACTGATGTAAGGAAACATATTTATTCCTATTGTACACTAAAGAGGACATGCTGTGAAATTAAAAATAAAAATAAATTTGAAAAAAACTAAATTGTAAGATGTCTTATTTCCTCCAAAGACAAATAACCTAAAATTGAAGGACACTTTTTTCCTTGGGTCTCAGGAGGATACAGAGACCCCAACCCATGGAGCTGCACGTTTTTGGGTAACTGGAGGACACTGGAGTCCCTGGAGGAAACACACACAAACAAACACAGGGATAAAGCCACATATACAGAGCTGGAGGCTTGATTCAAACACTCAGCTCTGGAGGTGTGAGGCTGAAATGCTACCTACATATTCAACATTTCTACATATTTATGCATCAGACAATGTGTCAAAAATGTGACTGGACAGGCAGTGCAGAAAAAACTGCAAGAAATATATAAACTACTTTGTAAGGTTATATTTACACATATATGGGATGAAAACGCTACGCCTATTTCTTTTTTGGCTACAGCTCAACAGCGGCTCTGAGCGAGAGAGTGAGTAAGAGTGGCAGGACCACTCGGCACGGTAACTTGTTACAGAAACACTGACACCGCAGAGCAGTGGCAGCCATGCACCACACTGCAGTGAGAGAGCGACACGCCGCAACGACCTCCGCGTGCCCTTTCCCGAATAGCAGCCCCATGCGTGCGCTCGGCATGGGTCGATGCAAAGGAAGGTGTATTCTGTTGCATGGGTGCATTTAAGCCGGCTGAAATACACAAGGTTCAACTTCTTCAGAAAAGAAATTTGGAGGAGACGTGCCAGATGGCACCAGGATCTTTGTTTTAAAAGGCTTTGCCAGATTGCAGCATCTCAGATATGCAAAACTGAAAAAATATGTTCAATGCTACAAATTTGTTGCGTTTTACTGAGCGGTTTTAGATTGAGTATGTTGCTCAAGGGTATATCAACGGAGAGACTCTCCAACCCCCTGTACTACGAAGTGGGGTTACTGGCTTATCAGGGTAACTTGTTGGATTTAAGGTAGTCTGGGCAAAATGTACAGTAAGTGAACGAATATGAAGTCCATTTAAACTGTGGTACCTTAAATTCAACAAGTTACCCCGATAAGCCAGTAACCCCGCTTCTCCTCTATCCAGCTGCAGGCAATGCAAACAGGCCCTGCTTTGCTACACCTCAGTGATGCTGATTTAATGATATGAGTCAGGGAATGAGTCTAGTCTGAGCTGTAAAGGTCCCCCCACACTTTCTTGTCATTATGGCGTCATGCGTGACAGCATTGCTGTAGAGGAATGGGCTTACTGGAAGGAAGTCTGCCTAATCAAATTGGTCACCAGTTTTCCCAGCAGGTGACCAGGCCTAGCTTTACTGGCGTTGTTCTGGGTAGATGCCCATCCCACCCTGACAGCTGCCCAGCCTGCACCCCAATCCTGAATTTGCACTGACGGGCAAGTTCAGTTATTATGAATTGTAGATGTGACTGATATCATAACAAATGCAGTGAAGGGAATAAGGGTGAGGCTTGTTTCTACACAGATATGATCAGTAGTGAAGCACCGTGCATGCTTGTTCAATGACATGCAGGATATTTAAATACATTGGCAGAATGTGATATGCATTCAATTGATTTGTTTATATTTACACTGTTACACTTGAAAGGCAGTGTTTAGTTTGACTGATGTTTTTTCCTGTTCTTGCCTCTCTAGCTTTTATTTTTGCATGCTTCACTCAATGCTCTGAGGACCTCCAGTGACAGGCAGATGTAAAGTTCGTGTGCCATGTGCAAAATCAATTTTTCTACATGAATTTAAATTTAGATATAGATATGAATTCATTTTAAGCGTTCATTTCTGTGAATGTTTGTAAATGGATCTTGACTCTGTGATTATTAGTGAATCTACACCACATTAAAATGTACGTTTACTTGCAGTAAGGAGCTTTGCATGTTTTTGATGCAATAACTCGAAATACCCTCACACACACGTATGCACACACACACACACACAGTCATGTAATCATATCTTAATGGGGACCGCTAATTCATTTCTATGGGAAAAATGCTAATGCTAACTGTGACAACCTTAAGCCCTACCCAGCCCTAACTATAACCATAACGAAGCAAAATACAAGTTTTTGTATTTTTAGTTTTTTCATTGCAGTTACAGATTTTTATAAAATAGAGTTTTCAGGAAACTGGCCCTCATAAGGTAAAAAAAAAACACACGTTGTGGGGACATTTGGTCCTCACAAGGTAAGGTATACCTGGACCACACACACACACACACACACACACACACACACACACAAATAGATCTTTAGTAGACATCTTCAGTCCTACCTTGTTGCCATGGAAACAGAGGCAGGTCGCCGATGACCTCACTTAGAATGTGAGGGATGCTGCTTCAGACAGAACTTCTCCCTCTGGGTCTGCTTGTCAGGTAAACCTCCGGCATGGTGACTTTGCAGTTTGCAGTGGGCAACTGAGATGCAGTGCAAGTGGTCCAACACGGAAGGTTCCATCTGCAGTCACTCACCACATTGAGTATCACATTATTGTGAAACCCATCAGTTTCACATAAGCCTAATGGATGCTATGCGATAGTATGTAGGTGTAATTTGACACATGGTCAAAAAAAAGATCCTGTTCCTTGTGTTAGGTTTCATGTCTCAATAAAGTAATCAGAAAAAATATATAGGACAAAGTGAAATCAAATCACTTTCTTGCTCATATAAACCTTGAGCGTGTTTATGTCATTGTGGCGGTGGGCCGTTTTTAGCCTACGCTGCCTCAGACGTGGAAGCCTAGATCTCACTTCCTGTCCTGCAGGAAGCCACAGTCAATGCACACCCCCATTTCCTCACTGCCTTTGGAGGAAGACCTGCCTCTTCCCATTGACTCTACCCACTCCTACAAGTAATGGTCATACTTGGGCAAGTCGCGGATCCCAGTCCACTCAGTGTATGAAGGATTAACCCCCAGGGCAGGATTCATTAAATGATTCCATACTAAATCCCACTCAGCCCTACTCATTCTCGTTGCACACCTGAGTGCTACACGAACTACCTCTTCTGAAATCGTTTCACAAATGTCCATTCTGAGCTGGCCTGTCTTCCATCCAATGCCCGCCCTCATGGTAGTTCCCAGCAAGGCCTGGATCTGACCAGAGGCTTGAAGAAATGGGCAGGTCAAAGAAGAGAGAGGATTTCATGTAGTTCTCTCTTGTCTCTGCATTCAAGCCTGATCAATGTACATTTCACATGGATATCACAGTCCAGACTATCCAACTCAACAGACTCCTCGCAAAGGCCTCCATAGATTGGCCTCGAGATCACTCAGCCATGGTTAATTTCTTGTTTCCTTCCTGTCTCCACCTGGACATTAACACGGTGACATCCCAAAGGCACCCCCTTACCATAAGCCTCATCTGTCACCTGTTTTGGTGCCACTGATTGTGTCATAGACAGCAGATGTCACATAGAGTTGTGTCGGATGCAATATTGCAGTTTACTTTGGCATAGAAGACGACAGTCACACAGGATAATGCATCAAAGGTAATACTTTGGGGCTTTACAATCATTTGAACTGTGTGTCCTCCCCACCCCCAGCCAGTTCTTAGACTTTCACTAGGAAAAAGGGGAAAAGATTATTTTTCTTGCCCTTCTTTGTCTTCTCTTTTTCCATGAGACCACGAAGACTTGCTGTTTTTCAATCCAGAAGGTGCAAATTCATAGCCTCATTACATGCATCCGAAAGCTAAAGAGCAGAGGCTTCAGCGAGAGGGGAAAAAAACGAGGCATTAAATCATGCTCCGGCACTGAACCGCGGCATTGGCGTCTTCCGCCAAAGGACAAACCGCAGTGATTGTAATTGCCGCTGTCCAAATCTTGCTGGCTGTAAGCGTGCATAAAAAGTGCACTTTCTACCACCTTCAGTAAACAACTCGGGGATGTTAAGGCTTTAAAGGCTGGCAGCTGGCTCTGTCTAATCGTGTCATTCATTCTTCTAAGCACTTTTAAATGGAGTCAGTTTTAAATAGCAAGGGGAGGCTGTTAGAAACAGCCACTGCTACACCAGCTGCTCCTGCTCCTGCTGAGGTTGTGCTTCCTTCATCACAGTTTTACCACCTACATTTACGTTCAGGGCGCACCAGGAGTGAACCTCATGGACTACATTTATAGTTCAGTTTCATTGTCACCCTCTGTCAGTATACACCCCCCGAGATAAAGTGTTGGTGGGCAGCACATGAACATTCCCACATTATACCCCTGCTTGCTCTATGTCCTGCTTCTCCCTGCCACAATCCCACAATTCCCTGCCCCAAACATTGCACCCACACAGACCCACACAGGGAGAAGTCCCTGTCTGCTGTCATTCACTCTCATTGGTCTGACACACACACACATACACACACACACACACACGGGACAAGGTTATGTGCCTTCCCGCCTCACCCCAGTCCAGCTGCAAGCTCCTCCTCCCAGTTACCTCCGGCCCCGCCCCCCTCCTCGGTGCTTGTCCTAGCACAGATGGTGCTCGGAAACGGCTGCTGCAGCATCTCCTTAAACTTGCTGCAGAATTGCTGGTGCTGCCCTTGAGCTTATCTTCTCGACAGGAGAAGTACAGTACACGATTTAGGCAGATTGGCCTGGTGGTTTAAGAAGCAGAATGTTTTAGAAAATCACAAATTAACCGTTTTTTTTTTAAAAGTACTTATTGTTTTTCATAAATACATATTTAAGCTGAAGGTTCAAAAACCTGAAATTCTGGATTTTGGGCACATAGGGAGAAGTAGAGGGGGTGTTTGTGCGTGAGAGTGAGATTATTATATTGGATGTCAAATCCACTCCTGCCACAAGAGGGCAGGAGACCTGAAGAGATGCCTGTCAGACTCTAATGCAAAAGCACAGACCCACCGTGGCTGCAACCTGGATGGTCACACTTTTTGGCAATGTGGCCAGAATAGTAAGGAGACGCAGTTTCAGAGCTTCAGTGTAATTTCATTTTAGCCGTCCTGTATTATTTCAGCGAAGGACAAACTCTGGACAATATAATTTATAAAAAAACAGAAAGTCTGTCTGTAATGCAGAGAAAAAATATAATTTTGGGTTGTGTCTTTTGTAAGCAGACTGCATGCTGACATGTTTGTTTAATTTAATGAAATACATCCAAAAATAAATGCAACACTCTCTTCCTCTATTATGTCTCAGACTCAAAGGTGTGATTCAATGTCATCCATGCACTGATAGGCGGAGAGGGGTCTGTCACCCTGCATCTTCTCTTTTCTGTTCTCCGTCTGTCTCCAATGTCACATTTTAGCTCTTTCGAGGCTTGTAATGATCCCAATGCGCATGGAACGCTTTCGCAATATTGCTGCTGCAGCTGCGGCCTCGAGGCACAAGGAGACGACAAGCAGAAAATCAGGACAAAGTCTTGGCCCCTGTGACAAAGTAGACAGTATTACTGGATAACTGGAAGAATGTGTGTAGACCACCACATTGAGTATAATTAATGAGTTTAAGTCTGCTGGGATTGCTGTAGAGGCTGCTGGGATTGCTGTAGAGGCTGCTGGGATTGCTGCACTGTGCGGGAGAGCTGTAGACGCTCTGTGCATTTGTGTTGTGTTGTGCGCCTGTTGAAGCGGTTGACTGGAATTATTTGGAAGTATATTTGAGTGTATTTGAGTGTCTGTGTGCCAGTACGGTTACGTGGGTGGTTGTTGTTTCATTTTTTACTTTTATTTTTTTCTCGGCCTGCGTGAGTACTTGTCTGTCCTCGTTAATTGACAGCGTAAGTGTTATCGATAGCTGCGGGTGTCGCGCGAGCTGCGTTTCTGTCTGCGTACTTTTGCTACAAACACCCGCGGGTAATATTATCTAACGCCGGTAACATTAACTCGGAAAGGACAGTTGCTCCTGAGCTTTGCTCAGTCGCCAGTCGGGGCTGGGAGGACATTTTCCACTTTTTTTCCCACTCCGGCAGTAGCCAGCTGCTTCGAGAAGGTTTTTCGGCCTCCCTAGAGCAACTTCGCTTTATTTTAGTTAAACGTGGTTCAGCAGGAAGTTAGTCTCGGGTAGGTAATTGTTCATTTGGTTATTTTAAAAGTTTGAATTCTGAGGTTGTTATCTCTGACCCTATCGGATACTTTAAAAGGTTCCGTTTTAACGCAAGTCTTTATTTAGTGTTTTATTGTATTTGGCATTTTATTATATTAACTATGCTTTCATTAAATCAAATAAATTTTTTAATATACTGGGCTGGGAGTAAAGGACGGGGTCATAGTGAGTTAGGTAATTATGGGGCCAGCTCAGTGTGGATACTTGCGTCCAGTCGGACTTCGTCTGAGAGCGATGTAAGTTAGTGGACTCACTCATGGTCCAGGTTCATGACCTCAAGGAGCAACTGGCTCTCATCCAACACAACAATGAGTTAAAGGAGAGAGTTAATACGCCTTTTAGGGAGACTGTGTGTACTTCACAAGCGGGGAGGGGGGAGAATGATGAGCATGTAGGTCGAGAGAGCTGGGTGAACATAGGTCGTAGACGTACTGTAGAAAAGGGCGTACGCAGTTCACAGAGGCGGCATCACCTAAAGTAACGGTGTCTAACCGCTTTCAGGTGCTTCCAGCTTTAGAGCCAGAAGAGACTGGGGAGGCAGGTGGGCCCTTGGGCACCAAGGAGCCACCTAACCCCAGTAGGAAGGAGGTTGTAGTAGTAGGGGATTCAATTATAAGAGGTGTAGATAGTTGTGTGCACCCGTGATAGAGGGTCCCGTACGGTGTCTTGCCTGCCTGGTGCCCAGGTAGGGGACCTTCCAGATCGAGTGGACAGGCTTTTGGCCCCAGCCGGGGTGGATCCAGTGGTCATGGTGCATGTTGGCACCAATGACAAAGGAAAGGGCAGAAGGGCTGTTCTGCAGGATAAATTTATAGAAGTCGCGGATAAGCTTAGAAGCAGAACATCCACGGTGGTATTCTCTGGAATACTTCCCGTGCCACGTGCAAGCCAGGCGAAGTTAGCTGAGATAAGGGGATTAAATGGATGGCTAAAATGGTGGTGTAGGAAAGAGGGGTTTAGGTTTATGGGGCACTGGAAGACCTTCTGGAACAGGTGGGACCTGTTCAAGCCGGATGGGTTGCATCTGAACCAGAGGGGAACCAGTGTATTGGGGAGGCATATGTGTAGACTAGTTGAGGAATGTTTAGACTAGTGACTATTCAAAAAATGGAATAAAAGTAATTCAGCAAACTATAGGCCAATCAGTTTAACTAGCATTACTGGAAAAATAATGGAAGCTATAATCCAAGTGAAAATGGTAGATTACCTGGATGCAAATAACATTCTGAGGGATAGCCAACATGGATTTAGGAGAGGTAGATCCTGTTTAACGAATCTACTTGAGTTCTTTGAAGAAGCTACAAGAGAAATTGATCACAAAAAGGCCTACGATGTGATCTAGTTAGATTTTCAGAAGGCCTTTGATGTTGTCCCCCACAAACGGCTCTTGCTTAAGCTAATTTTAGGAACTGTAGCAGCTTGGATCAAAAACTGGTTAACTGGTTAACTGACAGGAAGCAGCAAGTAGTTATTAGAGCCAACCAACACCAATAGAGTTTAAGTCAAGGGAAGTGATGCTACGATTATATAATTCCTTGGTAAGACCCCACCTAGAATATTGTGTGCAGGTTTGGTCATTGCTGCCTTGGAAAAGGTGCAACATCGGGCTATGAGAATGATTCCTGGTCTTAGAGGAATGTCTTATGAGAAGTTAGCTGAGCTGAATCTGTTTAGAATAGAGCAAAGGAGACTAAGGGGAGACATGATCCAGGTATATAAGATTCTAACAGGTCTGGATGCTGTTCAACCAAATGGCTACTTTCATATTAGTTTAATTAAACACTAGAACTTGTGGCCATAAGTGGAAATTAGCGGGAGAACTAAAATGAATTTGAGGAAGCACTTATTTACACAGCGTGTAGTTCCTGCTAGTGTAGCGCAAGCTAATACCCTGGGTTCCTTTAAATCAGAGCTAGATAAGATTTTAACAACTCTGAGCTATTAGTTAAGTTCTCCCCAAACGAGCTTAATGGGCCAAATGGCCTCCTCTCGTTTGTAAATTTCTTATGTTGTTATGTAGTTATGTATAGATCATTATAGACACGTTAAATTTGCTTCATCATCAAGACCTATAAATTGCATATCTATGCAAACAATTGAAAATAAGAATGACATATTTGGGTGGTATCGTGTTTCTGCAGGAGGTGGGAAAGCAGCCAAAAGGAAGCTGCATCTCCTTCTTAAGCACCAGTAACAGGTTTGGTCCTGGTGCACAAGGCCTGTTTTGTTTTTTTGTTTGCAGTGATTAAAAATAAACCTGCAAGTGGGTTAACTGTCGCTTTCTAACTATCCTGTCAGCACCTCCGTTTTCTTTGCCTTTGCAGTTCTGAAAATGATGCATGAGATGGAGCATGGTGGAACCTCGCCAGTGCTCCAGCGAGGATAAAAAAAGCTGAGGATCTTTGAGTGTCTGCGCGTCCTTTGGGATTTGGGGGATGGAGGTTGGGGGGAGGGGGGGGGGTTGTGGAGGGGACTGAGGGAGGGAGGATTTGCACCTGGTGCCATGAGCTTTGGGGAGAATGATTCCATTCAGCACTTCTATCACTGCACCTGCATCTGAAACACCAGAAGCCCCCGAGCTGAGCCTTCGTGGCCTGAGCTGAGTCAATGGCGCAGCCCTTCAGCAATTCCACTGTTTGTCCTGCAGGGGGCAGCAAGCCTACACCAATTTCGCGATTTGCCAGGAATGGGCTGCCTGTGGCTTTTTGGATGTTCTATTGATGCTCTGCTGGTACTTCTTGTACGTTGGCAAAGCCGCTAACGAGCACCGCTCTTCACAGAACCTCGGAGCTTAAACGACAGGGAGCAGGGCTGTGGCCGGTCTGCAGGCCCCGGGGACTCACGCTCCGCCTACAGCCTGTCAGGTCTCCAACTAGCCCACCCACAGAGACTTGGAGCTACTATCCTGATTGCAATAGTAAGGGGGCAGTCAGTAGTCTGTGAAGAGCAGTGTTCCATAAAGTAGACGTCACACCATAACAAACATTTGCCCAGCAAATGTAATCCTTTTAAGTGCGCCCAGCGTCCACAAATCAGATCACTGTACTCTGTTCTCCAAACCCCACAGTGAACTAGTCTCAGATCGGGAGGAAACGGGTGTTTCAGAACGTACAAAAAAAGCAGCCGGGGTGTTTTTAGACAGAGCAGTGTTAATTGGCGTAAATTAATGCAGGGTATGCGTCCCGACAGAATTGTGTCGGGGAGCTCTCCTGTGTCACCGCGTGACTTTTGTTGGGTCCCGAAGAGAAGGAACAGATGATCTGTACGTCTTGGACAGAACATAAGAGGGACTCCACCCAAGCCAAAGCTGCTGAAGACACCGCAGGTGACACACTTCACTTCCCAATGACCTCCCTTCCCACAATCATCACGTGTCCCTCAGTTCTGTGTTTAGGAGACCTACACACCATGTGTCAGCTACAGATGGGGGAGAGATCAGGCCAGCTCCTTAGGGCAGCTGGAAGTCACAAGGACAGGATGGCATTCCACTTGCCCTGTGCTGGTCCGTGCTTGTCAGAATCCCTTCTCTTAGCTCTCTCACTTGGGAACACACACAGAAGCACACACACACACACACACTGTTTCCATTTGTTTTTCTCAGTCTGAGTAATGCAGAGAAATGATAAGCGACCTAAAAGCTGCATACTCCTGATATGGAAAAAGACACAAAACATGCAGATGACGACTTACTAGCAAAATATATTTGACAGCATAAGTATTATGAAGATCTCCTCATACATTCAATCTATATTGCCCCAATTTCTCATATTTGATTGCTTTTTTGACACTTTATCTATGGCTGTTCCGTACAACCAAATTTCCCGCTGTCCTCTGGGTAATGACCTTCTTTCTTTCTTTGGACCTGCAGTAAAATCCCCTGTGTGTGTCCGTGTGGCCATGAATCAGCAGTGCAATAAAGTCGTCACATTATCAAATATGATAATGACAACAGCAACAATCATTTATCATTATTATTATTAATATTATTATTATTATTTCTATGCCACCCACACTCTCACACTCCCTCTAGTCACCATTGTCTAAAAACATTCCAAAAAGATTTAATGTTTCTAACGGATCCACAGAACTCTAATGCGGCTGTGTTTGTAGAACCTTAATCGTAAATGACTCCAAAGTGCATTCTTGCCTTTCCCAGCACATTGATGCATTTCAGCCGCACGGTTCCTCAGTGTGCAGCACGAGCCTCAAGCCTCCGGGGTTTGGGCCTCCAATCACCCTTTTAGCTCTTTGCTTTTGCGAGGGATTCCTCTGGCGTCTTTGGTTTCCTGCTACAGTCCAAAAAACACACAGCTAAGCGAACTGGCATCTCTCTGTTGCCCATATTGTGTGCATGAGTACATGTGTGCCATGTCACAGACTGGCATCCTGCCCAGGGTGTCCCCTGCCTTGTGCACTATGCTTCCTGGGATGGGTTCCAGGCTCTCTCTAACCTTGCACTACATAAACACAACGAAACATGGATGGATTAATACACTAAAATGAAAACATACATACATTTAAATAAATGTAAAAAGCCTACACATTCTATGATGTTAATGTCCTCCGCAATAATTTCATGTTTTCTGCAAAGGTAACCAGTTTGGTAAATATGGCTGAATCGATGTTATTTATTTCTATTAGAAAGAGTACCTGCCCAAACACAGTGCTTTCTGGAACATTTACTGCACACATCCCGCTGGAAGCTGTTAAAACAACACTTTTGCTTTGTTGCTGTCTGGCCAATTCCGCACCATGGATATCCTCTGCTTATTTATCTCGACCCTTTTGTAACTTATATAACTTCATCAGACTCACTGTTCCTGTCTCCTTGCTGGATTCACAAAGAAAGCCAAAAGTTACCTAAACAGGACCTCTGATTTACAAATCCATGCTACATGAATGGTTTAATAACTTTATATGTATCAGTATTCATTAGGGACATTTACCCCTCCATCCTTCCCATTTTGGCAGATTGGTGTTGGTTGCATTACAGAAACAGCATTCAGGCGTAGTGAAGCAGTATAGCTGGAAAAAATACACAGGCAGAAGAAATGCCTACTGCATCTTTCTAAATTAAATTCTCTTTTGTCAGCATTTGTGTTTTCATTTCATGCATCTAGTTTCTATGGTGAGAGGATACATATTATTATAAACTTTATTCTGTATGCATTTAACGGTGACTATGTGTAAGCAAAATCCAGAACCAATGCCCTAGCATACCCAGTAACTAGCCCAGTCCAGTGACCAGCCCAATGAAAAATTAACATTCTCAAAATGTCAGAGGCAGAGATTTCAGGTCCAGAGGGTACAAATCCAGACCAAGATTTTGTTTCAACCAACGAGTTGAGTACTCTGTGACTTTGACTCTTTATACCCTTTTAACTGGTTGGTTGAAACAAAATCTTGGTCTGGATTTGTACTCTCTGGACCTGAAATCTCCACCTCTGCAAAATGTTAATTGAGACATTTAAATGTCAAAAATTGCATAACTAGACACAGAGTATCTGAGAGCTGCAAGCTGCTGAGCAAGATGTCTGCGAATCGAGCTTGTGTCTTTTGCAGCAGAGAGGAAAATGCATTACTACTGCTCCTTAGATTGCTGCTGGCTCACGTAAAATAGGAAAAGGGTGACCAGGCCAGCAGCTTTGCATGAATGAAAGAGAAATGAGGCACCAATCAGATTGCCATATAAAATCCTCAGTAACTATACATGTGGATGCAGGCCGTTTCCATAATCAACATTGTCATGTGGAGCAGGGGAGATCACCTCGAACAGAGGTCAAAGGTCAGGATTCCAGGTGCTATGGGATATTTACTTGTAAACCTAGGTCTGTCAGAATTGCCTGCATTGATACAATACATAGCAATACAAATCACAGAAGAGTACCTTCAAAGCCGATCTGCGGTCATACACTCAGAGAGAATAATCTAAGAGATTAAAATGAGACGTTTTCTTTCAAAGTCATGTAAAGTGTAATGAATCTGGTCATTTTGCTACTGTTAACGTCAAATGGATAAAATGGACCTTAAAAGCTAACCTTGAGTTATTTTAAGAAAGAGGAGTAAAAAATATTTCATCTCATGTTATTGTTTTAAAAAATGCATTTTTTTCTTTGACTGGAAACATGTGGCTCAGCCGTGACTGTTAAAAAGCATTATTATTAAATGATGCAGTGGTACTTAAGACATAAAAATGTCAATTAAAAGAAAAACAGCCAGACACAGGTGTCCGTGTGAAATGCTCTATTTGAGAAGGTTTGTGTTGTGGTGAGTCATTCTTCCCACCATCAGCGAGGTGTCTGCCAATCATGCGTCTGTTTGCTCTTTGTGCTTGGTGCCTGCTTTGAGATACTGTCATATACTGACCTCGACCACAGCATACCATTCATCCAGGTGACTGTAGATGTTTTATAGCAGTGCTATTTAGCAGTGACCGCTTTCAAACAAGGTCAACAGGGTAATGATATGTAATAGCCTATAATGGCTGTTGTCAGATTTCAAATACTGACAACACAGATGCCTGGAAAATTAAATTTGCTCTGTGTGTATTTATTTATTCATGTATATATTAAGTGTAATTATGAAGGAATTGGAAAATAAGCACACTAAGCACAGAGTCAGAGTCATTAAAAGAAGTTATAATACAAATGACAAAACTGATCCGTCTAAAAAGTGTCAATGGGCCAAAGCACTGATGACCAGCGTCTGTGGTGAGTCCTTATAGGAGCGCTTGCTTTTCCAGGGCTTTTGATTCAGCTCGCAGCCTCCCCTCCTGCAGAAAGGAGGGCAGGTTGGGGTAAAAGCATTTCACGTCAGTCACCCAACACAGCGTACCTACTGACTTTTCCATAATGGTTCACTAATCGGTCCTGTGCTTTTTGTGCTGTTGTAGTTCTATCTGTATTTTGCACATGTGGCTGGTCCTCTACAGTGATCCCAGTGAAGATCTTTCATTTTCCTCTCTACAACCTGCACAGTTCACTACAAAGCCAAGATGACACCCACACTCATCACACCCCCGCTGTGGAATGTTTTGGTGAATCACGTTTGCCAAGAAGACATTTCAATCTTGTTTAGCTACTTGCACATTTACTAATTTATTTCCACAAAATAAATTCAGCTGAAGTACCTTGCTGAAGAGTTTAACACCTGGGAGCCATACAAAGCGGGTTTAAATCACATCCTCTATGTTCCCCAAATGCTTTACCACATGTGGTAGATCCCCATAAAATGGTACAGCCTACTTTGTACTCTTACCACAAGTATTGCATACTATCTGGACACAAGGTACATATTGCAATATTGTGCAAGAGATTTTGTGTGTACAGTTATACATCCCTATGTTTTGTTGGTCTTTTCCTTTAGTGGTTTGGTATAAAATTCTCCATGACACATAGGTGCACCTAATTTTCAGCTGCAATCTGACAATAATAGTTCAAAACAAGACATTCACACCTGCATGTATAGCAGTATCTGGTGAACAACGCTGCCTTCCACCTCTGTGATCAGTGTTCTTGTTTCCACTTGTGTGTTGGAAAATAACACATACAAATTTTATTTTAAAATTAATGCAGTGGCAGTACTTGTACAATACTTTAGCATGCAGTAATCAATTGACCGAATGACAAAGCTGATCACTAAATCTACAGATCACTAAATCTACTGATCATATAATAATGTAATGTTCGCCAATAACTTATATCAATGCTTCCTTTGATCTTGTCTAACAGTACATTAGGTAAAAAGTTTGTATAGAATGACATTTTAATGGCATTTTTATGACATCAGTTATGAAGTCTGAAATTACATTTACCAAGTTTCCTTAGTTAATTATGAATGGCTAAGCATTACATCCCTAATATGGAAATCTACAGATAACACACCATCCCCAGCAAACCTGTACACAGACAGCAGTGTTCAGTCATATTTTTAGGGGCTGCAGGATGATTCTTTTTTAAAGGAACTTATTGGCCATGCGAAACATAATTACAAATAATTTACAAATTAAACTTCCCAAAGGAAGACATTGTATATATAATACTTCCGTAATACTTTACAGTTTACATTTAAAATCTGCCATAAAAGCAGATAAGTCCTGTGTTCTTTATAGACCAGGTGTTATTTCCATACCAAAATGATATTTTAAGAAAAGGACCATAAGGAGAATATAAGAAATATGAATATTGACAAAAAACAATGTTAAAGCCATAATAACATTTGAATGAAGGGCAATTAAAGGTAAATGCACATCAGATCATATGTGTTTTTAAGAGTGATTTTGCATTATTTATGAATAAATTTATACTCAGTCACTGAACTATTTGAAGGTACAGAGCAGCCCCTGGTTAATACAGGATGTATAGCACTTTTTCTCCATTTATGAATTTTCCTGATATTTCAGGTTATTTTACAAACTTCCCTTGCCTCAGCTTGCTTATGACCAAAACATGTTTGTACATGATTACACTTACTATGCAAGCACAACAATGTCGTGTTCATTATGTTGAGAGTTGTTTTATGTTGTGAACCTTGTTACACTCATTTTAAGAACAAATTAACTGGACTTAAAAAATCTAGTCTTCTGATCATTGCAATTTGTCATTATTTAATAACAGCATAAAGCCATAGTTGTTGACCATTTCATTCTTGTCACTCAGTCTCATGTTTTATGCGGCCTCATAGCTCCTCCCCTCGCATGTTTACACGTAAGTCCAGTTCCTGTATACATTATACTTCAATGTCCAAAAACTTAATTGAAACTGTATGACAACTTTGATGTTCAGCCTTCCCTTTTCATCTGAGACGCTCTCCTTTTATTTTGCAGGTCAGTTTTATGAACCATCTGGAAGGTTACTGTGGAAACAGAGAAGGATGCCATGGCAACATTAAAGGGGGTTACCCGGGAAACTGTGGTAACTATGGAGACTGTGTCACAAGGCGGGATTAGCAGTATCCATTGAAAGGCGTGTTTCACTTTCATCTTTCTTATTCTCCATGTACGTCACATGAGAGACGTCCAAAATGATTCCATCAGTTTCTTTTTTTTCTTATTT